>NC_083567.1:34707492-35379317 GCF_019925205.1 Metopolophium dirhodum | reverse complement strand
CTCTGGTTCTACGGAATACATCTTCCCTGATGTTACAAATATGGGGTCTATGGGTCTATAACACAATAACCAGCATTTCTCCGGTTTTCCTTTAACCGGAAATCTAGTTAGTAAAATAATAAATTTTTTAAACTTTAATAATTTAAATAAATAAATCTCGTTAATATGGTCCAAGAAATTATTTCAATTTTAGCATTTAAAACGGAAAAGTTTTTAATTCAATTAGCCAGATACCTATGATAAAGCTGTGTATTTATACCATATAAATATATTATAAGTTACATATATGTTATAACTATTAACTCAAATCTGCAGATAATTAATATAATTATGAACATTGGATATAGATTATGGACATGAATCTCAACTAATAGTAGCTGAAATAGTTGAGTGACTATGCCATGCCCTCTCAAAAATTACGAATAGCTCCTAAAAAAATATTCAATAGACTCACATAATGTTAAACTAAACTGAAAATATTAAAAATTGATTTACTTGGATTTGTTTTCATTACCAACCTATAGTTACAACATTATTGTTACAGAATTCGATCGATATATTATAATATTATGTAGGTACCTAAGTACTTTCATTAATAATCTTTTAAAATTAAAAAATAACAATTTGTATTGCACATTTGCACCTAATGGATAAATGTTCTCCTCGAATGATAAAATAACCTTTTACGTAATTTAATTTTAAACAATATCTAAATTTGTAAATAATGTATGTAGTTACCCCCAAAGTATTATACTATGAATTCCATTAAAACGATACATAGGTACCTGAAGACCTTTGTTTATTTATTATTATTAAAATAATAAAATTCATTATTGTTAGTAACATAAGAAAAATATTAAATATTTATAATAAATATTTTTCTACCTATATATAAAATATATATATCGTTATACCTACCCATAATAAATTTGTGGAACGTAAATAATTGTTTATAAAAACTTATTTTTAACCACTTTAATGATATATTACGCGGCACCCATCATAATTTAATGTAAATATCATTATAAACGCTAAATTACAAAAAACTTTATCATTGAAATATGTTATTAACTTTATTTTGCACCTACGTGTTGCAACTAATAGAATTTATCGTAACAGAAATGTTGTTGCCTAAATAATTATAAAAATAAATCATAAAAACTTAAATCATTTAGGTAGTTAGGTCTATATAACAATTGTATCCCAAAATGCTATTATTACACCTAACTACCTGGCTCAAGGCGGATTTAACCAATAATGAGCGGACGTTTAAGAGTAGATTTTCATTTTGCAATACTTTAACATAATAAGCGTATCCGGGGGGTTATTGGATTTCAGAATTTCCATAAGCACAATACTTTCCAGAAGATTTTTTTTTGTACCCGGAAGCAATGAACATTTTACGTATAATGAGCAGGGAAACTGAGTATTTTTTATGACTTCGTCGTCATAAAGATAAGAGTTTATATCCACGTATATTATACTACTTAATTCAATAAAATAAAAAATTGCAACTTCATAATTTATTTATAGAAAAATGTACATGATACAGATAATATAAAGTTTCAAAGTTCATAAATATATGTACCTATATGTACGTTGAGCATACAAGCATACAACATCAAGTGAATTAAGATGAGATCTATAAAGTGGAAGTTATAGTTCCATCGAACAGAGTGTCCCGAAAGTCCCGTATCACCCTATAATTACCTTAGTCTGTGGCAGGTCAATGTAGATATTATGAAGCCTGTGTAAGTGCTGTTTTTTCCACAGTAATCTATATGAAATGAAACCTATGCGTTAATTTGTATTTTCTTATAGATTACTGATGTTGAAAAACTACATTTATTGATGTAATGTTATATCACAGGGATGGTGATGGTGCGTACTGGCATAAATAATAAATACGTTATAATATTTTATATAATTTGATGTTTACCTGCTCGCACGATGTATACCAACTGTTACACGTAGTGTAGTATTCATATTTCATTTATTACATTATGTATAGGTATAATGTTGTATTATTGTTGTATAATATAATATATAGGTTGGCACTTACATATTTGTCATATAAACTTAACACATTAAATTCGTATTCATTTCGCATATAATTAAAACGAAAACATCCTTTGATTTAGTTCATTTACGCTCCCCTACTCCCCTTAACCTGCTGCCGTATACTCGATAATATATTACAGTAGATTTATATAAATATATATCTATGACATACGGGCATATACCCGCCCACACAGTCTGTGCATTCAGCATAATATAATATGTATCATATGTATACCCACCATACCTACGTAAATAATATATCATACGGGGTGAACCATTTACCTGACTACACTCATTTTTACACGTCAATTTCTGTATTTTTTCAATTAAATTATGCTTTTTGTAGGTAATTGAAAATACTTATAAAAATATAAGTCTAATGTCCACATAATATAACACGATAATATTGTTATTTGTTAACGAACAATTATTTATTATTAATAAACATTTAAAGCAAAATATGCTGAGCGGAATTTAGATTGTAGATCACAACTCTTCATCTAAACTTTAAATGAATCGCTAACTGCAGAAAGGGGACAAGTCCATTTTTATCAATTTCGATTTTGTCATCATTTTTCATTAAACACGCGTAAATACATCGATTACTGCAGAAACGAGTCAAATACGACTATCCAAACGCTAAATATAGTGTTTGAAAATTTCAGTTTACTACAAAAAAGGGACATATTATGATTTCGTTTTTTGTCTCTTTTGAAAACTTATAAAAAAAATGGACCTATCCCCTTTCTACAGTTAGCGATTCAAATAATATACGTCTTACTAATACAAAAACCATTTATTCAATGCTCAGTAATATATTGTGTCAGCAAAATGTTGTTTTTCTGATTATAAAACTAAAAAAACATACAAAACCTCTAGGTATACAATTAGAAACTATAATAATTATATTTATTTTTTTTTTTTGTAAAAATGTAATTCTTTGTAAAATTATGCTTTTAAAACTAAGTACCAAAAATCTACTTGGATAATTATAAGCGTATTCAGTTAAATAAAATATTAATCACCATGTTTCACGTGGTACCTCTTATAGTCTAATATATGTACAAGTACTGTAAACGGTGATGGTTATATTCATTATATGTATTAACACTTATATGGGATGACATAATAATACATACGACTATATAGTATATTATAGGTATTATGTCTACAGTTAACGAACGTCGTCTATATCCGCATATAACGGTCAATTATAATATATACAGGATGATTCGCCAAGTATGCTCACCAAACGTATTAAGTTGTATTGTATAGTTGTATCGTCACAGGACAATCCTTAATGGCATAAAAAAAACATAAGTACTAGAAAATATGGTCTTTAATAGGACGTAACATTGACATTTGTTTTCTCCGTCTTACAAGTGCGTAACATAGCAAATGTACGGTCAGCAGACCACGTTTAGCTTTGTTCGTCTAAAAATATACTTATAAAACTTGATTTTAAGAACATTATCTGTGTTTGATTGTAGGTTTTTTTCGTTAATTCAGTTTTTAAGTGAGTTATGAACATTTTTAGTTTACGCTATATATTATATACGCACAACTTGCTAAAAAATTTAACCATCGTAAAAAACCCACATACAAACACAGATAATGTTCTCACCATCAAGTTTCATAATAATGGATCGATTCACTCTAATTTTTAAACTAATAACGAAGCTAAAGGTCATCTGCTGAGTATACATTTGCTATATGTTACTAGCTTGTAAGACGGAGACAACAAAATATGCTCGTGTTACGTCCTATTAACTTTTAAGTATAATTAAAATTTGCGGAATCAGAATTTTGATAAATTCATTATTACGTAGGAAAAATAAGGGTGAAGCGGTGAGCATGCTTGGTGGATCTCCTTGTTTATACAGCGTGTATCTCGAGGCGTTGACGACATTTCTCATGTAAATTGTCTCATTCTCCCAGATACTATGTGTATGTAGTGTAGAATATTATATTGTTTATGTGCACATACTGATGACAATGTTTATAACGTATTGATTTTGACCAGGTGTCGGTTTTCCGCGTTGGGCATAGCGTTTAGGGCCCACACCTGCCTATAATTCGTATTGTCCGTGAAAATCTTTGTGACCGCCGGTAACAGGTCATATGACTGCAACAGCACCTTATGGTCTTCCGCTGCGACCGGTACGCCGCCCGTCATGATACTCAATCTATATTATAAAATATATAAAATAATATAGGTACGAGTAAACTCGAGTAAGTCGTTGGCTTGTAGAAATTCTGTATATTATATTATGTATAGGTGTGGCAATGTTGCATAATATTTTGTATGAAATGTACTATTACTAACAGTTATATTATAATATTGATGGAAAAAACAAAAAAGAATTAATGAATTCATTATTAATTATAATTTAATTATTACCTATTTATTATGTTCTGAATATTTTACAATAATGATTATTCATTTTGTCATAATAGGTATAATGAATATTTAAAAAACAAATAAAATAATTAAATAAATTAAATAAACCCAATATTGATGCACTTTGCAAGACAAATAAATGCAATTGTAAGAAAGCAGACAGACTTTTCAATTATTCTAAGTGCCATTTAATTATGTACGATTACAAAGGTACAAATGAATGGGTAATAATAATACAATTTTAATTAATCTCAATAAAATAGTAAATAATAACTTATTTATTTAAATCGTACAATGTTATTTCATCAATATTAAGTAGGTATATAATTATTATCATTATTATAATTGTTTTGAAATATTCAGGATATAATAATTAGGTAATACCTAATACAAGGATAATTCAATTTTTTTTTTGTTTTTTCATAAATAGATATTACTATCCTATGTAATTATTGGTAATAAGATAGTTAATAAGAAATGTTGCATGAAAAATAATTTGTCTGTACTCGTGGTTCAATATTTCCCCGGCAATTTGTATATTGTACATTGCCCACAACATACATACACATGACATCGTACATTAGTACATTACAATAATTGCTAACGTACTCCTAACGGGGTGTCTCGTCCATACGTATTTATTTGCATGCGTCACAATGGCTGAAAAATTAAAAATTAATTCGGTCTTGTGTTTTCGTAAGAACCTGCAAATGCCATTGCGACAATGCTTATTATTATATGATAATCAGAGTTGCCATAATGTTTTAGAAAACGTATTTTAAGTTGAATTATTGATTTTAAGTGTTCAAGTGTATGCAACATGTACGTTTTTGTGGGAGGTGGGTATAGTGTGGTCGCAGGGTGAAACACCCTTGCAGTACTATATTGAGGCTGGTCCGTCGGGGACGAACAACAACCACGCGTATGATAATATTATCATAATGATATACGAATATACCTAAATGATATTGTTTTATTTATATTCACCTGACCGCCACGAAATCTCTGGTGTACACGTAGTTGAGACCACCCTGTATGTCAGCGTAAAACCCGCCCGAAACGCCCAGCTTGACGCCTTCCCAGTGCACTCGCAATCCAACCGGAAGTACGTCACCATTCTGCAGCGAAGACAATAATTTTCTAATTTAGTCTCAAGTCGTTTCGACTACGATAGCGGCGACTGGAGGTTCTACGTTTCCGTAAGAATTTAACGAATTAAATACGGTGACTCGGGGTGATGGCCTGTGTGCGGGAATAAAACGAACACGCTGTGTGCGGATATTATAAACACTATTAAAAAAGGGGAAAAATAGTTATTATATCATATAATACAGTATAATTATTACGAACGCGTTGTAATTTTAATTAAACGCGCGCGCGTAAATACAGTGTAGCGTTTCGTTGTAATAAGCGCACCCATATATTTACTCGACGTATTGTAGGTAAGTAGGTTTAGACGGTTTAAACGGTCGAGCAAAGGATATAAGAGAAGGTAGGTATGTTAAACGAATAAAGCGATGGAACTGGGATAACATTTTAGGGGAGGGCTTAGTTTTTAATATATTATGTAACGGCATCGAGTTTTCTAAGCGATTTATTATTTGATTTCTTTAAAAATTAAAAATATCTATCATATGAATAAAACGAATTGGTACATAATACAGTATTACTGTAAGGATGTTTAGTTTATAATAAACAAATTATTTTAAAACAAAGGAATATTGTTTTGTTTTTTTTTTTTTTATTAATGAAAACGAGTAAATAATTCTATTGATGTATATTGCTTTTGTTATTTATTTTTCATGAGCTACAGCTGAATAAACACTACTTTGACTTTCTTAACCTAGTTTCTATTTGACACGTACATAGCCGAAATCCAAAAAACTTTCTTTTACGCGTTAATCGTCATAAGTCAACCAACGGCTGACGAACTTACGGATTATACTTTAAATCCCGCATGTTTTTTGATATTGCGATTATACCCTTACGGCGACCCCCGTTTTATTCTGTCGCCATACGGACGAGTGTTATATAGTTAGGCGGGCTGGCGTATAATATACCTTTATGCTAGGCGTGATGTAAGAGGTCAAATTCCGGAGATCCTTGAACGAAGCCGTGTACAAGTCGTGCGAGCGCCTCGACGTCAAGTACACGGACGACTGACGCTTGAAGACAGCGATGCATTCTGCAGCCACATCCGGGTCGACTTCCGGTCCGTAGTAGTCCTGCTGTATAACTGTCCCGCCGTGGTTCTGGATGCGTAATGCGACCATGTACCAAACGCTCCTGTCCGGATCAAACACCGTGATATGTCCGCCGCGATCGTCGCCCACGTACACCTTCGTCTCGCCTTTGAACGGTCTTGCATCCACCACCAGCGTGGCTAGTCCCGAGCCGTTGAGCCCCCCGAGTTCCACCGACTGTATCTATGTGTGACAATAACAACAATCTGATAATAATACTATAATTTGTGGGTATATAGGTAAGCCAGAAGAGAGGTTTTGGTGATATTCTGAGTGGCCAATAACTCCCCCTCCCTCCCACCAAAATGTTTGAATTTCGTGATTTATGGTTTCTAAAGAAAGCGATCGGAATGTATATATTAGTTAAACAATAATAAAAAATGTAATATGTATATGTGATATTTTTTTTTTTTTAGATAAAAGCATTGATCGAATTTTCTTGTCTCAAATCTCATAATTTTTGGCACATAGCAGATCGGATGTAGATAGAATTTTTAAGAGAACGTTATTTTGATTTACTTATACGTTTTTATATAATTCATTAGAAAAATATAAATTGTAAACCACAAAAAAACGTTCCAATATTTCTGACACACCCGTTTTTCATATTATTGATTTTATTTTTTTTTTACCACAACTCAAAATGTATAAACTAGAAACTTGGAATTCTCATTGGTTATTACTTATTTATAATATTACTAAAATGAGATTACATTTTGCTATCTTGGATAAAAACAAATTGAGTATTTTGTGGTAAGGTTATTATTATTAGGTTTCGTTTTCTTTCATAAAATATTATGTTTCCAACCTAGTTTCGCTCACTGCTTAGAATCGTTTATTGTAGATTGATTATAAAAAAAATAAATAGAGATGTTAATCTCTTTTGTATTGTTAAAAACGTTTGTATTGTTTTATTTTAATTTTAATATTAACATTACTATTGGAAATGTACATGGGCTATGTAAATAAGTTTACATCAGCTGAACTATGATTTATTGGTCACATAATGTTGTTTGATTTTTAAAGATAAAAAAAAAATAGCATAGGTACCACCTGATCTATAATACATCCACCTAATTTTGTTTTGTTTTCGAGTACCGTATTTCAGTTTATGACGAAAAATATATCCGACAAAGTTGGAAGTGATATCGAAATAATATTTATATAATGTATACGTACACATTTGTAAGTCTTCAGGTCATAGACGATAATTTTCGGTTGACACTTGACGTTGTCATATCCGCTGTCCAGCACGTACAGGTGTCCTCTTAATTTGTCCAGGTCGACGGCAACAGCCGATTGAACGCGGCGACAGTCGTAGAGTTTCTATTTTAGCGGGAAAAACGAAAACGATGTGATCAGTCAATCCCGACAAGATGTTCAGACGAAAATCCCGCGCACCCTCCACCGACCCCAAACATCAATTTATATTATAGCCCCGAGCGTGTATAATATTATTATATATTACGATGCATTCGAACGCGATGGGAAATTAAAACGAGGTATATGTATATGATTACATTATAATATATGCTCACACGTTCACGTTTGATGTTTGAGTAGGTATATAATATGGCGATGGATGAAATATGTATTATAATATAATACACTGTAAATTAACCGTAAATACGTTAAATCGAGGTTGTGTGCGGTGTCAGATGAACCCTATGGTTAGGGCGACGGTGGAGTTTATTGAAATATTTTTCTTAAAATACACAAACCGAATTAAATTCAATACACAAAAGGTTCCTAATTAAATATTCGCCTCGAGCGATATTCTATCTGTACGCAATAACGCACTCTCCGTACACACACGCACTATATATATAAATATAATATACATATTTTAATGGGTTTCCGTTGAGTGTGCATAGTAAAGTACATAGCTGACGTGTACATCGTATTTTCACACAACTGAATATAGCTTTGGAAATGGTGATGACGAATAATAATAATATTAATATGATTTTAGTCCGAATAGAAAATATAACATATTTCACTGAAAACACCTCGAGGCCCTAATAACGGTTGTTATTAATATTATTATTATTATTTTTTTATGTAGGACCTCATCCAAATATTATAGTACTGCATTATTATATTATACTTCTCCTGGCGATGCCATTTTTACATAGGCCGCAGTTATTGGTATCGGTCTTAATATTAAAATAAATGTATCACTAATATAATGATAATTACTTATAACGTAATATTTTTTTAGTTTCTATACTCTGCAAATAAAAAAGCGGAGATTTTTCTTTACAAAAATGAATTCAATGTTTTGAAGTTGATTAATGAGGTTAGAAGCAAATTAACATTTATTATAAATGAAAAATAAAGTTAAAACAAATATTACTATCGGTCTTTAATGAACATAGTGATAAATTAATTTTTAAAGTTCTTATCGAAATATTCAAAAGGATTACTATATACAGTCAATAATACAGTAATAAATATTATATAGATATGCGTTAAATGCTTAAATATATAATATATATAAATGAAGATTAATACTTCAGGAGTAAGCCCTAAAGGATATATCCGATGCCAAATTTGTATTTAATCGTTCTTTGAAATTTTTTTCGCACTTTAATGAATATAAACTTATTTATTTAAATACATCATATTATTATTATTATTTCTTTTTATTATTTATATGTATGCTCCATACTTCTATGGATATAATTAGCGTTTCTGAAATACATTATATTTTAAAGATTTCTACAAAATATTTGAAGTACGATACATAAAAGGCTGAATTAACTTAAGTTATTTTAATTACATTTGATATAATCTATGTGTACATTATGTCATATTTTACATCATATATTATCATATTATGATTCTAAGTAAGTTTTTAAGATTTCTAATAAAATAAAAAAAATTCTGCGGTCGGCCAAATCGATTTGGTACGATCAATACCCACAATGTCTGACGCAATATCGACGATTTTATCGTATAATATTTTATATATATATATATGTTTGTGTGCGTGTGTCTCCACAATCATCATTACAGAAATATTGTGTTTATAGGACCGGGTCACGGACACCGAGAGCAACATCTGTCTCGTGACAGACATCGAAGGTCGAAATGTGTTTATAATGTGGCCACGGTGGATGCGATCGCAGTGTGCGCGAGTATTATAGGCCTGGGAGTATACACATTATTTATAGGTAGTTAGGTATATACACGGTATACGTAGGTAGACCGTAGGGCGTAGGTATATAGGGATACTACGCATTATCGCCTAGGCTCGAAGAAGAAGAAGAAGAAAAAGAGCGCTGAGAAAGAGGAAGAAAATATTCTACGAAACTAGTTTTTTTTTCTCCCGATACGATCAATGAGTTTATAATATATTATGTAAATATATATAATATACATATTTAAGCGAGTGGCGAGCGTAATAAACAAAATATTATATATATTTTTTTTTTTATTATTGATAAAGGTGCGATTATTGTGTTGTTGCGGCCGTAAAAATACAGACGCCCCCCCGAAATGATTTCGACCAAAGCCGCCTTTTATCGTTTCGTGGTAATTACAATAGACGTCGTCACGAGAGTCGGTTCTAGAAAATATACCCAACAAGCCCATTTAAATAATATAATATTATGTTATTATTGTTCTATACAAATCAAACGCCACCGAGCGAAAGGTGCGCGCATCGTGAAAACGTCACACAGCAAAATAATAACAATAATAATAATCGAACTATAATACTACTTTCTCACAGATAGCAATATGCCCTTCGAACTCGAACAACGTGCTTTATATAGTATATATACCTATTATACACAATATACGTCTCATCTATTATAATATAGGTTATAATAATAATTGGGTAGATCCCGTCGAAAGATACGGAACGTGTACGTTGGTCGTTGGTGTGGCTCATTTGCAGTCGAAATAATAATATAATAATAATCGCTAACAATACCTCTGTATCAGAATAATTCGGAAGCGCTCTCGTACATTCGACAACGGTGGTTTTCGATCCGATTCCCGGGCGCGGGTGATAATAATAATAATGAGAGCTAGCAATGAAAATGTGAATGAAGCGTCTTCATTCCAAGTTATATAAAGAGAGAACAAATCGTAACCAGCCGTTATAAAAAAAAATCAATGTTTGTCCTACTTGTAACCTTTTTGTCTTTGATTTAGGGGGGAGTATGCTCTTCCTATATTGGTTAAAACTGATATTAATAATGTATTACCAATATTACCATTATGATGTTTGCACCTCCAAATCCATAGTAATAACACCGCATAATATATAATATGTAGGTATATGTATTTAATCAATCTATAAAAAATAACTGGAATATCAAATATAAGTAAGTAAAAGAATAATAAAAACGTATGAATGTATTAAACATCTAAATCCCGATAATGAGTTGTGCCAATCCCACAAACAACCCTTCCGTCGGGCTGCTATAAAAATTAGAAGAAGTCCCACTTTATTTCCAATCCACCAATAATGATATTGATAAAAACACGTCACGATACCTTTTCACCGCCACGGATATAAATAATACAATGATAAGGCATTTGTATATCAGGTGTACTACCCCGCCTTTATTCCTACAAATGGTGCGAGACATTTAAACATTGTAAATCACTTAAAAACGTTGTTGATCTCCTGACAGGACCAAACACAATAAAATATATTACATTTAGCCACCGACGTAAAAATATCTCAAACAATTCTCGCAAGATGACATTTTTTCGAAAACTGAATTTTGCTTATGAAATCTTACATCGTCGCGTGTTATTAGATTATGGCAGTTGAGGTCAGAGAGCAATTAAGAAACGCCTGTATTATATTTTTTTAATGGATACCCATAAAGTGTATAATGTATATTCTACTTAAATATTAAATCATAAAATTATGTTACGTGTTTTGTAAATTGTGATTTCTACGTACAAATGCACGGTTAAGTACAATAAATTTTAACGATGTTTTACCGATGTACAAAATATGTATATCATATTTAATGGTGTAGATGATCTGCAGTATTCTTAATAAATTAGTTGATCCGCAGTATGCCATACCCTTACCACGAACGTAAATAATAATGATAAAAGTGTAACAATAATACAAAATGATATAGATATATAACATAATAATAATATAGAGATCGCAGTTTGTTTGACCATGTTTGTGTTTTATAAACGAGACACTACAATACCGCCGCCGACGTAAAATGTGTTGTGTGTAAATATATATTTTTGCCTGCGCTGCCTACGTAAATGTGAAAGTATTTAAGACCATTTTCGGACACGACCCGTACTTTATACATAGTAACCTATAGGTATATATACGGTATCGTCATATAGGTACCTACCTATAACGGAATAGAATTGAATTCGTTTCTCAACGTGTCCGTCGCGTATGGCCGGGGCACACACAGCGCTGCAATACGTAATAATAATGCACAGGTCGTATAGGTACGAACACAAACGAATACGAAACGCGAAGAATATAATATAATAAAAATATAATATAATGGTGGAAGGAAAAAAAAACAGCGAAAACCGTTTGCGTCTCGGGCAGCAGAGGTTAAATCCAAAAAAGGAAACGAGCTGTGGCGGCGGCAGTTGTGCGCGCTATCCTACTATATAGCTCTCTCCCCCGCCCCTGGCTCACACACACACACACACACACACACACACACACACACACACACACACACACACACACATATATAAAATAATATAGTATATAGTTAAAACAACGTTTTAACTTCGTCGCCGTTTTTATAGCGCGCACACGCACACACACGCACACGTAAAGCACGCGCGGGGGTGAAACTCGAGTTTGCGAAATTTTCCCGACCAATCGATTTCGGTGCGGTTAACGCTCGCACTCCGCGAATTTCGCCTCCGCACGGCCGGTGTGCGGGTGGCAGGTTAATATATATATATACATATATGTATATTGTATGTGTATGTATATATATTATGTATATTGTATGTGTATGTATATATATTACGTATGTATATGTATATATTATAATATAATATACGCACGCAATATATACAACGACTGCAGTGTTGCACGTGCGTCGTCACCGAGGTGGATGAATAATATAATAATGATTGGCGGGGGTGAGTGCGTATTATTATTATTATTAAATAAGGGGTGAACTAATACAACGCTCGTTTGCCGAAAAAATTCGTTTCTTCCGAGTAATGTCGACCGCATACGACCTACCCGGTGCAGATCGCCGTGTTGATGTTTTTTTCATAGGTACCTTTACCTATATACACGTATCAAATGTCGATGTAACAGCACGGGTCGATGCGGTTCTTTTATACAGTTACAAATTTAAATTCACCTCCTACGACAGCGGTGTCACGTTAAATATTTGATGCACAATTTATGATTCCATATCCATTTTTATTAAAGAATAATTAAATAATTATAGTCGCGCACCATATTGCTATACATTAATTTATTTCTATGGCGATTGTACGACAAGTTAAAAACTGCAATATTAATGAAATAAAATAAATAAGACTTTAATTCATTAGTTTTTTGTTAGAAATCTTGTTTTATAAAAAATGTTGTACAACATAGGAATTTATCACTAAAAAAGACACCTTATCGTAATTTTACCATTGCATTTTACTGCACCCCTCCTCTCTTTATTCTCTACTGACCGCCTTCAATTCCCGATTTCTGCTTGGTAAACCTTAACTGATAAGGCTTATCATACATAATGTTTCACGTCGACATTGCGGGAAACTATTATATTATTGTTTATATATTATGAGAGAAAACGTGCGTTGGTTCTGTAAAACATACTATTATTATTACGTGAATTCGTATTTACAGCGCAAAATAATGTCGACTGCGGAAAGCCATTTTTATAAACATATATATATATCATAATACTCCTCCTCGCGTTCATTTAACGTATAATATTATGTTATAATTGAATAATATGATAAAAGGTACATGAAAACTGCAAGTTATTATTATGGCCAAGTGTAATATATAAACTAAAAACCCAAAATTATCGATTTTTTCCGTTTCCCTATACAGGTATTAAATTTGTGTAGAAGTACCGACCGTCAAGTTACGTAAGCCATGACGCATGTAGGTATATCTTCGAAGAAATCATTTACATTTTACGCGTTCCTTCCTCATATTATACTTTAACCAAATCTAAGTACCTAGCTCTATTCGTCTAAAATAATGAGCAAACGCATATTTAGTATCGTGTTTTTACAATTGTAATAATGTACTTAATATTTAGTTAGTTAACCTATAACAGTTATTTTCGAGGTGTTTTATTTATTACAATATAAAATAAGATAGTACATAAAATTATTAAGTAACGAATTTGTACTCAATCTTAATAATATATTAAGTGGATCGGTGGCGGACAATTATTGTAAATAATTATTATTTCATTGTACATGACTTGTACATGCGTGTGCGGAAACACTCCACTATTTCTTTTACACACAGTCACACACACTAATGATCACTTACTACACGCTCATTTACAAGACCCGCATGCATGCAATCTGAAAAATTGCCGGATTCGAACTCCTTAAAAACTGTCCGCCACCGATCCACTTAAAACACATTAAAATGAGAAAAAAATCAAACTATTGTTCGCAATAATTAAAACAGTACCTACTCATTATAATATAATAATAATATTATTATATATAGGTACTTAATATTATATAAGTATGATCACATATTTTATTTAAAAAACGAGTACGACGATAACATTTAATAAGAGAATATATTATTATAATATTGCATAGGTACTGCCTATATATATATTTCTAATTTAGTATATATTATAAACATCACACGTATATACTATGTATATATATATATATATATATATATTATGAGGGCCGATTATATTGACGACGAGGAAGTGGTCGGCGGCGGCTGAACGACCCGAGGCTAACGCGCGAAGATAGAAAAGTCGTCCGCCCGCGTGTTATATACGATTGTAATAATAACGACCGTTAAAAAATGACTTAACTTTTAACCCGTTGACGACCTTGCGTGCGGCGCCGCGTTCGCATAACAGGCGTTGTGGAGACGCTGTAAACGAGCTCAGAAGAGAGAGAGAGAGATTAGTGAAAAAAAGTGATAGAAAAGAGACCCGAGTTGCTGATATATTATCATAGATATAATAATAATAATAATATAGTGCAATAATAAATATCAACATAGACGCTCGCACCGTTCATTAGATAGGTATACCTACTACGCGCTCAGTGTATACAGGGTGTCCCTGTCGATTACTCCTTCTGTTTGCCAGACTTGTTTTTTCCTTCAAGTTATAATCATTTCAACTACGTTTATATTCTTTCAGCGAGTTCTCGAAAAAATAGTTTCGGACCAGAACTATAGCATTAGCCGGAAAAGTTGTAATAGCACTCAGACGTGCCCAAGTGTCATATTTAAATTGTATAATACAATCAAATGTGAATTACCAATTGTATAGTAGTATAATATACGACCCTAAATTGTGTGCGACATTACGGCGCCGTGAAGGTTAGTCGGAATAGACTTAGTGGCGCTACTGCGTCACAATTTATCCACCTACTAAACATGTGTTTACGACAGACCGCGGTACGACGTACAAACACCCTGTATAAACATATATTACATATTATATGTATCACGACCGTCGTCTGTACGTATAACGTATATATAAATATATACAAACATATTAATATACGTATATATATAAGGTAATAGTGTATATATACCTACTTATTAATATAACGTATAAAATAAAACTGCGCATTTCACCCGAGAGACGTGGTGTTATAATACTTTCGAATGGGCGAATATATGGTATATAATACGTACATTATATATACAATACATATAATATGTGCAGTGTGCATACAATATTATAACATAGGCTTGCGCGCCGGGCACAAAGAAAACGAAATAATAATAATAAATTATTACAAACTCGTTAACATCGCGGGTGAAAAGATCTGGGTGAACGCAAACGGCGGTCGTCGTCGTGGCGTGTTGTTACTCGCGTATATTAAATACCGTGTACATAATATTATATTAATATTATAATAGTATTATAACCTATATGTAGTTTACTCCGATCCCCGCACGTAGCTCCCGAGTCGTTTTGTGAGGCTGCAGCTATAATAATATATTATTTGGTTCCACGACACCCGCGACTTTGGCTATGAACGCGAGGAACGATACGCGGAGGGGTGATCGGTAAGAAAGAGTATAATAATATGTAATGGTATGGTTGGTATAGTATAATATAATGTGTAGGAAAGTCGGCGAGAAAGAACAAAAAAGTTCCCGGCGTATGCGCATATTATTATATTATAAAAGGCACGTCGGGAAATATATGTATCAGTGGTACTTACAATATATAGGTAATAAATAATAATATATTTCAAAAGTTATAAGTTTATAACATACTTGTAACTGATTACGTAGTGATTGTGACCATAGATAATATAAGAATGGATAGGACATAAGAACTTATCACATGAAAATTTAGTGATACGTTTTTAATGTTATATGGGGCAAATATTGATATGATAATTGACAAATGATAATATTTAACATTAATGATTAATGTGTAATGGTAAACGATCTATATCATTCTATATTCTAATTAAAATTAATTATGTATGCAAAGTTTAGAGTCATTTGAGTATTTCAATTTCCATTTTCCAGGCACAACAATCAAAAAACAAATTTGAAATTGACAGATATTGTAAACCGTTTTTAGACATAGCCTTAAAAAAAGCCCCATGTCGTCTTTCTCTCTTTACGTTCTATCTTCCCCAAAAAACCACACGGCCCCATATGAAACTGGTATATTAGGCGTGTCCTATCCATTCTTATATTATCTATATGGATGTGACGACTAAACTTATATCTATATTGATTTAAAATATTGTCAAAACGCTGTCCTATAGATGTTTTAAAAAATAAATCGTAATATACAATATAATTATATTATTATGTTGTGATAAAATAACTGATTTTAACTTAGTCTCATATATATATTACGTGTTTTATTTATAATTATAATGCACAGTAGTCGTTTATAGCGTTCCTTCGGTAGCTTATTGCGGGGTGATCGATGGATCAGAGTTGATTGATTATCTTTCCTTTGTGCTCGGGTACAGTTGTAGCAGGTACCTATCAAATCTCGGTGGGGAGAACACAAATGTTCCTTTATATGTGAGTATGTGACAACTACTCAAATAGAATCGATTATTTTATAAATGGAGAAGAAATAAATAATTTTCAATCACTGCGAAGTACCCGTACTTACTATACGTTTTGGCTGTTTGAATACTATATAGTTTCTTTATGGCGAAGTCAAGTTATGAATGCGTTATAATTTAAAAACCTGGTTTCATTTATGTGAACAGTAACGTTAACCGCGATGGTATTATAATATTTCACAAAGTTAGTTATCTTTTTATCATGACAATAACCTACACAGCGCATGTATTGGTTCTGGCACGGTGAACCTTTACGATGTCGACGGTTCGCCAAAAATTCGAAATTCCCACCGAAATTAATAATTATATTGTTATCGTTATTACTATACGATTTTTTAATTTATTGTTTCTTCGTGACGGGTGAAATAAATCCACTGTGTTTTCTTTCTCGGACTTGGCGATTGAGTACCCTGCGAAATAAATGTTGTTTTAGGTGTATACGATTACATGTATACATATGCATTCCAATCAAATTAACCATTCAAATTTGATCTGTTAATTTATTACTACCTGCAGGTACCTATAATTACACTGTAAATTTGTACATTATCTAAAAGATTATTTTATTATAATACGATGATTAATACGGTAAGTATTAAAACAATTTCACAGAAAAATAATGTATTGTATTGGAACTGATTAACTTAAGTAAAAAATAAATGTGAGTAATCATATCTAAATGATTATCCAGCTGTTAATTTCAGGATACTTACCTACACGATCATATACATGTATAATACATTAAGTATTATGATTATAGATTATAATACATTATAATGTACCTCCAAATTACAATAAGTACAATACCTACCTATACCTATAATACAGGTACTGTGTAATGTAATACATTAATTATTAATACCTGCAATGCAACAGTCGCTTTGGTGGCTATTATACGAAACCGTTTATAGACATTTTAGGGTACGTCAACATTTAGGCATATAATATAATAATATTATATATACCGTAAACGCAACCGTAAACTCGGTATAGGTCCGTTTAACTCGTAACTAAATATATCATTATATTATACTATTATAGGTACCGTAATCGTACTCGCGATTGTTGTAGTAATTCTAAACTGTCCGTTTAGTTTTATGTTTTCTGTGCGGAAAAACAAGCCGCCGCCGCCGCCGTACAATAATAATATAACTCGAGCTATATCGTCCAGGCGGCAATCAGCCCGTAGATAATGCGTGTTAAAAATGGGTTGAGACTATAATAAACGCACGTAAATAATTTTTTTTCAACTCTTCAATCCCAATATAGATATGCGTACACACGATGCGTATATAATATATTATACAACGCAATTTTCGGTCATTTCGGTGTATTATGATCATTCGGATGGATTAAACGCCGATCAATAATTATTGTAATTATTTGCAGTAAGAGAAAGAACAACTTACGATCTTCAACGAGTTGTCGGCCGGCGATTATAATGTACCGTTATGTCGGCTATTATTGTATTATTATTACCTACACCTGCAGTGCGAGAGGCGGCGGCGATACCGATGCGCGCATAATTATATAACACTATTTTATATTATATTATTATAAAATATATTATACTACGGATCGCGTTGCGATTTATGTACCGAATTATATTTTTAGATCTGCTGCGACGTCAGCTGCAGTGACTTGCAGGAATTATAAAAGTAAGTATAATATACAGCAACTACCGTAAAACAACGGAGCACGCCGATTTCTCATGTCCGTGATAAATTATACGACCGTCTATGCTGGTGGATATAATATCACGTCCCAATGAATTTGGATCATGCTTGAAGAATCGGTATTACGCGCAATCTCTGTGTATTGGCACACCTTGGGGGTTTGTCGACACCGGGCCACGAAGACCCGAAAAATGCAATGTTATGGTATATAGGTATACGACTGCTGCCGCGATAAACGAACGCGGAACAATCATTCAATTGTAAAACGCGTCTTGAATATTATAATAAAATAAAAATACAACTTGGCTATTAAAGTTTAAACCGATAAGTGTACTTGAAATAATATAATACAATATCTATATAATAACGACGACGGCGATTGTTGCAGTGTTATGAGTCAATCGTTTCGAAATGACATCACGACCGCGGCGGCGTTCGAATTATTATAATATGCGTATAATACGACTTGTTGCTCGCCTTCTATAGATTGTTATTATACTATTACATTATCATTACGATTCGCATATTACAATCAATACAATAATCGTTACATCTACCACGACAATACTATATTATACTGTTTAATATTGAACATTTTATATTATATATTATTAAAATGCATTAACGTGTAATGTAATCATAATACATATTAATGTGTAGGTACATGGATTTATTATAGTTTTGAATATATTATATTGTAATATGTTAATATATTATCTAAATCGATAACAATAGATAACATCGCGTTCTATATTATTATTATATTTCGCCTCGTCCGCAAAATCGCACTGCATATTTTATGCACACGACCGCGTATAATATCGTAACAAACGTAATAAATATTAAATAAATATCATCATCCCCTATCGCGGATAGAGATTGTTTTTTTTTATAGTCAACAAAACGACTTGCAAAGTTTCAAACTTCGACGTTGCACAGAATATGACTCTCAGTCCGTGAATTATTTCCCCTACGAAAGTCTACGCCACACTGCCAAATATATATACATTATAATATTGTTGCTACAACAGTATATATAGTACACTGTGGTTACGACAGCAGTTTTCTCCGTGAAATATTTATCATTTTTATCGATATAGTACAAGAAACTATTGGCCACACATATTATTATCATAATTGTCCAATAAAAATATATTTAACTATATAGTTCGACCACTCCGCGGATGTTTGAATTTAATCAGGAACAATACCACCAATCTAAGACGATTATTATAAACGCGTATACTTGACTTAAAGTTATAAATTATTAAAACGCTCGCAAGTTTCAACGGCAATATCCATAAAATATAGATGAGTAAGTATAATACCTATATGGTCAAAAGGTGAACGTAATATTTTAAATGCCAGTATTTCATAACATAATAAAAATTCTCACGGTCGGTTGTACCTAGGTATATAATATATAATATTAACGGTAAAACTATGTAAGTTGGACGTTCGTCAGGACATTATTAAGTAGTACCTACCCAATTATGTTTAGAGAAATAACATCGAACAAAAAAGTTTCGGGCGATTTGTAAGATCAAAACAAACGAAAAATGTATTAGGTAATAATTGTTATTGTATGAAAATTAAAAACTCAAGCATCCCAAATGTTATGAATTATATTTCTTTGTATTACAGCAATATTTTTGGTATTACATAAAAAAAAAAACATCTAAAGCTACCGTCATAGTCGGAACATAAAAAACGGATATCGATTCGGGGTATAATATGATTATACATATATAGTGCGTTAAAAGTGTTTTCTCGTAATCAATTATAGCGTAAAAAGAACAAATAGCTGAAAACAAATTTCACGTCCATCATTTTGAACAGTTCATCATAATATTTTAATACATACACATGTTTTATTGTATACGCACACATACCTACTATAGTACATGACGTGTGTACACCCCCGAAAATATTTTCCACAGTCACGCTAGTGAGCGCCACTAGTTGTTTTTTTGCACACGCGTCTTGTTGTATTATTGTCATCGCATACCTTTATATTAACATTATACCTACGCTTTACACGTATAACGTATTAATAATAATGGTGCCTCTGCAGGTTACAACCCCCAATGACACAAACCGCGGCTGCCTCCGTGTAAACGAAAAAATGTCGCCAAAGTACGCTGTCTGAATATATTATACAACAAGCAATAATGTTCTAATCAGGGCTAAACACGGTTATTGTGTAAATACATATTTTTACAGTGACTCGGTAAACTAATTTCGGCAAGTTATAAGTAAGTTTCAAATGATTTGTGATGGCGTTGATAATAAATATTTATAATCAATATGGTGACAATGAGTCATAGCAATAGCCATAAGTGCTTAATTTTACAATATTCCGTCATAAATACTTATAGGTATGTATTTAACAATTATTATTGTAAGAGCGTAGACAACAATTCATCCACTAACACTGGAATACCGGAAATCATAAGTTTATATCATTTTTTAATACAATATCTATTTTTGTTATCCGAAAATCCAATACATTCTGACGAGATGTTACGCGTGTTTTGTGGTTCAGTCTGTACATTTAGCAAAACCTATTTCTGACCAAAAACAGTTTTACATTAACTTTTATAATTACCTTTAGCTTTTAACAGTAAACTATTTAAATCTTAATCGCCTCAAAAATTTGATTATCTAAGAGCGGAAGGTGGCAAAATACGTTTCTGAGTTCAAGGACAAAATATAGGCAAGCTGTGGTGAATTTATGATGGCCAAAATTACAAATGTGTATATAAGAAAAAAAGTGGATGTCGTTCTGCTGTATAGTAGGTGACAAGTGGGTCACTGTAATGGATGGTGTTAAATTTGAATTCAATGATATAATATCATTGTATAAGAAAAACGATTCTGAGCGAAAACGGTCAGTCAGCCTATGATATTACCAAGTATATTTGATGATATTATTGTGAATAAAGTAATTCATATACCTATAACCTTTTTACTTGGAGCCTTGTTTTATATTTTCAATCCTTAACTATAAAAGTTGAACATTTTATAAATTTTTAACTACAAAATAATTATTAAATTATAAACTGGATAGGTTTTGTCAAAATTTGAACTTTAAATGCTGATAAAAAAAAATTGTGCATATGTATTTTTAATATTTTTTAACTGCTATTAGAACGATATATCAGGAGCCCTATATTAAATTTTCACGCTTTTTTACCCAACAAATAAAATTTTATTGATATTTATAGGAAAAACAACTAAAAAAATTGAAAACTGACAATGTCCGTAAACAGTTCAAAAAGAGTCAAATTATTTTCAAAATTTTATCGTGTATATAAATTGCTAATATAAACATTCCGTGAACTTTTCAAGTATCTACAGTCATACGTTTTTTAATTACAATAAAATAAGAAAATTGTTACATGAGAAATCGAGTAAATATCAAATGTTGTAAAAATATGAATTTCAAACGCTCATAAAAATTTAATTTGACTTTCTTTTAGACATTTTTTTTTTTGATAAAGGTAGACAAACTTATGGATAATCTTGTATTACATTTTCATATCTTAGATTTAAAAATAAAAATTTTTATGAATTCTTAACTCAAAATAATTTGCTAATTTTCGAGATTTTTCCGTATTTTGTCAAGATTTGAACTTTAAATGCTATTATAAATATAAACTATGACTAAGGATTTTTAATTTTTTTCATCTGCCTTTGAAACAATAACCTAAGGACCTTCTATTAAATTTTCAAGCTTTTTTAACCAACAAATAAAATTTTATTAATATTTATAGAAAAAAAAACTAAAAAAAATGGAAACTGACAATGTCCGTAAACAGCTTAAAATAAGTCAAAATATTTGGAAAGTGTTATGGTGTATAGAAAATGCTAATATAAACATTCAGTCAAAATTTCATGTACCTACGGTCATTTGTTTTAGAGTTGCAACAAAAACCAAAATCAATTTTCTCGAAAACAGATTTTGCATAAAAATTCCCGTTTTCCCTTAATTTTTCTTTTGTTTTTCACGTCGCGTTTGAAAACTACTGAGAAATTTTTACTTTTGACCCCCCAAAGTACCAACTAGATTCGCTGTCCTATCAGAAAAGTTACTGTTGAAGAAAATCCAAGCACTTTTACTGTCCTAAAATGTGATAAAAATAAAAAATAAACACACCTCATTATAAAATCAATACATTCATCGCTTCGCTCAGAATCTAAAAGCCTTATCTAGAATATATGAAGTCAACTAAAATTATTCATATTTCATACAGTTGTCTTATGTGAATTTACTGTTTTGTTGGACGTACCAACTACCTTAAATACCCTAAATACTTTTCCCTTGAAACATAGAGATTATGAAATTGTTTCCAATAAGATTGTAGGAATAGAAAAAGCGTTTAATCAGCATAATTTATTTAACTTAACTGCCGAATCGGTGATAGTTTGTAATTTATAGTTTTAAAAGGCACATAGACTAAACATAATAATATAGTCATCTAATTAAATCAAGATTGTTCGTTGAATGAATATGACAATATTACGTATCGCAATATGTAATAAGAATAGAATTTTTATTTAATGTATTTATATTTGAAAAATTAATTAAATTACGTATCCTATTGGCCTTCTTAGAATGTATTTTGATTGCATAAATACATTAATATTCGAGCCCTAATACATAATATATCTGTATAGTACTATATTGTGTACTGCATACCCATAGATATGTCCGTGCAGAAAACTGTGACCACGTCTAGAACAATATTTGTATTATTACAGCACAGAAATAATAATCGAACGATTCGAACGCATATCCTTGAGGCTCCCTCGTGGTCATCCGAACCGTTACGGAAGATTGAATATGATTTTTTTATCCTTTCATTTCGAACAGACACCGAATAATTTCCTACGTGCCAAAAACACGTCCGACGGGCTTGTAGGAGGGAGAACAGAAGAATAAATACTACTCCAAGCGTTAATTTTTTTTTTTAAGATATATATATATATAATAAGCTGGAACGGTGGTTATTAAAGAATGAAAACGACGAGGACGAGAATGACGACGACGATGAGAATTTACCTATATACAAACGCGAAATAAGGAAATAAATATCGGATGAAAAAAAAAATGATCATCCATATCCGATTGAATTTGTCGGAGGAAAAAAAGTTTGGTCCATATCGAAACGTCTTATCATTGTTTTTGATCCAGAGCTTGTCAGAGCTCTCCATGCCTCCATTAATATGTTTTCTATAATGTGTGTACGACGGTTTTTTTCTTTGAAGACCGATGTAATAATGACATTTCGATCTATAATATTATATTATTATATATATTATGTATCGTTTATAATCTTCCATTGCCGTCTGAGGCTGCTGCTGCTGCTGCCTTCTGATTTGTGCTTCTAAATGACTAGTGTGCCGAACGGTTTATCATATAATTCGATTTTTTTTCCCATTTTGAAAAGTTGTCCGATGCAGTGAAATACGATTCGATCCTATGTACACAAACACACACACACCCCCCATATATATATATATATATGATTTTATAGGTACACTGCAGTTTCCAACCATCAATAACCAAGTCTAATCCACCAAATTCCTACGTTCAGCCGTACTCGAAGACGAGTGTGTGTGTACCCAATTTCAGAGTACAAACAATAAACACTATACCTACTCACTGGTATTGCAAACAACCGTGCGCACAATGTTATAACGGTGAAATTACATAAAATGTTCCTAATCAGAAGAGCGATATATTAAAATTATAAAATAGGCAATGGATAATAATAATACGTAGGTATAAAATAACGATTCGATGATGAGAATATCATTATACTAATAAAGTCTTTGCAACATGCAAATTGCAATTTTTAATTGTGTTCACGAAAATCAAATAAATAACTTCAACGTTATTAAATATTTTTAATTGAATCAGCACGAATTTCTCTATAGTGATTTATACGCACACTTACACAAACACACACACACAACAACACGCATGAATAATGTTGAACAACACAATACAAGTAGGTAACGACGAGAAGGAAAAAATCAAACTTTAAGACAGAGCAAGTACCCACCTACATATTTTACAAGTATATAGCGTGTTTCGAGTAGGTTTTTCACTTCTAGAACGGTGCACTGGCATCGTAATCATTTATCCGTGTAGTAAAATATTGCTCGCGGGATACCTAACCTATTATATACAATATAATATAATGTCGGTATACATGATATAACATTATAACATATTATACATATGTATATAAAGGTTTACGCGTTTTTTAAAAGGAATACGCTGCGCTGTGCAAACATTGCAGCGCACTTGAATGATTAATTATTGTTTAATAACTTTCCATACTCCGCGGAAAACTATAGCACGCGCTATATGTGGTAACATTTTTTTTTCCATTTTCCGAGCGCACGCGCGTGTTAAAAATCGAAGACCGCGATGCGTGGTTTTGTAGTGCACAAATAATAAAATAATAAATACAAAGCAGCATTATTATAGACGGGACGACGGTATTCACCAATCACCGAGCTTTGAGAATGAAAACGATAGTGATAACAATGTTGCATAAAAAAAAAAGAATCTCGTATGGAAAGTATTCTGTTCACATAATATTATAATAATATAGAATATCTACTATGGTTTAATAATTTTTTGGTTGTGGTTGTCGTGTAAATTGCTCTAAAGGCGTTTCTCTTGCGATACGGAAACGAGAGCGAAAATGGCACTGCTAAAAACAATGCAATAATAATAATAATAATAATATATAGTATTGTATTATGTACCGCAGCGGGCGACGACGCGACGGAATGGCAGCGAAACTGTGTACACTCTCATACGATATATCGGTCAAATACGACAATAATTATAATAATAATATACGTAAAATGTATACTGCAGTATTCGCAGTTCGCAATACCATGTGTTAATAATTGTTTAAAGTATACAATATCTTGATAATATTTTGAAATAAAACGTCTTTTTTGAATCGATAACATTGTTTATTTTTTTCATTGCTGTGTTATTATTATTTATGATTATCGCGAATAGGTACCGGAAGAGAATATTTTTCACTTGAAATTGTTTGTACAGTTCAGGGAAGTTGAGTTTAAGTGGTGAAAAATGTCGACAGGCATCCATATCCTGCCACTTCAGTACTTCCCTACTCTACCCACATATTGTACCTACATCATAACTTATCTTTAATTTATGTAATGAGATTACAATAACAAATAAAAACGTAGTGTTATAGAAAAAAGTTTACAAGACATGAAATTTTTAACGGATAGAACGTGAATCGGTGGTACATCTCATAGTCTGTACAGCAACTATGTAGGTACAGTCCGCAGCTCTTTAGCTATATTATCTTATCGATAATATTATAAACAATAAAATTCCAACAGATTAATTGACGAGAAATTCGTTTCGATAGCAACATACCAAACATATACGTCAATTTGAAAACCAACAAATAAACGCATATTATAATATGTACTATTATAATTATTAGTAATAACTATATCGAAGAAAAATATACCCTGAAAAGACGTCTCTGGGGAAAGCATTTTTAGCTTCCCGTAGAATCTATACCGTTTAAATATTCTATAAATCAGTGTTTCCCAACCAATGGGTCACGAAATCGTTTTGATATTTCACAAGCATATTATTAAATTATATTATATTTTAAAAGATTATATAATAGATTGTACTAGAAGTCTAGAATCTATAACAGTATAACAATGCAAAAATAATTTTGTTTGAGGGTCGTCATATCAAAAAGGTTGATAACTTACTACAGTTGTCTGTCATCTGCAGTTATCAGTTATCACATTAAAGCTATATTCAAGCCATCGTATTACATTGTATTAAAAATATCAATTTAAATAGGTATTTTAAATTCATGAATAATTAATTTTTGGTGGGTACTACCATACAGGGTACAAAATATAATAAAAAATTTCTATATGTACACAGGTATAATATAACATAATATTGTACCTTTCACTTCATTGTCTTTCACATTAGCAGTATAGTAATAGTCCTATAGCCAATCTTAGGCATTTAATCATAGTAATAGTACATTTTTTTATCTAATTATTTACGGTTTTCCACACTAAAGTTCCGTACCATACAGCATAGTTATTTATATTAATGTATTTTTTTTACTGTTCGGAATTTTAAGGTCTGTGAACTTTTCCCGTCGATTTTTTTTCATTTAATGTGGTTTTAAATGTTAAAATACGATAACTATGATAATCACATTAATGTTGTACAGGTATTTATATTAATTTTATATTTAATATTAAATAATATATTACCTAGGCATATACGTCGCCGTTGACGTCGTTCGTCATGCATGCACACGTTCGGAATGCAAATCGGTTGACAACGAAATCAATGATATATATAGGTACATTATACGGATGTAGGTACAATATATTATACATAGGAAGTATATAGTGTCGTGTACGAGTGTCATACAAAATAATAATTTTTTATAAGTAATAACAATTATTATTATTATTATTATTATTATTGTCGACGTGACATTTTAAAACGACCCTTTCCGGTAAGATTTCCTGACTCGAGAATAATATAATATATAGATATAAACAACAAAATTTAAAAATTTGAATTGGCTCTTGCGTAAAATCGTTATTTTTCACATACACCATTTTTGAATTAAGCCATCGAAATGTATAATACGATTGTATAGTCTAATTATTTTTGTAAATACTTTTTGTAAAATAACCTAATTTTAATCCAATATCAATGAAATGTACTTATGTCCAATGGAATTATAGATGCCGTGGATAGTTACCAATAAAAAAAATAATATATTTAAACACGGTTTATATAGAGTTGCATTTACTTGTTTGGTGTGATCCACCGAAAATAAAGCTAGAATGATGTCCAACCCGCTATAATCTATCTGCAAATAATAATTATCTAAATTACTGAACAATATCATCTCGCTATATATACGGTGTTTCGATTTTCAAGTTTTCTTTTATATTTTTGGCGGACCAATTACTCGGATATTATATATATATATATATATTTTTTTTTAACAATTTGTCTACGTTTTATACACGCCGCACGTATATTCATCATTGGTGTGATATGCATACCATATTATATGTGATATGGCAAAGGTATGTTACCTACACAAGTATGTGTGTCATTAATGTGATATCCAACACGTACGTACGCTGTACAGCTAATGTGAATGAATATACAGGAACATTTGAATGTGCGGCGGCGGCGGTAGATTTGCCATGCTGATCCTCGTTCTCTGCGGTTTTCTTTTGTATTTTCTATACGCGACGTTAAAGCTGTTCTGGTGACTTTGGAGGGACGCTAATATATTATTTTTTATATGCGACTGTATTACTCCGCAGTCTACATTATTCTTTTCTCCCGAAATTGGTCTGTGCACACGCTATTATTATCGTGCCTATTCTGGCGATATATACTTCATCACCGGGCCGGAAAACGTTTCAACAACCCGAGTGCAGGCTTTGAACGAACCTGCTGTTGTGGCAGATCTCGCGGTGCGTTTGTGTTTACACGTTTTTTTTTTTTTTTGATTAAACTTTTCGGGGCGGTGAAAAAGTTCAAAAAGTTTCACGGGCATAACATCAGTGTGAGAATTGAACGCAGAACAATATATACTCGAGGCTTACGCTATAATAAGGAGGATGATTCCGCAACACTTACTAAACTGCGGTGGATAAAGTTTTCGAAAAACTCGCAATGACAATACAGAATGAAGTCTTTGAATAAATACGCATGGCTGATACGATATAACTATATTATATAATATACGTATAATGTATATATGGAGGTATAATAATTAATAATAATAATATAATAAAACAGTAAGCAGTAAGCACCTGCATGTTTCAAAGACATTTTGGACGACCGGTTTTGGGTTTGCCGAGCTGACTGACAATGACACGAAAATAAAAATACGAAATCATCGTACCGCCCTAAATATTATCATTGAGTATATCATATTGTACAATGATATTATATTGTGAATTCTCCGAAAATGTCTGTTCCTCGTCCCGAACCCTGGGATTATATATAAACGACGGATATTCGCTATAGCCTACAGGTATATAAATTTCAACGATCGCTCGCACGACGATATATTTTTCAAAATCTGAAACGCGCGCACAATACGTGTGTGTAGCGGCGTGTCCGTCAAAGCGGAAAAACGATGGTACACACAATAAATAAATTCGCGTAAAAAATAATGATAGTGTAATAAACTCGAAAATAATATGTTTATAACGGCGCGCGTCGTCCTCCGCGATGAAAAAATTAACGAGAAAAACACAAAAAATAATACTGCGAATACAGCAAAATCGATAAACGTAATATCACACACACACACACACACACACACACACATAATATATATATTTAAAACGGTGGGAGGGTGATGGGGGTGTGGGTGGCAGTGGCGTATCTCTCGCAGTTTAGTTATTCGCTTACGGCGGCGGCAGTGGGTGGCGTAATAATAATAATAATAATAATAACATCATCATCTTTATTACGCCGATGTAATAATAATCGTTTTTGGCGCGCACAACTACTCTCCCCGCACGTCCTAAAATATAATAATACGCGTGCAGCGCAGTCTTCTCTCCGCACAAAGACCGCCCGACCGACCGTTTTGTACCTTTACATAATATACATCCTTATAATATTTTATATTTATACATGTATATATAGATATTAAAATGTCGGGTACGTCACGGTCGATTATAAAAATGTGGGTCCCGAAAACTGCGTTTCTTTTTTTACATTCTTTCCTCGTACACGACGGGGTGTAACCCCAATACCCGCCATAATATAATATCACGGGCGGCGGCCACTTACTGCGCACGCTGTATATTACGCTTTATATCCAACTCCGGGTCCACGTGACCGTCTATAAAATATTATATGTATAATGACAAACACGTGTTTACATTGTAATATATAGATGAACGGCAATCGTGCGTATATTATAATGTTAAGTATTATAGAGGTATATATTTTATCGACTTAATTATCGACTTATCGCAATTGAAGAGGGTTAATAGCGATATGCCGATATGCCTATATAGGCGCAACTAAGCGAAACGTTTCGCTAGGACGCAAAATATAATATATTATCTACAGAGGGTTGCTGTACAGCCCTAATAACAAAACTGCGATCAAAGAGCCGTGATAACTGCGCTGCAGGTAGCTCCAATATTTGCAGTTCCTGCAGACTTACTACACAACTATACTTTATCGTGTAATACCAATAATATTATAATAATCCAAATGGTATTTTTTATATGCAATAGGTATATATAACAGAGAAAACAAAATGTGACAATACTACAGTAAATATAATTGTATAAATACCATCATTAGTCTAGGCGCTACTGACGGTTTGATGTCACTTATTTTATCTCATCTAACCTATTTTAGCTTCCTTGAAATAGTTATAGCTAATAGAATCGGGTTGGCTGAATACGATAGTAAAATCGGCTGATTTGGATTATAGGGAGGAGGGGGTATCACTTCAGCACCTCAGCCACCAACACCAAATGATTTAAAATAATTAAATTATTTTATAAAGAAATTGGCTGATGAAAATTCAGATTCTAACATATAAAAACAATTATTTATTTATTTATTTATTTGTATATTTTTTCAACGCCTCAAGGGCATAAGTACAGAAAATAAAATGTTATAAATTAATATTATAAATCGTATAAACTAAACAATTTATAAGCAATTTTTTAATTGTATTGTTTTGTACATGTTAGACTCTAAATTTTCATCAGTTGATTTTTTATTACATGATTTAATCATTAAAAAAAAATGTGTGTTGGTGTTGGTGGATGAAGCGTTAAAGTCAGTTGATTTAGAGACCCCCCCCTCCCCTAGCTGGTCTACAAATCAGCCGAATTTTCTATCGTATTCAGCAGGCCCGATTCTATTAGCTATAAAGGAAGCTAAAATAGGTGAGGTCAAACTGTCAGTAGCTCCCTGTCTAATAGACACAATCGTTTTCATTATTTTTTATAAAATTTGTCTAAAATCTATCAAACGTCAACAATAACAGGTCTCTATCGTTTTGGGAGGCTAGCGATCGCGCTTTAGTTGGTGGGGTTGTGACTTGGGGTGGAAGGGATGGAGGGTTCATGAAACCGTGCAAGATTCGTCATTACTCGTTAGGTAAGCTTATGCCTTACATAATATACATGCGGGTACGCGTTTGACAACGGCAAGAAATCGATTTAGACGACGGACATGCTGAAAATAATAATTATTTATTCTGGACCCAATATCTTTGCGACAGCACATGTGTGTGTATGTTTAAGCGTGCACTATACACGGGAAAGTTATATTAAACTACTTTGGTCCACGGACGGAAAATTCGTTAGATCATTGGATCTGAGTAATACAATATATGTGTGTAGGTATAGACGTACAGTCTATACGGTATACACGTATAGAGGTATATGGGAGTAAAGTCGGACGAGGTCCTGGGGAAGCACTGTACAGCGGCGGCGGTACCTTTTACTTTGAGTTTACAACTCTGTACGACCATATACATACATATTATATAGGTACCTGCAGTATTATATCGGTTTAAAATTACATTGTTTTCCGTGAACAGTATAGGTAGGTAGGTACGCGTGCAGACTGAGAAATTACTTTGACGACTTTTGAATTTATATATATATACACGACGGGTAGGACCGTAGATGTAAGTGCTATACATATCGTCAGGATACACTCACACGCGAGTCACAACTGCAGTGTATCATATGTATATAATATGTGTACGACGTATGTGTAGTTAACGACATCGCGATTTTATTACGTTAATAGACTGTACGCTCGCGTAATACTCTTCGACTCGGTCCACGTCCGTCTGTATATATATATAATATATATTATGTTATATACGCCACGATATATGTATGCCTTTACATGTGTATTATATTATATATATATTTCAGCGCCCAAAGTGGGACTTTTGATACTTATAAGTGTATATACGCGATACGTCACATCCCCGACTTAGGTGGTGTATAGTATATATTATACATGTATAAGATCGCCGTCGGAGAATACAAATTCGTTTTATGTAAATTATTACGCTTTTTTCTCTACAGTACGCGTGGTGCAATTTAGATAATGGCTGTGCGCATAAACAAATTTCAAGACATTATAATATATATATGTTATTAATATGTTCTGTATAATATATAATAATATATTCTTAAGTATCTGGCTCATTGCGCAATTTGATTCATCGTTTTTATAATATAGTAAGTAGAGTAAGTATACTAGGTATACAGTAGATTAAGTGCTTTATTGAATTAAATTTATATAACATTCTCGTGGTGTCGCCAATGGGCAACTTCCCCCTCCTGTAAATCAATTTCCATCACATTTACTTATTGTATAACCTGTAAATACAGATTGTAAATATTATGTTTTGTTCAATAAAAAAAATAAAACACATTCTAACATTATTTTAACATGACATTTTCAGCATGGAACCCATGGCACATGAACTACAGGCTCGCGTATTATCAGTGTATACCAAACGTAGGTACTTAATAAACCAATATTAAAGTTAAGAGACCTTAAAGATTCTAACATTAAGGGCCGTCCCGCGGTGTTAAACTATATGAATAAATTGTCCGTATACTGAATCGTCCTTCGCCGTCTTTGACCCCGCGCTGTACACCAAACGCAAACCGGAACAATATGATCGACACTGTCACGCTCCTGGTCGGCGGGGTCTTTCCGGAAGTCGCATTTCACGAGTAAAAATATTGCATTTCTCAAAGCCTATGGCTGATGTACCTATAAGTATTTTACTTAAAATATTGAAACGTCTCATACACCTATAATAAGCGCAGTTTTAGGTTTTCTGGTAGGTCAGACGCGTGTGAAATAAATGTATTCAATTATAGTGGTTATCCGTTTATAATCTTTTTATATGGATTTTAAACCGACGATATTTCTCAAACAATTCCGACCCAGGTATAATTCATGTCATCAACTATATAGTTTATCCTTGAGCTAACACAATGCCTGCAGTCAACATCAAGTACAATAATCCTACGGCCGAATTTCACGCGGATCAAAAGCTGAAACCTAGTTTTTCAGAAGTACCGGAAGGGGCCGTCGACCTGTACGAAAAGTTCGTGCTCAGACCCCACTGGGTTGTCTTGTTGTAAACAGACACCGTCCTTGACGTCACGCTCTGTGCACCCGACGCATTCGAAACACCGTGCTTGCAGATGTCGAACACTCGTATCCATGGTCCGAGGGGTCAACCAGGAAGCCGTATTTGTACATTTCTGGTTTCGATTGGACGAGTATACGTGGCACCTATATATTATATTATGTGGCTGATGCTTTTGAAGTCTTAACATTCATATATTTTGTCCCGGTGATACGAGCCTTCGAGTTTACTGGTGACGGACGTTCAATAACAACTATAGCTATAATAACCAAAGCCAATCCGTCTATAGTTGTGAAAACCAACATGATATCATTTATTTATGTATATCGCATAATTTACATTGAAAAACAATCGATTAAATGTATAAAAATGACGTGTGCAGCGCGCTCAAAACGAAACAAATTAATATAACAGAAACACTACATAATTAACAGTAAATAATAATCCATTAGCACGGATATTTTCGTTTATCTCAGTCCGCGTGGCTACACGAATATTTCACTAATCGTGGTGGTTATTTTTCACGAATTTATTACGGTCGTGCATCGTTGTTTATGTATACCTGTCGCTGGTGCGCTGCACATATAATATATAGGTAGGTTGTTCACCGCATGCTAAGCTCATACTATTATAACGGTAGAGCGTCTTTCTACTCCAAGCGCCAGACTTATCGTGCGATGTTTAAAACCAAACGACAGCTAATATATTGTAATGGCAATGAAAAAATAACGATATTATAGGCAATCGAGAAAATCGTTCCAACCAATTCGGAACTTTTTAATGAGTTTTTTCCCCTTTAGTCGCGGCAATGCTACGCTAATAGGCGAAAATATATTGTTGTTGTTTTTTTTTTTTTCATTTTCCAGTTAAAGTTTAGCAGTCGGGTTCCGCGAGATATTTCGGAGCGAAATGAATAAAAACAAAAGACCAACTCGCCGCGTATTATAATATAATGCGATTCGGTTGTGCCGTAGTTCTTTGCAGGTTTCGTAAGAGAAAAAAAAAACTAAAATATATAAACAGAGCGAGCCGTAAATAATATCAAACTATATAGCTAGTGATATTTTTGTACAGAAATCGAGTTTTGATTTAAAAACAAATGACGGCGAAAACGACTGCGACCGTATGTCGTCGTAGTCGTCTCCAGCTGGCGGACATATAACGACAATAACAACAACGACACGAAAAACGAAAGTCACGGTGTATACAACCGTATTGTTGTTGTCGTTGTCGTTGTCGGTGTATACGCGATCGAACTACATAAGATTAGGCACTGCTGCGGTGGCATATCGTATGTCATCGTATTTTTTTCGTGTGCCTATGCAGTACGACTACAATATATTATTATATACACGTAGATACACTGTAATACGCCATGCGCGTATAAAATTATACCGATTAACAGCGGGGAGAGAGAGAGAGAAACGAGCTCAGAGAGAGAGAGAGAGAGAGAATAACAAAATAAGGTCAACTATTAACTGGACGGAATGAGAAAAGACTATCGGATCAAAGTTCACGACACGCGGCCGGAACGAGTATTATATATACCTTCATATTATATATATATATATATATATATATATCATATACATATATACATGTTATATATGTATGCCAATATTGAACGTTACATATTATATATTTGACCTATAACAAGAACACGCTCGTCGACGGATTTATACAATACGGCGCAATTGTAAATATATTATATTATATACACACCAGTCCAGTCGCGGGACAGAATGAAAAAATGCACGTGACCCGTTAGTTAGTCTTTCGCTGTTATATATTATGCACCTACCTCACCGACATAATATAATATATATTGTATTTTATTTTGTATATGGAGACAATCGATGGAGAAAAATTGATTATACGGGTCGATCCATATCGAAGTTCACTTTACTCCACTATAAATTATAATATATTAATAATTGTCGATTGGAACTCTGAATTTTCTGTTTTTGAAATGAACGTTTCCAAACATATTTTTTAGCATGACTGACGATATTTTTAATTTCACTATCGGAATCTGAATACTTTTAAAAATTATTAATTCATTTTTGTCAAATCGAATATCGAATAAATTTTTTTTATGAATAAGGTTAGGTTAACCTTATTTTGTATTGAAATGAATGGAATAGAGGATAACAACTAATTTTATGCGGTGCCCGCAACTGCTAACAACTCACTATTTTAATATTTTAATCCATCACTCCTCTAAACTTTAAACACTTATAAAATACATAAGACAATTTATTCAGTTTATTCGGTGCCTCGGTGGTATGCATACGCATCAACATTTTAAGGCAAGAATTCTGCTTCTGATAGTGAAAAAAAAATAAACATAAAAACTCAGTGTTGCGGCAAATTACTCACATAAACTGAAGATCATTTCTACCCCGTGACGTAGTGTAAAAAATGAAAAAAAAATGTTTAATGGTCACTATTATTGTTATGCATAGGCATTAGGCTTATGTTTAATGGAACGGATAATGTTACATTATCTAAATATTAACATCATAGCGGTTACATCATAATAATATATACTATATGTCTATATTATAGTATGTAGTATGTACATTACAATATTATATTGGTGTCATTCAATCGTGAACGTTTTACCTTTTTAGTAACACGAGTTCGGACGATTAACGGCAGATCAAAGAAATTATATTTTATACGTTATATTCAAACGATTGCAAACGATTTTTCGAGCGACGTTGTCATCTATTTTAATTTTTCATATCGTATTGTATACAAGCGATAAATATAATATTCAAAACGATATCGCGGTTTACGAAGCCGATATTCTACTGTAAATAGTTATTAATATTGCTTATGGTCGTAATTGTTGGATAAGCCGTCATCAAATTCAGTTGTTCGGTGTACAGCGGTAACAGTGTAATAGTGTTTATATAGCGTTATAGTGTTTATAATGGAAAACTTTGAATTCATTTATTCTGTACGCGGAAAAGAACTAACATTATTAAATAATTTTAAATATTCATCCGTAAGACAACGCAGAGACGGATTAATGAAATGGAAATGTTCAAATAAAAATTGTAATGTTCGTTAACGAAAATTGATACATTTTTTCAGAGTTTGAAAAAACCAAGGGTATAATATTATATAAAATGTAATATTAAGATAGAATGTGACAATGTGAGTATACGACTCGCAGTGGCGTTTGCTCGAGCTCTACAGCAACTTAAGTTTTTAGAACGCCACTGAACTCGTAACCATGACGTAATTATTAGGTTAATATTAAATAGGTACCTAGGTACAATAATAACACATAGGAGTGCTCACTTGTTGATCGGCGTAAAACGGCCTGCTAGGCGTCCACGACGATGGTTGTTGTGGTTGTTCGTCGGCGGTCTCCGGCCACGGCAGTTCCAACAGAGTGACCGGTTGTGAAGCGTCAGCCCTGGGCCAGCAAGCGTACGCGCGGTTCCGCCACACGGCCACGTCGGTCAGCCGGGCTCGCATCCGCGTGCCGTACAGTCTGTCGGTGTTCCAAGCCACAGCCACGGCTGGCCACCAGCCGGCGATGGCCACGGTGGACGCGATCAAGACGACCGCCCTGCACCGCATGACGAAGTTGAAATCGTGATAATAAAACCGCATAATAATATGCACGTCCGAATGTAACAACGCCCGGTACGATTATAATAACAATATTCCGTCGCCGTCGTCACATCATATCATAATAACACCATCGTCGTTATTATAAATATTATAATATTGTTTTTGTTTACACGTCGTGTACTTTATTTAGTATTATGGTTTTACGACACTATCGTGCAAATACCGAGGTTCGTGAGCGATAGGAGGGGATGATGGAGTGACGCAGTTGCCGGCGACCGAGGAAATTAATACTTAGTTGTAAAGACTGACTGAATATATTCTATAAACTACGACGGCCGCTACGACTAGTGACTACTACACGTCTCGCCGCCACCGCCAATTAATAACAACCCCTGGCGATTTAGATAACGACACCCACGCCGGAACCCCTAACTCCGTCCAGAAAGGGACGACGTATGGATGGCGAACGAATAGTTGCTGCAGGGTGCGCGGTCGATATATATATATATAACTTGGCCGACCCCCCCCCCCTAAACCCGCTCACATATATATATATATACCTGCTATACGCACACCGTACCCACCCGCATAACTTTTCCAACGAAAAAGGGATATTCGTCTTGTGCTCATCCCCTCCCGCCGACCCGCTGGTCACTAGAGTCTTGCTATGTTACATATAATATATATATATATACACGTTGCTAATGCATACTGTACGTATATATTATTAAACACGATATATACAGAGAGAGGCCACAGGGTGTCTCTCGCCGCGATATCGTTCGACTTACAACAAAATATATAACTTTACCTTGTTTTAATTATTATCACGCACAGTGTTGGACGGTCACCGTTATCCCTAATATACCTCCCTCGAGCCGACATTCATTTTTTCCTCGTCATTTCGTTATTTTGAGGGACGGCCAATTTGTAGACCAAAAAAGTTAAAAAAATTAAAAGTTTAATAATTAATGCCATTAAGAATTTACTGGTTCATGAATTTTCGAATTTTTTAAGACAATTTTCGTCTACGCACCTACACCTTATATAATAAAGTACAGCGTTATACGCATATAATAACGCAGCTTTGCAGGCTGCAGTGTAGGTGTACGCCCGCATACGCAGTCATAACTTTTCACCAGATTGTTTATAGCTAGCGCATAGAAAATTCATACATCTATGCATGAATACTTGATGGAAATGAATAATTTGACTTTTACATTTTTACTTGACGGTAAAATATATATTATACGGGTAGGCGTAATAGGACTTATAAAAGTCTTCGAATCGCGGTCTACAGTCTCGATGAGTATCTGCAGATCGTGCGATAAAAAACTACTCAACGGAATGATATATAATATATAATCGGTACATAGATAACAATCCCGCTGCAAACTCGCCGTTGGCAGACACACCCTGTATAATGCGCACACGCATAATATATAAGTGTAACGTGTACCTATACGACATTAGGACACACCCTGTATAAAACGCACACGCATATATAAGTGTAACGTGTACCTATATACGATATTAGGTCCGCGACGTAAAAATAAAAGCTCGAGCGGTATAGCGGACCGCGCGATTGCTCCGCCGAAGACGCGACGGCGGCAAACCGTATATACACACACACATATATATATAGGTACCTCCTACATATATATATAACCTCGTGGGGCCGCTGTTTTTGGGAAATCCTTGAGGGATATAACGGGCTGAGATATATACGGTAAACGGCGTGGTACAGAGCCGGCGGCGTACGATATAATAGACGCGAGAAACGCGCGCGACCGGCGACCGCGGATGAACGTCGGCAAATTTATCGTCTGCCTGCGCCCGAGAGTTCCTCCACCGCCGCCGCCGCCTGCAAAGTCTTAATATATATATGTATAATATGGTGAAACGGCGTATAATAATATAGCTGCATTGGGTCGTCGTAAGCCTTTCTCGCATGTATAAGGCACCTTATATACAGCATACATTTCAGCGGCACAAAACTTTTCGTTTCTTTTCGGCTCTTATTTACGAAACCGCCGCACGCCTGGCAAATCACGTACGAGTCCCAGACCACAATAATAATATAATAGATTTTTAAACAACACCCGCCAAACACAAGTCGAAAATAAATTATTACCTACCGTTTGCAGGAAAGGCCGAGACTATATTCTGGCCCAATTATTTTCCAATAACTGTATATATAATACAGCTGGTAGGTACCGTGAACGGCAAAAACAATATTATTCTGTCACGAATAACAATTCACAATCACAAGTTAATGTATTTACATTTTTTATTCACTTGTTTTGAGATTCTCAGTTTAGAGTGATAAATGTATTGATTTTACAATGATGCGTGTTTTTTTTCATAGAAGAAAAATGCTTAGATCTTCCACTTTATGCGTGCATTCTGGTGACCAAAGTAGCCATGATAGATACATAATATTGAACCCCTCTACATCGGTTGATGTATAAAGAGTTCAAAACAGGTTAAGTATTATTTTCAATGGATATTAAGACAGTGACGCTGCTAGGAATTTTTTATTACTATTAGACTTTAGTAAAATAAACACATTTTTAGCTAACTTTTTTATTAACAAAGTAGGTACCATCATGCTGAAAACCCAATGGTCTGAACCTGATGTTCCTCCCCTTAAATGCATCGCTGTAAGTTTAATATATTTTTAATTACGAGTGACAAAGTGTCTCAAAATTTTCTCTTGGATTTTCCTCATCTATACGCCTATACGATTTACGTAATAAATTCTAAGTATAAGAGGCAATTATGATTATCTTTATTCCTGAAAATAATACATAGACGATCACACTGTACCACGTTTATTTATTTCAATTTCACAATTTAAAAATTTCACAGGCGCACTGCAAGGTCTAAAATTGTATGACGTAAGATGTAACCAAAATTGTATGTTTTGTAAGGACTGTGGTATAGAGTGTAGTTTCTGGTTGTGCAGGGAATACGCGTGAAATGCGTGCCTAGCACTTTTTTGGATTTCCGCTTTACCACCCGGCACTATGGGGATTACCATTTTACCGCCAGCTGAACGGAAAAACATCGCTTTCCAACGCTTCGACGGTCATCGAAAACTAAACTTTCGGTGCAGGCGTGACAAAATAGTATATTGTGTGGCAAGGGCGGGAACTTGCCTTCCCGCACGAGCCACACATACTATTTTTGTCACGCCTCTGCATTCATCGATAGCGGCAAATGTAATGCAAGGATCTATGCAACAACTAGACTATAATTATGCGACAACAATTTATTACACGAAAGAAACGATTTGGTTTTATTTATAACCGTCACGCATGGAGGTTATAATATGATTATGAGATGTTACCAAAAGTTTATAATTTGTAAGGAACCGGCGACCGTGGTATAGATTTCAGTGACTGTTTGTGCAGGGTATAAGCGCGACGCGCGTGAAATGTGCGCGCAGCACTTTTGGAGATTTCCACTTTATCGCCCGGCACTTTTTGGGATTTCCACTTTACGGAAAAATTACGCTTTCCAACGCCTCAACCGCTATCGAAAACCAAACTTTCGGTGCAGACGTGACAAAAACAATTTTACAAGTCATTGGTAGTTTATAATATACATGCTATATAGAATATTAGGAGTCTGAAAATTAAATTTACGATAAAATTTACCGAAGACTTCGTAGCTATAAAAAAAGCTTACAAGTTCGATTACAGTATGAGAGAAATGTTGCGTAATATTCTTTTCGTCTGAACGAGTCCAAAACTGATCCAAATGCGTGATATTTATTTATTTTTTTTGTAACTGACACAAACTATAGTCTTGCCCGTCATAATGTATATAGATACGAGTGATATGACCAACTACGGTTGGAGATGAAAGGTCATTAAAAATAATATAATACCGTCGTCACGCCAGAACAGTATAATAGAGTGTAGACTATATAGATAATACGAGCAGCATAAATTCGTAATTATTCGTTAAAATATGATACAAGTCGATAAGCGTTGTAAAATTTGACAATACAACTTATCAATAAGTTCTATTATTATACCCACGAACAATAACATTATTTATGCCGTATATAATATTATAATACGGTTAAGTTGAAATTTGGCCGCTGTAGCTGTGGCACAACGCACGCGGAACTTTTGTGCGCACCGCAACTTTCCCAGCGCGACTTTAGTATTTATTATGAAATAAAAGTGCCCGCAAAACGTTAGTTATTGTATACGGTTGATATCCGACTTGACTCTTTGGGGAAACGCGAGGAATGTTTTTATTGGGTACATATAATATTTATATATATATATTATATAATAATAATTTACCTTAGGTATACATAAATGTCAGGCACGCATTGAAAATTATTATACAGTTACAACAACGAAAAAATTGGAATCAAAAAATTACACCAATAGTGTGGCTTATATATGGAGTGTAAGCAATATAAGGCCGTTCAAGTAGAATTGAACAAAATTTCATCGGTGAACCTTTATGTATAGTTTGTATGTATATATAATATATATTATTATATACATTTATTGATATATACCTTTATATATATGAGAGTGTTTGCTCGGATATATAATTTCTGAAAAAAATCAGTTTTCGAAAAAAGCTGTTTATTTGATTTTTTTTTTTTTGTTCAAAGAATTCGGGTGAAAACGAATTTTCTAAAGTACCTACGTTATACCTTATACACGCAGTGTACAAATTACGAGTTATAAAACATATAATATATTAAATATATTTTCTCAAATACAAAATCTTAAAACTCAGTCCAGGATTTGGAAATATTTTTTTTTTTTTTTTTGTACTAAAAAAATATATTTTATAAGCTCTTTGACGTGTTCGCTTTTACTTTCATTTCTTTTATCGGAGTTTTTTTTAAACATTATACGCAAGGTGGAATAATTTATGTGTAGAAATAAAACATATATTATATTGGTGCTTTTCAATGTTTGCGCCAATTCCCAACCCTCCGACTTAAAGTTTAAACGTTCGCTGTTAAATAACCATATAATCAATATCCAAATACACGGTACGTTTCTTTAAACATTTACTTTTAAAAATCTGAAATAATATTTAGTTCCTAACCTGTATAGTCCATACAGTAATATTGTACTTACAAGCAGATATGTCTGATGATTTCAATAAATAATATTGAATCAAACATTTTTTTAAAAATGTAAATAAAATAGCATTAAAATATTAAATATACACGAATAGATAAGTAGCAAATACTATAATATATTACACTATTTTCTCAGTTAAAACAGCTAAAAAAATTTACTTATATAATAATAATATATAATCTCGAATACTACAATAATATGACATTGTATCAAAAATCAAATTTCATAAATAAGCAATAAAAATTAACCTTGAACACATTGAATAGCCTTGAATTTTGATGATAATCATAGGTGGTACTGCGGGGGGATAGAATATGTAGCTGCCCCGCCGTGGATTCTTGCTTTCCCCCTATAAACTTAGTTGGTAACAAATAAACTAGTTTCAGTATTAAAAAAAAACTTTGTTTGTAATAATTTTATTGTTAATGGTTATTTTTGAGCAAAATAGTGTTTATGACTTACCGATGATGGATATGAGGGAGTGACAAGGCGATGGCCACCTCCATGGATTGAATTAAAATATTTAATATTTATTTCCCCCTACCTGGATGATCTAGTACAATATACCGTCACTTCATATACCTATGATAATAAATAAAAATTAATTATAAATTTGCCATATACCAAAACGAATTTACATATTATTTAGTTGAAAACAATTTAAACTTTATTTAAAACACTTTTTTAAATTTGTCCGATAGCTAATTAATTTTTGAATATTATCCATTAAAATATTAGAAAGTGTCATAAAATTGGATTAGTTTGATTGACATAATTAATGATACAACAATAACACATCAGTGAAAATTAAATTCCCATATATGAAAAAAAATGTAACCAAAAAATTGATTTAGTGAGTATCACCTACCTACTAAATTGATAAAATTTTTATTTTTTTTCGAACCAAAATTAACGAGTACTTTCAACGTTATGGTCCATAAAAATTGACGAAACGGATAACGAAAAATAAAATTCTTATCAACAGGATTATCGAATCACTAACGAAGAACTGTCGACAATTTAAAATGTAATGAAATCCAAATAATCCAATCAAACTTAATACGGATTATTATTACTTTACCATAATAAATACAAGTTACAATAATATTAGTAAATAGAAATATAAAACCTAATAATCATATAAATAGGTTTAATTACCTATACCTGTATATAGTCAAACAGAATCATATTGTGTGATTTTATAATGGTGGGTTTGAGAAGCCCAAGTGTGGGAGAGAGGTAATCGAACCAATTATTACAACAATAAAATAACGTAAACAGCATTGAACCCATGCAACACCTAGCTCATGCAATGCATCTAAGCTGTTATATTATTTTATACCGTAGTAGTAATTATACAAAAGTAAAATACCTTGTGCATATCACGAGGACGTCGGAGATGTGTACCTATACTTTCCTCGGCGAAGACGGCCAGGGACGACAAGTTTCAGAGTCCCACGATCATAAGCTATTGTGTGTTGCTCAAAGATAGCTTCAACGTTTCACAAATAATGTGTTACGAAGACTTCCGGATCCGAGACTATACTATAAATTATAATAGTATGTGTAACATCATATTTTATGTACAGAATGGTTCACCGAGCATGCTTACCCTAATTATTTCCTTTCATAATTAATTTAAATTCCGATTTTTGGAATTTTTAAGTATATATTAGATCATATTTTGAATTTTCAAATACTTATATTATTTTTTACACCAACTAATGAGTGTTCTGTAGTGATGCCAATTTCTTTAAGATTCTGAGTGGACTGATGGATATATAAATGTATTGATTTTGCCATGATGTGTGTTTTTATTTTGTGGGTGGTATGACATAATATGTACACGGTTACTAGTAGAAACAATGCTTCGATTCTAAACTTTGAGGGAGATTTCTGGAACCTAGCATATTGAATCTAGTTTGTACTTTTAATAGATCAATATTTCCAATATAATTTTGAAAACAATCGTGAAATACAAAAAAAAAATAAGGAAAACTGAATTTATGCGCAAAACCAATTTTTGACAAAATCTATTTTATTTTTTTGGTAACTCAAACGAATAATACTAGATATTTGAAATTTTCACCAAAATATATTTATATTATTATTTTCTATGTACGATACGATATTCAAAATATTTTGACTCATTTTAAGCTATTTAAACATTTAACATTTTTTTATCTATAAATGTCGATAATAAAATAAGTAATACAAGAATCCTCATAAGTAGTTCATACTGTAACCAAAATCTAAAATTATATAAACATAATTTTATTAGTCATATAAGTTGGCAGACTGCAATCTTCGCGGTTATTGTATGCATTCAAATTTAACACATCCATTACAGTGAACCACTCAATGACAAAGTACACTCGACACCTACTGTATAGCAGAGTGGACCTACCAGCTATTCCCCCTTTTTCAAATAAAAATCACCCTTTTTCTGTAAATTGCTAAGCAAATGGTTTTTTTTTAATGTTGATTTAATATCTAAATCGAAATTCAAATTAGTGGTTTCTGAGTTATTAAATATAATGTAGGCACTAAGAATAATATGTCCATAATTATAGGTTTGAAATATATGGGGTCTATATTATGCAGGTCATCTGAAAATTATACCAATTTAATAATACTAATCTATTAACATTTTACCATTTGTCGTTATAAGTTTTGGATTAAATATTATATCTATTTTATATTTTTGTAAAACTATTTTTAAGAACTATTATCCTTATTGTATGTATACATTTTAATAACTCAGAAATTACTCGTTTTGTATTTCAAGTTAGATATACCTACCTCAAAAAAATCATTGATTAACAATTTGTGGTAAAAAAAAGTTGGTTTACATTAGAAAAAGCGATGTTTGTATAACCACAGGTCACAGGACACCCTTGAGTTCTTAAACGGTATAATAATCAATGCATTTGAAAATATTATATATGTTAAGTATACTTAATAAATAAGAGTAAGTAATAAATTCATTATTTAAGGTAAAAATGGAGTGATTATGCATATCACTTTGTATACTGACATGCCAATAGGCGCTAGACTTAATCCTAATACTTAGGACAGATAACTAAGTGGAACTCATAACTAAAGGACCCAGATTGCACAATAACTCATTGAACGATGTATGTATAACTATATTGAAGGCTGTTTACCGCATTTTGAGTAGCGACGTCGTGTTAGGTATTCCGATGAATCATGAATCTTATATTTTTAAACAGACATTTGTATTTCCTAGTGAGGTTTTATTGCTATAAAGTAGTACCGTCCTACGTATAATAATATAGACAACAATAAAATAATTTGTATAGAACCAAAATTAAATTCCAAGTTGTATTATATAATAATGTTTTAGTAAAAAAGCGTACCTACCTCAACCTTCAAACTTTATTATTTTTAATTTACTGCATAAATAAAAGTAAATAAATGTCCTATGAGTTGAAAATAACATGCGTTGAATTTTACACGGATATATTTCGTCAGTTTTCAAACGAAAAATGTGAACGTATTTTAATATTAATTATTTTTGAAGTGTAAGAAAAAAATGTATAAAGCGTATTCGATGGTAATTAACCCATATATTGCTTTCTGTTTGTATTTTCACCGGTTGAACAAACCCCAAGATGTATTGAAGTAATACACACACACATACACACACGTATGTAATATATATAAATATGTATACAGTAATAGTAATTTTGTTTAATATATAAATATATATATATATAAGAAATAGCAGGGCATTTGTAAGAACTGTACCTATAGAAGCGACTAAAAAGTAAAAAATACTTATAAATAATTTATTATGTTATAAGATTGTATTATGAATGACATTTTTATTTCGAAAACTTCAAAATTCATTGAATTTGTCGAATATTTATAAACCCAGATTTCCTAAATTCAATAGGTACCGAATGTACATTTTTATAAAAAAAAAAAAAATTAATAAAATCCAATTGGATTCCTTTGTACGTTTACTTTTATTCAAGGTTTTGACCATTTGATAAAATTACGGGATAGAAAAAAAACATTAAAGATAAATAAATACAAAAAAAGTATATTTAATATAATAGATAAATAAAAGGTGCTTTCTAAATCGAAATTCTTTGAATGTGCGTTTTCACGTTGCAGATCTTTAAGGGTAAAATGTGGGCTCCATTATATAATATAGATTTTTTGAAAGAAAATGCCATTAGCCATTGGCTTTTATAAGCGTGCATCGTGCGGACACCGGTTCGAACTCAATATGTGCTGTAGGTACCTACATTGATTTGTTGTGGACAATCTGAAAGCAGAAAATCGAGGGATGAATAATATTTCAGGTAGTTGTGCCCGTGCATTGCAGTGTCGAGTGTACCACACAGTACCAGAAGTGATAAAAAAATAATAATAATAATAAATAAATAATAATGATAAAATGTTTGAAATGAAAAAAGACCGTTTTGTGAGTGCGATGAATGGAAATATCCCGAAAATTCCTTGAAGAGAAATTCTTTCCGGAACTGTAAAATAATAATAATAATAATGGTAAAAAAAAATGAAGAATAATATATATAGCAGACGACTAGGGCAAGGGGATAACTGTTCGCTATATTTTTGTAGTGGAGGCGGTATATATACATATACTTTCAACAACAGCAGCTGGTAAATGCGGCCATTAGTTTGGGTGAGCAGAATTTTATTTATAATTAAAGTTTATAACACAACATATTTTATGCCGTTGATTTATATATATATATGTGTGTGTGTGTGTGTGTGTGTGTGTGTGTGTGTGTTTAGACACCGAGAAGATGGAATATAGTTTCAGCGTTATTTGTTCGTGCTTAATATAATAATAATATCGTCGTAACGGAATAATGTGGTGAGGAAAAAAAATTCCGCGCACTAATAAAACAGAGAAAAATTGAATCATATTACTATACGTAACGCGTGTGTTCAAGTCGGAAATTATTACGATTTTATTACGGTACCATTGTGCGTAAACATAATATTACACATTACACATACAATATATATAATTATATTATATAAAATGGCAATTGGTGTGTATCTGAATAGGTTCCGCAAGTATATATTTTATATTATATATATAGGTCTATACATATTATAAAGAACGCCGTATACATTATTATACTCGTCAGCGACCACTTCGTCGTCGTCGTCGTCGTAGTAGTCTCGTCGTCATCATCGTCGACATAGTTGTTGAAAACCAGCACAAGTTTTAGATTATTTCTTTTCTTCGTCTTTTTTTTTTTTATAACTGCAAGTGCACTCGAAAAATAAAAATAAAAAATGTAAAAAGGTCATTTATCTTTACTTCGACCGCGACTGCCGTAACCACGCAATACGTTCCTATATATTACCACAACGGTGTCCCAACTCCGCGGACAACTTAATGTATTCAATGCTCATTTTTTTTTTTTTTTTTTATTCTCTATTATTATTATTATTATTATCTTCCCCGAGAGGAAACCGGAAATCTGGCAAACGTCTGCGTGGCTGGCTGTTTTACTACTGCATACTTATATAATATTATATATGTATATATTGTACGTGTAGTAATTCTGTTGCTGTTGCTATTACAACAACACTGCACTCACTCTTCCGCGCAGTTATCCTCCCGCGCGACCCAGACGGGTATTCAAAATGAGAATAATAAAAACTGAAAAACTAAAGAATAATACCGTCGCCGATCTCATCGTATATAATATATAATATGATAATATGATAAATATATGTATAATATATATCATATATTTATATTACAAAGGTGCGTGGTTTTACAAAATATTCGTTATGTAAAAAAAAAAACTCATTAACCCGTAAAATAAATCAATGGGGTGATATAAAATGCCAGGAACGCAACAGCCCGGACCGCGTAATGTCCTGCAGGAATGTAAATATCCGTCATTTAGCTGATGTGGTTGTGTTAACCACTTTTGTACTCGGAGTATTAAAAATTATAAACGTTTGTACGGATAAACTAAATAACACCTGACGTCCTGACCTAACCACTTGGCTTTAAGTAAAGTTGTTGTCCCCCCCCCCCCCAACTCAAAATAAAATAGGTCCATTCCCGCTGACTGCTGCAAGTATTGAGGCCAAAAACAAATGTGTAAAACGCCAACGGAACAACTAAACTCAGAAAAATACATACTTCATAAAAAGCAATTTCAAGGAAAGCATACAACAGTTATTTATCTTACAATAATTATTTTCATCATTACACGCGTACCTATATATTTCGTCACATTTTAAGAAAAATGATACTTCAATTTTAAACCTGTTGTTTTTATTTAAACGACAACAACAATTTTATCGTGTAGAAAGAACGCGTTTTATCAAATATACGCAAACGCACGGTTGTGTGTCGACCGTCGATTACAATAATATGACCTCTGAAAAGTAAAATAATAATAATTTTTATCAAAACTATGCTAGTATTATGGTTTACAACATTTTGCATGAAACATAATAAAATAATTATGACGTATCACGTATATATATACATGCAAAGATAAAATTAAGCTTTACAGTAAGCATACTAAGTATAATATTATATAATATAATACGTATTGTATTCAAATATTATGATGTTTTATTGTTATTCTTATTTTATTGGTTAATTTTTTTTCAACACTAGCCTTTTTGTACCTAAAGTTTTTTTATCTTTACACCTACAATAGTATTTTGTAAATATAAACATGTATAATTACTTTGTTCAATAATTAATAACTATTAAAGTTCCAAAATTGCGTCATCGCGCTATTCCAGCTACTCACTGCTATAGCTTATTACCACCAATACAGATCACATATTGACAGCACATGACGTGATCATACGTATTAATAAATATCTGTACACAGGGTTAACTATAGGAGAGGTGGGTTGGCTAGGGACTTGATCGGTTAACCACTTTCAAGGGGTTACTTTATTGTCTTACGACAATTTACTGAAAACGTAGACTGTTTTTATTCATGTCATGCTGCAGTATAAATTATATTCACCACTCTGTGTACGACGTACGTACATATTTTTATTAATTATTAATATAGCGTGGTTCTATGGCCCCATGACTTATAAATCCTATAGTTACGGCCATGTTTACATGTTTATTATGTGGTACCTATTGTGTATAATAATATGATATAACAATTTTAACAATACTATTCTTGGAATAATAGAATACGTTTTTCGTCGTCAATATCGTGGGTCGTATATTGTATGCGCGGTGTGCGTACGATTATAATATTATATTGTATTTTAACATTAATACAATATATATTATAGTACGTATATGTGCATATTGTATTTGTATGGTACACATTTTGTATTATTTCGACCGTGCGAATTCAAACATCCGCCGCCGCCGCCCTGCAGAAGAGTGCTGGCTAACAGATGAGCTCATCTCCAAGCGCATTATTATATTATTGTATTATTATTTATTGAAGCGGTGTCGACCACCACTGGTTGTATACGGACTTTCGCCCTGTTGAACAGGTGTGTAGGTACTAACTAAATTTGTATGTATATAATATAAACCGATCTGACTTGGGGGTATTCGTACTGCAACTGAAGCATCACGCACAACGTTATGAACGTCGACAAGAATCGTTTCACCTCGTAAATTGAAGATGATACACAGAAGTACAGAACCGTCAACGACCACGGGGGACAACAGGAGTGTGTGGCGTACAGGAGTCCAGTTGATCCATATAGGTCATGCAGTCGTTCCTCATATTAGTATTATTTATTATACATTAAGCCTTTGAGGGGATTCCGCACAACCGTTTTTTTGGAGAAAAATAAATCTTTTATTCCGATAATAACTTTGAAAACAAATTTTAATTTTTTACGAAGTCTATTTGAAATCCATCGAAAGCGAGCGGGGTTAGCATTACGCTCTCCCAGGCACTTGCCATGAAACGCCTAATATCTAAATTATTTCACGGCGAATTTTTGTAAATAAATTAGTCCTAAACGAGTTCCAACATACTGACTGGAGTTTCACACCAATAATAATAATTTTTTTAACAGATTTTCTTTTGTTGATAGGTCAACTTTGGATCCTTCGAGCCACATTTTTAATTAATTATTCTTAAAAAAAGAAAAAAGCTCGTTTAGAAATGTAGAAAAAAATTTCAAAAAAAATATTAGTTTTAAAATTTTTTTTTAATCTTGACTTATTCGGTTCAATATATACATCATAATAAATTTAAATATGTTTTCAAAATTATTATTGGAGTAAGACTAGTCAGTACGTTGGAGTGCGTTTAGGTCTATTTTGCTCCATAAAAACAATAGTGTGGAATCCCCTTAATATTCATTTTGACCACTGAATGTTTTATTGAATAGAAAAAAACCGATACTGACAAATTCTAATAAGAACATTTATGGTATATGGTTTATTGGTATAATGGTATCTCTCTCTTAATTGAGTAGGTAGGTATCTATGAGAATAGAACATTACAATAATTTAATATGATTAGATTTGTCACATTTTTCAATTTTTGCCACCACACTTATGGCAGTACGGTTGTTAGTATTACTATAATCACGCATAAAATACAGAGCCTGAAGCTGACATGATCCATGGGTACAGAAAGTGATTTTTTTAAACAATAAATTATTTCTGTTGTTTTATTACGTAATAAAATTCCTGTCTACAACACATATTATGACTGCATATGATTATAACTTCAATTGCATCTCACTTCTCAGTGATATAAAACAATTACATTAACGAATTCCCGTGAGTTGCGACAACAAACAGAATAATTCCACTTCCAGTTTTATTTAAAAACCGTCAATAGGTAATTGTATAATAATTAATAGCCAATAGGTATAGATAAACTAAAAAATATAGTTTTGAACCAAACTTTTTAATCATATGTCAACCGAATACGGGGACTGAACAATTCGGTGTGATGACGAACTTGTACCCCGTATTAAAAATGTCGTTTAATAAAGTACTGAACCTGAACCGTGTTTTAGAACTTTTTAGTCTTATGTCAAACCAAAACAACCAATTTAATATTATTGAAGTTTTATTTAATTTAAGTCCTATCGGTTTTAACTTTTAACTTAACGAATTTTTTTTTTGGAGTTATAGTACCTGCCTAGATTTCTTTGTAGAACTAACTATTTTGGAGTCCAGATTAATTATAGAACTTTAAACTTTTGTTTAATTTCAGTTCGATTCGTTTTTTTAAAACTAGGTTCGACTTTTTAAACTCCTAAATTTTGGTTTGATTCTTTGAACTTCGAATAGTTTAACCCACCTCTAATGGTACATAATATACAGTATACTAATAATAACAGTAAGTAAATTACTTTAATATGAGTAGGAGCAGTGACAACTGGTGTGCACTTATTGTATACAATTTAAAGTTTTTTAAATCTTAACTTGACATTCACTATGAATAAATGTTGATGATTTTATCAATTTATCATAGTTTATGATTGTTACTTATAACGTCTTAAATTGCCTATGTCCTATAACGTTCTTACTATTTGTATTTATTTATTTAATAGTACTAGCTGTGGTATCACTAGTATTTTTCGATTATGATCATTATTCGTTAGTACGTTATATTGCGTTTCATTTAATTAAATATAATAATATGTTATTACCACGCATTTTTAACATAATTATGTTTTTGGGCTGGGTTACAGATATTTTAATTTTCTAATCAAATTTTTCTAACTCTTTGTTTATCACTATAGAAACGAATAAAAATTACCTAATTCCCACTGCCTAGGTATATATTATTATACGATTAATGTTTGCTTATTAGTATATATTTATGATTCATAAATTGTCTTCGAAGTGGAAAATATCGAGTGGCGTGCTACGTTTACGCCACAAGATCACCACTTTATATAAAACGATGATTTTATTTTTACACCAGCTATTATAACATTGAATACAAATTTATAATGTTATCAAATTTTAAAACCGTCTTCACAAAATCAAGTTTTACTGGTCGTACCCATTACCCATAAGTCAAACAGTCATGGAGACGGAAGTCGTAAACAATTGTGTATTGGTGTACTGAACGAAATAAAACCTATATTATATGGATAGTAGCATTGATTATAAATATTTATAATCGATAGTAATAGCTGGTATTCATGTAGTAGAAGTATATTCGTAGGTACGCTTTATCAAGAGTAATGTTAAATACGTACTATTATTACCGATACACGCACTGGGATACGATTAAGATTTTAAAAGTATCGATATGGATAATCAGTAATCACTTATCTGGCAGCAATATCGTAAACGGTTAATTGGATAACCTTGGGTCGGAATTCGTGTAGGTTAGGTACCTACTAACCTACTACGCTGCTTATCGAAATTTATATTTTTTGGGACGCAACTCACGTGTAGCCTACATATCACATTATCATATTCATAAAAAAATACTCGTAAATCATAATATATTAATGTCTGCATATCACAAAAAGCTTCGTTTAAAAAAAAATGAACTATTTTATTAGAATATTCTAATGAGGAATGTTGTAATAAAAAAAAATAGGTGCCTGCCTAAGATCTAAATACACCAAACAAACTCTCTGAAAATATGTTTAGAAAAGATGTTAGTGTGTAGTTGTGTGTAGTTTTGTGAGTGCGTACTTAAAATACTAATAAGGAAGTACAAACTTATAAAATGGCAGTTGGGTGAATTTTTAAAAAGTAATGCAATTACGGTACTCGTTTAATCAAATATTTTTATTTAAACTACATTTGCGTTACCTAAAATTATTTTAAATTTTTATCAAGTTACATTACTTTTTTTATTAATAAAGTAGTGCGTTACAAATAACGTTACTTTTTTATCATTGATAACAGTAATCATTTTTGTAAACCATATTCAATTCATATGATTCAATTATTATGTATATTTTTTACAATCATAGACCTAGTGATAATAGACCTATTATGAACAAATGTACAATCATCTCACCTATATGGCTATATAGTCATAAGCCATAAATAATAATTCATTTAATTCAATTTTATTTTTAAACCTAACTCTTTTCTTTCTGCTAATAAAGTGATAACATTTATTCCTGGAATGGGAACTTTGTTACTTTACCGGACACCCTTTTTTTGCAATATTTTTTTTTAGACATAATATGTAGTTAACTATACTGAAAACGATGGGGAGTCACAATTTGGCGGTCGGAATTAGTTTCGATGTTATGGTCCAATTAAGTTCGCTATTTTGCGATTTTTACGTATTCACGCATCACTCTAATTGTACTCTAGTACTGCGCGTCTTTTACGAATATTGACATTTTTTTTTGAAACTTATGTACATCAACGAGTTAAAAACGATGATACAATCAAAATTTGATTATCGGACTTCGTTTTGAAGTTATAGGCTAAGGCAGTTTCAAATTCTGCGTTTTTATGCATTCGCACAACGCATTAATGTTTAATAACATTTAAGTGCTGTAATAGTTTTTGATTAAGTTTTTATTAACTAGTTAACTTTTAGATGCTCGTTTAATAATAGGAACAAATACTATCTACATTGATTTTTCTGTTGATTTGTGAATTCTTTTTAAAGTTTCATGATAACGGTCAACATTTTGTATGAACTATACCCACTTAGTTTTTATACCTACCTACGATATTTATATCTACGTTTTTTTCAAATGTAATGCATTATATAAATTAATTTTTCTTTTCTTAATATTATTTATTAATAACAATACAATTATTATTATTATTAAGTAACAGTAATAGAATAAAGGAAAAAAATATATCGCAAAAATGTTGATTATATTATAACTTTGCATTTTTTTTTTTTGTTTTTTTTTTTTTGTTTTTTTTCCGTATACCATCTATACTAGAGAAAACATTTGAATGTCTGTAGCGAATAAACTCAAAAACTACTAGACCCCGATTTCAAAAATTCTTTCACCATTAGAATGCTACATTTCCCTCACTAACATAGGCTAATTTAAAAAGGGTAAATTAGAGATCCAATCGGGGGGTTTTGCAAAATAGTAATTTTGAGATTTACGATGGAAATGTTTATTTGTAAATGGTTGCTATTGGTTTTAATAATTATTATTATTAAAGTGAATGCCTCTTGGCGCAGTGGCACTTCTATGTAGGTATTTTAGGTAGCAATAGGTATCACATAGAGTAATATTACTCTACGAGGTATCCACGTAGCTCAAACGCTCACACTAATAAATCAGTGTAACCACATACGCCAACACTTAGATATTAGTTATAGTAGAATAGTTATAGTTAAAGTCAAACAATAACAATTTTTTTTAAGAGTTGACATTTTTTACGGGTAACGAAATGTGCGGGATATATTATAATATTATTATTATATTACTATATTATAATAAATTAGAAGAAATATGGCATATCAATTTTGTAAAAATATTAAAAAAATACAAATCTTTGGCCTGGACAACGTCGGGCAGGACAGCCAGTGTATTATATAAATACACCTATTATTATTATTATTATTAGTAGTAGTAGTAGTAACTACTAGTAGTAGTAGTAGTAGTATACAGGTAACATCAGTGACGTATTTATGGGGGGGGATATGGGGGATAGATCCCCTCCCTTGACCTTTTTTTTTAGTTTAGGTATAAAGTTTAAGCTGCAGTACTGTTGCTATTTATATTTTATAATTTTGTTATCCTGTGGGCTGCGAGTGATATTACCCAACAATAACAACAAAATTAAAATAGGACTATATTCGAGAGAAGTCGGGTAAAACCCGCTAGTACCTAACCTATTATACTGTTATATACGTAGAACACGAAACTAATTGCGACAGCGGACAGAAAACGATAAGGAATTCGTAAATTTTAAAATAAATATTAAAAAAGGTGGATAAGTGGATGTCGCTCTGCTGTACAGTAGGTTACAAGTGGGTCACTGTAATGGATGGTGTTAAATTTGAATTCAATGATATAATATCATTGTATAAGAAAAACGATTCTGAGGGAAAACGAGTCAGCCTATGATTTTACCAAGTATATTTGATGATATTATTGTGAATAAAGTAATTTATATATAACCTATTTACGTGGAGCCTTGTTTTAAATTTTCAATCCTTAGCCATAAAAGTTAAAAATTTATACATTTTTAACCACAAAATAATTAATAAATTATAAATTTGATAAATGTTGTCAAAATTTGAACTTTAAATGCTTATAAAAAAAAATTGTGCCTATGTATTTTTAATATTTTTCAACTGCTATTAGAACGATATATCAGGAGCCTTATATTAAATTTTCACGCTTTTTTACCCAACAAATAAAAATTTATTGATATTTATAGAAAAAAAAACTAAAAAAATTGAAAACTGACAATGTCCGTAAACAGCTCAAAAAGAGTCAAAATATTTTCAACATTTTATGGTGTATAGAAAATGCTAATATAAATATTCATGCTTTCTTGTCACAGAGAGGTCGAAATTACAACAGATGAAGTAATTGATGAGTTGTGCTTAAAAAACAGAAAACTAGAGTTTATTTTATAAATTAATAAAACAGAGTAAAATTAAAATCAATATTATTGTTTTTATTGTTAGCCTTACATGGAGTAACTAACAAAAGGTTGCATCAACACTAAAAAATTTTGATATCCCCCTCCTCAAGAAAATCCTATATACGCCCCTGGGTAACATAACAATAATAATAATGATATAATATGATGTATTGAATTATTGTTCGGGCTTATAAAATTTGCGTGTTGGCGCGAAAATCACGCGATCACAATAATATGGTCACAATACTGAATATACGACCACAACGGTGAGAAATATATAATATACATAATTCATTTATAGATACGACGTAATGCGCGTCGGTAGTATTATAGGTAGGTTAAATATATGTCAAGACCCAGTGACTCCTGTCCACCGGGATCACACTATCCAAGTCCGATACTCAGTCCGAGTGTCCGACATTCATCGCAATATTATACATATTACAATAACATGACTATTGGTTACCTATTACATTAACATTCCATTCACCGTTGAATTAATAATAATATGGGACAACGATCAGACCAGCTCTGCAGACACTCGCGGCGAAAATGCGTCCGGTTTATCGACGACAACTACAGTCGATTATTGTGTAGAATTTTTTTTTCCTTTTCAAATATTTGTTGCAACACGTGTCGGTCGCACCGCCATGAGTTATTATAATGTAATATTATTACTACGACTGTTGACGGACGTTAAATAATTAAGTCGATTCCGTGTAAATGTAATACTTCACGGAGCTGCCGGGACGTATCGATCGATCGAATGGGATTTTAATTATTTATTTAAAAAAAAAAAAAACCGACTATGGCGGGGTTAATATGTTTTATTTATAGGTGTATAATAAAATATATATACACGTTATTACGATGGCGTTTAATAATTTATACCAGCGTGTATGTGTGTGTGTGTGTGTGTGTGTGTGTGAGAGTTCAATGATGGAAAGTCGATTTCGAATAACATACCCGTACATACATATTATAATACATATATAATATTATAAATTTATAATATTATTATATACCAACCCGCCTATGCAGTATACATATAACGATTATAGAGTGTATACTGTATATACTACATATGTATACAGCACGTCCCGAAACACCTGGGGCGTATACACTGCACGGAGGGGTGTTTGGGGAGTTAGCCCCCCCCCCCCCCCACCATTAATATAATTAGATTTAATTGGATTTAGTGTTCAAAACACAACATTTTTGTGATAATGAATTTTATTTTTTGTTAATCGAGTTTTGAAATATTTTCATTGAAAAATCCAGTGTATCATGATGACATCACTATACGTCAGTATAAAAACTTAGCAGAAAGGCTTGAAACGTTTCCACTGAAAGCTGAAAGATAATAGTTGAATGCTATCGTTTTATAATATAATACTACGTAGATCTAGAAATCAGTACAGAGAAGACCGCGAAGTTAGGTGTACCCATGCCTTTTTAAATAGTCACCGCCCACCGATACAAATAATATTTGTGGTGAGATTGTGAGAATACAGGTGATACTCGTTTTCGCCAACAATTTAAAAGGTTCAATTCCGGTCTATACCAAATGACGTTTCCGTTAAAAAAAGTTTGGGAATCCTTCTAAAATATATTGTTTTATAGGCAATGTAATATGTTCCAAATTAGTTCTTACGTGTAATATTTCTATACAATTAGTATAGTGAATTACTGTTATATTGTTGATGTGTAATTTTTAATTTACAAGAATGAACTACATTTTATGATTTGTAAGTATGAACTATATACGAATATAATGCTATATTGCTAAACCAATAAATATTTGTAGCCTTGCAGGCTGTTAACCAATACTTTAACTTAATACTTTGCTGTTAGGTATACCTATAATGATTTTTATTTAAATCCAATCATTATAATAAAAACAATTCTATTAATAAATTATTATATTCAATTATTATATAATGGTTAGAACATATTTTTGTTATATTTGTGTAAAATACATGGTTGTTACATATTTTGTACACTTGACATTGTATTCAAACAATATTTGGCGGAAACTCATTTTTACAAAAATATATTTCAGTGTCGAATCTTTTTCGTTTTGGAAAATGACGGATAGGAAACATTGATTTTTAGATTGCCATTTTGTAGAAGTATAGAATTAATTTTCTAATCAACTACCTACGTATTAAATTATAATAGGTATAACAAACTAGGTAGGGACTAGGTTTATATTTTATTAACTTACAGGGATAATATTTAAGGACTCCATGCTCTCCATGGCTCCATCATGACAACTGGTAAATGGACATTTCCCCCCCCCTCCCACAACTGTTTTCGGTCTAGTAAGAAATCCCCCCCCCCCGATATATTTTTGATGCAGACATTTCCCCCCACCCATTTTTTTTAGAGTTAATTATTGACTAATTGAATTTAATAATATAATATTATTTATAAGGTATTTAATATGACATTTTTTTTAAAATAAAATATAAAATATATAAAATAGTTTTTATTTTCATAAATGTTTATGTTTGATCAACTAAACTACTTACTTAAAATAATGAAAATTAAAAAAAAAGTAAGTAGGTAAGTATAAAGTAAAATATAATTAATAATTAATAAAAATGATTAAAAATTCAGACATAAAAATAATTTGGCTAGATATCTATGTAAGACGTAAGTATAACTGTATAAGTAATATATTATATAGTATAGGCATCGCATTTTGTAAAACCTTAAAGGTGCACCTTAAAAATGTTATCTATAGCTATAGGTAGTCTGTATAACTAGGTAGCTAGTCTGGTTCAGTTGATCGATGTAAACGACATAGTTCAATACATATTCATATAATTAATCAAAAATGGCTTTACCTAATTATATTTTAAAATTTAGAAAATTTAAAAAAATATGATTAACTAAGGATTTTCGAAAAAGGCGCTGAAATAGGTATACCTAATACCTATACATATTACACACCTATATTATACACGAAATATCTATATTCCAGGCCCTGCAAAATTGTTCAATTGATTTTAAACACAAAAAAATTTCGGGGTTGAAATCGGTTGATTGGGAAGTAGCATATTATATGGGTATATAATTATAACATGTCATTATACGTTGCTATAATATACCTACATATGTATATTTCTACTGTGCCGGGAATATGTCTATAAGCATAACTTCGTAGGAAAATGTAGAAATTATACTTACGGCGTTATATTGGACTACTTATGATACATACACAAGTACCTTCGTATAACATTATGCAAATACAATTATAATTTATAATAATAACACATGCATACATTTATACGATTTAATTTTGATTATCATGACAGTCGATATAGTGTTAGTAATAAGCAATTATAATTATATTTTATTGGTATGGCCGTATGGACATTTTATAGGCGTACCTACGGTTTAGGTATTTATACTTAAACTAGTGGCGTAACGCGTATATATTATAAGGTACCTACCTATAGGCTATTTGGGCCACAGCCCATAGGTAAATTTTAGATTCAATTTAAGAGTTTTGAGCACAGTTGATTCCAAAATGGTGCATCTGGTTCTATAACGTTTTAAGTTTTGAAGTAACATATACAAATATGATACTTTTGAGCATATATTTTGAAGTTTAGGTACACTTAATGATGATACCAAAGTATAATTTATTAACGTTGACGACTGACCGATCAGATAATATTGTAGAACCGCTGCCTGGCTAGAATAATAACAACTCTGAACCCGTCGTCTGGGAAATATTTGTATTTTTCGGTGAAATCTTAGGAAAAAATTGTAATTTTGTGTTCATTATTTGCAATACCGTGTCCAAACACATTTCGCACACACATTTTTCATGATGGCTTACCACGAGTACGACGACGAAATCCTTCGGGATTACTTTATCGTAACCGTCATATGGACGTCGTCCGTGCATTGCTATCCGAACGCCAATACGAACGAGATAAACCAACGAGACCTGAAATGTAGAAAATCAAAGAGGCGTTCGACGACGTGCTGGACGACTTTATGGTTGAAATGGTCGGCGCTGCCGTAGCTCGCGAAGAATCTTTGCAGGTGCAGCCCTGCACATCGTCCGAACCAATGTGTGGACGCGCGGGCTGCACTGCAGATGACCTGCGACGCGGCAGTGTCCGTGGAACACCTGGACATCGGGATGCGGCCGGCCGAGGCCGAGACATCGGAGGCGAGCGGGGAACCTGGAGCTCTGGACTGGAGGTCTATTGCCACAGCAGAGAACATGCGTCGTGGACGGACGTTGCGCAGCGTCGTCTCTACGGCGTGGAAGGGCGCGAAACAGGCCGGACGTCTGTTCCGTGGTCGCCGATGGGAATAACGGCCAGCTGCAGAAACCGGTCCTCGCCGCTCGGCCGAAGCACACCAGCCAAGACGGCGGCGAGTGGTACGCGAAAGAGCGCAATGTGTCCGGTCGGTAAGTCGCCCTATACGTTCTCTGCGGGTTACCCGCGGAACGACGAGATCATAGCGGTCGATGGCGAGCGCCCGGCAGCGTCGGACGGCGGCTAGCGGCGGTGCGACGACGATAGAGTTATATTTTGCTAGGAACACGGACCGGACGTCAGCGTCGTCGGAAACTGTTGACGTTTCGGCGGTGCACGACTCCTCGGCGCGGCAACGGGGAAGCAGACGCGGTCGAGACGGATTGCCAGGACGGAAATCGCTGAGAGTATCAGGACCGCGACGCGTTGCTGTGCGGTCCGCCGATTCTCTTCATTTTTCGTCCAGCGGCAATCCCGCCGCCGGTCGCCGCCGATTCCGCAGACACCAATATTATAGCTGTCTTCGCGGTGTTTTTGGTCACTGCAGTTGACGTCGTCATCACAACAGTTTCCGTCTTCAGCACTTGCACATCGTCGTCGCGCACTATAGTCGCTATCGACGTCAACCATCCCGTCGCGGTCGAGCCTCGCCCTCTGTCAAGATGGTCGTCACCATATGGTAATAATGTAAAATAATCAACTGTCCTATATCCATTGGATTGCAGTCTTGCGTTGACTGTATCTGTGTATTGTGTACAACTATATCTATCAATATTCTTTGAGTCTGTAAATATGTATATAACGTTCGGTATAATCATTTTCACAGCAATATCAACACGGTATTGATATATAATAGCTTGCCCTATACCTATGTAGTATTTTTTCGATAGTTCTATGAGAATTATTCTGCTTATTGGTTTGTACTTTTTGTGACATGACCATATTCATATTTTATAAATATATGGGAGTATTACGTTGGATCTATGGCGTTCAGATATCCTATAGATACAAATATACAATTTTACAAAATTATACTGTAAAACTCGGAATGGTTGTTTTTGTCCGGGCTTCTAAAAATTATAGATAGGTCATCGGTATAGAAATAATTCTTAGGATATCTTTACCTGCGACTTACAAGGCTACAACTAATGTCAAGATATACAAACAATAATTATTATTATTTTTAATAACGACAATTAAAATTGCATAAGACCGTGTTTTATAGACTATAGACCAATAACATTTAATAAATAAGATTACTTGGCAACCATAAAAAACCGAGTATTAACTTAATATGCCCGCCATCCAACCTTTTTCCAATATTATAACTAGATCCAATTATTTATAGCAATCAGCTGCCCCTGCGAATACGCCGAAGCCCGCAAAATCCTAAATAACCCTCTTATTCCCTACACCAACCCCTCAACGAATAGAGGACAATTGAGCAATCTGTACACTTTTTCATACCATCAATCTAAAACATAAATTGTAAATCTTTCCAAACATTGTAAACATTGATAAAGAACATCTTAATATTTTTTTCTAGACTTCTAGTGATTAAGTTGGTGTAGGTTAATCTTCAACCTCTGTAGACTTGTAGCGGAAGCTCAATTCACCAAATATAAAAAGAAACTTATTTATTTTTTCGGGCTTTTACCGACATTGGTTGTACCTATATCTTAAGATTTTCAGTATCTCGTTAGTAAAAGCCCGAAAAATAATAATGATTCCTAGTTGTACCGTATAATTTTTTACTTTACCGAGGACAGTCATTAAAACTCCTTGGTCTAAACGGTTGATTCCTGCAGGTTTTATCAGAATTTTTACTTTTATTGTAACATAATAATATATTAATATATAATACATATTATTATTCTATAATTAATACAATTATATTTGTTCGTTGTTCTCGCTTCTCGCGTCTGGCGATATTTGATCAATTCGATTACGACCCTCTAATAATTATTGTGCTCGTCGCGTATGCATTTGGAATTGATATTATTATTAATGTTATTATTATTGAAATATGTCGAATGGTTTAAGAAAGAAGATTAAATTAAAATTGTTCACAATAGTCACTCACTAGTCACAGACTCACACTCCGCACGCCGTAACGAAACAATGACAACGATATTCGTTTTACATAATTATTATTATACCGAATGAATAATAAAATGCTATAACCACCTCGACGACGAAAATGTCTACCTGTGCTCATGTGTGCGTGTTTTTCGGTGGCGGCGCATCAATGTGTGTGTGTGTGTGTGTGAGTGTGTACACCACGTGTACGGGTGTTTAAAAAGTTACACGATATTAATTTCGAAGACCTCCCGTAGTGTAGCAATATTATATTGGAGCCAGTCGTAAAGCAATGTAAAATAAATAGGTATATAATACCTATTTCGTATATTTTTCTCGTTTATTTCATATTATTATAATATATTTTCGGTATTTTATCATGTTACATACATAATATAATATCATACGTCGAATACTTTAGCAGCTATACTTGCCACCATCGTGTACCAATACAGATGATACACTAATTATGGCGTAGACACTGGCACACTCCCGTTTTGAAACCAGACACACGTATTATTCTGTTTTTCACATTTTCTCGTGTCGATAACTATACATAATATTATTACCTGCCAACTACCGTACTACGCGACAACACTAAAATAATAATAATAAAAACAATACAAGTACGTGCCTATGCGGACAAAAACGTATTATTGTTGTCGTCGAAACTTTCGCTTATATTATAATACTATGATAGGCGTTTAAATTATATATTGTTATGAATTATTTATGATATTATAACGACGATATATTTTTGTTTTTTAGGTACGATATGGCCAGTATAGTTACACTAAAACTATACCCAATATATTTATATATCGTACATTCGTACCTAAATTGGTAAAAAAAATAGCCGAATAGGTATATAATATCGACATTATAATATATTATAATTTTACCAGTTTACCAGGTATCTTTTTATGCCGGTACAGTGTGCTTTTCAACACGCAACACGTTTATTTTTCGAAACATTTTCTTATATAATATTACGACCGCCATCATGACGATCGGTATCGTCGTCGTCGTCGTCGTCGCCGGTTGACATTGCACGGCGGATGATAGACGGCCCCAGAATAAATTACATTACAATACGTCTTATTGTAAATGGCACAATAAATGATAATAATAATATATTACATGTTTCCTGCGGCAAGTACTTATACATATTATTATTATTATTATTATTATATGCGCCATAGAAACAGGAAACGTCTAATTAAATCTGTATAATACCTAATATTATACATTTATACGACTCGCGGATGCAATTTATAGAAATGGCAAACGTCCGTATTATTGTCGAAATTGATTTATACTCTGCAGCGACGTGCGAATTAACACACATGACACATGACACACCGACTGCGATATTTTCAGACCCGGTCACAACTTAAAGGGGACTAGGTCAGAATTTCCCCCCGAGAGCTTTTTTTTTTTATTCTTATCCTTATTGCTCATAGGTAATATTACTAATATTTGTTTGTCCTTTAATATTGATGCATCTATATGTATAATATTTATGTCCCTATGGTCGGGTTATACCAGGTTCGGCGTCTCGCTCCCTAAAATCGTTGTACATCGTTCTACCTGATATATTTTATAGGGACGCCACTGCAGCTGCAGCTGCGGGTGCAGTATCGTTCATTTTTACGATTGCATATTATTGTGTATCACACGTGCGCCGCACCGCAACCGCAGCCAACCCGCTCGTTCTATAATAAAATAGTAGACAAATACGATTTCGCGTAATACGGCCATTTCAACCGGCAAACTATACGGTAGGCAACATTACGATAATAATAATAATAAAGTACGATATTTTGTGAATTTTACCGATAACCGATGGATATATTATAGAGAGCTGCTGATATAATATAATTTACAGCTGCGATTTCCAACGGCAACAGCTAAAATGCCACCATCGTCGCGGGTGTACCACCCCCGCCTAAATTTGACTTGGCCGCGCTGATTATTATTCGTTTCGTCCGCGGCTCCGCTTGAGTATATCTGTCGACAAATGCTCGACATCGAGGTGTGTGTGCTCGTGCCAGCAGCAATGCGCGCGCCGCCGGTAAAAGAAAAAATAATCGAACCGTATATTATATTATGCGTAGGCTGCGGTGAAGGCGGCGGAGGCGTCGGCAGTCTGCCGCCCGCAGTAGCCAGGCGGTGTCCGCGGCATAGGTATACAACAACCGTATGGGGCGGATGGGCGGGCGGGTGGGTACCTTTCGGCGGGTAGGTCACACACATAACAATAATATTATATTAAGATAATAATAATGTTATGTATACGCTTTCTGGCGGGAAAAAAAAAATATAAACTGACCGGCAAAGAATAAACGATGATAATATCTGAGGAAACAATATACCTACCACCCGCCAACGCACCGCTGCTGCAATGCTCATCTCGTCGTCATCGGATCCCGCTCAAGGTCCGTCGCAAAACGTCTGTGCCTACGTCTATTTCATCGAACACGCATGCGTACACATTTTGATAATATTATATTATACGCACATATTGTTATTCGACACCGTGCGTCCTCGACCGTAAATCGTACATACCTATATACTATTCGTGTATAAATGTGACCTTATATTATATTATTACCTATAACAAGCGTAGGAGGGTATTAGGTAGCCGCTGCCGCCCCGCCGGTTGGGCACATTAATACGTTATATACGGAGTGATCGATTTAAATTAGTGATACTAGTTTTATAAATACATTTTTGAACAAAAAATGTTTCAAGAGTTCTAACTATATACTTCTATAAGTATTTATAAACGTTATTTATAAATGTTGACGAAAAAATCTAATTATTTACTTTTTTTTTTTTAGTGATTTAAAACTTTTAAAGGTTTTTAATTAAATTATTGAGTAATGTAGATTTGTGTTGTTTATCAGAATCAGTTTAGATTAGCCGAAGACAACGGAAAGAAGTTAACAAGTAGGTATAAAACTTTAAACAAAATAAATTGTATGACATATTTTCCACCCAAAAATAGGTACAAGACTTTATTAAACATTAATGTATCAAGTTAAATTATTGTTCATCCTAATATGTATAAGTATACCGTATACCGTAGTCCGTAGAAAGCATGTTACCTGCATTGCAGATGTGTTCTCATCCGTCATGCTCAATTTGGAATTCGGGGAACTGCATATAAGTATTTATAGGAATCTGGAGTTGTGAGGCGCCGTCTCGGTTCTTCGATGGGGGTGTGTAGCGACTAGCGAGTGTTTTGAGTATTGCCGAGTGCCGACATTTATCACAAAAACCAATAGCTTCTAAAAATATATAACATGTATCGCACGATGCGGGGAAAGGGGTGGTGGGAAGGGTCCTCAAAAGAAACCCCCGCCCTAACCGCCAACGAGAATACGAGGTACAGCAGCCGGTAACATAATAGACACACACATCTTGTTCTTGTTACCTACTTAGACGAGCATAATATTATACCACGGTGAAGGTGCATGCCTACCACAAATCACAATAATGCTATTATGTTAAATATATTTTCCGGTCGAGATTGTCCGAATACAGTTCACTGTTCAGGCACAATAAGACGACGATGACGACGAACATCGTGAGTGCATTTTTCGTTTGCGTGCGTTTTCACTCGTATAATAATTAAACTCTGGATAAAAAAAAACCAAAACTGGTTATCGGCACCACACACGCGCTCCATCCTTTTGGAAAAACTAATTTACTCGGACACAATGAGCGTGTGGTACCTTCGAGTTGGCGGCGACGGCCGGTTTTCTTATCTATATAGTATTATTATATGAGAAACGATTGTGTGTGATTTGTATACCTACAGACACACCATACAACAACAGTACAACGGTGTAATTACATCGAAATAATAATATCATTATTATACGACTAATCATTGACACGGCGGCGAAGCTCTATCTTTCAGTCGCAGCACATATCACAATTTATTATTATTATAATAATCGTACAACGGTGCTACAATCCACTCCACCATGGACGGAAATAATACTGAAAATAAAATGTAAATACCTACTATATGTTTTTATAATATTTAAATTTATAAATCTTGATTACAGACAAAGACTGTAGTTTAAATAAGTACCTACCATAGTACAATTTCAGTAAAGAAAATACATCAACAAAAAAAAAAAATCGAAATGATAAAATAGTTTGGTTGTTTTGTGTATAAATATAGTGTTACATATAGTTTAGGCACCTTTGATCACTTAGTTAAAATCCAAATAAAAAAAAACTTCTAAAAAAATGTTTAAATACTCACCTGGACAGAAATCCTATAGTTACTGCTCCTTAATAGTTAGGAACCTATTTACGATGATTTTATTTCTAACACAAGTATAACACGTTGGTCACCAGACCTATTTTCAAATAACTATAATCGTGTGTACTGTGAGTCACTGGTGTGTCTCAAATGAACTCTCTTATATAGTGTACTAATAGAAATTTCAAATAACTTTCTCTGTGTACTAAGTCGATATCTCTGAAACTGAAAATGTTACAAAAAAATTTTCGATATAAATTATTTTTTAAACAACATTTAGATCACGATTATCTATTTTTTTTTAATGAGAAGCACCTTGTATTGAGGTAACACAAACACTAATATTTATTTTTAAAACAACTCTTTAATGTAATAATAAATAGGTACTTTAGTATAAAATTTAATTGTGAAGTAAGCGTTTTAAAGAAAATTAAAAATCAGACAAACTTAACATTTTTAAATTAATTGTGGGAGCAAAATGTCCAGCGATTACTGAACAAATTACCCTTAATCTTTCATATACAGACTGTATGATGAACAAGGGATTGAAAGACTGATGTTGGACGGAACAAGCGGTTACTCTAATAATAATAAATTAAACACCGGTTAAATTTTGTTTTTAAATTTTTTTCTGTCGTTTATTCATTTTTTTCTCTCAAAGTCTTACAACAAATTCACCATAAACAATAATTCAATTTTTTATCACTCACATTTTTTTAATATTCATAATATTCAATATCGCACGTACAAATGGTTATAATTAATAATATATATATAGTTTATTACTATTGATAGTTGATACACATTATTATGTATAGTATATTATTATTTTATGTGTGTATATTATATTATTATATTATCGTCGCGGCGGTTCCGTTTCCGTTTCATCACATTCACAATTGCATTTTATATTATATAAATATAAATAAAAAAAAAATCATTACGTGTGCAATTATAATAATTTATTTACACACAATCACAAACAGTACACAAAAACACGCAGTACAAATAATATGATATATACATAATATAAATTATTGTTTTAATTAATATACTTATACGCATATTTGTATATTATACATACATATTGTATATATATATGTGTTTACATACAAAATAATATATATACATACATAATATTGTATTATATGTTAATTATTATATATAATAATTGCTTATTATTTACATATTATTATTATTATATTTGGACAGGACAAAAGGGTAATTATTTAACAATATATTATAATACTCTTACGCTATAGGAACCTAAATTAAATTTAAAGGGCACAATAAATCAAATGCCGTAAATATAATATGTATAGATATATGATGGGGTGGTTGCATAGTCATTATAATAACTATAACGGTTTGACGATAAATATTGGTAGCCGGATTTATTTTTTAATAATTAGTAATTACAATCGTTTAAAGACGTCTGTTCGTTAATCGTGCGGCAAATGTTACCCAGAAATCTTTAACGAAGACATGTAATTGTTTTTAAGTTATTTGTAGTTATCGATTACCGGTAGAGGAATTTACAAATTTGTCGTCGATTCACCGTGGTCAACCGGAGTTTTAAACATCTTTTTTATAATACACCTACATGGTAAATCTAACGACCAAAATAACAAGTAAACACGATTATAATAAAAATACAACCACCACATTTTGATTATTTAAATTTAATACATAAAAAGACGGTTATTTTTACAGAAAAAAATCTAAAATTCACTTTTAAATGTTCATAACATTGTATACATTTAAAATAAATTACAGTCATTTTCTCGAAAGGCGCCCACTAACAAATCAATATTAGCACGGTCTAACCACTGCACTTTAGATAATCTATTCTTTAGAGTGAGTTTATTTTTACAACCAATAGAACTATGTATAAATAAAAAATGTATGTTGACTCTGTAGATAACCGTCACGTATGTATTACGTGAATACAATTTTATTCTAAATGTTTATAAAAAGTACGCATTTTTTTCCAGATAAAAGCTATAAAATTAATAAATTAAAATTTGAAAAAAAAAAAAAACAAAGCATAAAATCAAACTGAAGACTAGGTAATATAATACAAAATTACAATAAAAAATGAATAACAAAATCAACAAAAATGTACACAACACATACCACAAATACATATTTCAAATGGGAATAAGATGAACATTAATTTTCAATTTAATGTGCAAATAAAAATTTGTTACCACTAAAATAAAATAATAATATAATATAATAATTATTGAGAAAATATACAGAAGTACAAAATATTTATTTATTGGGTACTTACAATTATAATCTAAAATAATATTATTATTTTTTTTTTATCAAATATGAGGTAATACTGAATACAAAATTGGAATCATAAAATTTGTTATATTTTTGGAATGGTATAAATATATATAATATATATGTATATAAAAAAAACACACTATTTTGGAGCAATATAATATAATATTATTCTGTTATTCGGTAATTTATTTATTTATGTGCATTAACTAGAGCGGTGCCAAAAGCAGTGATCAAATGAAAAACTATAAATCATGAATACAAAAAAAAAAATTAAATTAAAATTAACTCAGTCTTATAGAATAGGTTGAAATATATTTGAATTAAAAGTACATATCAAGGGCAAAGAATGGTAGAAAATTTGGACGGATATATGAAAAAAAAAAATTGCTTATATTTAAGATTGTTGAAAAGCAACCGAAAATTTAGGTTTTAACGTTTTATTTTTGGAGTAAGTAGTATTGGTAACATCTCATTGGCAAGAACTAGGCAATAGATATGTTAATTTATTACTATATTTTTATGCGTATTTATATTATGGTTATCTTATCTATATAAATCGTCTTATTTCTACCATTTATAAATTTTGTTTAAAAACTTATAGGTAAGTATATTATTTATTAATTTAATTTTTTTTTTGTATATTTAAAAAACATCTTACATTCTACATACCACAATGTATAAAATCGCTAAAAAATTAGCGAACCCCATTGAACCACTCATACTCGGTATTGAGCAATTATCTTAACCGTCTTTTGATTAATGGCCCCTAATTATTTCTCTACCATCATGAAATTGTGCACTTGTTCTAGTTTATATGCCAGTCGTTGTTTTTGAGAAAATTCGTCTTCTTCGAGTGTTACCATTAGCTGTTCATTGTACTTGGCAGCGTACATATAGAGTTCATACAAAGCAGCGTTTGTATTAAATTCTGTCATGTGTATTCTTGATTCTTCGGCAAGCATGGCGTTCATGTCCTGGTCCGATATTGCTGGCATGATTTTAATGTCTGAATAGTAACGATCTACCCAGTCCTTGTACACCGGAATGTCCTTGGCGTAAAGTAATTTTGAGCTTGGTGAATCTTTGCCGAGTCGGTGGTCTGAAGTCGAACACGAGTCCATGAATGTTTGAGCAACAACCGACAGACACGAGTCAACTATGTTGGACTTGTGTATATCAAAAACAAAGTTGGGATTTTTGATCAGATTCACCCAAAAACGCAAAGGAAGACTGTTGCTTTTCCACGTATGTACGACTTCGTGATCAGAGATACCATGCTGAAGTGCTTGATCATCAAGAAAATCAAACATGTATTTGATAGCCAAAGGCAGAGCACTTCCTCTATGCGCAGTGCTGAAAATCGTTTCAAATAAATCGTCTACAAACTTTTGTAGAGTACCTTTGGTAGCTAGTAAACGCGTAAGATATATTTCTGATACCATTTTATTACCACGTTCCCCTTCTTTTTGTGCATCGTTATCGTGGTGTTTGACCAAATGCCAACATTTAAGACCTCCATCCTGATCATTGTTCAGCGGCGATGTAGCCCTGCTATACGGGGGGCTATCATAGTTGAATTTCGTTAAATTTAAAGTTTCATATTTGTGTTTGTCCATACGGTCCGATAGTATTGATAAGTTGTAAGTTGACATTTGTTTAACAGAAACCAAGTTTAGGTATGCACCATCTGGAACCATATAATGATGTAAAGTGTTTCGTTTCTTCCATTCTCCTTCCATTTTTGTTGTTGAATCTTCATCGTATAGAATTAACCGACCCTGAGTGCCGGTTCTCCATTCAACGTCGAGTTCACACGTCCGGGGTCGTTGACTACAAGGCATCGCTCGATAAATAGTATCCAATGCTTTTTCCTTTACTTGTGAAATTGTATCACAGTCTAAAACTTTAACCGGTATATTTTCAGTGTTTGGATCGAGTCCAGTAACGAAAGCAGTCTGTTGGGAAATCGAAACATATACGGTCATTGGAACAAAATCTATTGATTGTCTTATTAGTTTTTCTTCACTCAACGAATACCTTGCTTCAGAAGTAATTGCATCAACTGGTCCTTTATCAACTTGTTGTTTCATTGCTCTAAACAATAAATACAAAGGTTCTCCTGCACATTCCCTTAAAAATTTATACAATAGAAACGTAAACCACGATGATAGCATTTTTTCAGCAACACTTTCTGTACGCCTCAAAAGCAACTTTGGATGGCTGTTACCTTCCATGCATTTTTCAATAAGTTCTGCAAGTAAAGTCTTCAGTATATCAGTACAATATTCCATTTTGCTTTGCAAAGACACCATAATTAAAGAAGCTACATTCACTCTATCTCTCATTGAAAAATAGCGATTACTCTCTAAAGTTCTTATAAACAATAACAAAAATGTCTTGTTTAATATTAATTGGCCAAACAAGCGGATGCCCTTTTCTTTCCGAATTAATTCTGGTTTTTCTCGTTGGAGCACTCCATGGTCTTCCATATTCGGGAACAAAATTTTCATTGAATATGTACGATAATCCAAAAACGGAATACCGCCAGAAGTAAGATCACCAGCGATATCTGTTATTTCTGTTTGAAGTTCAGCAAATGCCTCTTTGCATTCTGCCGCTACACGTAGTTCTAATATGTCCATCTGTTCTTGCATATTTTTTAAGACGCGACTACTTTCAGTCGATTTGCGGCGATATGCGATCAAAAAGGCGATGAAAATAATAACAATTATAGCCATACCAATGATACCTCCAAATAGGGCAGGATTAGTCAAAGGACTATTAACTTCAGATTGGGCATAGCTCAGTTTTCCTATGTTAAACTTCAGACTTGAACCTACTGTCACAATTACGTCTGGAAGTTCTTGAGAGCTGGTCAACCGAAAATCATCAGATACTGCTAATGGTTGAATGGGTGGTGGCTTACATGTGAGTTGATTACGAGACAACGAAGTCACGTTACAGTAACTTGTCCCAATTTGCACTGTAACGTCAGTTTCCTGGCAAGCTCGATCCAAGTAATGGCCATTTATAGTTAAATAATCACTTTTATAATATTTTATGTTTTCCCCTTGGACATCCTCAAATTGTGTGTAATTTGGATCTGGGTAAAGTAAGAATTTGGAAAATCCAGTTTTCGATGATATATTTTGAACATTTGTTACATTGTCCATTTCAAATCCATAATCCAATTCTATTGGTGGGTTAGACGAATTAGCTTGGATTCGTTGAAGTGGTGTAACTTTAGGGGACTCACATATTAAATTAGAATTGCTCAGTACAAAACAATCCCCGAAATATGTATTATTCATATAATAAACATACAAGCGGGGAGTTTGAACAAATGCAAAATTTTTACCATTAACTGAAACTTTTATACCACCAGATACAATGCCTTTAGGAACTTTTACTTGGCTCGGAGAACCTGATTCAACAGATTCGACACTAGGATCATCAGTATATTCATAAGTTTGTCGATCAAAATTTCTTTCAGACTTATCGAATAACATTTTTATTTTTCCAACCTTTTGAGCATCAGAAGCACTAGTAATGCAAGTAGTTTCAGAGAATGTACTGTTGACAACAATACATGGTAAAGTATCTTCGAAGAACACTTGAATATTACTTCCAGCATTCATGAACTTTCCTACTATTTTAAGGGTTGTTCCGCCAGATTTCGGACCATAACCAGGATATAAACTAGTTATGATGGGATCCACAAAATGATAATTTGTTTTGGATTCACCTCTGAATCCTTCCACTTGAACCACAATAGGACCTTCTCTTATGTCTTCACTGCCGGGACCATCAACTCTGCACACTATTTTTCTAGTAGTTTCATACAGATGCGAGTACGGAGCACACCGTAGTCCAGCTACAGTGACACCGCTATATATGTCATTAAAACTTTTCCCTAAATTTTTTCCAATAATTGTAATATTTGTGTGTCCTTCCCATGGTCCAGCAAGTGGCCAAAATGATGTAATTTGAAGATTCGGACAAGTTTTGTTTCGATTGAGCCACGTAACAACTGCCCGGTCGCACTGATCTATAACTTCACAACTATTAGTGGCTTGACACCATCCACATTTATATTTTTCAGGCAATGCCAAACACATACCACAGTCGTCAGCCATATCACTACATCTATAGATAACAACATGGATGTCATGTGGATTATCCAATGGTTTTGATCCACCCCAAATCACAGCAAAAGTCGCGGTGATATTAGAAAAGTGTGAATTATAACTAAACTCCATTGTTTCACAGTATATGGTGTCTGCTACTAATGCCGCATTTACACTCGAAACACGACCCTCTATATTAAATTGGCATACAAAACGTGTTTGAGCAATAAATTGGCCAATTATGTGTACCTTCACTCTGATCGGTTTTTTAATACCAGAAGGTACCAAAATTTCTGTACTTCCCGTATCAGATCCATTAATTGTTGGACAAAATGATGGTCCACTTCGGAAACTTGGACCAACACGATTTACACCAGTAACTAAAATATCATTTCTACAATTTTCTGCCGTGTCATGTGTACATCTATGAGCTTCAGCACACCAATCACATGGAAATGAAGAATTTACACATTGAGTACATGATGTGTAAGTACTGCAATCAAAGAATGTAAAATTAGTGGCTACAAAGTTTGGTCCCTTGGCTGTTTTGACCGACAATTTTGTAGTAAAATGATGTTGGTTGGCCGGTATAAATGGTAGTAAATCAGTTCGAGGTGTTGTACAGTTGACGCCAAATGATTTTCTAATAGCGTTTGTGATCAACACTTTATCAAACACTGAAAATGCACAGTAAAATGGTCCTTCAAGCAATGGCAAATTATCAATGACTAGTTCTAATGTTCGAGCTGTGGTCTTTTGAAGTTGACTTGGTGTAACAGAAGCTATTGTAGTACACTTACCACTTTTGTATGGTATCCAATATAATGGATCATTTGCTGCATCTTCACAATTTGAGCGTAAACTACATTTATTCTCTAATGAACACCACCCACAATAGGGGTCTTTCGCAGCCAAACAATCTAAACATGATGAATACATATGACATTCTTGAACTTTAATCATAGAAACTCTGTTTCTAGTCATTGCATATAAATGCATTTGTTGGGGATCAACTATTAGATCTTGATTGATGGGAGAGTTTTCTTGAATAACTATATCTCCATATTCAATAGCTTTTACAGAACTTTCAACGACTATTTTTTTGACATGCCCATTGTTCGTCCCAACAAATACAACCGTAAAGTCACCAGTAGAAGTTGCAGTTACTGCGGTGAGACGAGTATTGAACGTCAATACTGGAATAGCGGTCATAGGCGAATCGCCCCCTAAAGGAGTGTTCACATCCATACCACAAAAATCTTCAGTAATTGTCTGAAGTTTGGTTCCAACGCATGCATGACTTGGTGATATGAAGTCCAATCCTCGATTTCCTTTGCCACTAAAACATGCATTAATGTTTTGTAAAAATTTTCTTCGTATTGCTTTTAGTGAATAAACACATAGTGCACTTTGGTCATTCGGTTTGTTTTTCAACTCGCTTTCGCTTTGATTACTGCTTGAGAATACAGCGAATAAAACGTCATCTTGAGGTGTAATACCAAGATCTGTAGCTAAGTCTGAGCCAATTTTACCCACATACCCAGCTTGTACTAAATTATATGACTGTTCTTTACTAGTGCACTCCAGCGGAATTTCTGTATACGAATAATAACTTTTATCTTCATGACACAATCTTACCATTTTAGATATGTATTGAGAAGGTGATGTTACACTACGCATTTGTGTTGTTAAAAAGTAACTGAAAGTTTCAGAACTAAAACCATAAACATAATTAATGAGATATCGTTCACGGTTCAAAGTATTTACATATACTCGAGTACCAGAAATGACTCCAACATGAGCAATGTTTAACATATTTTGACTGTCTAAACTTCTAGAAGATATAGCTGGGACATCAGAACGATAAGGAGAGTTGCCGGTAAATGTAACTCCAATATACATTACTTGCGTCATAGGTGGATTTGGAGGTCCTGGTGCAATAAAAGCAATAGTAGATGCTTCCATATTGTTCGCAACCACTGCTTCTTTAACTAATTGTACTGTATCAGATATGTTATTTAAATTTCGAACTGTACACATGCCTTGTGAAATTGAACCACAAGTGATTATCCTGGATGTAGTATAATCGATAACAAGTACTTTATTTACATTATCAGTTAAGTTTTTAATAGTGGAGTTAGGACACATATTGGCCCCACATTCAAAAGAATCCTCAATGGGGCCAGTAACCACTTGATTAGTTACATTGAGATCAGGTGTAAGTTGATATAGATGATTGATGGCACCCACAAATAAGCGCCCGGTATTCTTGTCAATGACAAGGTTGTTGAACATAGGTGTCGAATCATCGTCTTTGAATATTTTTATAATATTGGAATGACCGTAGTTTACACTTAGACATGCCAAATATAAAAGTGTTACCCACAGACGGTGGGAGGTCTGCATTGTACGACGTCTGGATTTTCCAGTACATGGGAATATGGAAGACATATGTTGATAGATGACCATATAAGCAGTCTATTCCTAAAACAAAAATAGGTAAATAACATTAGAACTAAAATAAACATTTTACAGTAAACTTATTATAATACAGGGTAATTCTTTTAAAATAGAATTTACATTTTAGTAATATACTATAATATATTATTTTCCTACTTAAATCTATCATTAAATTTTTTTTTTAAATAAAGTGATTTATGTATATATTTTATCAATATTTCTTTGAGAATCTTAACATATTAAAAACGGGATTTGGAACGAGTAATTAATTATTTATAAACTTATAACTTATAATTTATAAGTATTTAAGCTTATATAGCTCATATAGATGAGAAGAGTAGTTAACATTTTTCGGGTACCCCTGTCCGCTCAACATCACTTTCCAAACTTCACTTATAACTTATTATCTTCACGCTTTTTATACTAAAATTCTCAGAAAAATATTCTGCTTCAAAATATGAAACTAATAATGTATGCTGTCATTCGAAAAAATACTAACGATAAGAAAATACATTTTACAAAAATGTTTTGATGTGACTTCAAATAATTTGAAAAAATTTTTGATTTCAATATTTTCCGAAAACATAAGTTCTGAAAATGTCCGTTAACAGTTCAAAACGAGTCTAAATATTTTCCAAGTTATGATGTATAGAAAATGAAAATATAAATATTCAGTGAAATTTATAAAATTTTGACCTCCCGAAAACAACTAGATTCACTTTTCCATCAAACAAGATTCTGTTGAAGAAAATTGAAGTAGTTTTACTGCCCTAAACGGTGTTGACAGTCACAAAAAAAATTAATTTGGTACTCTACTAATTAAACAATACAAAAATCGAAAATCTATTTCCTACATAACGTAGAAAATAGAATAAGGAATATAATTATATTATATAATAATTAATAATTCAAATATGTTTTCAAAATGATGATCGGGCTTTTGGTATAGGTTACATTTTTTTTCAGCTTTTTGGGACTTTTATTTTGAAACTTTTTAGATCGAAAAATTTCTTGACTTGTGACTGCGCGTATGTACGTTAATGATTATCAAGAATCTTAGCTGTAGCTTATCTTTAATTACATAAAGCGTTCGGTGAACTCAATCACACTAATGATTAGTCACTACACACACAGTCACACATAAATCACAATGGATATAAAATATTGACTAAATACGACCCCTTAAAAATGGTTTGCTTTCAACAGCTTTTAAGTAATATAGTTTATTTTTAGTTTTTTAAATAATTTTTTGGTTTTTCCTGACGAGTATATTTCTTAAATTTTTTTTATTCATATACTTTTCATAACTTTTGTCATACGTTATATGTTTTACGTTTTTAGATATTTAAACGTTATGAAATTTTAATGTTTATTGTTATTGTACTTTCAAACGTTATTTAATTTCTTCCGTTTATAGCTATTATATTTTTAAACATTGTTTTTTTTTCTGATTAATTTTTTTCTTTAATAAATTATATTGTTATTTGCGATATAGATAGGTAATTAGCCACACTGTGATGTAAGAACTATTCAATTAGGCAGTAGAATTTGTTTTCCAGGATAGGTTATTTTCAATCATTCAAAGTTTTTTATAGTAAGTAGCTTTATAACCGGCTAGTTAGTGTTAGTTTAGGTGTCAAATATTGCTTAAGTATTATGGCATGAATGAAAGATGAAATAATAGATTAAAAAATATTTGTAGCAAACATAAAACTTGAATGGCATAATAATGTTATATAAATATTTAGTAGTTATACACCAAACGCAGTTCTGTATCTTATTGAAATTTGAATTACAGAAATAAGCTAATATTCTATTAGATTCAATATTTATAAATCAAGCAGAGATAGTTTTTCAAAAATATAAATTACTGTTAACATAGGTTTGTCAACTTGGGATTTTTCAGTTATAAGATTCATAAATGTTAATGTTCGACGTAAAAAAAAGCACAAAATTGTTATTTCGATTAATGTTATTTGCAATTTTTTTATATTATATATTATACGTTTATTGTTTATTTTTAATCATTAATTATGATTAATGATATATTTATATATTATTTTATGATATTCGATTTTTTTTGTTTTTCGTTTATTTTTTTTTTCATTATTCTCCGTTATAACGTTTTGAAGCCCTGAATTAAATTAATTTCGCTTCGTAACATAATAATTATTACGATAGAAATGTATAAACTGTAACGGGCACGCTGTATATAATTTATATGATATTTTTCCATGGGACCGTTACAGGCCAACTCCCGCCGGCCTAAAAGTTGATAAGTTTTTTATCGGGAATAGTAATATTCTAAAAAATTAATATATTTATGGTTCATTCCTACAGTGATTTACAATAATACAAAATATAATATTGTAATACTGTAAAATTGGGTATGTTTGTAAACGTATTGGTTGTCACTTGCTACTGGTCTTTCACATGCGTATAATAGCAAATATATACAACGAATTCTTACTACCTACAATTTATTTATAGGTAATACTAGGGTAAATTTACCAATCATTATCGAATTTGTTGAGCATTGTTTATATTTCCTCTAAACAATGAGAATATTTACTCTAATATTAACTATAAATAAACTAGGTATGTTAAATAGTAAGAAACCAGAGTGTAATTTTACTACGTTATGCGAGTGTAAAAGTGAAAGACAGCGACAACACATGCGTGTGAGACGTCCTCTTAAACAATAGGAAGGTACATCATTGTAGATACCTATAATTAGTGAAACTACCTACCTACTTGTTAATAATACTATAGTTTATACTTTAAAGATATTTTATTAGCTATATAAAATATAGTATATTATACCAGATACCTACAAAATAATAGTTGTACTTTGATTTACCTATTATAGGTACCTAATTATTCTACTACAAAAATATTAATCGACTAACAATTATATAGGTACTAATAGATTATTAATTAAATATTATCAGTAAGCTTTCATTATAGGATCATAACTCATAATATTATGATATGTTATACTATATTATGCTTAGATTATCACCTGGAATTATAAATTACACAACTCAACAAGACTTTTTAAGTATGATTAAAAACGGGATTAAAAATTTAAAAATAATTTGCTTTTTTCAAAATACTTTTTAAACTATACCACAAGTTTACAATTCATAAAATATATGGTACCACGAAATATTTTTTTTTCACAAAAATTGAATAATGCAGTAAGGATATTGTTTGATACGCTATTAAACAGACACCTACAAGAAAACATGTAGGTATAATGTTTAAATTAAAATACAACGGGAATATGACAGATGTCACTTTTACTTCCTGCATCATGAGCTATTAAAGTAGATTCTTTAGTACTCGTTCTTTGTTACTTAGTTTTATAATATACACAAAACACAAAAATAAAAACACTTGATGGTTAAGTATAACTTATAACAATAACTAAGTTATTGTTTAGCCTTAAAAATATAGATTTTTAAATCTACCAACAAACAAAAGGAATAACTTGAATAAAAATACATTCATTACCAGGGTAAGCATGTTCTCAGTCATACAATACAATACATTTTTGAATATATCTACCTACCTTATAATATACAATTTCAATAAATCTAATAAGATTTTTTTTGGGGTAGGTATTGTAGAAGTAATCTAATAAGCTTAAAATCAATTGCATTGTCAGTATCACTTTTAAATTTAACTCAAAAATTAAAAACCTGTAAATATTATGATTATTTTTTATAAATTATATTAACTTGTCACCAATTGTGTCAATTTGATGACCCAACATTCTTATGAAATAGATTTTATTATTTCACAATGTTCACTATTTTTTCACATAATATAGTTACTGTCATTTATTTTTACTAATTTTCATTGACAGTCATTAAACATTCATCGATCATATTAACTCTAATATTGAAACAGGTTTCATCTACTTATTAAATTCCTCAATTGTATCACTCATTCTTGACATTAAATTCTATTCTCTAGTTTTATGTTCCTACCCCCAAAAAATTCTACTGTATACCTGCCAATCATCAAATAAGTTGTAAACATTTTTTTTTAAATATTTCCGATATGGATTTTACATGAGTAATTTTAGAAACTTCTATCTTAGACCTAAGTCTAGTATAACTTACTTATCTAACAATAAATTCTGACTTAATATTTAAAAAATAAATTATTGGGTAGGCACCTACCGACAACATTTAGATTAAAATCACAATTACTTTACCTACAATTATGTATACACAATCATAATTAATTGTATCTATACTAAATTACTTAACAACAAAGAAGAGAAAATTAAATATAAATCACAATTAAGTATATATGGACTTAAAATACTATACTCATAACCTATACCTGATAGGCTAATTAACAAATATAGTTATCAGTAATTTGTAAAGTAATATTAAATGTTAATAGGTAATTCTAAATAAGTTTATCTAAAGACTAAAATATCTCAAAATATACTTTAAACATTATAATATATAGGCATCTATACTCTATAGTCTATACGATATTCCAAATAAGTTTAAAAAAAAAATCACGACAAAAATGCGTTGCAATTCCTACATGTGCAGTCTTGTTGGCTGTTGTCGGTGTGCTGCCGACTACTGGTCATTCACAACGGTCTTACCATTTCAATTCTACACAGTTTTTCCAAACTTATTTGTCATAGGGTATAATATAGTATATTATATATATGTATATACCTATAGGTGTGTTATTAATATATATATAAAATATATATAGTATATACCTACCCTAAAAAATATCTGTTTAAATAAATTGAATAGGAACCTCAATAAAAAAAATTCATTAAGTTTAAAGCAGGCATGTAAAACTCAAAGTATTAAATACTATCAACTGGGCCAAATATATTGAATAGACTACTATGCGAGCCTCACATAAAAATGTATCGAAAAAAAAAAAACATTACCTATATACAAATTTTCAATTTTATTCATTAGGTATTTACAATACTATAATATAGGTAAAAAATTTAATTACAGTTTATCAGAAGATAAGACAGAAAAGTAACATAATGTATACCTCTCACTAATGTAGTTGTAATACAAAAAAAAAAATTGTATAATTTTTTTTTTCAATTAATTGTTCATTGATATTGCTATACACGGGTCTATAAAAAACGAGCAGGGGGCCGCGAGTTTGACATTCCTGGTTAGGTTAAAATAGTTAAATTAAAATAGTAAAATAAAAAAATAAAAATAATATCAACTGAATATTATCATACAATTGTATGGTTGATTGTGCATATTATGTAATTAATTTCAAACAAGATTAAGTACCTATAATATTGATACATCTTAATAACTTAGTTAATACAATGGTGTATAACTTTAGTTAAACAATTTTTACATTACAAATAGCTTTTCTTTATATTTAACTTAATCTGAATAGCATAAGTATGATCACTAAAATATTATAAATGTTGTACCTATACCTAACAATACCTTATACTTACATCATTTTTAAATCATCAATATTTTCAAAACAAGTGTATTACCTAACCAAGAGACTGGTTTCATGGATTATTTATTATCAAAGTCCTAAGCATCCAGATAGATATTATAAGCAAACTGGAGTGAGTACTCCCTATATCTGCAATGAAAAAAAAAACGTCTAAAAATTCTTATCTATCTTGATGGTTTTAAGAGCATACCGATAATTTGTTGTATTGGCGCATAGAGTAACTAAACATTGCATGTGTACATTAAGAAGATTCCACCCGGTCATTTTCAGTCTTTGTCTAACACACACACAGCATAGTATTGTAGACGTGTTTTTTGCCAAACATACCAATTTATCTAATCAAGCGATAAGAATTCTGAAAACATATTTGAATTCGTCGTCAAGTCTACTTGAAATCAACTTTCTTGAACGTTTGATATTGTGCCCCAAATTCCTAAAAACGTAATATTAAAAAAAGAGTTTTTAAAAATTGTCTTATTTCAATTTTTGGAAATGTTAAAATCAAAAAATCAAAATTGAAATAAACTATTTCAAGTAGACTTGACGAGAAATTCAAATCTGTTTTCAGAATTCTTATCGCTTCATTAGATCAATTGGTATGTTTGGCAAAGTACCTGTCAAAAATCCTATGCCGCGCAAGTGTTTAGACAAAAACAGAAAATCACTGTATCGAACATTAAACATTAGTTTTAAATCGCTTCATATATTCCTTGGTTGAGCAATGTGAATGATGGTATAAGAAAATTAGTAAGTTCCTTCTCTAATGGACCACGGTTTAAATGTTTGAAAGAATTGAAACTCCACAACATTATGCATATCGGGATGCACATTAAAAGGAGTTCCTAAGTGTTTGATTCATAAATACCTATATTAAAACATCAAGTAAAACTTTGTTTACATGCAATACAAGAAACAATGAAAATTATAGGCAATATCAAATTTAAAAAACAATACTTTTTAATAGGACTTTACTATATTATGTCGAGCTTCTGTATATTTTGTTTATATATATATACACACACACACATAATATACGTATATAAATACTAAATAGGTACAAAATAAATTATGTATTTAATGGAACTGTTTTAATTTTGTAATAATTATATCAATAAAGAAAAATATATCAAAAAAGATACTACAGGGTGTAGCAAAACAAACAGTACAGTTTTGAAAGTACTTCCATATGTTGTGGGGTTGGAAACCTGGGAGAGATCTCATTGGGTCAGGCTGTTGTCTGTCTTAACCATGGTTTGGTCAAAAGCCCCGAGTCTCTGTAAGTGGTGAATGGTGATCTGGTAAATTATGATGGTCATGATGAGGATAAATACTGTCAAATATACTCAATATAATGTTAATATATAAGCTAAATTTCAACAGCAACATTACAAACTGTTTTTTTAATGTATAAATCAGTAGCAGTAGAGGAATTTCTAAAATGTATTGAAAAAATGTCTGTTTGTGTTTTGGCTTCTAATTTCCAAATAGTAAAAAAGCATTATTGCTATGATTAACTAGGTAGGATCAAAAATTAAGATAATTATTAAACTAGAAATTATATTGTAAAAAAAAAAACTATCCTATCCTATACAATTTACAATTTTCTTACAATTAATTTAAAATTAAATTCAGGTATGCAATCATCAAATACCTACTAAATATATACCAATATGACAATATACCTACCTATTCCATATTAAAAAAATAGGATTTAAATATTTTGAATTTTATTACAGTGTCTAGGTACATTTACAATTTACAAGAAAAATGGAATTATTTAGTATCTAAAATGTAGGTAGGTATGTACATTTTTTGATGACAGTCAAAGAAAAAATTAAGTGTATCGATAATAATCAATGACACAACATATGGCGTTCAAAAAGATTTTATTTACGACATGCACAATATGCCAGCGATAATAATTTTACTCTTATAAAAGACTTCAATTTGATATGGTAAAAATTGCTATATTATATTGGTACCTATATAATATATTAACATTATAGTTATATATAACCGGGATATAACTACCTACCTTTATTGTCTATATGAAAATGTTAAATGAGTAATAGGTAGGTAGCTAATAGTCAAATTTGAATAATAAGGATTTAATATTTTTAAACATTTTATTACGTTCCAGAATTAAATAGGCTTAATAGGTATATCCGGTATATTTTTTATTATTATTATTTTATTTTTATTAAAATTCTAACTAATTAGGAATGAAATGTTTTGCTAGGTACCCATAACCCGTCCAGTTCATCTTGGCCTTCTGCGACCGTTACGATTACTATCTTATAATGTAAAGTAATACCAACTGTGTTAACTGTGACGTTAGCCGATGGCCAAGATGAACTGGACGGGTTATACCAAGGTATCTGTGGGGTATCTATTTACATTTATTTAAAGAATTTCAGACATGTGTCAAAATAGTTGGCAACATTATAAACCAATTAGTTAGGTACATAAACAAAATATAATTAACTAAATTTTACAGAATATTTTATAACAACATAAATGTTCCAATTTATTTAATATTTTTAATTTATTACCATAAAAATATCTGGTAATACATTTATAAGTTTACTCAGAGGTTTACTAGTAGTGTCGAAAGTTTGACATGATAAGGCAAGAAAAAGTAAGTGTATCTTAATGATTAAGTCATTAAGAGAACGTAATACACACATATAATATTGTCTCAATCTTACTAACACATGACAAAGCATATTTTACGATCAGAATAATCCATTTTACACTACAATTTTTAATATAAACTAAATTGATTATTTATCAAAGTTTTGGGTAAGAATATTATCCAAGGACTCGCTTATAGACTTGTTTTGATATTTTTATTTTGAAGCATGTTACAAAGATTTTAAATTTTCCAAAAAAAAAATTACAATTAAAACAAAATGCACATAGAGGTACCTACCTAATTTGCTTTAAAATTGAAATAGGTTTGAAAAAATGCCCTTGGATAATATCACTGATAATACTATTGTCTTAAAATTGTTTAACAGATCATAGATAGGTATCACTCGAATATTAAAAATAACGGACTAAAATGGATTCTCCTGAACGCAAAATTTGATAGTAGGTACCTAAAAATTAGGGTTTGATGTCAGATTAAAGGTGAAGTAAATAAAACTGAGGAAATGATTTGTTTACTTGTACTAAAACAGCAGTACCCATTTGTAGAACCAACACTACATACAATTGGGCTATCAAATCTAACGCAGAAGTATTTCCATGCCGATGTTGGTGGAACCGACTCATCAAAATGAGTAAGACACTGCTAGTAACTATAATCGAAAAGCTGTACAATTGAGCATCGGTCAAAGGTTATAGGGTGTACCTACCTAATATCTTGTGTTGTAGATAAGTAGGTATTTAAATATTATACTTTATTTGGTACTTTTTATTTAACATTGAATACAATTTTTGTTGTATGCACTTTGTTTTGGTTTACTACCCATTTACTTATCATTTCGTGTTTATTTTTTTTACATTTAAAGGTAGGCACATGACTGTATGCTCATAATATTATACAGTTTTAATTGGACATTCAAGACTTTTGAGCGGTATTTTCAATACTATTTTTAATGAGTGCCTATCGTAAGAGTAGGTACAATAAGAAATACGTTTCGAGAGTATTTTTTACAACACTGCTAATCTCACAGATCGGCACCGCAGCCGCCACAACGCGGGCAACGCACCACTACGATGCGATTGTTTTCGCGCGTCGTGAGCGGTTCTCAAGACCTTTCTCTCGGCGGGCATCGCGGAAACCGGCAGCAGGGGCAGGATCCACACAGGAAAACATCCTCAAACCCAACACCCACCTGCCTAATATATAGCTGCTTCTCTGCCTAGAGCAGTAGAGCGATAACCTACGAGAGTGATAACTGATGTTGACAACCGAACAAGGGTCGTCCACGTACCTCGTGCCCGGAGAACGGCATGGCGCGTCCGTAGTATCAAGACATGGCGGCCGCGGAAAACGGTCGGACGGAGGTGAACGCGGCAGACTTCTCTCCTCTAGACTTTGGCGGACGTCGGCGAGTGACAACAGCGTCGGTAACCGGCGATTATCGTCGTCGGTAATAACGCCGTTGCGTCCGGCAGCATCGCATTCGCGCGCACAAGAACGAACCGATCTAATCGACGACGACGGCGGCGGTGGCGGCGCGACCCGTTCACGTTTACGATCGTTCTCAATGGACACCGGCGAGCTGCGGCTGTGGCACGTTCGAAACGACACGAAACGACGGCGGCGGCGGCGTCGTCGTCATCTCACAACTTTCCCCGAGTAGCAGACCATATTGTTTCACGGCGCACGACAAAACAAAAACACAACGGATCGGCGAAAAACAATTAACACGACACGCACGCGACTACGGCAAAAAATTTATTTACACTATTAATATTATTATTTATATTTAATACTATATCGACGCGGAATATTATGATATCACTAGAATATAAATGCGAACCGAAACGATCTATCGGTGGTACAACAATCGAAACGAAATAATAATCATAAAAAACTGTTTTGCTGTACCGCGGCGTGTGTGCGACAACAACAATATTATTGAATAGACTGAAGGAGTCGAATTACCGGAGGCGGATAACGCACACACACTGACGCACGCACAGGCACAGCGCTGTTTCACGAGCTAACGCGAGCGCGCGCACACACAAACACACGGGCAAACGTTACGGCGGCGGCCGGATTCTACGAACGAAAAAACACGGTCGCACACACACGCACACGAACTCGCGCGCACACGGTCGCGCACACACACACACACACACAAACACTCACACGCATACAAACACACGGATAGTATACCAGTCGACTGTGCTCCGGCGGGCCCGCACTGTCAGCGCCCACAAATTTCTCAGCTTTATCGACCAGTCGGCGGCGCTGTTGCAACCGGCAACCGCCGCCGCTTGCCCCACCACATCGCCACCGTCTCCAGCCCCCCACCCACATTCGCTCGACGTACCCGGCACCACATTCTTTCCTTATTTTTTTTACGCATCCACACTGTATATTATACACGCGCTCCGTCTCCGTTGCACCGCCCGTCTTTTTTCTCGCCGGTGTCTCGCTCCCGCACGCCGCCTATCTCACCGTCCGTCCCTCTTGCTTGCCGCGCGGCTGCTCGTTCGTTCTTCCTGGTCTCCGCCGCCGCGGACGTCCCTTTTTGCACGCGGGCAACAGGTTAAAACGTGCACAGACTCGCGCACCGCAGCGGACGCGCTGCTTACATGGTTTCCAGACAACCACCGCTGTCGTTATACGCGACCGTCAGGTACCTACGCGAAATACTTATGGGCGGGGTATGGGTTTTAAGGATGGTGAGGGGAGGAATGGGAGGGAAATGACGATATTTATATTATATTTTCCGATTTATTGTTTTGTGTTGCCATACGGTTCTATATAGCTCGATTTCTTTTCGTTTTCGCAGAAAAATGTCCACGTTCGCCGGTCACGTGGACAGACACAGAGGCGTCGTCGTCAAATCCACCATAGCCGCCACGGAACAAGAGAAACCGACGGAATTCGGTCCCAAGCTTGCCAGTAATTTTTTGCATTTTTTTTCTTATATTGTCTCAAGGACGTTGCGTCGCGTCCGGGCCACCGCCATTGGTTCCCAAACGCGGTCGCGGCCTTCCATGTATAAATATATGTATACATTAGTGTAGCATAGTGATTATACGTCCGGTTCAAACCGTTTGGCGGCACGTTAAGCTACAGACACTACGTTACCGCACAGCTACCGACGACGCTGACCGTTCCCGAACCGGCACGCGCGTCACCATGAATGTTCGCAGACGACGCCGAGACGGCCGTTATTCTTGCAGGGAAATCGTCGCGGTCGAACGTGACGTATGTGTGTGTGTGTGACGTGTGTGTCAAAGTCAAAACGGTCGTGTACTCGTGTCGCGCTGGTCGTCGTCGGGCTCGGGGCATGGTCGCCGTCTCGCCGGCGACGACGAACCGGTTCGGTTGGTGGCACCGCGTGCGCGTACCCGTGGAACGGCATCGGCGGCGGCGCCCGCGCGCTCGTCATCTCTCGCCAGTCTCTCTGCTCACACACACATAGGAAATAATAATAATTCATAGTTTTGTTGTACTATTGTACATACAGGGTGTTTCACCGTGTTAGTCCCATCAATGAATTTTTTTCTGATATTTGTATAATATGAATTTGAGAAACCATTACTTTATCGGATATTCACATATTTTATTAAGCCATTTGGATATAATAGTTATTTGGTAAATACGAAAACATTTTTCAAATACTTTGTATTGTGTTTCATAAAAAATTGAGATTGCCACTTTATAGAGTTACAACTTGTAGGTATACGCGTATTTTATGTGTCCAAATTTCCGTTAAGTAGTCAAATATTTAAGTTTTGAAGTTTGGGTTCGAATACAAAAATGGTGGAACACCCGGTATAATATACTATGTGTATATTATTGTAACTGCGCTTCCCGACCAGGTCGAGATGCTGTGTGTGTGTGTGTGTGTGTGTGTGTGTGTGTTTCGACGAAGACCGTCTTTGACACGTTACCCATACCTATACCTCCCGCGCACCATATGGTTCAAAAGTCACTCGTAATTCGTGTTTTTTTTATTCCCGACTGATTTTTTTCCACTCGGATTCGTAACGACGTCAAAACATTACGAATCGGTAACGTAAACGTCCGGATATTATTAATCCTGATGACCTTTGATAATTTTTTACCAACACGTGTCCATTAAAATGGCATTCCGCAATATCGTGGCATTACCAGATTACCTATGCGTATTATATATTTAGCGGCTGCCAGCTGTAGTGTATTATAAGTTATTATAAGGTATGCAGATGTTTAATATTATATCCTAGCGCGTTATACCTGAAATGGTTATTAAACCGTAATGATTTTTTTCCCTAGAGGAATTCGTTTTAATGATATCGAAATCACCATGGGCTAAAAAACTAGTTTTCTCTTTTTACGCACAGTAAAAACACGTAAAAATGTATATTAGGTAAGGTACCAATACCAACTATTTGCAATATAATATGCCCAATGGCTATATAATATTTGTCTAAATTTATCCAATTTGTTTTTATGTACCTACCTATGTGCCTACAATTTTTTTCCGTCCAGACATTTTGTACGATATTAATCGTAGTAAGTAATATACTAATATGTATGTTGAATATTGACTAGTTCAAGTTGTTACTTGTCATAATATATAATAATATAGTGTTAGAGTTAAAAATAAATTACCTTTTTATTATCATTTTTACTTTACCGTATTACATAATATTTTATAATTATATAAATTATCTATCAAAACTATATTATGTCTAATACTCTAATGTACCTTATCAAACTTATATTTGTACCAATTTATTCTAGAATATATAGGTACTAGGTTGATAAGTACGTATCATAATTACATACTAACACATTGTACGAAAAAAAATAATGTACAACCTATTTAATATTTTGTGATAGGGACCAATACAAATAGCGTTTTATAGGTTAGTCTAACCATTGATTATAAATACTAGTATTTATAATCAATGGTATAACTATTCCATAATAATATTATAATAACAAAGTTGTGACATGAGTACATGGCATATATTACTACAACCAGGCATGGGTCCAGAGAGGGGATCAAAGGGTCCATGCCTCCTCACAAGTCGCAAACACATCTCCCCATTTTTTAGGAGAAACTTATAATTCAATTATTTATCATATAGCTGGTATAACCCATAGGTTTTTATTTAAGTTGACAAATAAATTATATATTATATTATCTATTTAAAAATATATTAGTATTGCATTATATGATGTGATTTTTTTTATTTTATTTATCAAAGATGTACGAGGAAAGTATTTCTGTGAGTTTTAAATGAGTAGCCCCTCCTTCATCTTCACTTTGGTCCATTGCCTGTATACTACAACTTACAAATATCTATCACTATATAGCCGACATATAATATATAATAGCAGCCGATCACTGATTGTAAATGCTACTGCTGATTACACGCGTTACACGCGTAATTATGTTATATTTAAATATTTAATAATTAAGATAAATATACTAGGATTCATATAAGCTTATTTTCTATATAGATTATAAATCGTAATACTATGAATGCCTCGTGTTTTTGTAAAATTATGCTGGCTCTACTGCTTTTTTATGTGTTTGTTCGATAACTGATACAATTTTAATAATAGTGCTATTAGTAATATTTGAATAATTTCATTATTTATACAACCGTATTTAAAGTTTAAACCGTCTAATATAAATGTATAATAAATAATACATTAACACGATATGCCATTAAATGACTAATTGTAACATATTGTTGGTGTGACATATATAATAAATTAACTAATTCATATTAAAATATTATAAGTGGACCAGCAAATTAATAAAAAAATAACATTTATAGGAGTCTATATTAGGTATGTCCAAATGACACATTATCTACATCTTTATTATTCATACTATTTTGCTAATACTTGACATTATTATAGGAGTTAATAAACTGTTTTAATAGCCCATTCTCACCAATCAGACTTCAGAAAAAATATTATTTTACATATTCTTTATAAGGTCAAAACAAATACGGATTTGTTTATCATTATTCGTTATATATTTATATACAATGATAAATTAGATGTATGTATTTACATTTACGATTAGTTCATTTCAATTAAAATACTTGAAACAAATATGGTATTATCCACGTGCATTTTGAACTGTAAAATTATTTTTCCATATTGACTTTATTATATCATTATTCAATTATATTGTAATATTAAACAGTAGGTATCATTATCAGAATTATTAAAACGCAAAATATTTGAATGTGGTTAATCTAAAATAATTTTACGTGTATAAAATGTAAACATTTCTCAAATATAAATTTCATTATATTTATCTTTTTTAAATATTTTCCTCTAATAATACAATTTAATATATATTACTATACCTAGTTAATAAATTGTTTTCTTTGTCTATCGCATCAATTCTATTTAATATTCAAGGTTCTGATAATCTACTTCTTGCACTAATTAAACGGTTTTTAAGCATCAACTTAAAATTTAAATATTGCTGTTTATTCTACAATATCACTACCGTTTAGTAGACATACCTTGTAGCATTATGTAACTATATATTTTTAAGTTTCTTAGAAAAACCTTACTTAAGGGTTACTATTTTTATATTATTATATACATTCATTTATTTTACCGAATAGGTTTAGTGATTATCGAGTTAACGTACACCACATTTCAGTTTTTATATTTTTGTATATTTTATAATATTGGACAGAGATCTAGTCATCTAGAACTCATTACTCATAGTATTTGTAGTTTTAAATATCTTATCTATTATTTGTAACAAAACTAGGTATTTTACTATGAGTTTTTAAAACTAAATCAATATACTTAAGTAACCGTTATTCCTAACATTAATTAATTGAATTTATAAGGATTAGGACATTAGGTACTGTAACATACGTAATCATAATAGTTTCTACGTCAATAATAATATAGCAAATTGTATTTCGATCAATCAACATTCAACAGTATCGACCCCTATATATATACATACAAATGAAATAAATGTCAAGATATATTTGGAAATGTATTTTATAATATGTTTCACAGTTATTTGAGTTTTCCATTATAATAATTTTACTCACTTTTTAACGCGTAGGTATACGTTTATTTGTATTTTATGTATTACTTAAAGGAATATAAGATTATAACTGCGAAACAGCTAGAGTATAAATTATCGCCGGAAGTAAAAAACGTTAGCTGATAAGAATATTATGTATATAAAATATACAAATGCATAATCAATAATCATGGTTACTTATTTTGTTATGTTTTTAATAAATTATTTTAATATTATTGAAACATTAGAAAAATATTAATGTATCAAATTCCTGATTCAAATATTGAAAAAGTTTATAAAAATGATGTATATATGTAGATTGTAGGTACACAACTTGTTCAACGATGTATTTCGTAATAAATATAAAAATCAATTTATAAACATTGTTTCAGCGTGCTTTGTCATGAAGCTATAATATCACCTTATTAAAATTTTTTTTTACAAAAGTCTTTCAAGTTGCAATACAATTTTTTGATCAGTCAATGTTTTTATTATACGAATACATAAAATAATTATTTCCTTGAAAAATTCGACGCTTAGTTGTTTCTATCACATCCATTTCCCTTCATTATTACGTCTTCTAAGTTGAGTTTAACAAAAGTAGAAAAATAACATAAAATGTAAAACCTTGGTGTATAATTCTTACTAATTTTGTATTTTTGTTATGTACGTTAAATCTTGATTTTCAAGTAAACAAAGACGTATAATTTTGACAAAATTATATAAAATAGAAAAGAAAAAGCTGTTTTAATTTAATTAAAAATTTGAAATTATAAATGAACATACATTTAATTTGTATTCAGTCATGGCATAAGTAATTAGAATCTTTTTTTTAATTCGTCTAAGTTTTTTAAAAACGTCAACAACATTTTAATACTTTTGTAAGTTTTTAAGTTAAAAAAAACTAAGTATACATATTAAGCAATTAATTATAGTTAAGGTAATTAGTTTCACACAATTCGTGAATACTATAGTATTTAATATATTAATTAATTGATCAATCGACTTTTGTGACAAAATTGAAAATATCGATTTACTTACAGAAGCAAAATACATTTTGTCAAAACTATAATTGAAAAGTAGGTATCATTGAATTTATTTGAAAAAAGCTTTACTTATATTCTATAAGAAGGTTCTAAATCTTTTTAGAACCTGAACATTTTCTTCCGTTAGATTCTATCGAGGGTTTAGTCCTAAGTACTCTAACTATTTGGTAAACTTTCCAAAGCTTATAGGCAATATGTTTAAACGTCAATCTGGAGACCCGTCTATACTTCTTTAGATAAACCTACTGGAATGAAAAGCTTTCAGAGAATAGAAATTAGTTCTCTAGCTGAACAAATATTTTTGCTCCTAAATCCAATTGAATTAAATCTAATAGAAAAATATCTAATAAATAATTGAATACCTCGTATAGTAGTATGTTAGGTTAGATTTGTTGATTGTTGTATTTTATATAAGTATATAATATTATATAGATGTGGACATTTTAGATTCTGAGCGGAGCGATGAATGTATTGATTTTACAATGAAGTGCGTGTTTTATTTTTCTCTAAAGACACTTTTTATAGTAGAAGTTCTTCAATTTTCAACTTCAATATCTTTTCTGATTGGAAAGTGAATTTAGTTGTTACCTACTTTAAGGAGGTTAAAAGAAAAAAAAATACTACTAAGTACTTAAATTAATAATTTATTGGGAAAACAAAAAAAACAGTTTTGACATATTTTGTATACAATGACATTTTCTAAAGATTAAGACTATAATAATTTTATGCTATTCCTGTTTGTACCAGAAACCTATATTCATTCCGTTCTACTACGTTTAGTCGGTAATGACTCAAATGTTAATTACAATAATACATGCTAATATACATACCTATTTTCTATTATAATAATTAAAATATTAATAATATAACAAATGCAAATACAATGTTTTCATCAAAAATTAATTCAACCTACCGTATTAATAAATAATAATAGTAAGATAAATTCCTATAATAGCAATATAAATATTATATCATAAAATATATAGGTACTTCTAGTAAAATAGGCTGAGAAAGGGTTTTGCTCACAATCGTTTTTCGTGTGAAGTCATTATTTATCAATGATTAAATTAAATTCAAATTTAACACAGGTATATTTGATACATTACAGTGACTTTCTCAATGACAAGGGGTACTCGACAACTATATTTTACAGTAAAACAGTTACCTATTGGCTATTTTCACAATTTTTTTAATTAATTTAAAAAACGTATAACTACCACAGCTACTAGTTACAATAACTACTATTACTACTAAAATAATATAGGTATTCGAAAAGTCGTACAATATATTAGTCGTACAATATATTTACAGTTTTAAATACAACCTTTAAATGGTTTTCAATAATTAGTTATTTATATCTTACAAAAACTGTACTGTATAATTTACAGTAAAATAAAGATATTGAGATAAATTACACAGTATAATTAATTTTTAATATATATTATAATATGATCTTATTATCTTGATATGGATGTAAATTAAATTTATAAATGTTAACTAAGTATATTGTTCCACTGGAGTTGAAATGAGATAACATTATGTATAATTTATTATCGTAATTCGTAAGCAAATAATTTATAATAGCTAATAACTTATTATATTCTTCTCGCAGAATCATATATATATTAATAACCCGGTTCGTTTTTTTACAATAGGTATAATGCATTTTGCATTAACATTTTCTGAATAAAATTATAAACTATCATTATTACTTTTGAGATGTACTTACTTACATTTACATTTTAATATTTTATATTATTTTCATTTTTCTTAATACCTTGTTTTTTAGATTTTGAGTGGAGCAATTTTAATTATTTAAAATTTTTTTAAAATTAAATTATAAAGAAACGTGAATAATTTTATTTGCAATAAATCTTAACATAAATGATTTTTTAAATCAAGTCAAGCATAATAATGTTAGTTTGATTATCGTATCCAAAAATATGATTTCTATAGTAAAGTAAATTATTTAAAATATGCAATACAAAACAACAATATTTAAAATATAAACTCATAGAAAAAACCAAAATATGCTCAAAAAATGTTAAGTTCAAAATCCAGAAATCATGAATCAAATTTTTATTGAATCAATTATTTTCTTTCAAAACATGCATTAAGTCCCGAACCCTGCTGGTACTATACACACATTTTTTAATTTGAAAACCGTCTTTCAATTAACTAAATTTAAATTTTTATTTTCATATTCTTCTGTTTCTATGGACTAAGGCTGCAACTCAGTACAGCATATTTTACATGACAAAAATACACCTAACCAAAATACCAAATGCATACATTTTATAATATTTAAACAAATAATATTATATTATTATAAATAAATCCAACGGATTAAATGGAAGTGATCAGTTTTTGCATTTGATTGACCATTTCCATCCATTTCTCTTATAGTATTGTCATTTTCTATTTCCTTTGAACATTTATAGATGTCTGTTTGCATCTTTATGCAAATGTCCTATATATTATGTAAGTCTCGTGTATTTTAAATCCAACCAAAATACATTAAACGTCACTATTATTTTGTACATAAACAATCCATCATCTATGGAAATTGGATTTTTCATGGTCGTGAGGGGAAAATATTTATGGAATGTTGTTTTGCAATTGCAATTTGACGCTGTTAGATTATTTATTTGAGTTTTTTTATTAATCTTGAAGAATTTAGATTCAGACATCATACAAAATTGAGAAATGTGTTGATTGAGCAACGATCTTGGTTTTTTTTCTTTGCGTACCTATACCACGTAACCACTATACTTGCGGTAGATGAATGTTCTATAAGTTTTATCTGCCCTTATTTTTCGATTGTAAATTTAGTTGATTTTGTTACTTTAAATAAGTTGTTTTTAAAATTTATTTTCCAAATTTTCGAAAAATTTACAATATACCCGTAACAATTATTTTTTCATTTAAAAGAATAATATAACCCTACAAAATAAACTTAACATTTTCAATAATTATTTATTAAAATATTATATTGTATATATAAGCATAAAATTGAAAAAGTCAATAATTTATATTCTTTAAGGATAGGATTTTATCATAATGTTATAATAGCTCAAAAAAATATTATTCTCATCATTATAATAATTATTTTCAAAATATCAAAATCTTCAAATCATAAATATATAATTATTATACTTAATCTTCTAAAGTCTAAACCATTCTTATTTGTGTTAATTTTAAAATAAAATTAATTATGATTCAGATAATTAAAATACTCGGAACAAATTTATTTGGATACTGTATTATTTTAATTAAAAGTTGAATACCGATTGTTTTTTTAATTTTATGAAATTTAAAAGATTTATTTTATTCACTATTGGCGTATTTGGTATTAATATAAACAATTCACATAATACAGTTAAAACTGAAAACTACGAAAGAACATAACATCGTAATTTAATATACATAGTTACATATGTTACATAGGTACATTGACATTGCAGCTTGCAGCACATATATATAATTTACTGTATAATATATTGCCAATAATTAGAAGCGGTACTTTCAGCACTTAAAAAATATGATGCACTTAGGCGTGCATATGCTTATTACCTATACAACAAATCCGTTAAAATATGTATTTGGATAGGCCCTATGACTTATCAGTGATTACTGAATAACTTTTATTTTTTTTTTCATCGATTTGTACTATGCATTGACCACAATGAAACATTAATTATATTTCCACTGTAAATACTAAATAGCACCTACATAATATAGAACATTACCAATAAATAAAATATAACGTCAAATGTCAAATATTTCAAATTCGAATAGGTACATTATACAATTCCAAATTTCAAAATAGAATACTTTTTATACTGTATGATTATTCCTGTGATGAGTCGATGCTACAATATTACAACAAACAACGTACAATCTTGTTTTCTTTCCACCAAAAAAAGCTTACCAAATATTTCATTAAAATGTGAAATATATTACCGACTAAATATTTTTCACACGCAGAATATTGCCACTGGATATAAACAAGTACAATCTAAAAACTTATATTTTGAATTACAATTAAATGATTAATCATGATTCATGAAATGGATTTTGCATTTGTTTAGTATTTAATAGTTTATTAATTAATAGGTATAGGTGCTATATTTATATTTTTTTTTAGTATCATAATAATTAATAAATAATAGCTTACAACACTATTTTGTTTAATACCTATATTGGTTTTAAGTTTTTAGGTTATAAATATTTTTATACAATTTAACAAATCATTTTTAATAAAACATTAAATAATTTACCATTTAACTATTATTCTATTTACTAACTTCAGATTAAAACATAAAATTCCGTTTTTATTTTAAAACTACGATGTTAATCTAGATTTTAATTATAAATATTTGTATAATTATTGATATGCATTTAAATATTTGTGTGGTATTCCTGCAGTGTTTGCCTCGAATTGCGATGAACTATATTGTACGTGTTTATCTAAAACGAATAGTACAAATTTTTTTGTATGTATGAACCAAATCCGTTTTGGTGTTCGCACTTTAATTATTACATCCCAATTATACTGCAGAGACAGTAAGCAAGAATAAATTACATATATAGTTTTAAAATTGTAGTGTAATACCTTGCGTTGAGTTATAGTACTTCATAAAAAAAGTAATTATATGCTTTCACTACTTCCCATTTATTTGAGGGACCAACCCTCTTATTCTCACCATTGCGTTCTGTTTTGTGTTTTGTAGGCACCCTCTTCACTATTATACACTGTAACCCTTGTTAACACATCTATCCATTTCGTCTTCGATCACTCCCCTAGGTTATATGTTCAACGGTGATGTAATCTCTATAATCAAAGTTTTCTGTCTCGGTTTTTGTACGCACACAACAGTTCCAAATTTTTTAGAAAGCCAAACAACGAACTGTTAAAAGTGCAGTTCCAGAATGTTGTTAACTTTATATTATGCTATTTCAAACTACGCTGTGCCCCCACAATTTGAAAACAATATCTATTATATTATGCATATTATTATAGTATTAGGTATACATTAATATATTGTTGTGATGTTGTGTTCATGAACCGTGCAGTCGCGATATAATGCCTTTACTGTGCGCATTGTCACATATTATAAACTTATAATTTAATTTTTAAAATTGTATAATAATATGCTATACAATTTATTATGCACCTATATTTCTCTATTGGAATGGCAATACATTTAAAACAATAATGATTATATGATTTTCGTTTAGAAATCGTACATAAATAAAAATGAAAAATATTGAACATCTTAAGCATTTGTATTGTTTCTTATATAGGTACTGACAGCAGTTTGCAATCGACTGGCACACTATAATGTACATAATTTATACTTTATTCCAATTAGTTATACAACAAACTACATTATATAAAATAGTGAAAAACAAATACCGTTTTAGAGTGATTATATTATTGTGTATTTGTCAATCGCACACTCGTTCTGGTTGTATTATAATAGTGGTCGTCTGAAAACTAAAGTGTATGTAAATATACAATTTAAGAATTCGTTTGAGTGTGTATACTTTTTATGTATATACAATGTACCCATATTTGCAAGATAAAAAAGAAAATTGTATAATATACTCACGTATAACAATATACGTTCCTCTTATTGTTACCATTGTCAGTGCAAAATTCCAGAACAAACTTAAATATAAATCGATACAATTTGCAAGTTGAAATGAATGATACAATTAAAAATATGTCAACTGCGAAGCTTTAATCTTATCAGCGTGGAAAGTAGATTGCAGACGTTTTCCCATTCGTGAGTAGGTATACTAATAAATTGTCGTCGCAACCCGGACGTATGCGTTAAATCTTCTCGACAGTTGTTAATTTCGAATAATATAAAGATAGGGGACATTTTGCAAAGTTATATTACATTAACACAACCAAGTCTGAAAACAAAATCGTACGACGGTTGTGTACGTATAATAATATTATTATATCGCAGGTACTTGAACTGATTTAATTTTTTTCGAATTCTGTTCTATAAGACAATAACAATAATAAATTGCGATCGTCTCTACAGCTGCTGCATTTATACATTCTATTTATATATTTTATTTACCGTCTGTCTCTATTATGGGACGCGTATGGTGACGTAACGCATCCCGTGTCGAACGACAGCCCTCAATTCTTGAACGACTTGGAACAACGCGGGTAGGTTCTTGCACGGTTGCATCGTATATAGGTACGTCGTACGTACTTAGAAGTTTGTACTATAGCTGGTTCATCAAGGCAACGGTATTATTTACGTGCCAGTGGCTACAGCTGTATGACATATACACTCATGACTCATGTACGACAATATAATATAATATAAGTTTTATATACAGAGTGATCCATTTAACTAGCAACACGAGTATGGAATGTTATTATATACTAAATTATAGTACAATAGGAAAGTTGAGATATGTGGAGTAGTGGACTAGTATAGATCATATGCCATATATCTCTAACATTAATTCGCTGATCGTTTAAACTTGAAATTATTTTAATAAATTATCATTTATTCAATATTTATACATCAATACAGTTTTATTTAATAATTTATTTAAAACAGTATTCTTCTCCTGATTATAGGAATTTAAAACATAGATAGGTATGAAAAAATTAAATAACCTTAAAAAAAACACCACGATAAATAGAAATATTTTTTTTTTAAAAATGTCGTGTCATAAACTCCTACGCTACTTCAAACATAAATTATAAAGAATATTTTCTTCAAAAGCACAAAAATTTACCCTGTAAATATAACAATTTAGCCACTTAAATGAATCACCCAGTACATACTGTAAACATGCAGCAATATACGACAACCCCCGTATAGGTAGTGTTTCCTTATTATTATAATAATAATTTCCAACTTTAGAAATTGGGGTGTTTAAATTGCATAACTTACGGTATATAATACTGCAGAGTACACGACACTATCGCGCCGGCCAAGTTTAATGTCTCTCGCCCCTATATTTCCGAAACTATGTTGAAAATAGTATAATAATAATAATATCGAGGAGGTGTAGCCGTGTAGGGTTATTTCGTAGACAGTGCGGTGTGGTTTGTGCAGCGAGTGTAGTGTGGCGCGTAAAATTCGTCGTCGTCGTCCGTCGCGAACAACACTCCGCAGTCCGCCCACTCGTATAGGTACCGTAATAATATACAAAATATAATATAAACGTAAGATAACAATATTTCTGTGCTTACGAATGGCCCAAATTGATACAAAAATGAAAATAGTTCACTAAAATTCTAATTTTAACTAAACTCTTTTAAATTAATAATCTATTTTATCATTTTCATAAAAATTAACGATTTATTATGCTATTATAACATTATAAATATTCGAATATTATTCCCTACATAAAGTATAATTAAAATAAATAAACACAAGTACCTATGTGTAAACGACATTAAAAAACAATTTATATTTTTATAAAGGTACATTTCCACGAGTCGCGACTGGTATACCTACTTGGCCAATATTTGTTACTGGTGGTTACTTGCTATATGCTGTTGGAACCGTATACTTGGACAATTATTGGTCACTGGTTAATGAATATAGGAACTTGTCGGATCAATACACAAACTTCTTGCCCTTATAATTATTGGTATACCTGGCAAGTTGTGACTGGTTTATTTTACAGCAGTTTATACAGCCGAACAGGGATGGACAGTATATTTAGTATTTCTAAAAATAATTTTAACAAACTACTCAATACGACAAAACGATACTTGGGACTGGACTTTCGTTTTTATTTTTTTATGAAATGTACGGTATCCATAATAATTAGAAATCATAATAGTATTTTAGATCTCTCTTAAATATCACTGTCCAACCAGATAGAACTTACGTTATGATTGTGTAGTATTTAAATTTTAATTATATACCTATTATAATATTATATTGACTAGTCACATAGCTTTAAATGATTTTTCATTTATCTCATAACCGTTTTAATAACAATTATTATTATTATTTTAGTTACCATGGAAATTATATTCACCGAAACATAAAAATGCCAATACTATTTTTTATACATAATAATATTTTATACATATTTTTTTTTTAAAATAGATGCCTATATTCTGTTATATTATTGACTACATTTTTTTTAAATTTTGACTGAGAAACTGTTTTTTCTCTCATTAAATTATCATTGTTTTTTTGTTTTTTTTTGTTTGTAAGTGTGAGTTACTCTAGATTTTGCCGTAAATCATTATTAGTTAATAATTATTACTCTGAAATATTGTAGAGACTTCATTGTTAATTGTAATAATTAAAGAATTATTAAATTGAGTTTATGGACTGATTTTCATTTTATTTTGACTGTTTCAATAAAATGTCTCTATAAATTATACCACTTGTAGGTATACTAAAAAAAATGCATTTGCAAAATAATCATCATCGAAACTATTGTGTTTTGAATAATCTTTTAATGTATCGACTATCTGGTATTTAGTTGATGAACTTTTATCAAGTATATCTAGTATCGCGTTATTAATTTTTAAGTATTTTACCTATCCCTGTGTGAATACAATATTAAAACATTAAATAGTTTGAACATTTATCTTCCTAGTTATTATCATAAGTCACAACTACTACATTCGTCAGAATATTATTTATTTTCGACAAGTAGCAAATGTCTCGACACAAGGCAGCAAAGTTCTTGTTTTATGATAACAATTGTTATTTGAGCTACTGATCTGATAGTAAAAACAACTTTTTAAAATTGTATTCGTAAATTAATGCTTGTACTTTGATAATGTTCCACTATATACCTAAGTTTCTCTATATTATTTAATATCCTTATGAATTATGGCACAGGTTTCTTTTACTTTTTTACTAATTTGGCACCCAATTGGTAAATTATGTAATTTTACCATGCAAATATAATACATTATAATCGTATGCACACTTTATGACATATATATACATATTACATATAGTACTAACGAATAAAGTTTTATTATAATACTCGTGTACATCTGGGCAGCTTCCAAAAAATAATTAAATATTATTACAATCTAATACTGAATTTTTCGAGAATATGTAAAACGATTTTTGGCTAACTATAATTTCATTATTGAACCACAGCGGCGGCATGGTGGGCGAAAAATGTGGCGGTATACGACACTACACGACCGTGATTCCGCCGCTAAAAACTTAAAACAATTACCATTTTTTTCGTCGTCGTTGTCTTCTCGCGTATTGTTTAATAGCCGAAAAATTACGACTCACCGACGGCCGTTGATTGGTTTGATGGGAAAAAGCAATTTGGACCTCGCGGAAGTGCTCCGGGCGCGCGTAATCGGGTTATTCCCAGACTTCATAAATATAATTCACGAGTGTTTTCTTTTTTCTCTTATACTACAGGAGGGCTCCCCAGAGGCGCCCTATCGATCTGAGTTTGGACCGCGAGCATAATATTGTACGGAGGACGAGGTAGGTGCGACTACGGTGCTACACGCTGCACCACACAGTCGCACGCACGCTCTCCGGCAGCGTTGACGCGACATTGGTCGTAACTACCGAGTAACTGCGGCCGTAATACATAATATAATAATATTAACGCGTTCTACGATATTATTATATTTTATAATAATTATATGCGTCGTCTGTCGCGCCTAAAGTGTCGTTGAAAATTTAATGCGGCGCGCGCGTTTTACTCATGTGTATTATTTATTATTATGATATAATATAACAATATAGTACAACCATAACAATAATAATGATAATAATAATAATACGCTCACACGGGCCGCCGCCGCCACGGTAACGTTTATTTTAAAGCGTCCCGTGACCGACGCCGCCGAGCGGATGCTTAAATTATTAACTAGAACAAACATAGGTGGTTTAAAAGCTGCACCCCCTCCCTCGTGGAAATCCACACATAAATATACACACACACACACACTTCAAGTTCCGACACGTATTATATTATATATTATACCGACGGCACACGATACGGTGTGATCCCTTTAACTCGCCACACTAATTTTCTGTACATTTTTGTGTTTTTGAATAAAAAAATTCTACATGATTTAAAATATTTGTAACACCTACGTTTTTTCAGAAAAAAATTACTATAACTCGTCCTTTTTTCGTGGTGCCTTTTTAGGTTTTTTAGTACTTTTTTCTGCAGAAACAGAATACTTTTTAAAAAACGATTATGTTTAAACATCGAATATCTAATGAATATAAATATTTTTATTAATAAGAGATTGTTTTTAAGCTTAGATGAGCGGAGTAGTGAATAACAACTTTTGTCTAACCTTGCATAACGTTTGCGTATTCTGATTTCTGACATGTTATTTTACTCACTGCAGCTTGCCAGTTCATCTTAACTTTAATTGCTTATCAATAATATAAAATATCTTTTCAGTATTCATAATGATTGAAAAATAATTCTACTTCCGATTGTCAAATTAAAAATAAATGGATTGTCATAAAACAAAATTAAAAAACCTCCACTATGTAAAAAAAATATTATTTTTATTTTTAAAAATATAGGTTTATAACTTTTAAATGCTACAAACTGCATATGAAAACAAAATAATTTACTCTTGAAAAATTAGTATTGCCATGGTGGTTAATAGATCACTCTGTAGGTAGGTGTCCTACCTACATATACAGTATACATTATACGTCATATTAGTGACAACAAACGCTGTCGATCTATTAACCGCGCCAAGATTATGCGCGTCTCTGCTTGCCGCCTCCGCCTAACCCGCCACCCACCACATACCCACCCCGATCGGGCTTTACGTGACGTGTCGCGAATAAGTCGCCCGCCGTGCCATCGTGCTTGAACCGTATCCGATTCGCAAAAACGCCGTCACCAACGCCTCTTCCACGGTTTTCGCGCGCCTACAAATACTTTAACCACAGCCAAAGAATAATACGGCAGGCTGGCAGCAACTATAATAGGAACTATTATGACGATCCGACGAGATGATATTCTTCTATTGGTAGTATATAATAATATATAGGTACGCCACTATTATTATTATTATTATTATTATTATTATTATTATTATTATTATTATTATTATTATTATTATTATTATTATTATTATTATTATTATTATGCCGATCTCGTTTGATACCATGTGTTTTTGGAACAAACGTATCAAATGTAATATAAATATATTATAATAATATAGTAATGCGATTTTAAAATATAATTCGTTCGGAAGATCCGTATAGGCTTCGTAGTAGTGTTTCCGTTCTGCAGGCTATATATGATTAATATACGGACGACTTTTTTCGACTGTTATTTCTTTCCGCTCCATCTGACGACGTATAAAATATTATATAATTTATTATACCTATACTTTTTTTGTTTTGAAAAGTCATACGTTGGGACTTTTCCCCGTTTTTAGAGCATGGAAATCACATTTTTAAATCGTAATTTTATCTCTGAAATGAGAACAAACTAAAACAATTTTCTTGAACTATTTACTGTAGTTTGGTTGACAATAGAAAACTACTTTTCCTAAGGTTATTTTTCAAGCTCGAAAGTCTTTTATTTATTTTACAAATAAACAATTCCTTAAGAATCGATTTCCAATATCTACTTCACATTGGTCTGCCTTTCGTTGCAACTCAAAACCTAATAGGTACCTACCATTATTATTATTACTCCAATATACTACAGTGGTTAATTGTTTAAACACGTTTGATCATGATTATTTTGTTTTGTGCATTATTCATGGTTACCTAGTATATTCATATTATTAGTAATTTTAATCACTGAAAAACACTAACGATGACATTTTTTTTTAATAAACTAAATGTTGTGAAAATATTTTAACAAAAATTACGTGAATATAATATAATATAAATTAACACGCGATATATCGAATTTATGTCACGGGTATGTCGTATACTAATTATATGTTGACCACCGAGCACATAATAATATGATATTAAGTTTTGGACTTTTGGAATATAAGACTATATTGATGTATATAAATTAAAAATAATTTTTAGTGTTGTAAAAATGAGGAGATATCGCTATTCGCTGCAAATTTGATTAAACGCCGCAACCCTCTCAAATGCATTCCCGCCCTAAAGTGGTTACGTCCGGATGAGTAATCTCTCCGCGCTCAATACCGCTCACTCCGAATAGCATACATTATATAACCTGTCGGATACTTTGATAAAATTATGTAAATATTTCCGTCTCTCGTTTCATTAAAATATTTTGTTTTTCGTGCAATCTGAATGTGTAGAAATAACATGTAAAATACTGTCCATGCTGGTATTGGCATACTTAAGGACCCTGGAAATTCGTGTTTTAGTCGAATCTCGTGTTCCACGCTGAGACCAGAACCAGAACATTTTTTAATTCACACTCGTGCACACAGGCTCGTACACAATTTTCACACGAGTTTATTACCATTTACCACCGAGACCCATATTAAGTGAACTGAATAATAATCAGAGTAGAGTAATGGAAAATGCCAACGGCGCGGCTGACTGGCTACAGTAATTGAAGGTTTTGACTTCTGATGAATTAATTGGGATCGAGAAACGTTTCAAGATCATAGTCCACAAGTACAACAATTGTTTATGATTCAATTAGCTTTTATCCCATTTAAAACTAAAATCTTTATAGTTTATATATGTTCGTTTTTTATTTAGCCATATCTTTAAATAATGTTTCAAACATAAATATTTTTAAACCGATCGTATATTTTTAAGTAAGATTACCTAATGTTACTAAACAATTCTATATAACCTATATAAAGTACGTACCTTTATTATTGAATTATTAACTAAAATTACCACGAAACATATTATTAAGTCAGTCATTTAATATTTATGCGTAAATAATTTTTTATTTTTGTAAACAATAAAGTTTAATAATTTTTGACATAAATGTTTTGAGCCATATATTTCAAATCGACTTCACATTTTTAGAGCCCTGTTATTTTAGGTTATGTTTTTGACGTTTGGGAGCAGAAATTTAGAAACAAAATGTTTTGATAGAAAAAACTTATTTATATCTCATATTATGTAGACTGTTTACATCCCACGTGGCCACATGATATAATAGTTTTACTTTACGAAAATTCAGCTAAAAAAACTGTTGGGCAATATGTGTAAAATGCGATGAAATAATATTGAATGTCAAAAACACGTCTGGATTAAGCCAGTAGGTGTTTATAAAAAAATATACCTTAAATTATTTTCTACATAGTTCTTTAACCTATACAAGGTTTCAAAAGCTATTAAAACATAAAACATTTATTATAGTTTTAACATAATAAATAAAAACCGTTGATATAAAATAAATGTACAAGCCAGTTGTATATTTGTATTTAAATACTGAGCATCATAGCATATCAAGAAAGCTATTTGGCTTATCTCTGATGTGTTTATTATTATTGCTATTTTTTAGTGTTTTAGATAGTAGACTAAATTTAAAACTGTCTGGTAGAACCTATATTCAACCGACCGGAAATTGAACGAAGATTGTACTTTGGGTAGTGTGTCGAAATTTTAAATTTCTCATTACTTTGCGATAAAATAAAAACCACACAATTCATGATTGTAACCCAAACAACACTAAAAGCTCCGTCTAGAATTGTTTTTAAAATTCGATGATTAATCGTTTTTGGATTTAAAAAGACAACACACCAACCAAGTGACCTATCCTAAATGCAATTTCCACGCGACTGAAGCGAGATAAGCAAGACAAGTACCCAACAGTAAAATTAATGTTCCGAAATGCCACCCTCTTTTTTTTTAAGTTCAACTGAAAAGCGAAAACAAACAGTATTTTTAATTCAATAGCTGCATTTAATTACGGTCAGTTATAAAAATGTCACTATTATTCCTTTTTTATATCAAACTTTTAAATGACCGGTTATTTTTTTTTTTTTAAACTTATTTATTATTTTAAAATAGTTATTATTCACTATTGTAATACACTATTCTATAAAATAAAATATGAGTGTATACATAGCTATATTATAGTATATACAGAATAATCTACAGCCAACGGTCGGAGAAGCCGATGCCGAAACTTAATATATACGAGTAATATATTAAGTAAGTAAAACTTCTAAAACTAATGAAATCCTACACTGAATACCGAATACTAATGTATGACGTGTAGAATAGCTTACTTACAAAAACACGTTTGTATAGATATTATTTTATTTAACTTGTTAAATATTGCTTTATGGGTACTGCAGCTATTGTAGGTAGGTATTACTGTATTAGATACTATTATAATATTAATCCAATTATTTACAAATTAAATTCTTCTCATTTTTTTGTATTGAAAAATGTATAGTGATATGAATTGTTTATTTTTGGTAAATTTCATTACATCACCGCTGTTTATTCATTATTATCAAACCACGAATACAAAATAATCATTTATATCTTATTTTCCGATTTACCGTGTTTCAGACTTACTATTTTGTGTCTAGTAATATATAGCGGGAACATGATATGACACAAATCAAATGTTTTGGTATAGGATAACCGATAACTGTTACATATAATTCGTTTGTGTATTGTATGTTATAGTGAGGTATACCTAGCCCATACTGCTGCTGCTGTCAACAACAAAATATTTTTATTCGATTATAGTACGACGCAATTTAGTATCAAACAATGTGTCCAAAACACATTGATCTGCAGTAAGCCAGTAACAATTAACAAATTAAAATAAATCGATCAAGCAATTTTGAAATAATTAAACAGACATGTTAATTAAAAATAGCGACAACAAAAAATTAGACATTCGTAAACATACAACCGGAAACATTCGTTATAATTTTTTTTAACGCTTTGTACTTTTTCTTTACCTCTATACAAATGTTACTAAAATCGGCAATTTGTCTGCTTATGTATGCCACATGTTTATTTCTACGAAGCCGTTTGATAATAAATCTGTTAATTACGTACAAAATCCTCAGCGAGTGAAACGACGATTAAGACTTGCCGCCATTTTTGACGAGTTGCCAGAGTTCCTAGGTATTAAGTCAAGTTTGAAAAATAAACATTACCGTTAAGGCGAAGGCTGTCAATGTTTAAAAATACTGACAATAGTTTATGATATTCATGCTAACATATTTTTAACAACCAACTAAAACTTGTACATAATCGGCATCGAGCTTTTCCCCTCCCGCCGTACCGAAAAAACTTTTTTGCTCAAAACGGATTTACAACAGAATATAATATACATTTATACACGCATATATGCAGTGCATGTGTAAAATTTTTTTATTTTTTTTTTTTTTGCTGCCATATTTCCCTTATACCACTACAATCCATCGACATAAATTTGAATGCGAACCTTCAAGTTAATCTGTGATTTATTCCCTGGGCCGCGGGAGCGTGTGCGCGTATACCCTGGGGATTCTGTACTCTACATTAATCCTCCCTCCATTTCGTTCTCTCCAACTACCTCTCTCTCTAGCTCTTCCCCTCCCCTCTATCTACTTTCCACGCCACAACATGACGCAGCCCCGAAATTGAACTTCACCCCCTTCAGTTTTGTTGTTGTTGTTTTTTTTTTTACACTAAGCCACTCACCCTCCTCTCACAAGGGTCGTTGCCGCCATATGGGGCCCGATCACGTTCTTCGGAACTTGTGTTTAACACGTTTTCAAAAAACCATTATTTTTCCAGGATCTCTAATTAAATGGTCGGCGGATGAACAGGTGCACTTGGTGTGGTTCCAGATAGCTCGGCAGCATGCGCATTGGATTTCGGAATTGGCCAAAGTAAGAAGTTCTTAACAATACAATCCTAAAGTGTGCATTGAAAGTCTGAAACCCATAAAGAGCTGGCACGAATATAATAGTTAGACAAAACGACCATGTATATAACCTTATACCTATTTTACTTTATACAAACATCATAATCTCTTAAATTTCCACTCAGCCACTCGTGAATCTTGAGTTCTCTGAAATCCAAATAAAATTATTTTTAAATGTGTATAGGTTAGGCCATATTAATATAATATATTTTAAGATAATAATTCAGATTTCAAATTATAATGCAATGATTAGCTGTTTGTGTTGATAAATCAGAAATCTACATAATATGAAAAACGATTAGTTACACAACTTTACTATAATACCTATTAAATGTGTACTTAATATTTAATATTTACCTTAAATATAATATTATATTATAATATTGTGTTCAAGTTAGGTAGGTACTAGGTACTTACTAAATAATAAAAATCCTTCAATAACAGTTAATAGTTAGTTTCTTTTTTTTTTAACACTTGCTCATAAAAAGATTAAGTTTTCAAATTGTTTGCTGCAAATATTTAAAAAATCGTTACTTCCAAGTTCCATTTATAATTATTTTTAAATTATATTCAGAACTTAATATGGTAAATAAAACAGTAGTATGTTATCTACTAAGACCCTTTTAATCATTTATAATCGTTCAGCCGTGAAAAACTTTAGTTAAAGACAATGCCTCACAACTTTTGAGAATACTGTATGAGTAGAATTAAAATTTACTTTCCTGGTAAACTTAAAGTTTAGGATAAAATTACTTTTATAACTTCTGGCTTCGTGAAAGAAGTAAACTATTCTCTTCGTTGATTACTTATAAATAGTTATTAGACATAGGTTTTATTTAACCTTTTTTTGATGAAATAATTAAATAAAATTCGTTACCTAAATTATTTATGGTATTTTTTTAATATTCCAATACTAGTTGTATAGGTACTTGAAATAATAATTAATAACCTAGTCATATAATTTTATGAAATATGATAATAATAAAAAATATATATTATATTATGTTTTTTTGCATTCAAATATAATAACTTTAATATAAAATATACTCACCTTTTGCTACAGATAAAAATAATATCCCTCAAAAATCAAAATTTAAAATATTTTAAATTTGAATTAAATTTATCAAACATAGTATTTACCTATAATTCACCTTTTTACCATAATTTTTCTTATTAATTTAAAAATCAAAAAATTATAATTATAAAACAAACAGTCTCAAAATGTATTCGATACGAATGTCAAAATTTATAACCGAACTCAAGAAATGTTACAGGATTAATTTATCATCAAAAAACTTGTTATGAATGACAATATTGTATTATATTATGTTTTTTCCGTCGTGAATATCTCGTCACTGAATGTTTACGATAGGAAAAAAAAATAATAACAATATAACTGAAATTCTATACAACATGTCATTTTATATTGAAAAGGTAATACTTCTGAAACTTGCTGGGCTTTGTGTTTTGACACATTTCTAAGTCCTACATAACATATTAACGTTTCGTTTGGCTTTTAGGATTTTCAACCACACGTGTACATAATAAAATATATTGTGTTTGGTTCTAGAACAATTTCCTGTTTCACAGAACATCACCGGACGGTAACGAACTGTGGATGTACAAACGTTTAAGGGGTGAAAGCACATCTACGGTAGACTCCCCTCATACGTACACAGGGGCGGGAGGTCTAGTGATACGCGACGATCATTTGTTAGTCGTCAAAGAGCATAGCCTTCCATTTTGGAAATTGCCCGGAGGTTATGTAAATCCTGGTGAGCATTTTGTACTTTAATAAGGTTTTATTATCCCGACGGTTGGTTCGTATTCACATATATATAATATTACAATATAATATACCTACGCGTTTACATATTTATGAGGTAATCCTTAGTGTAATTAAAAAAAACACAAATTGTAATTACATGACTACAAAAAAAAAAAATTAGTCGGTGAAAGTATAAAAGTGAAATAAAACTGATTTTCCGGTAAAAAAAAAATCTCATACCTATTTAAAACGTTATTAAAATAATGGTAGTTAATTTCGTGTTTGAAATAATTATTTCAATACGTGTCAATTTATTCGGCTCATTACGCACGATTAAATTATTATACATATATTATATTATGAGTGTCGTAAAACCGTGGTTTTTACTTTTTTCTGTTCTAATTTAGCAACGTCGCATCTAAAACTAAATAGATGTATTATTATACGTGGATATTGGATGTAATAAATTTGTTTAGTTGTTTTTATGATTTTTTCTTGTTCTTGGCCGCAGCATGATAGGGCATTATAATAATAGCTGATAGAATATCGGGACAAAAAATGTTCGATTTAATCACTATAATCCATTATCGTTTTATATTTGTGATATTCTGTGATATTGCCACTAATGATTGTTCATGTTATTATTTTACAAACCGGAAACCCGATATTTTATTTTTTTTTATTAAATAATATACTGGCGACCCGTCATATTTACACGCATATTATTATAATTCACAGTACAATAATATTAATAATTCGCATTTCTATATTCGTACACCATATTATAAGGATAAAGTAACACGCAAACGTACGTGTTGAATGCTCGATAATATTACAACGGATAACAATAATTATTACCCGTCTATTTATTATATGGTACCTATATAAGTATATAATAATAATAATAATAATAATATATATTATAATTTACATAATATTTGTACGTGAGATGTATAAATAATTGATCGAACTCACGTGGACATTTATCCTTTTTTTTCTATATCATATACGCGACGTGTAAAGGATTTATTTTCGATGGATGAATCACTTAACCCCCCTATATATACGCCACTGCTGTACATAATATATTAATATGTATATGTATTATGTATTTTATTTTTTAAGGAGAAAATATCGGCGACGCTGCCATTAGAGAAGTATTTGAAGAGACGGGCATCAGGGCCGAATTCGTATCTTTAGTGGCGTTCAGGCACGTTTTAAGTGGGAGTTTCGATTGTGATGATATGTATTTCGTTACAAACTTGCGACCGTTAACTTTCGACATTGTGATTGATAAAGAGATATCAGAGGCTAAATGGATGAAGGTAATTTAGAATTGTTTTACCTATTCGGCGAGAATGCTTAAAAAAAAATCAAATAAAAAAAATGACGTCATTAAGCCCGTGACTTCTTTGCAGCAGATTTATGACACTTTTTAATATCCTTCCTGGTCCCTTCCGACAATTGAATCACCTATAATCTCACAGATGTTAATCTGTCAAATTAACACTTTCCATTGGCTCGTTATCTCTAACTTTAGATTGCTTCGACGGGGATATAATCCCTTTATGTTGAATACTAAAAAAAACTATTATTCCAAAAGTCGATATTTCAAGAGATGTACGAAGTTTTAAGGGTAGGTAGTAGATATAGGTACTCAGACGAATATTCCAGCATACAATTTTAATGAACGTAAAAACTTTTACTGCAAAACTAAAAAAACAAATATTATAAAATCGTTTTTTCCAACGCAATTCCCTTAAATTAAAATATCGGTATCTAATCGAAATTGTTTTAATTGACTATAAAGTATAATCAAAGATTGACATTTCGATTCAGATAAATTTAAAGTTCTTATATTGGTTTATTATTTAAATGAAAAACAAATACCGTTTATCTATCTGTACTTCTATAGCTATAATAATAATAATATAAGTATATATCTATATATATATATATATTGTATGAATCCGGATCACACAGTACACGGGAATTATACTTATTTATGTACTCGGCAGTCAGCACTCGCATATAGGTAATTGCATAAAACTGAATATAATGTTGAGGTAATAGCATAATAATCGTTATAAAATATATTTATATTTATTATATTTAATAATTTTTATATTGAATATATAATTAATAACATCATCATCTATGGACTATGGACACAAGGTTAAAAATCGTATTTACTCAGTTGTATTATTTTATTTACAATATATTTTGCTTAACTTAAACTAAGTAGTATAATTTTGATCTTTTTTTAAAGATGATGATGGTTATATTGAATATTAAATAATGTCTGGTTGTAGTTATTCTTCTATTTATTGTAGTTTTTGATCATCAAATCCTCATATTATTTTTGGCATTCAATTATGATATTATGCTTATCAACTTAGCATTATTCATAAAATTTAAATTATATGAATTGTACTCGTATAGGTAATATTTTTATACAGATGATTTACATTATAAATATTATTAGGTATTTATAGCGAACTGCAGTTCACGATATAAAGTGAATATTATCAATGATGATCATTGTAATTTTGAATAATTCTGCTACAATGTACTTATACCAAATCATTGTCGACCAATTAAAAACATTTTTTATTGAGATCAAGGGAAAATTGTACCATAAATACGCAGGATGATAATATATAGGTGTATGTACCTACTATACGGACTAATAAATTCATCGTACAAGAAAGTCGCACCTAAAAATCCAATAATATAAATTACATATTCTTGTCATGTTTCGTAAACAGTAGATATCTCCGTGACTCCGTTTTATTATTGTTTTCTTCTTTTATTTATATTTTGTTCTTTTTCTTTAGTGCGAAGACTTTATAACGAGTCCAGATGTTGGCGAACACAGCCGTTTTTTCGTCAAAACGTTTATCGAAAATTCTAAAAACGGCATCACGATGAAACCTAGTAAAACGATTCATCAATTTACCAACAAAGAATTTATCAGCTACACCGCATCCTGCAGTACACCGACAGATTCTAGTGCAGATATTTAAACGCACGTTAGCGGAAACAATTATTATTTTCAATACGTTAATTATTATTATTTGGTGAATGTACCCACATTACTCGCCTATGTTATTATTGTTTGTGTAGGAATTATAATACATATTATATGTATACTATTATTATTGTTTTTTATTTATATTATATTATATTTCCACACGTCATTAGCTGCAAATCCTGAATGCCTGCAGACAAACAGCCTAAAATAATTATGACACCCATAAATATACATAATATAAATCACGTAAGCGATATATAATAATCTGCAGGTGATGCACAGATAGGTAATATACGCTGTCAGGTTGTCTGCATGTCGTTATATTATATTCTCGTGTAAATAAAATATATTCTTTTGTGTTAAAAACTGTGCGCAGCGCGATTTAAATTTTTTAAAGCAATTATAATACATATGTATTACACAGTACTGCAAATTGCAATATACGAGTGAAATAATACGCTGAATAATAGAGAGCGAAAAAAATTCCGCACTAGGTGATTTTTATTTTAATTATCGATTAAACCTATATTTACATCTACATAATATTATGCCGACCTAATTTATTAGCCCACAGTCCACACTCTGACTGTGAATAAAATACAAATCACCTTTGTATACGGTTAGGTTATATAGGTACATATTATTATTATAATGTACACTTGTAAAAACGTAATAATATGAATAATATAATATCCAATTATACCTATACTGTATCGCTTTTATATGGTTTTCGAATCGTACGACACGCGGTTTGTCATGGACATGTTGTTCAATGCTGCAAATTCCGAAGCATTCGTGTTATGATAATAATATTATGTATTGTACGTATGCGTAATTCGCGTCTTATCAGATTGTATGACCATCCGATTATGTACACATGTACAGGTGTGTGTAATGTGCACTACACGCGTGTCACATTGTTCCATAGTATATAATATTATGGGATTATCGCTGCACAACTATAAAAGTTAGGTTTCCGTTTTCAAGCGACGGTCATCGTTTCATCAGACGTTCTTATGACTTATAATAATATATTATACATTATGAGTACGCATTGCATCATCACTTTGTCAACAACCGTTGACGCGCAACCATCCAATCTTAGACCGTGCGTACCTCTATGGTCCTATATATTTATATTATAGTCCTGTATATTTTATATACGAGTTAGTTTTTTAAGCATGCTCGCCCCCTCATTTTCTCGTTTGTTAGTAAATGTATTCGAATTATGACTTAGAACTTCTAAGTTTACCTAAAGACTATAATTTCAAAGGCCTATTATTTTTTATGCTACTTAAGGGGTGTCCTGTGTTGATATACCTAAACTTCCATTTTTAAAATGATAAGCCCATTTTCTACTGCAAATTATTTAATGGATAATTTTCATGAAATTTTTTATGTATCTGAATCACATGTACAGGTGTGTGTAATGTGCACTACACGCGGGTCACATTGTTCCATAGTATATAATATTATGGGATTATCGCTGCACAACTATAAAAGTTAGGTTTCCGTTTTAAAGCGACGGTCATCGTTTCATCAGACGTTCTTATGACTTATAATAATATATACATTATGAGTACGCATTGCATCATCACTTTGTCAACAACCGTTGACGCGCAACCATCCAATCTTAGACCGTGCGTACCTCTATGGTCCTATATATTTATATTATAGTCCTGTATGTTTTATATACGAGTTAGTTTTTTAAGCATGCTCGCCCCTCATTTTTCCGTTTGTTAGTAAATGTATTCGAATTCTGACTTAGAACTTTTAAGTTTACCTAAAGACTATAATTTCAAAGTCCTATTATTTTTTATACTACTTAAGGGGTGTCCTGTGTTGATATACCTAAACTTCCATTTTTCAAATGATAAGCCCATTTTTTACTGCAAATTATTTAATGGATAATTTTCATGAAATTTTTTATGTATCTGAATCGAAATTCTGATGAGTAGTTTCTGAGTTATTCAAATATTTATATACTGAGGATAATAATCCTTAAAAATATAAACTTCATGTATAGGTACTATTGGATCATTTTTACAAATTATCTATATTGATAGATCAATTATAATTACTTACATTTTAAAATCATCTAAGTCCCATATATACTTAACCCTTTTTCATATTATAATACATTATCCTTACCGAGTATACAAAGTTATATAACTCAAAACTACTAGTTCGAATTTTGATTAAGATACATTCTCAAAAAAAAAACATCTGCTGAATCAAAAATAAAAAAGGGTGTCCTTATTTGAAAATCAAAGTTTGTGTTGTCACAAAATCATCCTTAAGCGTGGTACGAAAAATCTTAAGTATTTGAAAATATGGTTTTCAAGTGTATTTAAAAATTCCAAAAATCAGAATTTGAATGTATGCATTATTTAAGCATAAAAATAAGACGAGCATGCTTGAAAATCACCCTGTATATATTATATTGTGTTTTGGCTCTGTCTGTTTTATATTTTATTCGGTTAAGAATTTTTATCTCAAACTCTACAATGAGTGTATGTAATTAATAAGAAACGCAGCCATGATAATTATATTTTTCTATTGATTTTCGGTATTATTAATGTAATGATGTTATAGTTCGTGAACTGTGCGACTGTATTCCAAGTTCTAACACACTAAGAAACTGAAACGAATACAACGTCATGTATAATATTATTTAATTTAATAAGTACTCGGACCGATGCTATTCTATTAATCAAGTACGGTTCTAAGTAGTTTTCGATAAAATAATATTATTTGGAATAAGTACACACAAATTATATATTATGTGTGCATATAATATGACGTTTTTATGTTCAAAGAAAACGATAAATATAATAATTAATAAATGTAAAAAATACAAATTAAATGCATAATTATTAACGACATTCAATTAGAGATATTATAATATAGTGTTACAGTAAAAATAATGTGAAACCACGACGATAACATTTGACCACATTTGATAATAGTATGAACTGGTTACAACTAACAACCATAATTATTATTGCAACAAATACTTTGCCTATGATGCTATTTTTCATTAACTATTATTTATGGCCATGTGCTATACTCACCAGAGCAATTGTGTGAATTTAGATTTCGTTGTTTCGACGAAAACATTGTAAACTGAAATTGTTATTAGAATATTATGATAAAACAATAAATTAATACAAAAGGTATCGGGGGGGCACATTATATTAATATATTATATACAAGGTAAGTATATGTAAATAATGATAATATAAATTAATGCATACAATGATACATAATATATAAAATAAGGCTTGGCGAGAAAACAAAATATGTGAACAATCCCATGTCGCACGTCTCACAATAAGAACACGAAATAATGTTTTGTTGCGCCCAAAATGGATGGTCTCAATTTTTTTTTTCTTATGCGATGCTTTTTGTTTTATTTATTACCATTATTATTATACGTTACAGAATTAGCACTTTCATTAATTTTTAATGCCGTTTTCGCCTGACAACGGCTTATTAAATCCAAAACTATAGTCGTTGAGGAAGGAAACGTGTGTAGGTTGCGATAAAACAATATTTTTCTAACGGCCATATCCGTTAATTAGAACAAATAGCGCTTTACACACACACACACACACACACACACACAAACACACACACACAAATACTCAGGCGTGCACCGATGTTGAGCGAGTTTTGTCGTAAAACTACGATAATCGGTTGCTATGTCGCACAATAGATGTCGTATACTCGTATGACGTATATATAATATTATATTATTATTACATGTATAGTACGCGAGTTTTTTTTCTCGCGTCTATCGATTTTCGTGTATCTTTGTCTTAGCTCTTGCAGGCCACACATTCTCTGAGGCCCAAATCATTTAGAGACTATATAATATACTTGAAGCTAAATGACGTAGGAGAATATGATGTTTGAAACGTCTGAGTGAATATTATATACATGCAACTGTCAAATATCAAGATTGGAAAAAATTGCATAATGATAAAAAGCGTGAGCAATGAGTATGTCTGGTGAACCACTCTGTATACACTATAACATGTCATATGTACCCATTTCCCGAGTGGCGTTCAAATTCGACTATATTGTCCTCCCTTGCAGCCAGTAGGTATACCTATATATAATATATATATGTGTGTGTGTATACATAATATTATAATAAATGTATGTACATAAACCTGATGTATCCATGTACATACCTAGCTATAAGTCATAACGTGCAGGAGTGTAGCGGTTACGTATTAATATTATTTTTTTTTTTTAAACATGAGCTTTTTTTGTTTATCATTTTGCACAGAAATGTAATTTCGACGATTTCACTAAAACGTTTCCGTTCGAAAACGCACTTTAATATTCCTAATGTACGAACGTTTCATGTATTATGACGTGTATACATACACCTACATCGAGTACGGCGGTTCAACCTCTGCGATTTGTGTGTGTGCAGTATTATAATAATATATAGGTACACCGATACTACCATACTTGCGTATATTATCATAGTAACTTTGTGTACAGCCAGTGTATATAGGTAGAGTTGGAGAACGATAAAAAAAATAATATACACACGCTTAAATGCGTAATATATTCATCTAATTATTAAGTCGAAAATTATACAGCGTGTTATTACTTTTTATGACACACTTGGGTATTTCTTTTTTAAATGTTCAATAATTTTTTTTCATAATTGTGTGCGTTTAATACTTAATAATAATAATAATGATAATAATATGCAGTGCATATTATTATTTATATCATGCAGGCACGGTTTTTACGAATACAATATTAATTTAATATATTTCTTTAAATGTATATACAGTAACGACTGTGTACAATGATTATACGTTTGTATGTAGGTACCTACATATGAATATATGATTCGTAACGGTGATATTTATTATTTAGATGTTAATAATAAAAAAAAATGGATATCATTTCTTATTAACATTTATTCTTGTCTTAAACGTCGACCACTATATATTTCGATTTCACCCTATTCTCTGTGGAATAGAATATTTTTTGAAAAATATCGATGTGTACGTATAATATATTAATATCTTACGATAAAAGTACGGGTACCGTTAAAACCAAGGTATTACCTAATATACTGTCGGTATAAATGTCTTACTTATTTTTTCTATTTTCTTTTATTTGTTGATCGGGTTGTGTTACATTTATTTTCTACACACAAGCTTGGATTATTCTTTATTTTGAAAAAGTTATTGTTTGTTTCTTTAGTATAAACTATTTATGATTTAGTTTTTTTTTTTTTTATGTAAATTTATGAATAATATTTTTAAAATACGTCATTTAACTTGGTGTGCCTACCTATTAAGGATATAACAACGATAATACGTTAATAATAATATAATATTTTGAAGATAATATATATTGGGTCCATCGTCTATCAGCTATCAGCTACCTATGATGACTTGAAAATTTAAGCGATTAATATTAATCCATCAACATTATACATTTTTTTTAAATTATACAAGTATAATAAGTACCTACTAGATTAAATAGAAAAATCTACATCTTTCTGTAGTTTTCTAAAAAGATTTTTAAGGGATATTATCCTTATATTAGTATATTATACATTTTATTAATTCAGAAACCACTTGCTAGAATTTTGATTTAGATACGTCAACGTTTTCCAAAATTCATCTGCACAATAATGTTGAGTTAGAAAGGTTGGTACCCATTCGAATAGAGAAGTTTGTATCACCACGGAAAACTCTTTATAATTAATGGTGTAGAAATAATAAGCGTTCTGAAGTATATGTCTGTTAGGTGTAAACTTAAAAATTTCAAAAATCAAAATTTGATTAAATGGGTTACCAAGGGGAAAATTGAGATGGATATGCTTATTGGTGGTGAATCACTCTGTATACAGTATTTTCAGATTCCGTTTCGGTTGTTTCAAACGCAATGCGCAAAGCGCAATCGCCTACCCCCCCCCCCCCCCCCCCCCCCCCCCGGTTATAATAAGTGATAACTATATTATAATACGCGTGTGTAATGTGTAATATTACACTATGTATAAATTAAGTTTGGATTTCGCGGCGGCAGACCTAAAAACAATGGTTCTAAAGCGTCACACTCACTTCGGTGCACGATGATGATAATTCGTCCGTTAATGCGTCGTTGAGGTATATATATATATATATACAGTTTTTACACGTAGTACGCAATTATCGTACAGAAACGTTAACGGTAAACGCTGTGCAGTACCTACCTATATACATCATATTATATATATATATATATATATATATATTATGTATATACTTTGCCGCAGCGATCATGTAATATTATCGTCCATTATAAATAATATGCGGAAAACCGTCGCCGCTCGGCTCTTTTCCCGTTTGGCGTGTAATGATTCATCATTCATATTTGAACGAGGGGAACTCGACGTATTATAATGTAATGTAAAAAGTGTCGAAAAAATGCATTTATATGAAGTTTCCGATAACGCCCTACAGAAATGTATTTATATTACGTTACGGTTTCTTCGCGCGGTTTTCGTCTACAAAAATATTTGTATACATTTCAATTTCGAAGCTTGTACCCATATAGTAAGTTGTATGATAAATGTACCTCTATGTATTATTATTATCACGATAAATTAACCAATGTAAAAACCATATCATCACATCTCAATAATGAAATGTATATATCTATTAGGTTAGGTTATACCTATACTGAACACTGAAAAACAAATAATAATTATAGAACAATACAGTTTTCGCCTTTTTATTCAATTGTCGTTGTTATATGCACAATCGGGCATTATATACCACGGTTAAATTATTTTTATAATACCTATACATAATGTCCCGCTCGAATCACGGCGGACCGATTGTTCGAAATTACGTGTGAAAAAAAAAATCCCTGTTATCAGAATAAATGCAATATAAATGCGATGAAGTCTGAATCGGACGTCGTCGTATATAACATTGGAAAGCTATAATATACGCCCCGGAGGATGTGGAAAAACAAATCCTATACAATCCTAGCCCCCTAATATTATTATATATGTTACGGTTTTCGAACAGCACGGGCGTGCGCACGCATAACCTATTTTATGGATTTCGATAAACGTTTATTACCTTACGTGTATACGTTATTCCGGCTACACTTATATTATATACGAGTATAGAGTATACGGTTAAAGTCACACACTCACACACACACACACACAATACATAAACAAAATCTGCGGACATTTTTTTTTTTTGGGGGGGGGCTTGATAGGACTTAGTTTACCACTCGCCTCCTCCCCAAAAGTTAGTGAGTTAAAGAGTGGGCTTAGGTGCTTAGCAGTTGGCTCTCTATAAATGTTATGGATATAGTAAGTTATCATTCTATATAATTTTACTTATCGTTGCATAAATAATAATCACAACGTTTTGGACAATATTGTTCTGAAAATATCCTTCAAATGATATGCAAAAAAAATTTCGTATTCTGAACTGTACCTACTTTAAAACGTATATTCGAATATACTATTATATGCTCTACGTTTTACCAAATTTCCGACTACGACACAATGACACATAAAAACAAGGTGATCTTTGTTATCACAGTACGGTCATTAGTTTTGTAAGTGTATGTGCTTATGAAAATATTTTTCTTCGTTCAATTTAAGTCATTAGATAGGTATACAACATTTAAATGCTTATAACTTATAAGTATTGTAACTAATTAACTACTACAGATTCGATGTTCGGTTTTTGTACATCGAATTTCTTAGAAAAATATTCCTAACCGGAATATTAAATAAAAAATGTATGTTCAACGTTGTAATTTAAAAAGGGTACACATCTTATAATTTGAAACTATAAGAAAAAAATAGCAAAAATATTGTGTTCAATTTTTTTTTTTTTTAACCCATAAATTAACCGTGAAAATGACTATTAGGTAATAAAAAAAAAAAACACACTGTAAGTGTATTATAATATACGCATATTATTAGATATTAAGTATATTATCCTGCACGAAGGAGTTTTCTCGACATAAAACATGATTTCGTCCACGCGGAATAATAAATAAAACCTTGTGCGTTTGGATACAGCTGCAGCAGACGAGTAATACAAAATGACGGCAGTTTTCTGCGTACGCAAAACAATATTACGACGTATACCGGCAATAATTTAATAATAGTAAAAGAGGTCCGTTTTTTATCCCGCGTAAATCGCCCATCGGTAATATTTTCTTTTCGTCCTATCTATTATAGGAGGTAGCCGGTATAATAATAATAATAATAGGTACCATCACCCTCTCATATTTTATGTGTTTGTGTTCGGCATGGTTAGTACCTATAGGTGCCTACGTGATTTGAGTTTCTATTATCTATTCGGTGTTTTGCACCTTTCGTCGCGTTCGGTAACGAACATTATTAAAAACCATTATTATATTATTATCATCACCGTCGAACGTTTTTGGGTTGACCTTCCGAAAAGACAACGCGAAACTCTATTGAATATTAATATATAGAAATTATAGGTATACGATGTATTTCGTAGGTACTACTTAATACTTATGTGTGTATGACCGTTCGGACAAGCTATATTATATTACTGTGTTATCCTTGTAATTATTATTCATAATTCGCACATCAAACATTTTCTGACTGATGGCTTTATTATTAAATAAATAATACACCTTATATTTATACATTATTATATTGCTTATATTGTATAAATGTATAATACATATATAATCATATTGCTAATACACTATTGTAGAGGATTTATTCAAATATATCCTCTACGCAGGCATTTGACAGTTATCACAGTTTTAAATAAATTAAATTAAAATAAATAATTAACTAAAAAATCGAAAATTATAATCAGATTATTATTTTATTTTTCATCGATGACTTTAATTTTTCATTTTGTGTCTGAAAATAACTTTTTCTAGTGGGAAAAATGCTCTGATCATTTTACTTAGAGAGAGCTTTCTAGTAACAAATTGGATCTATAGTTGCTACTTTTGGGAGGTCAACATTTAAAATTCCCAGTATATATTTAAAATAATCAGGAAAAACAAAAACAATATGAACATTTGTTAAAATTGTAATATTATTATTAAATAAACTATATAAATCCATCAAGTAGGTAACCTCTCTGCTGTATACATTAGATGTCAAGTGTATCTCCTCATAACCTTAGTTACCAAAAAGTTACACCGTCTTCGCTCATAACCATTTTTCATGGTAATCAATGATTTATTGAGTTTAAATTTAATAGTTAATACATTCATTACAGTGTACTCAATGACCAGGTACAGCAGAGCGGTTACCTATTTGACGGCGTTTTTTTTTGTACAACAGTCAACAGTTGTAATCGTCCAGTCTGTATTTAGTGTTTAGCGTCGTATCGTACCTACACATTTATCTCACTCACACGTTCACGTTATCGTAACAGTCGTGGCGTCAAGTGATATTTCAGACGAAATAATAATGCTATACAGGTGGGTAATGTAGTATTTAAAATCGGATCATGTCTCGTAATAGAATATCAGAACGAAATTTATCGATATCTTCGTCACCTAAGTCATCTCCTCAACCGGGCAAAAAGTTAAGTAAATTGTTTGTTTCTCCAAATATATATTATTTTTCCTCTGAGGTCATAGCGGTAGTCTCTTTAGTCTTTACCGGAAGTGTTCATCCGTCACAGAACCACGCGTTTAAAACTCAATGCGCGGTCACTGGTCACGAACGACACGAACATGCCACCAATTGAGAACAGTTATCTGGTTAGTAAGTCACCAAGACTATCTTATTGAAGAGTGAAGACTGTTATATGTTGTATACTCGCGTACTCACCAATATTAATACTCAATGTTTTGATGCTTATTTTGCTAACTATAAAGGCTACCCGTCATATAAAAAGCTGAAATGTTCTCGCGACAATAAATGCTCTATTCCATCAAGTTTGACGCAAAATATAATGTCTACAAATGTTCAGCTTACCAATAAGGTTCCAAATGTTCATACTCAAGCTAAAAAGAAATCATATGCAGAAGCAACTATCCAAAATCCACCATCAAAAACCACCCATAGTATTTTATCAAATTTCATTTAAAGTTTAAACTCAAAAATCCACTAATTATAGTAATTAGTAATTACCCTTCTATCATCAGTCTTAAACACAACTGTCGCTAAAGCCAATATATTTTCTTAATATCTTTTCTAATTTAATATTTCCACAATATTAATATCTTCATTGTCAGCTCTTAAAATTCCTTCATATACAATTATATACCTAATACGATATTAATTCACTTGTACATTTTAATTGTTCTCCGGCTTATTTTATTCTGTTGTATAACTATAACTATGGACATCATTATTATACTATGATTTATTACTATTATTACGTATATTATATTACCTTTACGCTGTAAGCTTTAATTGTTGAGCTATAATAACTATTTGTAAAAAGCTAATAAATAATAATAAAAAAAAAACATTAATCCTCATTTTAAGCAGAATATAATATTAATGCATTCCTTTCCTGCTTTTTATAGGTGGGCAATATTAATGGGGTGCAGACAAAAACTGCACTTAAAATTAACTGTACCATTAAGAAATATTTTAATATGTGGATCGCTAGATAACACGTGGAGAAAAAAAGGACAACAGCAGTAAAAAAAAATATATTAGTAGATAATGTTTATTAAATATATCTTATAGAGGTATAAATGTATACTATAATTGTGTTGCGTCAGGGCTATGAATATATAAAAATGTATACAACTTTGGACCATAATACAAGGTAGATACTTAAATAGAGTTTTGTGTTTTCACAAGATGATGCTTATAGACTATAATATAGGTAGGTACCACAAAGACCTACATAAACTGTTTATACATCGTGAATTAATTTTGAATGGATGTGGTATTGTGGTATTTAACATAATAAAAGTAAGTATATAATATGGGCTTATACTCATGGGAGGGGGGTCATGGGATTTAAATCCCTCCCCCCACATTGACGGTCTTTATACGCGCCTGTTGTTTTATGCACCGAGGGATCTCCTACATATGTTCCTAGAAATTATCCACGACCCCCCTCCCACCTATTGAAAATTCCTGAGAACTCCACTGACTTATTATATTGTAATATACGTAAAACAGTAGGTAAAATTTACCATCAAATTTCTCATCAGTTTCTAATCATAATTTCATTACCAATGAGCAATGATTTTGACTGCAATAAATAAGGTAGGTAGTTTTTATTAATTTCAGAATATCTAATACTTTACTTTAGTCATATAGCTTACATGTTTACATGTTCGTAAAGAACGATCATTTTGTATTAGATCGTAATAAATATCTGCGTTGTTCTATGAAAAAAAATTACCTAAATTATTTCGAATTTGTTGATTTTAAATTTTTATGTAATTTTTAGTATTTTTTAAACGTAAGCCTGCCATAAAAATCCTCCCCTTAAAATGTCATCTTTATGAAAGAAGCCCAAAAAAACAATTATTTGTAGGTACCTATATTTTTTATATTTATTTAAATTTATTTTATACATTACATTCAATATTTAAATGGAATAATCATAAAATCAATTAATCCCTTGACCCTTAAAGTTAAGCCTGTGGTGGGATACATAAGTTATTCAAATTTCTTAAAATTAAAATTTACAGTTGCAATTCTTAAACTTTTACAAACATAAATTTTACAAATTATAATAAGGCATTAATTGGGCGTATTAAGGCGTATCCATAATTGTACATTATTTCTTTTTTAAATTAAGAAGAAGGAAATTTCATTCACATACACACTACGGGATGATATGCGTGAGTTTTTTACTATTTCCAGTGTCTATTTAATAAAAACAATTATTTATTATATTTTAATAGATTATTTAAAAATGCTCTTATACCAAATTAGATATCAAATATCGATTATTTTTAGATATTATATCGTTGAACTAGGTATAAACAATAGTATTGAATTAATATATATTAAATTATTATTATTATTATAGCTACTGTATTGTATTAGTATATAAATTGTATGCATGTTACCTATACATTAATTCAGATTTTTTATAAAATAATGTGTAATTAAAATGTCTTAACAAAATTTTTGTATCGATGAAACTTTGCAGCATGTTCGTGTTTTTAAAAAAAATTATCCATTTAATATTATTCCAAGTATGTAAATAATTTAACTTGAGTGCTACGAGTATTTAGATGATTTTTATATTCTTATTTTATTATACAAACGACTTTTTTATTGCTTACATTATATTCAAAACGACGAAACATGATATAATATTAGCATATTGGGTTAACAAATGTAAAATGTAAAAGAGAAATACTTAGATTTGTTCGTCACAGTTTTCACGAGTTACAAACTCAATATTGAAATTATTGTCTTTTTTAAATCTGAGCAGCTATTATAGTAGTTATTATAATGGTATTTTATGCAATATAATATTGGCATATTATTGTCAATATAGCCCATCCTTAACTGTATCATTACAAATCAACTAAACCATTGGAGTAGGTACTAGATAATTGTTTACTATACTCAGTACATAATATGCGTCTTATACACAATGTCTATTAATAATCATTTATAATCTATTATAATCATAATATACCTCTATATTATGTAAGTCAGTCGTCATAATAACTAATAATTATTGTCTGATAATATTGCAAGCGAACAGTTAAAATATTTATAGGTACGTAATAATATATAGCTGCGCATTATATAGGTACAGCTCGCGTTAGTACTGTCTATAAACTGTAGTAAAGATTATGAACACGGCTTGTTGTGTCACTTTTTTTTTTGTGAATAATTAATTCGTTGCAATGGAATAATTATTATAACCATCTACGTGACAATTACTATAAATTATAGACAAATGGTCAACGAACGTGCTTGTATTATAGTATGTTAATACAATTGTAATATTATTTTTGGTCGAATAATAATGTTGGTAGTGTACACAAAGAGTGGCGTAGACCTATAACCATGGATCGTGGTGACGCAGTGTTACTAAACAATCATAGCAAGACTATAACGTTATTGAATAGGTACCATAATATTAAATCTAATAAACAGTATTATATAAAGACTAAAATATAAACTTACTGAAAGAATGCTATTAAAGTATTTATTTTTTAAGCACATGCTATTATTTTTATTGCTGAAATGTTTGAATGCATACCTAATTTAATACAATTAAAAATGACACTACTCATAGCGCTCTTGTGTTGTTAATTGCACCGTGCATTTTTAATTCCAATATAAATAATCGCTCGTGATTCATTAATATTCAACGACTGTAATTCGATAAATATAAATACAATAGAGTTCTAGTAACTAATAAAAAAAAAGTTAATGTACAGTGACCAGTTCTTAATAATTAATATTAATGATTTTTATGAATTTATTCTTCTCAATGATTTTTTTTTTTTTAACTTAAATATAAGTAGGCACAAACAAATTTGACGTCTTATACGACGTGTCCGTCAATATTAACGTAAACATATTTTAAAGTATACGTGTGAAAATGGAAGAAAATAAATATGATAAGAAAATATCTCCATTGACCATTATACATAATTAATATGTACGGCAATTATTTATTCATAGTTAAAATGTTGGATTATTATTTAGATACTTTGATCAAAATGTCTTATATTATAATATATTAATTATTATGACGTTGGATCCAAACATGTATTATATATTTACATTCATGTCTTCCTAAAATAATATGTAGGTACAACGCTTATGAGATACGATTACAATTATTTTAGATTCGGACTTAATTAATTAATAAATCTACTCTACAACAGACCATTTTGTTAGTGACCATTATTATTATTAATATCTCTCTCGTGCTATTGTGAATAAATCAAAGTTATATAATAGATCAATATAGATGGCTTCTTTTGATTGGCCGGGACTATATGTGTGTATTCCTATTAGTTAATTAAATTAAATCATTAATGTAGGTACTCTTTTTGGTAAGTATTAAATTGCAAATTTTGCGAATTTTGCAATTTGAGGTATTAACAGAAATAGTAATGAATATTATGAGCAGTACTATACACTTAAGGTGAATCATGCATTTGAATTAGAATTATTTTTAATTATAAATGCACACAATTCTGGGAATATACTAAAAGTTAACGATTGGCATTAGCACAACTGGCTTTCGAAAACTTTTGGCTAGAATATATTTGTCTTCAGTGCTATATACACAGAACGTCAGTGCACATAAATATATATTTATATACGTAAGTAGGTCGTTAATTAATTTAAACTCGTCTAAATGTAGTGTAGAATTTATTACACAACTTTATACCTTGGGTTTATCACATATTATACAAAATACTAACGAGCAACAACATGTATTTATTCGAAATAAATTATCTTGTACAAAATCTTTGAAAAAATTAAAATTAAAAACGCACATACGCTCAATAATGAGTTTAGTATTTTTTCGTGTCAAGAGTATTGCGAAATGTTAAACGTCAAAAAAAGATACAACTCGATAATAATCGCGTACGGCCAAAATGTGAATACATTTAAATTTCAAATAGGTTTTTTACTGTTTCATTTATTTATTACTTTAGGGATTTTATTTTTTGCTTTTGCAAAGGGTTGTAAGCGGTTGTAAAATGAATTGCCGTTGTTTTTACTTGTCCATATAATATTATTATATACACTTCGTCGATGGATTTATTAATATTTTTGACAAATAGTTAATATTTTTTTTTTTTTCAACTCGTGGGGGAAACGTTGTAATGCAGCATACAGTTATAATGTTATACCTATTACACGAAAAACTATACGCCGGGGCAGGAGTGTAATGTTTACATAGCTATAATAAAGTAGGCCGCAGATTTGTATCATCAAACAAGCCTCGCGAACTAAAAAATATCCAATCCACCGCAATAAATATAATGTGAGCTATAAATAATAAATTGTGGTTCACACTTGCGGGCGTTACAACGCGTGTATAATATTATCATTTTATTCATATAATTTAGGTATGTATTATATTATAATAGTCCATCATGAATTGCCGTTTTCTCGTAAAACTAACACTGAAACCGGGAAACGTGATGGACCTGCACTCTGTATACGGTATAGTAAGTAGCATGCACCGTAGGAACGGTTACATTATCAGCCAACTAACTTACTATATTGTTATTAATTGATTAATATTACTATAGACAAAACTGTATAGGTACAACTCCTTATAATATGTTAATTTCCTATGATGCCTATGATGTCCTATGATGAGTTACTATAAAAAATAAATACACACACCAGGGGTTTTACATAGATGATAGATCGACGGAGAATAAAGTTATCCTTAGAGATCGACTATTCTTTATATACATCAGTGAAAAATGTAATATTAGTATATCTTTAGTAATAACTAAAAATAAAATTGTACTAAAGTACCTATAATAACATTTGAATTCATACATGCAACGCCTTAGAAATGATTGATTATAAATAAATGTCTAAATAATTTTAGAAGAAATTGACATGACGCATCACATGTCATGATGGTAAGTTTAAGTTGAAACGTGATATTGCAATATTGCAAATCATAATATATGTGAGTAGATTGAAATTTGGAGAGTTAAGTTGCTCACTACTAATCAAATAACTGACGTACATCATCCCGGCCCCACTCATTTGGAATTTTTGAACATTTTCTTTACCAATATTTAGTACCATTTTCAAAATTTGTACAGTCTGGATTATTTTAATTTTTGTAAACTGTTCTAAATGTTTATCAATTATCTGTATGACGGTCCATAAGTGCGAATAACTCTGTATAACATTGTAAATTGTGATGTTATAAAAAAATATACAACTCCTATAGTATTTGCAGTGGTATATTTCAGTGGGGCATGCGCATAGTGCCGCTCTAACCACCAATAACGCCCTAGGGCCTAGGGCAACAATATTTGACGCCCCTCTCCCTCCCACAAAAAAAATATTGACTTCACATTTTTAGCTTATAATTAACCACGTACCTTAACATGTTTAATACTTATTAACTAAAGGTTCCTACTTATTTTTTTATTATTATTATTGGAATCATACCTATTTATTTAATTAATATATTTATTTTGTATCTATGATTTTTTCGAAGTTTACACCGATTTCATTATTCTGGGTACATTACAGAAAGAAATATACAACTATTTTCACAAGTTAGTAGTTTTTATCATAAATCATACGTTCTGCGTGTGGCGTGTACAACAGTCAACATTCTAAAATGGTTTAATTGTACAAGTGAATATAAGTGAATATAATTTACAGAATTCGGTAAAACTACTCTAATTCGATTTATTTTAAGAAGTGGGTAAAATTGATAGTGAATTGGTTAAAAGTTATAGACCTTATACTTATGGTTTATGGTTATAACATAATATACATATATCTTTGGGTATAATAATTACAGTAGCACAACTCCCCGGGGGTGGGGGTTGTTGATCACTGAGGCCCACAGACTGAAGGGTTCCCAGGCCCCAGCCCAACTAATAATAATTTCCTATTTTCGTATTTGATAACAAATATCAAAATCACATCATTTTAATGTAGGTATTTATGCATGAATCAAATTTCACTGTCAGTATAGATATTTGATGTGTTGAAATATTATTCTATAAATATAACATAATGATGACATTTCTCCATATTTTACCAGGCAAAAATAAAGATTATTAAACACAACAATTAAGATTGTTTATAGTTAAAAATAGTTTCTATAATCCATACTGCGATGTTATAACTGCATGTATAATTTATATTCCATGGGACAGTAGCGACGGTCATTCTCAAAATTGAAATTAGTCAATCACTATTTGAGGAATAGTATGGGTCAGGAATCAGAATCGCCTTTCTAATATTGCTATTTCAAAAAGGAATAGAAAAAGATGTACCTAGCTAATAAACTAGACTTGGAAAATAAGAGTCCTTTATTAAATTTTCTGATTCCAAAACTAGAAAAAAAAACTTTCTCAAGTGAAGAAAATATTTAATACTACCAAAGATATGAACTAGTTTAGTTTATGAGTATATTACTTAATTATTTTAATAGTATGTAGGTATACATATTTAAAATATATTGCATGTAAATAAATATAAATGACTATTGTAGTCTTATAACTCATAAGTATTAGGTAATATTTTTATTTGTTTTTATGAATATTGAATTTATTATGAATTTATATATTTATATATTATTGAAGATATGTCGCATTAAGATTTAACACATTATTTACATAATTTTATATTTAATAGTATAGAATTTGATAGCATTGATTAAATTTACTTAATATTTAATAACTGTATTGATAACTGTGATAACTGTAATCAATGTTGATATTGTACTCATCTTTGATATTGCAGTATAAAAAGCAAAATAATACCTGAAATAAAACACCAAATTTTTCTTTTTATCATTCATTTTTATGACGTCCCCTAAATTCATAATACTTTAGACGCCCTAGGGCACTTTCCCCATTTACCCCCCCCCTCTCCCTCCTTGGGATGGCTATGGGTGGCATGCGGGTGGATTGCCCAGGGAGTTGGACCTTTGTTTTTGTACAAGTTTATTAATTTTAATTATGGCAATAATAATACAACTGTCAAATTAAAAAAATAAGAAATGAATATTTCAAGGAGTTGATTAATGTGGATCGTGTACATGGAGGGAGTGCCCATTAACGAGAACTAATAGAGTTGTATCAAACAAATTTAATCGCTGTCCACTGGTTGAGCTTCAGATATGCGCCAGGCTGCCAGGGTCCGGTATACAACAATACATCGTACCTATACTACCTAATATAGTGGTAGCAGGCACATTATTTTGATGACTACATCTCGCATCGGCAATATTATTGTGCAATAATCATTTGTGATGGCCCGCCACTCCCGCTGTATTCGCCAACTGTGCATAATATGTATTGTGTACGATTTCTGCACGTGCTCCGGTCACGGGTCGCGCTCGTTTTGTATTTGGATATTATCGAACAAATAACACGTGCATACCCTATTAGAACACTGCAGCAGCAGCTACAATATTGCGGTTAAGTCCGTCGCCGGATAGGTGATTAACCTACAGCAACATGGCAACAATAACATAATAATATAATGATATAATTTTAGTAGAGACATTGAGACGAGCGAGAGAGATAGACTGAGATAGATTATGGTGAATGTGAGGGGCGGGAAAGAGGAGGGCCGCCTGGTTTGTATCCGCTACCCATCTACCTATATAATATACTAGCTACGTATTATTGTGTGTGTACAAGCCACACGGAGATGATGGCGCGTGAGTTGATTAAATGGATGAAGGGGAAAGCGGGGTATCCCGTATGATAAGGTTTTATCAACATTGAGTCGATATTAAAAAAAAAAAAATTGACGAATTTTTTCTATGATCATAACAATATTATGTTGATTGTTATCGATAACCGTTGACCTTGTTCAAGTTTATCGTAATAAATTTCCGCTCAAATACCCACTAGGTAGCACAGGAATGCATACAGCAGCTGCAATAACTCATTTTATTTGTTAATACTTTGAAGTTAAATAATATAAGCATATTTTAATTCTTTTGATATGAAAATATGAAATCTGAATGTAAACTGTTTTAATTACCAAAAATAAAGTACTTATAGATTTTTGGACTTAATCATTTGAAGAAATATTCTATTTTTCTCTTTTAAATTACTGTTAATCTAAAACCAAAAACTGTGGGGTACAATTGTTGAGGCAACATAACATATTACATTGTTTAATAAATTATAATATTTATTTTAAAAAGTATTTATATTATATTATTATTATATTTGTATGTAATTAATTTTTTTTAAGCATATTATAACATATAATAATGTCACTAACAATATTTCAAATACAGTTTTACATTTAAATAATAAAGTTATTTTTATTTTTCTTATTTTACTTGAAAGCTAGTAGTATGGTTGTGCCCCACCTTCCCCCTCGTACAGATGTATTTTTCGGCGTAAAAATTGCATTTTGCCGTCGGAGGTGCTGTAACGATTTTCGAGAGTAACATTATTTTTACCACCTATTCTGTGGGCGTAAAATATGAGTGAAACTAGAAAATAACTTTTAAAACAAAAGTTACAATAGGTCTATACATATACGTAGTTGAACATTATATTACATTTTTATTGTGTGTGCGTTAGTGTGCAATAGCGTAGTATTGTTTGGTTGGTTACTTTTTGAGATTATAGGGATGTATCATTGTGGTATATTATTTGTATTATTATTGAACGAATGTTATCCAGGAAAATAACGATCGTCGATCGGGTGGGCTTTTGGTGAAATAGTATTACCTACACTATTACTGTTACGTGTATATACACAAATGCTTCGACCACCGTTTCGTGTTTATATTATAATATATACAATATGTAATATATATAGTTCACGTATATATAGGTAAGTATATATATTATATAAATACTCCGCGAAGGACATTTTACCGCGTAGAACGCGCGCTTGCAGTAGGTACACATATTATATATATATTATTTACAATATATACTTACTTTATACACACATGTATAGGTAGTGCCTATGCATCTGAAGAGCTTGAGGGAGCCCAAGTGAGATTTGGTGGACGTGATACTACATGAAGATAAATAAGTTTTAGTTCGTTATATAGGTACGTTTTATACGTGTATGTTGTCGAGAATAAACCACTCGAAACGTATCCGATCACTATATTTACCATGTATGGGTTAACACCTAAAGATTATTAAACAATATAATATGTATATATCATAAAAGACGTTTCCTCCGATATATAAGTATAAACTGAAACACGCGCGTGTTCAATCAATGGTTTTATGGTCTAATGATCGGCGTGAAGTTGCCCCCAGATCCGACTTTGACCGATCGATTCGAAAAATGAATCGATACTTTGCAAGTCAATTGCAAATAATTGAAAATTGGTACCTAAATTATTTTCAATTGATTTGCAAATGTATTATTGGCACAGGTTTTTAATCGGTCGGACATAGTCCATGACTGCGTGAAGTTGGCCCGCCAAATGTTTTTCGGTTTACAGTAATTTTAATAACATATTATTTGGAAAAATTCTAAAAACGTATTTGAAAATGAACATATTATCATCAATCATCGAGGATCGATTAAAAATAATATAAGTATGTACTATATTATATTCTGTATAAGCACATATATTATGTATTATTATTATATAAATGTTTTTATTATTAGTGTAAATAAAATAAACTGTCATATCGACAAATCTGTTAAGTCCGGCTTTGATTTGAAATCCGAAATCGGATATCCATATGATATTTTATATACTTGCGTCACCCATATTATATACAGGTACTCGCGGCTTCCATAATGCCATCCCTAATTCGCCCTACGTGTTTTTAATACTTAAACGAATATAGTTATAAGGGAGAAAATAACATGATTATTTAATATTGATCAGGTATACTTAACGTACTTCATGTTTACCTGCAGCAGCGCTGTTGCAGGGTAGATTGTGTAGGTACTCATTACTCAACGACCCCGGGCCCCGACTTTGACATTACGACGTGTTGTACAACCACCCCCCCCCCTAGGAAATATAATTTTTATCAATCCTCGACGAAACAAATCATATTATTATAATCTGCGATGACAGAAACGAATCACAACAAATTGTCGACCAAGTGTAGGCAAAAAGTTTGGGTACCTATACGCACAGGCCTGCGCACGCGAGTTGAATTAGATATCTATGGAATGCCAACGATTGTACAGGTTCAGAATACGAGAATATCGTATCATTATGTTATGTAACATAGCATGTCGCGATTGTTTATTACTGGAAAAATCGTTTCGTTATATTATTGACAGATCAAGAATTATAACTTTCGAGATTAAAATCTAAATAACACGGATATTAGCTAAAGCCAGCCATATTTCATATTATCGTACTATAATATGTAAAATATACGTGCGGTGTAGTATTATAGTAGTATATTATACACGTTATAATATGTATTTATGTTATTATAATATATATTACAAATTCATACTTAACCATACTGAGAATACAATCTATACGTATAATCGCGTGTTGTGTAATTTATGATGAATTTAAAGAAACGTAAATATGAAAAATATAATATTATACGCCATTATAATATTATTATATCATAGAGTATTAAATAATAACAATTATCGTATCGTGATAATTTACAGTGAATAAAGAAACAACATTGAATAGAATAATATTATAGCGATTGTATTGCCTGTAGGTTAGGTTAGGGTTAGGTAGCGTATATCTGCGTGCATAGGTACCTACGTAAACAGTTACAATCTCAGATTGGTCTGATTGAAATTAGGCAATGTTTGCATTAAAGTGGGTACTGTTGACCGTATTTGAGTCTCCAATACGCGTTTTTCAATAGATTGATCAAATATAGTTACACGCGTATATTATAATATACACATTGCATCATAACGCAACGCATTATGTACAATTTCGTTAAAACTATAATTATGTTTTTAATTATTTCCGTTGAAGTAATTTAATGCACAGGCGCCGTCATTATCCTCTCAGCGGGGTCGTGTATATTCAGAGAAAATAGTAAAAACGATGATGAGTTAGTCCAAAGCGTTGTGCGTGTATTGTTGCGTCAAAATCGCTTCTAAACACGTTGAAAAAAATTCGTATATAGACTCATAAATCGTCGGAGACGTAGGTAAATATTTGTATTATATTAGTGTAATTGTACTCGTCCATCATAACGTGTGCATCGAGGGGAGTGTGTTTGGGACAGTTATAGAAGAGGGGGAAAACATTACACAAAGTGCACTTAACCCTCGTCATTTTCTGTCATAATCCGCGTGCCGTCAGGAAACGTGCTTAATAAACAGATTTCAAACACACCGAAAGAAAGTCCATCGCCGACTTCGTCATAAACAATAATAATCACGAACGGAATACAATATAATAATAATAATATTATGTAGATAATGACAATGGAGTGTATTGTACTACATAACAGATGTGTCTTATCTATATATTTTTGCGTGCTGCGGGTGTTGTACTTTAATTATTTATTCAGATTTTAGATTATTTCGAAAACTTCCCAAATATTAGGCGAGGTCTCTACAATATTATTATTATAATTATCATTATTACCTATTGCTATTACATTATTGTTTAACAATAATAAGCGGTATTCGTGTTTCCGGTAACTGTGTCTGCTGCAGGCGACAGTTGACAAACGACTACAATCGTTTCTAAAAAAAATGAACGGTACACGCCGTTTCTACAGGGCATTCATGTCGATTATTATAGCTATAATATACATTGCACAAAATGTTGACTATTTTTGATTAGTTTATCTGACCATCTCTGACGATATCTGATTTACGGTTGTTAAAGTTGGTATGTATACATAGATAGGTACGACTTTGAACAGTAAACGTTAAAATCTCTGTGACATGATGTTTGTCATGTTCAATAACACAATAATTATTAAAGCATAACTGGGATAACGAAATGTTACAATTAATGTATACAATAACGATTTATGTTTAGAAAAAAAATGTATGCAGTGTTTTAAAAGGAATTTGCTTATTAACCGTTGCACAGGTATTTACTGAATCGTATAAAAAAAAAAAAACTTTTAATGACAGAAAATCATTGAAGTTTAATTATTTTCTCGATTTTTGCATTTTAATTGCAACCAGTAAAATTAATGCAATTAACAAAGAATAAACGATAATAATAATAATAAAAAAAAAACAATAAATAAAATAAAAGTAGCGAAAATAATAGCGAATAACTACATAATTGTATATAAATCTTCTGCTAGAATATGTATATATATATATATATATTATTCAAACGACAATTAGGTTTACACAAGGATTTTAAACATTCAAAGTTAATTATGCTGGCTTGATATACATTTTAAATACGTTTTGCGTGCGGCCAAAAAAAATTACCAGTCGCATTTAATTACATATAATAAAGTACAGGCAGTACAGCTATATCGATTGGCGTATTGAGACCTAACCTCTGCGCGGATTATCATAAGCCGGCGAATTGAAACTGTATTATAATATATTGCACGCGAGATCGTACATTTTCGCCTCGACGCATGCTTCTGCCTCGTTAAATTCACTCTAAATATTCATGACAATGCATAAAAACACCGAAACTTACTCAGTGTTTGTTGAAAAAATAATGGTTCTTATATTATACCTACTCCAAAAATCCTCTCAAACTCTGTGCGTGCGTGCGTGTGTGTGTGTGTGTGTACTTTAAAGTCACTCCCTGAAAAACTCTATAAAATATACTCTTAAAAAGTGTGTGATTTGGTTATTATACATCTTACTATATTCAGACATCAACAACACCCGACTTGAATTCTGATTTTCTTTTAATTTAATACGCACAGCCTTTATTCCAGATTTTTTTCAAAAAAAAGTCAATACACCTTCTCTTTTTGAAACCACTTTAAGATTCTTATTACTTTTTTCTCAATCGACTCCATATATTTTTATTATCTTGATGAGTAATCTCGTCTCGGTGTAGGGCGCATTATGTAAACATTATTTGATTTCGTATTTGTGAATAATAATATAATATGAAATGTTTTATATGTTCCGCACGTTAGCGAAAAAACCTCGGTGCAAAAAGACTTTATCTCGTTGATTTGATTATAAAAATATCTATTCGAACCAAATGGTACGGAGATTATGTCTGAAACAAACTTATACTAAGCAACTGTACTTATAAATCAAATTGCTTTTGAGATAAGATGTATTTGAAAAATTATAAATTCTTCAACAATTATAAGCTATAAGTTATAACGATTTATGTTCGTCGTTAAAGGGTTTAATGCAAAATAATATACAATAATTAAATTGTACAACGTTTCCGTGATAAATGTTTATCACGCTCTTCTATTAATAATTCCTATAATATATTTTCCTTTCTAATTGGGTACCTACATTATATACTTTGTTTTTATTATTTTATGTCCAATACATTTTCTCAAGATGAGGACAATTTATTTTGTTTAACTTTTTTTTTTTTAAATTAAAAGCTATATACGCATTTAATAACTTCTTTAAAATTCTCGAGTAGAGAGACAAGGAACTTATTGCTTTTACAATAATGTATTTTATTCCGGAAAAACCCCTTTTAAAACAGTGAAGTACTCCGAAAGTTTCATAAAACATGTCTATCGATTGGAAATTGAACGCAGATGGTACTTCGGGTTAATTAAGATTAAAACGTTCGAGAAAATTAAAAAAAAAAATAAGAAGAAAAACGATGAAAGACAAAATTGTATCATCATTTCGTGGAAGAGTATGGTGAAAAATAAATCCAGATTTACTTAGAATTTTTAACAAATTCGTAATTTACATTGTTTTTATTGTAATTGGATTATCGTAACGGATCATTCAAATCTTTAGGTAGGCAGTTAATAAAATATCATCATTAAAAAATATGTTTACCAAAAACAACTGAACTTTATTGAAAATAGTATATATTTTATAATACTCATTACTCAATGTGACTGTATTATCTCTATATAGGTACGTAGTTGGGTGGTGTATTGGTTGAGCCATTGATAAATTACAAATCGTTTTTAATCAACGGTTGAGTTATATCCACACAAGTCACAACCTATACGGACTATATACATAACATAAATTATGATATATTATTATATCGAACACTTGTCGCATTAAAACGCAGTAAAACACAAAACCACGTTCAAAAAAAAAATCTACTCGTTAATAATAATATTATTCAATCTTTGATCATAAAATAACGGTGCACTATAAATTATGCGCTATAAAGGTATATTATTATTATTATTATTATTATTATTGTGTTACATCGAAGTTCTGAGCATTTATTATATACACGATGATATACCGTTTTTTAATTACAATTTTTATGTTTTTATTTTTTTTTTTACCAAAGATAATAATACTATGTATATACTTAGTACATAGTAGTATAAATCATACGCGATTAAACCCAAATAGTTTATTACCGAAACTGGCTACCATTACTTTCATAACTCATTTGGGAACAATGAAATTCGTATTTTTTTTCCACCTAATTTCCACATTTGGCAAAGATTCAGCGAAATTCACTCCGTTTTAATGGACGAACACACTCCCCTTGTTCTATATATTATTATTATTATTATTATTGTTAAATGTATTGTAAGAAAAAAAAACTAAGTGTAAAAAAATTGTTATTATATCTATCAGTTATATATTATTATGCATCTACCTACGCTGGGCTCTTATTTATTATGTGCGATTGCAGTTCACAAACCGTTTATACTCGCCGTTTTAAGAAATTAGGTACCAACTCGGACAAAAAATATGTATATTAAAATAAAAAAATTAAACGAACGTGTATATGGCTAGCTGTAGACGGGATTTTAGAACGGTCCGTCCGAGACCGGTTTTCTGTTCAAAGCTCTGCAGCTAGGCCACTTATTATTACTACTATTATAATATTCTTTGTCTGATAACCACGAACGTCGTGATCATTAATGGATCGTATTATTATTGTTATTATCACGTGGTATTGTGTTAAGTATAGGTATGCCGTGTCGGCGATAACGAAGTGGTCGAGTTGTATGTGAATACAATTTCTGGGAAACGGTAAATTACAAATCGCCAGTCATCAAAAGGCTTACAGCTCAGCGGCCCAACTTCATGTGCAAATGTGAAATGTACTTGTTAATATAACTACAGCGAGAACACGACTGATTGCCTACCCGCGGCCTTCCAAAATAAAATCAAAAAATATATATTATAATATGACATTATAGTTGAACCAAAGAAAACCATAATGTTAATTTTTGTTGATATAGTATTTTGAAATTGTAGTGTAGGTACTCGTGTGTCGTATCACGATAAATATAAAAACATTGAATATACAGTAATATAATTTAGAACATGGCCTGCACATAGGTAATTCAAAATTATTTGTAAAATGTTTAATAATTGCTTTTGACCCGATTAAGTATCCATGGTAAAATATATTATGGAATAATATGAAGAGTGCAGTACGTAAAAAAATATTCAGCTACTATAACTTTAGCCTCATTGATCAATATTAGATATTATATAGTGTATCAGAACAACGAACGTCAAAGGCATGGTAACCATAATTTAAGTTAATCAATTATTAATTTCATAAACGGATTTTGATAAAATGTAATCAATAAAAACAACTATTTCCTATAGTATGTGGTTTTATAATATTTCATCGTCCACTGTCTAGGTTTTACGTTTTATACTTACGTACTAACTCTTTACAAACGTCTATATAAACGCAAAATTTACTTTAACCTTTCATATTTTTTTGCAAAGGGCAAAATGTAAAATACTTTGTGGAATGTATTTTAATCCAAATTAAAAACTAAAAAAACCATTTTCGAGAAGTTTTTATTTTTATAACACCTAATCCTTTCTGTATAATCTCATTTTAGAAAATACAATGAGGTAAATTTCTAATAAAGGTAAAGTTAAAATACGATTATGACATTTACTTAAGCTTTTTATGAAAGCAGACAAGTTCGTTTAAATGCATAAATTTAAATTATAAAAACAACACCCATATAATATTTGTATACCGATATCGCTTCTTTTTTTTAAAAAAAAAACGATATATGATTACCGTGCCATATGGAACATGGTATAATATATACTTATTTAATGTGACTACCCTAAAAATTAAATTACGTTTTTTGTCAACAATATTTGTTATTGCTTTTCTAGTTTAGGTACCTACAATATAGTATACATAGGTATTCCGGCCACATTATAGTTAGGTACACCTTTTTATAATGCGCATCATATTACTTAAACATTTTTTATGATGGATACAAATAATTAGTTAATGTTTTTACTTTAAACAGTTTGATAGTGAAATTCGACCCTTTGTACGATAAAAAAAAAATAATGTACCTACCTGTGCATATAATATAATATATCGCATATAATTATAATATTTTAAGTACATATCGCATCTGTAGAAGCATCAATATTGAATGGTTTAAATTTTTGACCAGGTGAAATTGCAGGTCTTCGGTGGGGGAATTCCTATGTAGTTGTTACGAAATGAATGTCTTGGGGATTGGAAACCAACTAAATATGTAACGACTCCGCGGGCCGGTGTTCAAGACGACCGTTGAACACAGTTTCGATCCCCTAGGTAAAATTTGTATACGTCGTTATAATATGTTGACCCGAAAGAGCCACATAGTTATTTATTTGATGCTTATACGGTCCACTTTTATAGACTATGTAGTATGTACGTTTAGGTTTAGTCGAGGGTGATCACTGATCACAGATCGGGTACCTCTGACGGTCTGATCTGTATTCCCTCGCTCGTATTTGGTGCAGCCGAATCGCATGCCAAAAATAAAAAGGAAAAAGTGTCCGATTCACATGGCATCTCTAAAAAGGGTCGTCCAAAATGCATGGCGTGGGCCCATTGCCATCATTTGAATTATATAGTACGTTGAATTTGTACCATCATCATTTTATTTACTTCGTGCACCCTGCTATTAAACTCAAAACAAAATATTGAGTTACTATACAGCATACTTTCGGTCTTGAGTCTGCAAATGATAGGAAAGGACATATTACTTTAACTCTATTCTTATATAATTATTTGAAATGCAATAACAGATTTTACATTAAATTCAGTAATTATTATATGGTGTGTTTTAAGTATACTCGTAATTGCCTCTTTTATGCGTAGGTGTATTTTTCTTAATAAACAAATTCTTGTAATAGTTGTTTTGTGGTTCAAACATAAACGAGATAGGTACAAATCGATAAAAAAAATATTAAAAGATATTATAAGAATTTTAAAATTATACAAAATAAATAAAATTATATTAAGAAAAAATGTAGTATATAATATTATGCATATTGTATACTCGGACAGATTCCTTTAAGAGATGACATGCAATATGCAATTCGGACGGTTTTTCTTTATTTGCATATAATTTGGATCTATTCTTCATATTTGGTATTAGAAAATTGTTAATATTTATTATTATTCAATGAGATAATGCTTAAAAAATCGTTTTACTCCGTAACGAAAAAAGAGATAATTTTCATTGGATTTGGTCTTAACTCCAAATTCTGAAATTATATTTCAAAATGAGTATGGGCATTCACGTTTCAAAATTTAAGATATAAGATATAATTTTCATTTATTTCTATCACGATGTGGCAACATTTTAAAACTGTTTTACAGCTATAGTAGCTATACTATTTAGTATTTGATTTATCGGAGGTGCACGTGCCCAGTCCATACCATGCGCGTTTCCTGCATTTTGATTATTATTAAAATTGATACGCTCATTATTTCCATCAAAAACAAGAGATATCATTTGTAGAGACTTTTCTGTAATACATAATTATATAAAGTTTAATGCTTCCATGTTATTATTATTTATAGGCTGAAATATGTACAAATGTGTGTGTCTGTGTAGTTTGTTCACGTCAATTTTGAAGTAATGATTGCGTTAAAATTTTTTTTATTATTATTAATATTATTTCCATTGTTATTATTGGTCGACACAATATTTTCTATCAAACTAATTTTTTTTTTTTCATTAACCTATATTGCTAAAATATATTATTGTTTGATTTTTTAGCATCTGCACCATTATTATTTCCGAATTGATAATCATTTGTGATATTATTATTAGCTACGTTTACCACTTTTATTTGTGCCGTAACATTCCTGTACATCATCTATTGGTATTTATAATAATGCAGGCATATTCAAAATGATTCCTCCGATTTAAAATGTTTATATATTTTTAGTTTTTAGATTTAGAGATTATGGTACATTAAATAAATCAATAATATTTCAAATTAATTTAATGGTACCTTTAAATGTTCTGTGTGGCTTCCCTTGGACACACAAACTACAACGTCTAGTTGGAAATCAAATTCTTTCTAAGTATATCCTGTTGTAATTGATTCCGCTAATTTTTTAGCTCCTATGTGGTTGATGATGGGTGGTAAACACAGTGTCTTTTTAACATCTCCCCAAAAAATGTAGTCACGTGGCATAAGATAAGGTGACCTAGGGGCCTATAGAGGACCTAGGGAGTCAGGTGCAAAGCATCAGATGATTCATTTTTAAGAACCCTGTATTTCTTTATTATATTCTCTTGTTTGGCCAATTTCATTACCATTTACAATCTCTCATGTTATTGAATTTATTGATTTAAATTTTTTTTTAAATAATATAATATATAATTATTAATTATTTAATTAGATAGAAAATAATTTAATATTTCGAGAAAAAGAAAAAGAGTGGTCCAAATTAGCTAGTAAAATGTAATGACGGATGGTTTTTGTTATAATAAGAATGAAACATTGATGACATGGGCCATGTGGAATAGTACAGGACGACGTGTGAAGCGGTGCAGAGAAGGTGATTTAAAATTTTTTTTAGATAATAAAGTAGGCGAATCGATTTTTTCATTAAGTATATTTTTAATAAAAGTCGTATTAGCTTTGTGCCTAAGATATAAGGTAGTTTTCTTTAATAGATAAAGTTCGCATAACCTATTTTCCACACGCACCCTTAAATTGACGTGTAGATGATCGACTCTCTACTGTACTTAAAATCCACATAGGCGGTGTCCTAATTTTATTGCTTTTTAAAAATAAATAATAATACTTAGTACTTACAGTGCTTACCCGAACCCAGCCTGCCGAGTATAATTACTGGGTACACCGTAAACCTCAGCAGCAGTGGATCGGGGTCGTTGCGGTTACTTCTGTTATACCTACAACGAAGGCGCACAGTATTTCGACTTTCGAGTCTTGAAGAAGACCGATAGAGTTATGCATCAGACATACGCTTGACTGCGGTCGTCACCATGGAGCTTTTAGAAAATGAACCTGTTTGGCACAATTATTCTACAAAGTCAGCTGCGTTAAACCAACCCAAACTGCAACAGCGACATAATATCTTAGTGACCATGCTACTTAGGTGGTGCCGTTTGCAGTGTATAGTACGAAATAAACATGTACAACATTAAGATTATTTTCAAATGAACATAATATTTCAAACCACATTTTCCATTGATTATACTATTTAATAAATAAAATATTGTGTTTATTTAGTTGAAATGCAAAATAAAAAAAAAACTTTTAAATTATTAAACTATAATGATTTTTCGTGTACATTTTTACTACTTGGTACCTACTTATAGCAACGGATGTTATTTATTTAATTAATTATTTGAACACAACAACTCATTCAGTTATTAAATAAATAATTGTAATAATTCTTAAAACGAATCTATTGAGCATTTCAATCAACATAAAAATGCATACAGAACACAGTTTTAAAAAATCATACTTTTCCCTTTTGAATAGATGCATGCATTGCAACAAAATAAATGTGCTAAACCCGGTCTTAAAGTGCACCGGTTGTTCCATGGTAAGTCACCAAAGGTGCTTGGAAAGAAATCAGTACACCACTAACGAGCGTCTGATGTTAGAAAAACGTATTGTCAAAAACCAAAAAACACCAGTGAAAATCAAGTACAACGAACTTGGGGAGCTTCTAGAACCCGATTACCTGTATAATATGTTGGTAATAGAAAAACGACACCCAATATCGTTGATGTCAGGGGAATACCTGAAAGCAAGGCATGCAGAACACGAATCCTTGTTTTCTGCCATTCGGGTAGGTTACCTAGATTACCTAGGTTAGAGCTCCAACGATCTTTCTATGAGTAAAATGAATGTATTAATTATTATAATAAGCTAATTGTATAGGACAATTAATAATAAAACCAATAAATAGTATTTTTGAACCCTGTTTTCAAATCGTAAAATATGATAAATTAAATTTCCATTAGTTTCAGAAAACAAAATCAGACGCTAGAGAGCCTTTTACTCTTCAGATAAAACTAATATCACATCTTACATATCATATTTTAAAGTTCCTTAGAAAGATATTTTTCTGAGTGTTTGCCGTCGTATAAAAAAAAATTAATAAGCGTACAATTATAGACAAACAACACGCAGGTTTAGGCCAAATAAATCAATCATAACTATAGAGGTTTTTTTTATTTACAATCCATGTATCTGGTGGTCATGTTGATATTATTTATACCTACTGATTTCAAAAAAGTTTCCTAACTGTCGATCATATATTATTTTTTTCCACAAGCTTCGACCATCACTCTAATATTACAAGGCAAGACTCTCAATGTGTAATTCTAAATGTTTGGTTCTATCAATTGCTTTCGTGTGCTTTATTTGTCTTGGTTCACTCTATCTTAGAATAAGTAGTTGCTGTTTGACACTCTTACCTGTTCAAATTTTCGAAATCCATCAATGAATATTGAACTCACCCAAAACATATTTATCGACTATACGTTTGCCGGTCTTAATACTAAAATTGACCATACTCGTCACGACTATAGGTACTCCTTTTTACGCATAGTGCACTAAAAAGTCTCACTCTTTCCTTTAACCGTTCGGTTAATGACCTCAATTTTTTGTATCTCTACTAAATGGCTCATTATTAGAGACTCCCAACCCTTTCTCCCGTATAAATTAATAATTTCTATGTTTCTTCATTTCTATTTTTCTAAAAACCATTTCCTCTTTAACGCATCTTCCCATACTACCAAGTACCAGATCCTATGCCAACAATCGTTAAGCTTAATACTAATACTAATACTAATAATAATAATATGATATATTTTGTAAACACACGAATACATTTTTTAAATAAAATGTACCTACCATGATAAGTTTGATCACCTCCTATAAGCAAAATCTTGTGTTGCAGATGAGAAGTTCTTAAATTATCCGGATTAGAATAAAATAGTTATATATTATTAATAATAAAATTATTTAGATTAGGTACTTATAATTAATTTACCACTATTTTATATATTTTATTGTATTGCATATTATATTATCTATCTACGTTCATAGTATAGTTCTATATACTATATTCGCGTATTTAATATGAAACAAATTGCTTATTTTGGCTTCAATACACAAATAATAATTATTATTACCGACTGAGTAAAAGCAAAAACCATTTATTATTCATATCATCGTCATAATATTATAGCAAAGTTGTATAATAATTGATCAGTAAATACTAACAATATTGTTTAGGCACGTGATGTTTTGGAATCGTATACCACGGAGCCGATGTCGAGAAGATCCGGTCGGGAACCTAATGCTACAGTTACAGTAACAGTTACAGAACCAGAACAAATTACATTAATGTCTACACAGGAAATGAGTGCAGAAGCGCTAGAACCATTAGTCCCTGCAGCGCCGGACACTAATTTAGAGGAACATGGACGACGTTCTGTGTCACTAGAAGTCTGTGAAGGTGCACCAGAACTAGGTGCAAGTACACCAGAACCTGGGAGTGCTAGATCTCCGGAACCAAATTCGGTGGCATCAGAACCTGGTGCAGTTAAACCGGAACTCAGTGAACCAGTTTCAGAACTGAGTGTAACAAACCGGGTATAGAGGATAGATGATCAGAAATGAATACAGCCTGCACATTTAACTAGGTGCCTAGTCGCCATAATAGTTTGTATTACCTACTGTATTAACAAATTAAAAGTCGTATAACCACTGAACATTTTCGGAAGTTAACGTTTTTAGAATAATTATAAAATTGTTTATACACTACTACGGATTTAGCAAAGCCGCTTTACTTAACGTGAATACTGACAAGTGTGAAGCAATAACACGTGACTACGTGAGAAATTTAATAAAACCTCCGAATAAGATAGGTATTTAAAATGTATTTTATGATTGTCCTTTTAGATATAGGTACGCACATCAATAGATATTGCACAATATGCACTCTGCAGTGTATAATAATTAATAGCTTAATTTGTCTTACGGTATAGTCGCACATTATTTTACCGATCGTTTTCCCTACACATATCAAGAAAATAGTACATTATTTTAGATTTCTAAACATGAGTTTAACACCTTATATTGTGCCCGTCCGTCCGTTATAGTTACCAGTACATTACAGTTACGATTGTTGATATACTAAGATATTTATTTACTATTGTTCGTAGTTACTTCACATAGTTGCGACTTACGATCGTTTGTATTAAGATATTTAATTCCGATTGTCGGATGTTGATATTAAGATAATAACTACTTATTGTATAAGTATTAATATACATAATATTATAATATAATATGTAAATTAATATTTAATACTATTTGTTTCCTACTCATGTCGTAGTACCTCCGCTGGGAGGCCTCTACATACGGGATAATCTGTCATTTATTTTTATTTTATTTTATTTTATTTATTTTCATCAATTGTTCTTATTGTTCATGTATTGAAACAGATTGAATAAAAATACTTTAATAACAAAAAATAAAATAAAAATACTATTTGTATTATAAATTCATACCATCCAAAAAATACTTCCAAAATATTATGGTCATTTATGGATACCAAATTCTTTTAAAATTATAGTTTATTGCTTTGTATTAAAATACGTTTGGAAACCGGGAATTTAGCGCAATCGCGGAGTAAGCTTTTCTAACTTGTTCTATACTATAGTGGCATTTTATAGTCGAGGAAATATCATTATTATTTATTACAAAAGACTTTATTTATTTTATTCAAAATTAAATCGTTATCATATAAGAAAATACATAAATGGAATATAAATCACCAGGATAGTAAAAGCTTATTTACAGTTGGAACACTTGGAACCTATTTTACTTTAGGTAGGTACCTATACATATAAAGTTATAAAGTCTTGTTTTCATACAACAGAATAATAATTTCTGTAGTGAAATGTTTACATTATGTACATAGGTAGGTAGGTACATCGTTTATAATAATGTTGTTATATTGTTTTATATATTTTAGTTATGTGTGTTTGTGTGAACTATACGAGTTTACACGTCATCCCGGTAAATAAAAAATAAAAATAAAAATTAATAATCCATTACGACAATCTAATGCGCGAGGGCGCCAGCGTTGTTGTTTTTCGTATAATAATTAAACGATCGGCGACGGTGATAAATGCGTTTCTATTATGTTTTTGACCTTTTTGAAATTTAATTGCTTCGAATTATAATTATCGCGGAGGAGTAGCCTGGAAGGTTTACCTAACATTAACAGCAGCACCACCTATAATACGCCTGCACCTGTATATATTATGTCTATATGCACATAATAATAATATAGTGTCATTAAAAACTCGACGTTTTCCGTCGCGAACATTTCTCAATCCGATGATTAAATGATTTATACGACGTGCATTTATCATCTCAGAATATCTCATCCGTACGTATATATTATAATATTATACTATGCGCATTACATAGTGTATACCTATAGCATAATATATACGAGTATTTATATTACAAATATCTGTATTTTGTGGTTCGGTGCAAGAAGGGCTGCTGTCAAACTAGATTACTTATGTATTTTTGAACCAAAATACCAAATAAAATATCTCGTAAATGTTTGTAGACTACAATTTAAACGGCGAATGTTATAGGTATCTACACATAGTACAACCTATGACTGGAAAAATATTTTTAAAATGATAAAACTTCGAATAACTTTGTACGAACAACATTGACTATGCAGAATTGTTTCGAGAAACACAGTGTTCGTAAATATATTTATTATTTTGTAATAATATTAAATTGTAATATTCTATTTGGTATTTTTCATATTTTTTCTTTGTTATCTGTTCAACTATATTTTTTATTTGAAGATCAAAATATGTTTTAATAATGATTTAACTCACTACAGAATATTATAAACAACGATTTTCAAGAAAAAAATAATGAACTGCCATTGGAGTTTTGGACGTCGCGTGATGTGTAAATAATTACACGATGATGGTTCAGTAACTAAATGTGTGGTGCTGGTGCACTATGTAATATAATATAATATTAAGTTCATATACAACTATATAGGTACAAGTCACAAGTATTCCGGGCATTTACCGAAACGCTCGAAACCGACAAAATCTATAATATAGATAAATTTTTTCTGATAATAACGATTTCGTTGTGTAAATAATAATATTTACGTTGTTAGGAATTGTGGATATGATGAGCACTTTTTTTCCACACCGATTCTCGGCCCGTCAAACCGCGCGTGCCAGTCCCGGAACTCTTCTGCTCTGCGACCAACCCGCGGGTTAGATTTAGTTGCGTTTTTTCCATGTCAAATAGATATGAAATACCCATAAATCATCAATGCAGATGATTCGGTATGATCACAGCGTGCACGTATCCCCATCGCCTGACCTATGCGGTAGTTGTATACTTTTGATCGGTCGATGTTTTCCCTTTGTCATTTAATAATAATAATATGTTTTATAATAACAATATACAATACAGTAATGTAAGCTGGTAAGAAGTGGAGAACTATGGTATAGGCAAAAACCGTTATGACACATTATTAGATTAATCTATCGATTATTGTTCTATTCGTATATTATTATTATGTTATTAGTAGTAGTAGTAGTACAGTGAAACCTCGATAACAACTCGTACGTCTATAAGTAGTCGAATTTTCGATAACTCGAAGGAATATTTTAGCCCCCCCCCCCCCCCCCCCCCCCGACCGATTCGAGTTATTGAGGTTTCGCTACATTATTATTATTATTATTATTATACTCTACGTCCGAACGTTTTGCATGTATAATATATACATATATATCGGGTAAACGTTTTACGGATTAACGAGCAATGAATAATTTAGCGCGCGTTATTATGACGTGTGGTGAATACAGTATGTTATGTATATTTTATATTACACAGGCTGCATCACATGGCACACATATGTGTCCCCCCCATGCCGAGGGTCTATATACCTATACACCTGCCGGCTGCGAGACCCATCTGTGGCGGTGGTGCTAAAAGCGCTTCGGCGGCGTTTGCGGTGTTTACACTGCACATCGTGCGCGGTTTGCAATCCACTTCGCTCGCCTCAGTGGCCCACGACGTCATCATACAGAGTGATACAGGGTTTTACGTGCACATTTTATTTAAGACAACGGTCTCGCGTTAAGCGAGTGAAATCTGTAATATGAGGTGCGTGTGCTAATGCAGAAATGTGCCGAGGGACACAGTTATTTTTTATGATCCGGCCATCGCTACTACCTATTTGTTTTCCCAAGTCGAGCACTAAATATAAAGACATATACCTACTTACGGGATAGGTATCTATCTCGTCTGTTCATCATTTAATTATCGTCTCCGTATTATGCAATCCTGATAGTGTATCATAGTTATTATAAAGACAATTATTCAAGAGATTTAATCTATCTTCTGTTAAAATAAAATTACTTATAAAATAACTTATATACATGTATTAATTGTGTAAGTCATATAATAATTATATTCTTGCCCTCAAATCGTTTCGCGGGTAATCCACGAAACGATTTTATTTAGCCTGTGCATCATATATTTTTTGTATGAGTGATATGTGTGCAGTCTTAGTAATGTTGCAAAAATAAAATGTTGATTTATAGAGTAGTTCTAGCTATCAATTTGCATTTGCAAAATTGATTTTATTAAAACAGCGAATCAACATAATTATTTATATTATTATTTATACGTTTATACGTTATAACGAACTCAGTTATGTACATTTTTGTATTTTACCTAAATGTGCAGGTGAACCTAAAAAACCTGTAAAATATTACATAATATAATAAGTAGATGTATATTTCAATGATGGTGGAAATATGATGTGTGGAGACTGGAGAGGGTGAACAGTTGCAAAGAACAAATAACAACCCTTCCCCACTCTTTTCCAAAAATTCTCGTAATGAAGACCATTACATTTTTAGGGGGATTTTGATACATATACCTACATTATAGTACCTATGCGTTTAAAACGAAAAGGGATAAGACTACATACACGGAAAAAATAATGGTGACGATTATATTATATGCCTATATAACCTACCTAAAGTAATATAGTATCCCATATAATTTAATTGTCATCGCCTTACTGGAAAAAAATAACGCCGACCCCCAATGGCGAAATATACACGCCGCTGCGGGCGATCGCACACTTCCTATATATTATACTTTTGAAAGACGCTTTCCCGCCACCGACAGTGCAGCAGACGTGCTTTCTTGTCAATTGACAAACTCACTTAAGGCTGAACGGAGATTTTTACGGATAGTAAGAGGGGTCGATGCCAAGCCACCCGGTTGAAAGAAAAGCGACTTTTACTCAGTTTAGGTGAGGAGAGCTGCTCGTTTTCGATTGGCATAACACGTATATCATAAATTATAAACACGAGCGCAACATATACAAGCGGTCGCGGTCGTTTTTTTATTCCCATTGAATTGTCTTGGACCTAAGCCATCGGCAACAATCTTCTGAACAAAAAAAAAATAGATAAATAAACCACTTGCCACCCTCCTGTGTTAAACATAAAACGGTGCAACAGGATAAAGATGATAATATAATATATACTGACTGAAATCCAATGACGTGAAAAATTCGTCGTGACTTTCCCTCTGACTTGAGGTAGTGTGTGGGAGGAGACCGCGGACGGATTTCATTGCGGTATAGAGGGTATAGTACGGTCGTATACGGAAGGTAAAACCGGAACCAAGGTCACGGCTGAAGTCTAATGCGGTACACAAATATATGTTTTACATAGATTCTATATACATCCAGCAGTGTACATAATATTATATATTATTAGAGAGAAAGTAAGAGAGAGGGTGAGGGAGAGAAAGAGAGTGGTGCGAGTGAGACTGTTCATAAATGTACCTTGTCATGTCCGCGGTGCGTCAAATCCCGTTGCAAGTTACGATATTTATTACACTTCGACGACATTGAATATTATAAATTAATGACCTAAAAACCAATACGAATGACATCCATTCGACGACACGCAACGTGAGATGGTGAAACGTTCACAAAAAATATCTAAAATTATAAACTTAACATTCATTACTGAGAAATTAATATTATATATACCTACATAGGTACCTACTAATGTTCTATAACAGTATAGGAACCTATATATTACTATAAAATATAAAGACAATAAATTGTATTAACAACCACCTTTAATATTCAGAAAACAGATAGGTAGAACATAATTTATTATATTATATTCAAAAAACATACCTGCAGTTGCAAAATGATCAGTACAACTGATTATACTTACTACTAATTTAGGTATAGGTTCCTCTATAAATAATATAGTACAGAGTTGTGTCTCAATATATCTCGCACTGTTTTTCATCGTCAATATGACTCTTTTCCAATTAAAATTATTTTTTATTATTACTGTATGATGTATAAAATAAGCCCTTTTATTTTTTATTATAAAGTATGTTTTGGTTTACCTAAATTTAATAATAATTTAATTTGTTTTTGGATTACTTTAATATTATTGGAATACAAGCTAAAACTAATTTATTCGTAATCATGTCAATATTTGCATCCTTGACTTCAGACTTACAAGGGGTATTGAAATCGCCGGTATAAATGTCAAGCTTAAAAAGTCGTTATTATTCGTGAAAATAATTTATACATTTCGTCCACATACATATAAATTAAAAAATATAAGTAGGTATACTAGCCATCAACAAATTTATAGAAGATTTAAAATGTATTTTAAACCCTCTTTTATTGGCTCTTACTTCCCTAATTAACAAAATTTCACTTCCCATTTGTCCACTCCATGACATCCTTTCACCCCAAGTTAAAGGGTATCCACACTGGTGGGCCTCCCTCCTCACGTTATTCATATTTTATTTATCATAGCCCATACTCTTATTGTGCCTTCTTGTGTACAGATTGTGTATTTTATTAAAAAAATAAAAAAAAAAAAATAGCAATTATGATTTTTATAATTTATATTATACACATATATAAATATAGTTTTATAGAAGTTAGATTAATGTACACGATAATGACTAAAGAGCTACCTAGTGTACATTTGAATTTATTTAAGTACCAAAATTCTTATTAAACTTTAAAATTCTATATTCAGCCTACAATAGTTTCTGCCTTAGGACTGGAACGCGGATAACATCAAACATGGATTAAACATATCGGGGTAATGATGATTTGAAAACTATACTATATTTATTAATGATAATATTGTATTAGCATTTTATAATTTATAAAAAAAATTGAGGTACTAATACCATAAGTAGGTACATAAAGCTTAACTTATAAAGTACTCGTTCGGATTACATTTTTTAAAATCGACTGTTTAATAATTTGTAGTAAGTTGAGGTTTTTATTTGGAAAAAAGTCTATATCGCTACAGAAACCCCTTAATTTATGGTATAGAAATCTAAGTACCTATCTGAAAATATGGTCTTTACTCTTTAAGAATACTAGAAAAATTCAAAAATCTAAATTTGAAGAACTACATTATTAAAAGATAAAAGAGTGTGAGTATGCATGGTAAATCACCATTTTATAACTACTACGGAATAAAATTATTACCTATTGCATGTCTTGGGGACATTTAGCCAACTGTCAGGTATATATTTTTTTAGGGATGACACGCAAAAAACAATAATATCTATCATTATAAGTATCGATGCAGTTAAAAAAAACTATGGGATTTTAATCGGTGCACATGTAAAGGAAATAGCTAGGACACCTGTATTTATTATTATTTATCATAATATATTAATTTATGTTGTTTAATTTTACTTCTTATAATCTATCTTGTGAGTGTGGATTCCCCGTGCAAATTCCTATATTATTAGATAACACACGCATGTTTCATTATCACCTGGATGAGTATGGACATAAGTTTTTACATATTATACATTATACTGTACATCTAGATACATTTGAATTTTTGATCATATTTTACTTAATATTATTACTCACCGGGTATACCAATTAGTAATTACCAACGAAAGTTCGCTTTGGAAAAAGTTAGGTATGCGGTATATATATAGTGTAGGCTGTATACCCAGTACAATTCGTATCATGCAATTGTTTCGACTTAAAAACTCGACAGTGATTTATTAAACGATTGGCCGCTTCAACGATGTCCAGTAAAATGGACTTGTAACTCCATAAATCATAATAGTTAATAAATATTCACGTTTTTAAAGCAAACGCATCATTTTTCGAGTTTAGACGGTTGCTAATTGTTTGTATTCACATTTGATACGATCAAATTTAACGAAAAAATACTACGTAATTTAATTGCGTGACATCGTATTTGACATAATAATAATATTGTTATAGTCATGAATCATGATCCACCTCAATACCTCATTGCGTACAGTACAGCGGTACAAAACCAACGGGTCTATAAAATATAGCTCGATGAAAATAAAAATCCATGGGGTATAATAGGTGGGTATAGGTATTATGCTCTGTTTAAAATACATCAATCGGAATTAAATCCCGAATTGTAATATTATTACTATGTGTGTGCAGGCTGCAAAGTAAATTATACATTTATATGTTCAATGCTACCAAACCCATATTATACAATATACGTAATATATTACCTTTCCAACATGACACATAATAATATGTAGTATTCTGTATTTACCGTGGTTGATGACAATATTATTATGATTAACCCAATCTGCAAACAATGAAATAACCACCTTCCAATGAATATATTATTATATAATTTATTTGTTTTAATTCGTAAATTAAATTTAAAAAATATAGGTTACATATCCATAGTAACTTAATAATTAAGGTAAATAGTGATTATTTTTCAAAATATTTTTTTAAACTTATCTTTAAATATCTATGTTGTCCATTAGACTGTCACTTCGTGTCATCGTGTGCAACTAGTCAACTAAGTTCCCCTATCATCGATTTTGAATAAGTATACTGCAGATAGTACCTATACTACAACAATAATTATTGTACCTATATCAAAGTAGGTATCATTAACTTTTTTCTACTTCATATTATTCAATGCACACAATACACCGAACAACCAAATTACCTATAAATGCGAAAAGATCGAACAAACATAAAAGTTATAACATAATAAATTGTTCGTCTTTTAAGACAACCTCCCTAAAACAACAATTTTTCCTTTTTTAACGTCAAAGACACATATTGGTATTAAATTATTTGTTTGAATTCCATATACTCACTTTTATGATAACCGAAAATAACTTTTCAATATCATTGTTAAAATCATTTCTCAAGTTATCACTTATAGTATATAAGTAATAGGTAGTGATTATAGTACCTATGTGTAGTCGCAGACGACTATATAGTATATTGTAAACATGGTGGTGTCCGATACTCATCGACATGAAGGTCAAACAAAACATCATATAATATTATTGAGTGGGTTTGTTGAATATTGGTACTTAAAAATGTTCATGTCTCAAACAAATATATGGCAATACACATAGTATACATAACAATCGTAAATAGTCATGTGAATATTACACCGGATTCAGCTGTTTACTTTTATATTGTTTCTGCACACCGCAATAACAAAAAAACTTAAGGAATATTGGGAAAGAAAAATCTTCAATAATATTAACAAAGTCTTAAAAACTCTTTAAAATTAAAAATAAAATCATAAAAAGTCGGTTTAACAGCAAATAAAATGTATAAACAACTGAGGTAACTCAATTTCAAAGTTCATTATATAATAAAGTTAACCTCCAGACCTTCTTAAACATACATTTTAATATTTTTTAAAAAACCGAACAGAATCTTCAGATGCCAAATAATCTTGTTACCATAAGGTATTAGAAGTGGAATAATTATTATAATATTATACTCATTTGTTGTTATAAACTATATAAGTCATTAATAAATCATATAGCATTCGAAAAACAATTAACAGCTGAGCTCGTTTTACTATAGTAGTATGTTAACAATTATAGGTATTTACAGAAATGTAGTAATAGTCATAAAAAATAACTAATGATTAACAACTTCTAATAAAATAGCGAGTACCTATATATATGTTACGATCACCATTGCTGCGTTGTATTAAAATGTCAAGTCTTAATACCTATATGTTCCTACACAGTATATTAGTATTTATGTATGGCTATGCTGCTGTAGAGAGTATAAACTAATAATAGATTCCTACGAATTCAGTTTTAAAAAAAAATGCTGAAAAAACATCGGTATAAAATTTTTGAAAAATAACCGTTATTCAAACTTTAAATCACTACATTGTATTAAATATTTTTAATACCTGTCATAGATATCAATGGCATATGACTATGATTAATTTTGTATTGAAAATGCAGATCTTAGAATTTGGAAGGAAAATCTACATTATATTGTATACACACGCATCACAATAGATACGAAACAATACTAAGGGAAACCAAAATATTTCAAAAACTGATGATTTATGTTTCGTTTAGGAACTATGATGATGATATATCGAATCGCCAATATCATATTAATATACCTCGTGGATTTGGAATGCCTACCTTGCCACCGCAATCGACGCCTTTACAATATACATGTCCAGATCGCTTTTTACACAGGCTGGTTAGTGGGCGGGCGGGGCGGGCTCCGTCGGGACGTTTTGACCGCCGAAAGGTTTTGACGCGATTACATCGATAGAGGTAAAACGCGAAAACTCGCACGCGCAGTATTATTATTGGGCCCAGACCGGCGGCAGCGGACCCTCGCCAATTTCGAAACGGCGCACACCTCAGGCTGGAAATATATATGTGCCCAGGACACGCGCGACTGCCCCGCCGCACTGACGGTCGTCTCCGCGGGAAAAGCGAATTTATATAAAAAAAATAAATAACGATATAGAAACGAGTAGGAAACTTTCGCGCAAGACATTTTAACAACCACCTGCGTGGCATATAATATAACGGATTAAAGTATAATATTATTGTATAAAAGTATACGAGAACACACGCGTTTGGCTTATTTGCAATGCGACTTCCGCATCAATGAGTTCGACGACCCCGACCGTTTTTCCTCTTTTGGTCCGTCAAAAACATTTTTTAAACCAAAGGCATCGTCCGATTTTAAAAATGCGTATAGGTATGTATAATTTACTGACGGTCGTCTCCGCGGGAAAAGCGAATTTATATAAAAAAAATAAATAACGATATTGAGACGATAGTGGGAAACTCGAGCAAGACATTTTAACAACCACCTGCGTGGCATATAATATAACGGATTAAAGTATAATATTATTGTATAAAAGTATACGAGAACACACGCGTTTGGCTTATTCGCGGCGCGACTTCCGCATCAATGAGTTCGACGACCCCTACCGTTTTTCCTCATTTGGTCCGTCAAAAACATTTTTTAAACCAAAGGCATCGTCCGATTTAAAAATGCGTATAGGTATATATAATTTACTATGTTATTAGTATACAAGTCCTATACAATATAATCCTTCGCCAAAATAATCCTTAGACATTCGCCAATTTCGAAACGGCGCACACCTCAGGCTGGAAATATATATGTGGCCAGGGCCCAGGACACGCGCGACTGCCACGCCGCACTGACGGTCGTCTCCGCGGGAAAAGCGGAAATTTATATAAAAATAAATAACGATATTGAGAAACTCGAGCAAGACATTTTAACAACCACCTGCGTGGCATATAATATAACGGATTAAAGTATAATATTATTGTATAAAAGTATACAAGAACACACGCGTTTGGCTTATTCGCGGCGCGACTTCCGCATCAATGAGTTCGACGACCCCGACCGTTTTTCCTCCTTTGGTCCGTCAAAAACATTTTTTAAACCAAAGGCGTCGTCCGATTATAAAAATGCGTATAGATATATATAATTTACTATGTTATTAGTATAATATATACGTCCTATATAATAATATAATTCTCGCCCCAATCGAGCCTATAGAGTAGGTATATAGGGTTATGGCCATTCGCGCCGCCCAAGTTATACAATGTATAATGTATATAACTACCGAAATGTTGTTGAAATTTATTACCGTCTATTTAAGTTTAAATTTAAATTTTAAATTTATTATACCCTCTACACCTACAATAAACACAGCGCTGTGCTATATGCTATAAGCTATTCACGTATAATAAGTGTTATCAGATTCTCTTTTAATCACACTTTTAACATTTTTCTTTTTAATCGATAGTTATATAGGTACTATATAATATTATGTATAGTACACGTTCGCGTTCATTTCGTAATTATAACCACATCAATGCCGTCCACATCGACAATATTATAATACCTAGACGGCTATACACAACGACAATGCACTAATGGAAAACATACAATATAATTAGGCATTCAAATTTAAAGCATAAAGGTAAGCACTAAAGTACTACCTACCGCGGGGTTACTTAATGTACCTATATTTTACTCTTTTGTTTTATTGTGCGGAGAGGGTTCTTTTGAACTTCGATGATATATATTTTTTATGCTACGGTAAAGATAAACAAAAAAAAATCACAACCCACTGTTATTATAGCGGAACGCGTTTTAAAAGTTAATTACTGTTTTTAAAAAATATAAGTTTAAATTGATATTTATGTAGGTACCTATAACGATAGTAACTGTATGTTCCGCCATTCATTATCTGCAGGTACGCAAAAGAAAAAAAAAATCAAAACAAAACGAATAAATAAATTAAATTAAATCACCGGCGTTTCTTTTCACTTCTAATTACAATATATTATATCCATGTAGGTAGCCCAGGTAGGCGTATACTTGCCTTCTACAATAATTAAGATGTTACGAGTTATACTATAAACGGTGCGGCCGGTCGACTACTACAATAATATATCAGCTACGTAAGCGCTGACGAGAATGAAAAGATAAAAAAAAAATACCCATATAGAATATGCAGTGACGAATTCACGCAATTTTTCCAAAACCGAGATATTAAACCCTGGGGGTTCAGTCAAAATGTTTCGGTGCAATAATATTATACTATGGTTTGCGGTTGATGTTTCTGAACCGGGTGACTTGACAACTCGATACGAAGTTCCTCGTAAGTTGTTCTTCTTACAGTTATCTAAAAATATATGTACACGTTTTATGTGCACACGCGTATAAAAAATTCAAATTTTGACATAATTCTATACCCGCCTACTTTAACAATAAATAAATAGTATAGTTATTTTATTGGAGCTTAAAAAATATTATTCGTAGGCAATATTTCCCTAATACCTATAGCAGTTATTGCGGGCTTATAGTCCAGCTCCCATAATTATTGTATAGTCTATGATTATTTTTTATTTTTTTCATATAGGTAATATTATACTCGTGTCGATTAATTTTTATACTATTTTCGGGTTAACCCGGCCGAGTCGCATTCGAATAATCATTCATCGTTTAAACTTCATTGTCATTAGTCTTTTTGTGATAAAAATGCACATAGATTGGAGTCTCCAATCAGCATTACAATATAATTTAATATACTGCGGGACAGAGGTACATGTTCGCTGCAGTTAAGGCGAATTTCTGAGAGCCACAATATTCCGCCTATTCGTGAACATTATTGGCAGCCGAATAAACATATCGATAAAATGCGGCGAGTATATATATAGTGGAACTGCGCAATATATTATATGGTATACACGATATATATATATATATAAACAGAACTATTATAAAGTACAACACACACACACACACACACACACACACATATATATAAATTAATACACATACCTGCGCGTATTTATGTCCACTCAAAAGCCACTCGGTACACGTTTTATTCGCCGAACAATAGCCCCGACGTATCTGGACGGATTCCAAGCCCGAGTGGGCATTTTCCCGTGACCGTGTAATACAACTCTACGGAATGGGAAGAAATCAAAAACACGACAATGTGATGGGGCCGCGAAATCCTAATGCGATCGACAAAGGCCGTGCCGGAACTAAGTCTCGCGTGGCTGGTGTACGATTGTATAATAATATTATACTAGCCACATGGCTGCTAATATAATGAACAAAATATAATATTCACTTATGTGGACTGTTGTTTTTATTCTATCCGTATAATATTATAACTATTTATATTATGATATTATGTAGGTACACCTGTCTACTGAGAACCCATTGGGTAGATATAAAAAAAACATTAAATTGCGTAAAAAATATTCACTCGTGTGGACTGTGGTTTTATAGGTTTTATTCCATCCCGACAAAAACACTCCACCGTGTAAGAAAACGGTTCTAAAAGTTGGATATCATTTAATAGCTACAGCTAGCCAAGTCTTTAAACTATAGATCAAATTTATGTTCAAATAATCCGTTAAACAATTGATAGTGAAATCAAGCCAAGTTTAATTTTTCAGCAGTTTATTTTAATATAAATGATATCTATAGTTCAAAGACTTAGCTACCTATACAATGATATCAAAACTTTTAGAGCAAGTTTGGCGGGCGGAGTGTTTTTGTTAGGATATCGCTCATTATTTGTCGATTCCTTATTATTTCAGGAACATATTGGTTTTACAGTGATACTTTACTTTCTTGATTTTTAATCAAGTAATTGTGGTAGTTGAAATGAAAAAAGTCTGAATTTTGAAAACTTCCAGAATTTGTGTTAAATAGGAAAATAATAAAAATGTAATTCACTAATGATGAGTAGGTGGGTAATTTAGCTAGCTTTAATATAAAATATTAATGAGAGTGATTTGATATCACACCCAAGCGGTATAACCACTTGAATCCATAAAAACATCGGCGTGAACAGTCCCAAAATTTCTATTTTTTAACTTTTCTCCTAAACTATAATAGCTAAAAAGTTGGTTGATAATTAAATTAAAAAGGGGTAATCAATTAGATACTAAATGCTGAATTAAAATTTTTTTTAAATAATTATTTAATTTTTTATAGATAAAAAAAAAGCGTTATTTTTCGCTATATTTTCATTTAGCGAGGTAGATTTCCAAAACTGGAGAACGGATTTTGTTGTTTGAGGTCTTGTTAGATTCACATTAGCTAGGAGAAGTGCAGTGAAGATTTCAGAACTTTATCTCCAATCGTTGATTCACTACAAAGCTGTAAAGCTGAAAAACATCAAAAAACGCCCAATAAAATTTGTTTTAATTTTTTTTTAATGTTTTGCATTGAATTGACTATTAAATAAAAAGTTCTGAAAATCTTCACTGTACTTCTTCAAACCAATGTGAATCTCCAACAAGACCCCAAACAACAAAATCCGCTCTCCGGTTTCAGAGATCTATGAAAATAAATATTATATTTTTTTTGTGGGGCTGTTCACACCGACATTTTTTTTGATTGTTTTACCGTTTGGGTGTGATATCAGTTAATAAATTTCTAAAAATTAAAAATCAAGAAAGTTTACATGCCGCGATCCCTGACTTGGCAAGCGTTTTTTTTTATTATGGTTGTCGCAAAATGTGTCGGATAGTGCATTACTAGCTGCGTTCTAATGTTGGCCACGGGGACTATTATCAAATAAAATGTTGAAAATACACTACAATAATTTCTAGTTAAATTGGCTATAGCTTATGACTCTGTTGATATTGTTCTAAATGATTTGAAAACTGCACCATGCACTTCTACGTACAATTTCCAATTTAGATTATTGTATTTTCAGACTTTATTATTTAACTACAAATTTGATATGCTTTCTCAAGGCATTTTTTTCGTAAATCGCATAGCTTCTTGTAATTGTGGTCCAGCAGGTTTCGCGTGTATTTTGCCTATATGTGTATTTTAAGGCGTACTTTTCTTTTTATACAGCCGGGTCTTAGTTGGATCAATATAATATTATAACTATATATATATACAGTGTACACCTACCTACCAACTAAGAACCTATTAGGTATATTTCTTCGATAAACGTTGGAGACTTTCATTTTTATTAAACGTTTGTTTCATAATATTATAATAATATATGGATTTGTTTATTTTGTATCATTTTCAACAAGACTTTTGTTACTCACACAAGACAGTTGAAACAAATGTCCATTCGCATATGATAATCTTGGACTAAGCAACAGATGATAAATGTGAGAAATAAAATATTAAATAGGTAGGGGAAAAATCAAACCGTGTGTGGTATGTGGTAGTGAGGTTGACCGGTGGCGGGAGAGAGGGTAATCCGGTTATCCACATTATATAATTCAAACCCCCCCTCCCCAAAAAAAAATTGTAATAGCTTAGGTTACTGAGTCAAATTGTCGCTATTTTTTTTTCGTCTAATTACATAATTTGAATTGGATTAAGTGATTAACTGAACTTTATAGGCCTATCTTGCAAAAAAAAGTCCAAATATGTTTAATGCTTAAAAAATGGACGGACAAAAAATTTGTACCTGCACTCCAAAGTCAATTTATAACATGGAATGTCATACTTAACGCTACGGACAATTTTATAAATTGGCCAAATTCAACTACTGAAAAACGTGGTTTGGATTACAAAGTTTCTCCAACATTTTAAAATTGCAGAGTACCTAAAAAAAAAACTTCAGGGATGGAGATTGGAGATGGATGGATAAATTAGCAATTAGCAGGTCAACCAACCGTAATTACTAATAGATAAATAAATTAATAAAAGCTAGGGTCTAAATTGAGGGAAAGTATTTATCAAAATATTTAACGGCACGTAATTTTCAGGCACAATTTTTCTCTTAGGGTCCAAGCCCGTTAATTATGAGACCCCTTAAAAAAACTGATTCATGGGCCTTTGGTGTGCCAGGCAATATTAGATAACATAAATACTTTTTTTATATCAAGTTTAGGATCGCTATCGTTAGTATTCACTTCCGTTGTTAGTTTGGATTCCAGTAGCTTCGATTATATTGAAAGTTTCGATGCACCTTCAGTTGTACCTTTCTTAGGTTTCATCTGTTTATTTTCCACAACAGTCTTCTTGCATCCTTTTTTCCCAACGTCTACAGTATTTTTAAGTATTTTGACGTCAGCTTTTACTTTATCGATGGCTGCACTTTTTTTTAACTCGTTTGGGTTCTTTTTAACAAGATATCCCTGTAAGATTATTGCCAGACTTTATCTCTTCAAACGCATCAGAGATTTTTACTACGCAGTTGCTCTTTTCACGTCCAACGCGGAAGTCCGTCTATTCCGGAACTCGGCGGGCGAAGCGAAACGAATAGAAAGACCGCTCGGTACTCACTAATCAATAATCACTATTCTATAACCTACCTAACTTGATATTTTGACACTTTGACAGCATTTATAGCATTTCGCATGTATACTATGGAACGCGATAGGCTGAAAAAAAACTCATGGAAATAAAGCCCACGGAAAAAAGCCCAGAAAAAAACCTAACAGAAAAAAAGCCCAGAAATATAAATGTGAACACATGTATACTCTACTCCTAATTATTAATTACCATGTGCATATGACAGAATATATAATAATATATTATAATGAAAATAATAATTAACCGTTAATTGTATAAAATATAGATTGTAAATAAAATAAAAATATAAACATGAACACAATATTATGAATACGTCATGATACATTGTGTTATAAGCAGTGGAAGGACTTTATTTGAGGCACGTGCCTCAGCTTAAAGGGTGGTGGGTGTCAATTAAAAAATGTGGGAAAGTAGACTTGGTGAAAACTTCAAATCTATTTTTAGAATTCTTCACGTTGACAAGAAAAACATCCTGAAAAAAACTTATTTTTAAATTAAATATGATTCCTTTAAACTAAAAAATACTAAAATATTGTTCGTGAAATTGACTTTATTTTTTTAAAATAACATCAAAATGTTTTTAACTAAAAAATTGTTAGGTACTTAAGATTTTAAGGTTTTAAATTTGTTATCAACTGTTTCGTATTCAAATATAATATAGGCCCTATGTGACTGTCATAGAATATTATTAAATAATATCTATAAAATCATCCCTGAAAGAGGGAGATTATGTATTTTGTAATTAATTTATCAAAAAATAAAATAAGTAACACATAATTATTTTTTGAATCCAGTGGTTTTCTTAATTTGTCAATTTTGCACATGATTTATACCCCACAATGAAGAACTTTAAAACATTTAATATGAAGGACAGATAAAATAAACCAAACATAATGTTATATAGTTGTTTTTTTTGAATTTGAATTATAAATTACTAAAAATGTGGATAGAGAGAAATGTTATTTATAGTTGAAAAATAATATTTTGTAGATTATTAATTATGTACATTTTTAATCAGCCTAGGGGTCGACAGTCAAATTTTTACAGCACCTCAGAAGCTAAAAATGTCAGTCCTCTCCTGATATAAATATATTATATTAAGATAAATAAATGTATTACATATATAATATTATATTCTAAACAACGTACTTACCAATTATTATGGTTTTTATTTCAAAATAAAGAATTTTTGGGTAAGTTTTTTAAGGTAAGTTGTTAAATTCTGTATTAAAATATTTTTGTTAGGGTTACAACTTACAGACTACAGTCAATAACAGTCCTTATGTAAATATTGTGAATAATGAAAGTGGTCATTTTATTTTTGTTTAGAGTGTTACTGGGCACCCTTGATATTTTGTAATTGTGTAAGTCCCGGAGCATAGGGTGCCTGTATTTCAACTGATGCTTCTAGAATAGAATGTAAATTTTTCTAAAATATCTGGTAAAAAATAAATCATGTTTTGTAATATAAAAAATAATAAAACGTAAAATATATTGCACTAATTATCTTAGAAATAGATATTATATCCAAGGGAATAGGTATATATAACTTGGTTCTAGTAATTATTTACCACTGGTTAATATGTACATGTCTTGTTAAGAGAGGACCCAAAAATATTGCAGGACCCCACCCCCCGAAATTGAGATCTGCGCATGCCTATGTATATGAACCATAATATTATATACATGTTTTACAAAAAAAAAAAATCAGATACAAATTATTTGAACATTTCTTCTGGATATCTACGTAATGTAACTACATTTGATGATAATTTTGATGTCTGACATGGTGAAGTTTTAAAAATAGAAGGAACTGCTACAAAATTCAGTTCTAGTCTTGAACATAGAGCCCAACGCCCAAGACTATGTATAAATATTAAAAAACTGTGTTAAGCAATGACATACATGTAATCTGTTAATCAGGCCTGGCTCAAGGGGTAGGCGACATAGACCCACACCTAGGGCAGCATTTCCAAAATACTGATAATATTATAGTTAGGGGCGGCAAAATTTGATTTTGCCTAGTTCACTATTTTTGCTTGAGCCGGCCCTGCTGTTAATCAATAACCTATTGGTATGGGTTCAATTAAATTTTTTTTTTTATTTAATTTATTGAACAGTAATACTGAAAGTATCAACCTTTTATGCAACTCGACATCTGCATACGTAATATGTTTATTGTAAATGTCCCTATTTTATTGTATTTTAAAATTAATAAACTTCTTTTTTGTATTATTTATTTTTGGTATCTTAGTTTCTGTAGCTACATTTTTTAAATTAGATCAACTATTAATACATTATTTACTACCATAGACCTATAATGATTCTTTATGTTTGCTACACTGAGCAGTATTGCCCGATAATTTTAAATGGGTGAGAAATTTTAGTACAAGACTAACTTCAGCTGAATATGATATTTAATAAGCATAATAACATAAAAAATAAATATTATAATAAGTAGGCAAGGGGTGGTAGGTAATTCAAAAAATGAATTGCCCGAAAATATATTTTACTTCGACACTAACACTGAATCTATTAACTTTGATTTTAATCATAGACATTTTAATACTAACTAGGTACATTTTTTTTATTTGGCTAGATTTTATTAATTTATTGTGACAAATCATAATAACTGATATGGGAATGTCTAATTTACTGAACTGTCAAAATAGAATAAATTAATTTTTATATTAACTTTCATTGTTTATACGATTATGAGATGACTATTATTATCGTTAAAACATTTAGTATGAATTAGAAATAAAATAAACTTAACATAATAATATAGATGTTTACATTGAATTTGCATTATTAGTAACCAAAAGTTTGGGAAAAGACCAGTGTTTATCATCTATAGGTGAAAAATAAGATTTTTCAATTTATGTAAATATTAAATAGGCCTCCCCTGATATAACAAGATGGATAAATATATAAGTATTACGCATAATAAAATATTATGTACTATGTACTTACTAATAATTATTGTATATTTTATTTCAAAATCAAGATTTTTAAGAGTAGTTGTAAAGTTAAATTCTATATTTTAAGATGTTATAATATTTTTTTTAAGGGTTACAACAATCAGTTACTGTCCCTCAGGTAAATTATTAAAAATGAAAGAGGTAATTTTATTTTGTACCTACGAGTCAAGAGTTTTCGTGATAATTCAACAGATACAATATAATTGATCTTACTAAATATTCAAGGATAACTAATAAGTTAAAAAATGTAAACATCTATTTCATATTTGCAATGCAGAAGATAAAAATGTTTTAATACAGCAAAATAAAAATGTAATTGTACAAAATGAATCTTTATATTAACTATTTCATTAATTTCTTCTTTTTTATTGTTGTAGTCATTTTATTCTGTAATTAACATAAAAAAATAAAAATTATACAAACATACTATGCGGAAAAATATTAAATATTTATGCAAATTCATACTTACATTTTTAGCTTTTGGGGATTTATTTTTATTTTTATTGACTGGAATATTTTTTTCTACATTTGCTTTTTCGTTTTTTTGCTTCTTTTTCTTTTCTACATTTGCTTCTTCGTTTTCTTGCTTCCTTTTCTTTTTTGACTAATAAATTAAATACAATTAATATATGAATAAATTACAAGATATTTTTTATACACAGAGATACCTGCAATTTTTTTGTTTCTACAAATTCCATCAAATATTCTTCTTCAGCGTCATCACCTTTTTCACCTTCAGAATCAGCTTCATCAGATTCTGAACAATTACTTTTAATTTCATCCTTCTCAATTGAAACGTCTGATTTCTAACATTTAAAATAGTTTAGAATTAATGCATAATTTTAAGTATACAATATGATACAAAGAATTATAAAAAATATTATAGTTAATTAATAAAGCAGATATATATTCATATGCATATTTTTTTCGGATTGATACTATTATATACAAAGTACAAAATATGCAACACTTGTTCGTTAATTCAAAGTTTAAAAAAATTAATTAATTTTTTAGATATTTTAAGAAGTAAATCAAAACAAAAAAAACTGCAGCAGTCTATGGGACCAGACCAGACCACTTACGGGTTAAACAATACTGCAACATAAATGGCTATAGAATTTTCTTTAAAAATGCTTCAAAATTCAAATTATGACAAAAGTAACTTGAATTTTATTTACTTTTTAGTGCATATTTTATATTTTTAATGCATATATTTTGCATATTAAAGTTGATTTAGTGCATACAAATCCCTATTCTCATTATTAAAGTATGATTACAACAACTAACTTCATCTTCTTCATTATCTTCCTCAATAGCAGATTCGTCACTGTCATTTTGTTTATTTTTTTTATTATATACATTATCATCATTGTCATCATCAAAATCTGATTCTTCTTCAGATCCCTAAAAAAATAACCAAAATTAACCCTGCACAAATATTTTAACTTAGGTTCATGAGCTCACCGACAATACTGTGACATCTCCATTTGGTTTTACTAATACACGTTTTCCAAACAATTCACCTTCAACTTCTTTATCCTTTGAATACAATTTAGATTTTGTATATGGTCCTTGAACTTCATTCCTGGATACTAAATTAAAATTTTTTAATGAAAATACATTTTTTTTGTCCCTCAAATAGACACTTACCCAATGAATAATATATTGGCAATGATTCAGATGTTGGACTCTTAATCAATAGACACCTGATATTTTTTAGGCCACCTGGATAACTATGTGCTAAATTATTAAAGGTAGCTATGATGTTTTCAGCAACTTGCTGAGCTGTTTGTTGCATATGACCTACCTAGAATAATATTACAACTTCTCATTAATATTTATTATACTTATTAACATCAAATGTTTGTGAGAACCAACATTCATTCAATATTATAAAATATTTTATAAAGTACTGAGGTTACAATTATAATAACAAAAATATAAACAAGGTAAACTTGATTAAACAACATACTTGAACAGCTTTTGTAGTTCCTTTGTAATCAATGAAAAAAGATGTCTTGTGTAACTTTGATTCTATTTCAGCTTTTAAGTGTTTTTTTGCTAATTTAACAGTAATTGGGAGCCTGAAAAAATTTTACCTCTTAATATTATTAGGCTTTGCTTAATTTTAAAGGCCATGTCACAAAATCTATTATCAACTTACTTTCGTTTAATATAAAATTCTTTTCCCAATTTCTTAACCAAAAATCCGCTTATCTTCTGATCAATTAAAAATATGTCATGTGAATGACACAAATTTCTTCTAGCCTCATATTCATTAAACTCCACTCGAATTTGTCTTGCTGGCAAAATCTTAAAATTTTTTTAATTATTAATGATTTTACGTTTTAAATTTTTATTGTATTATCTATACCTAACATCTTAATTATAAGATTAAATAAATGTATATTATACAGTGTCAGCCTGGCCATGGCCGCTGAGCTTTTCGGTTTTTTTTTTATGGTCTCGTAAATATTTTATTTCCATGGCAGGTTCTTATATAGGGAGTAGGCAAAGTATTTATCAAAATATTTAAAGGTACGTAATTTTTAAGTACAATTCTTCTTTACAGGGTCCAAGGCTATTAATTATGGGGTTTAGGGAAAAAAAGCACTTTTTTACTAGTGTGTACATTTTATAATTTTAAATGTATATATAATGTACAATATATCTAATAATAATTATGTAAAACTTTTTTTGACATAGGTATCTATAGAACCATATATAATATTCGTTTAATATAATAATACACCAAATATTTTAATCTATATGTCTTGTATAATATTTTATAATAAGAGTAATACATGTTAAGGAATGTTATTGAACTATTTGTTATATATATTTTGATTTATGGTTTGTTTTATGAATTTTTAACTGTGATATAATTAGTTATTGTTTAATGTAATATACTAAATGTAATTTTGTTTATAGCTACCTTTTAATAAAATAAATGTATTACGTAGTATAATAAATTAGATGAATAATAATATAATAAAATAATTTGATAATTAATGAAAAACAATTGTGGCTGGTACGGGACTTTTTTTCCTAGATTCTAATTATAGGATTCCTTCAAAAAACTGATCCACAGGCCTTTGGTGTGCCAGGCCGATACCAATATTAGATATCAAAATGAATTCAATTTAACTTCATATAGGTTACATATTAACTGATAACAGACATTAAATCAACTTACAGTTTTTATATTTTTAATGCCATTTTTAGCCAATAAATCTTTATAATGATGAGACGTTTTCTCATGGTCCACATTCCGACCACGTACAAGATCTGGTACTATGAGGCATATATCTGTTGTATCAGTAACCAGTGAATTTGGTAATGCTCTACAAAATACAATATTTATTAGTCATAAGAAATACATTTTGGGACACAAAAAAAAATCATTTTAAACATGACTAAATAGATAGGTATGATCACATTTTTACTGATACGCAGATTCTCCTGCAGACCTTATCCATTACTTAGTTCTCGACTTCTCGTTGGTAATTCATATTATCAACAATAGATTATATTTTAAAAATTAATTAAAATAAATTTAAAATTATTATTTTTGAATTATATTTTCTTATAATCTTATGACTTATTATAGTTTTGAGTATATGATTTAACTACTTAGGTGATGGTATCAAGTATCAACACAGTATCATGTAATATCTCCATATTATAAAATGTTGGCGGTAAAATTATTAGACCAATGAAATAATGAGAACTACAGTAGGCATAGTGCGCTAAAATGGATGAGAACACGTATCAATGTGATCATACCTATCTATTTAGTCATGCTTTATAACATACATTCGAACTACTCGTTTTGGACCGACTCCCATTTTAACTGCAGTAACTACCAAGTGTATTGGGGTAGCCTCGTCCCATAATTCATTTTTCGGTAAAGTTGAACCATTTTTTATCAATGTAAAAAGTCCATTGACAGCGGCTTCAACCTATAAATTAGATATTATATTACACAATTTAATATTATTAAAAATTAAAAATTATATTAATATACTTTTTTTATATCAAGTTTAGGATCACTCTCGTTAGTATTCACTTCAGTCGTCAGTTTGGATTCCAGTAGCTTCGATTTCATTGAAAGTTTTGATGCACCTTCCTTAGATTTTTTCTGTTTATTTTCCACAACAGTCTTCTTGTCTCCTTTTTTCTTAATGTGCACAGTATTTTTAGGTTCTTTAACGTCAGCTTTTACTTTATCCTTGGCTGCACTTTTTTTAACTTGTTTAGGCTCTTTTGAACAAGATATCCCTGTAAGATCGTTGCCAGACTTCAGATCTTCAAACGCATCAGAGATTTTTACTATATTTTTCAAAACACCGCCAGTAGGTTTCGAAAACTTTTTCTTTTGTATAGCACCCACCAAGGGTTTTTTTGAAGGCATTTTTTTTGATGGAACAGTTTTCACTTTCATTATAAATTTGAAATTTTGATGATTTTAAACAAATGAAAAAAGAAAGAACATGTGCTATTCACTATCTAGATTCTAGACATTCAGTATTCACGTCATATTCACAAACAAAAGCAAACTGTTGAAAACTCCTTATCAATAAAGCACAACAGTGTGTCCTTTTAACAGAAGCTAAATTACTTTTACGTGGAACACGATTACGTGAGTTAACTTTTTTCTCAGATTCACGATTTATCATAGATAAGGTGAGGTCTAGTGACAGATTGCTGCTGCAGGCTGCCCCCCTCGGAGCAGCTTCTCTTATCACATAACCGATCATTATCACGGTCACAGTTTAATACCATTTATATGGTTAATACGCTATCAGTGAGCGCCAAATTAAATTCAAATCGTTTGAAAAATATACATAATAAATAATTTATTATTGTAAATGTAAAGTATATTGTATTTACACAATAATTTGATTATTAATAATTATGTTAATTCTTTCAATAATATTATTAACACTTGTTTTATATATCAGATTTTATTCCACCAAAAAACAAAGAGTAAAAGCACCAGAAGAACAAAGATTAAATAAACCTACATTAACAATTAGAAATCAAATAATCGCCGATTTAAAAGGAAATGACAAAACTCCCTACATTCATATTGATTCTGACCACAATTATACAAAATAAGACCTAGTTGATACCATGGTTGAAATAATCGTATATTTTTAATTAATTTTCTACTAGTTTTTCTACTATAATAATTTTAATTATAACTTTTTAACTTTTTATTTTAGTTTTTTGAATGACTTAACAATCTTAACAACGTATTACAAATTTATACTGAGTGTAGTACTGTAGTGAAACAATACAATATTATTGAAATTATATAATCTTATAATTATATATTAATTAACTATTTTATATTAACATATTTATTTATTTATTTTATATTAATATAATAACGTAGTAAACGTATTAAACTTTGTGACCGTGATAATGATCGGTTATGTGATAATGGTTTTGTGATAAGAGAAACTGCTCGTTTGTACCACAGAACCACGATTTACGCTACAACCACAGACCACAGTATATCGTACATATATGTTACGGTAAAAGTACGAATAGCGGTAAAACCTAGAATTTACCGGTGAAACCTAGGGTACATAAAAAAATTTGGCCTTTGATTTTGAACGTTGAGTTAAATTCAAAATTGTTGATAATTTGAAGAATTATTTTTAACTATTTCTGTTGCTCCAAACGGTGTCATTTGGAAATATGAATTGAATGTTCGAGTTGACCTCAGGAACAGGTTAGAATCTGGATCCGTACCGATAAGTGAACCGTTCAATGGTTCAGGTGGTATTCACGCAATTGCGCCATACTCACACGAACATACGTATAATAGAATTGGCATTGTTCGTCTGTTCTTGGCGCTCTTCTATTTCTCATGCTTGTAGCTGCATTTGTTCTACGACAAAAATTGGCACTCTGGCGTCTTGCTGGCATTTTTAATGACACAAACTAATATAAAATATTCAAATTATTAATAATAATAAAATAATAAAAATCATAATAATAATCAAATCCTTTGACCCATAGCAACCATTAATAAACAAAAATTTCTATCGTAAATCTCAAAATTCCCGTTTAAGCACCTTCCGGGGGTGATCAATTCCCTTTTTAAATAAGCCTAAAACGCATTCTCAGACCTACCAAATATACACAGAAAATCTGATCAAAATCGGTCGAGCCGTTTTGGAGGAGTTCAAGCAATAACACTGTGACACGAGAATTTTATATACTTTTAAGTTCTACAAAAAAAAAAATGTTCACATACGTCACCGAGCCAACCGTCCTGGATGGTCAAGCATTCGAGGGCGTCGCATCTGGTGACGTCCCGTCGACTGTCCGAGGTGGTTTTGAGTGCACGGAAAACCAGCAGATGTACGTCGACTACAACGGGATAAGGTACTACGGTAAATGTTCGCTGCGCAACAACAACAATTCGCCGATGGACTGTTGGCCTCCGAAGCTCGACGATCCCGGTCAGACGACGAGTCTTTCGCTCGGGTTTCGTGTGGATTTGGCTGGTAAAGCCGTGGACTTGCCTCAACAGACGCCGTACTTGCTGTACCCTGACCCGGTTCACTCTGACTTTGAAGTGTTCGAAGGCACCGTCGTCCGTATAGATGGCATTTTTCCGGAACCGTTGCAGCGTCGCCGATCTAACGGCAGCTACATCCTCGAAGTCACATTCCATGGCGATGAGGCGGACGACGACGAGAGGTTCACCATGATCAACGTAACCGAGAATTACATCGAGTGCCGGTCACCTTTTGACATGTCGGTTGCTTATATTCTAGAGATCACGATCACAATCGACCTAACAAGTCAAACGGACTGTAGTGCAAAGACACAGACTGTATTATGCGATCGTTCGTTTACTGAGTCAGCCATACGTCTTCGGTGGTATTTTGGCCATGTTGATATTATGCGTATTTACACTGATCTCCTGCGTAAAGAGAACAATGAACAGTTCTAAGTAACATATGGATGAACGATATATAGGAGAACTTCGAAACATCATCGACGGAATAGACGACACTACCGCATGTCTGCATAGGCGTAGTGTTTGAATTTTGGGGATTGTAGCTCAAGTCTATACTTGATACTCTTATGATGCTTTTAAGTTATAGTAGTGAAATCATTATCTTTTGGGAGGCTATAGAAACTCTAGGGGGATAAGTCCCCCCAGCCCCCCCCCCCCTTATTTACGCCTATGCCTCTGCGCCTATTTTTTTAATTCAAACACTGGTAAGAGGCATTGAATTACGTCGGAATTAAAAATACATTATTGGGACTAATGTAAAATATCTAATTGTTTACTTGTATAAAATAATGTGCACATTATAGATATTTTAGAGTTGGCCAATATTATTATTTATTATTCACTTTTCAGTAAGACAGTATTTCAGTATAATATCTATTCACTATATATTTATAAATAGTATACAATATATTAAAGCCCTATATACAATTCATAATAATATTTAATGCTGCGGTATGTGCGTCGTTTCTTGTTTAAACACATATAAATACTCGACGGTGTATTATAGGTATTTACTATGTTTTGATATTTTGTATGTATCAGTAATTATAATTTGTTCGCACTGTGACAGTACCTATCTTCTAACTATCATGATATTATAGCCATTAAACTTACAATTATATTAAATTTACCTATATCATTGTGTGGACCTGGCCTAACAATTTATGGTGAGACCAACGATTAGATCTATTGTCTTGTCTATATCTTGTATTCTAAAGGGTAGGTATACTATATCAAATTGGTACATTAGGTTTATTGACACTACGCCGCTACCTATATAGTATTTGGTCATAATTTAGCTTAAGGGTCTATGATTAATAAATGATTAGAACAAACGTTATTTCATTTGTTAGGTGTTTCTGTTACAGTTTGTATAGGTGTTAAGTCCATAAGCACAATTATTGTTAGAGGACAAAAATTGGCCTAAAAATTCCTTTAAAGGCCGCTAATAAACTTGGAATAGTAGGCCGGACCTTACAAGTCCGCCCCTGACATTAACAATCGTAATTCCTAACAAAAAAACCTACGTAATTACAATCAAAATAATAAATAAGAATTAATAACTTGAGACTTACCTACCACTCTCTGTCTTATCGATTTTTCGTTGTGTTCAGATATTCTCGTGTTTGACTGTGTACACAATATCGGATACAATATATTGTATCATACATTCATACCTATACTGCATTCGCGTTTTGGTTTGTGCAATATTGTGCACAACCACATTTTACTTGGCAAAGAGATCAAATGTAATTATTATGGACAATATTGAAAAGTCATTATAAAACACTTCAGCAATGTACCTATTTTGCCTATACTATACGCCGGGCAACACTTTATGTTTGCATTAAGTATTAAAATATATATTAAATGCTATTTTATATAATTATACACACCAAATTGCTATCAGCATTTACACAGATTTTTAGCTAAGTCTATTATACTATAGATTGGGGGGCATCGCCCGATTGCAGCCCAAAGTAACCTTTTAACCTATTCATCTGTCCCGATTTCGGCCAGTACATAGTAGGTAGGAAATACTATTTTCAGTTATAAAAACTAAATAAATACCCCGATTGTGTCCGATACGTATTTTGATATAAATTTAACTTCGTATTCGCGATTCAAACGACCATGTGAAGTCGCGAAAGTTATGATTCAAAATTTAATTTGCTATTTTATACTTCACATCCAAGTATAATTTTTGGAAATTTTTACGAAAGACGTCAAGTAGATAACCGCTCTGCTGAACAGTAGGTGTCAAGATGTACCTCGATTTTGAGGTCATTGAATTCAATGAAAACCGAATCTTAGTAGAAATGGTTCAGAATAATACTTAATACCTATTACTCTGCAGTTATTCTGAGCGGAGCAAAGAATGTATTGATTTTACAATGATATATGATTATTTTTTTGTATGTGTGCGGCGGTTTTATGATCACCTTTTGAAACACTAAAAATTCTTAGATTTTCAACTTCAATTCTTTTTTTGGTAGGAAATTACATATCGATTTTATATTTTATTGTTATTTGACTTTGTATTCTACTTTCAAAATAAACAAAAAAATGTTGTAAATTTAAATTGTTTAAATTGTTTTAAGACAATATTTAGACAAATCGATATGTTATTCCCTCAAAAATATTATTATCTAACTTTTTTGTAATGGGTGATTTTACTTTGAGATTACTTAAAAATATAGAAAAAATGATTCTGCGTAAATGCGTTTTGTCTATGTGGCGCGTGGGCCAGAGAGAGAAAACAAATGGTGTGCCGAGATCTTAACAACAAAATAGTTTGCAAAACAACGAGATTTTAATTTGATGAATTACATAAAATTTTGAACTTTTATCTAGTAATCTTTTAAATTTACAATTTTAAAACCTAATGACTCGTTTTAAAATATCAAAACCAAATGTAAGTTGGGTACTTGGATAGATTATATTATACCCACTTACCCACTTTTAAATTCAATAATATTATATCAATTTACTTCAATATTAAAAATATTAAATAACAGAGTTAAATTGATGGTTCTTGATAATTGATAATTCTGAACATAAAATTTGATGTTATGGACTGTACTACTGTAGGTACCGTCTGGGTCACCTCACATGTGGGTATAAGCTTATGACCTTCTATATTTTAAAGGAATCAGTCTTTATAGAAAATAAATACATATATAAGTTACTGATAATTTCATGACAATTTAAATATTGTAACATTTAAATAATAATAATTTATTATAATTATAGAGTCAACCAAGAGTATAATTTACAAAATGACCAACCCTTGTTTCTTCAAACAATAAACTAATAACAGTTAAAAACGTATATCTGAATAAAATTATTGATGTAACAATCAAACCAAGTCATCAAGGATAGGAAAATGTCAACACCAAATTAAGTTCATTTTTATTTATTAAACACATTTAAGTAAACATTTCATTAATACTTAAGAAAAATTTATCATGAATTTCATCAATAATATAGGTACACGCTAAATATTTTGGATGTAAATATATATATATATATATATATATATATATATATATAGATATATATACATATATATATGACATATATATATATATATATATAGATATATATACATATATTATCACTGAAGTCTCAAATGTTACTTTAAACAAAATTATGTTGCATAATAACAAAAAAACAATAATATCTTTATGCAAGTCTTAAAAATTTAAACGTAATATAATATTATAAATTATTCAAATGTGCATGGCAGGTTGTATAGTACAATAGAAAATACACAAATACAATAATAACAATAATTATAATAACAAAAATACCAATAATGTATTAGGTAATTAATAATATATTTTACCATGCTATTATGTAAACTGAATACTTCTTGTTATTAATGCAGAATCATAGGTAAATAACGAAAAGAATAATTTTTTTATTACAAAAATAGCTTAATATATGAAAATAAGATATAAATAATTTATTTAGATGGTATTTTTTCTGATAAGCATTGCAAAGCATTGATTGATGTATAACTATTATTTATATATTGCTTGCGGTAGCTTTAAAATAACTATATTACCTATAAGATGCTATTGATAATAGGCTATTGATAGTAGGTACTGGGTACTTATTTATTTATTTTTTTTGATTTATTATTAATTATTATTATACACATATTATATATAAATGCACCTTATAAATGGCACATTATTAACAATTTGAATAAACAATGGAACAAAATATACAAAATTAAACGATTAAGAGATTAGATTGGGCGGATTATAAGTGCAATCGCAATAAATACTACTTACATTCATATCAAACATACATTTTAAATTTTGTATTCAAATATGTTTTACTACTAAAAATTACTAACATTATCACAATTTTTCTTCGTAAAAAATTCCTGGAAGGTAACTTATATATATTTTCCTTAATTTGTAATAACGTTAAAAATAAAATATCATAAGAATTAACAGATCAACAGAACAAAAATGTTCAACGTATTTGATTTTAAAAAATGTCAATAAACATAAGTGATTGATCATATAGTTATTACTATTATATTCATGTGTAAAAAATAAGAAAAATATTTTTTAAATATTAGACAAATTATTATAAGAGAACATAATTGATGATACTATTTTTTATAATTATATCTATTATAAAATAAAATAATTCATTGAAATAAAATTAATTTTTAAACAATGAGTGATTATCAAAAAGGTCCAAGGATAAGTTATTTTTTTTTATCCATACAATAAATTAAAAGCTTAAACAAAATAATTATTATTTTTGTGACATTCTTAAGATTTTGTAGAAAATGTAAGATTACAATATAAAAAGTGAAATTTTTTTTTGGCACAAAAACACTTAACAGTCTTATATAAATAAAAAATGGTCACTTTCAAGGTCACAAATTCAGACAAGCCTTATGAGCATTCCATGCACTGTAGTCTGTAATTATAACGGTTCTGTAAATTGTATGTCAAATAAAATAATAACAACATTTACATTTATTATTTTTTTCTATAACATAATAATATAACTAATTTATTTACATTACACATGTTTTGTGCTTATGTAAACCTCATTTGTGAAATTCCCAATTTTGTGAGGTGGAAAAACTCTAGATCTTAGTAAATTTTAAATATATTAAATAATATTAATATTAATAAAATATAAATAATGATGTAATTTTTTATTTTTTATTATTGTAGTTAATTATCATTCATTTTTTTTAATTACAATAATACAATATAAAAATATATATATATTATTTTTAAACTTTTAATATTATGTATGGCAAATGACAAAAATTATATGATGAAAAGGAAATAAATAAAAATTATAAGGTTAAAATGTTAAATACTATTAATTATTAATGTACATGGTCTGGTATAAAAAGAAAAATAACATGTAAAACCATTTATAGAATATTTATATCAATTATCTTTGCAACCTAAAATTAACTTATAAAATTGAAATATAAATAATAATATTATAGTTCTTTAAACTCAACTATGTAAAATCTTAATGTGGGATCTATTAAAATGATTGTTTGTTTCTCAGTTCATGAAATGTGGGGTATTTATCATTGTTCATTACATGGATTGGGCTATTCCACAAATGGGGTAAAACATTTGTATTAAACAATTATTATATAAATTAATGCCCCACTTTTAAATAGTGTATGTGTATACTTACACCCTTTTAATAATCACTCTGTTTGCATTACTCAAAAAATTAGAGATTGCTAATGATTCCATAAGTATATATTATATATATATATATATATAAAAAACGACTTGAACAGTAATAAAATACTAATACATTTTTATAAAATTAAGTATCTAACATTTAAATCCTTTCAATATATTTTTTTGTATTCATATAAAATACCTTTGATATAAGATTCAAGATTATTTTAACTTTGTTTCAAAAGTCAGATTGTGAGAATAGATCATAATTTATGTCAAAATTGTACTAACAAAATTACTGAACATGTTGTTAACTTTAATAATAGTTCAATCTTAAGTTTATTATATGAATTAAGTTGGCCAATAACAAAGAATATATTATTTAATTTAAATTTGAGCGAATCATAAAAGTGCTATATTTCGATTTAGGACATTACGACATTTTGATTGAACGGTTAAATTATACTTTGGTCAGTTTTGTTAAAGGTCAGTCAATTAAAATAATATATGCATAATACATAGGATAACAAATAATAATGGAAGACTTCAAAAGTTACGGCATAAATCCAAAAACTAGCAAAGTCACAATTATTGTTGACATTAACATGGACCAATGAATTGAAATTTGTATATTTTTAACATAAAACTTAAACTGTAGGTATTATAATTATAAATTTAAATTAAATAAAAACCCAGATTTGGAATATTAAAAAAATTAAAACTATAGTGAATACATTGCTTATTTGTGGTAAAAACTATTTAGAGATATGTAGCATGTGAATCGAACTAAAATGATCCAGAAATGTTGGTTTCATGTTTCATATTGTTGGTCCCAAAAATATTTTAAAAATATACATTGTATAATGTATTTGTATAATAGGTATAAACTATATAATATGTCATATGTGCAAAATGTAAAACGTACCTATTAAGCAATTTAAGATCGAGTTACAATCACTGTTTAGGAGATATTAAAATATAAGATAAAAAATCATAAACAGCAGAACAAAAATTAAAAAAGAAATTTCATTTTACAATTTTAAAACACAAGAACAAAACGATTTCTATTTGAATGTCCCTACTAGGTAAATCATCTTAATAAACTCACTACTCAGACCGGTCATCGAGCGATGTCGGTGAGAGTTAAAATCACAGACCCGTGTATTTGTGTGTGTGTGTGTGTGTGTGTGTGTGTGTGTGTGTGTGTGTATGTGTGTGTGTGTGTGTGTGTGTGTGTATGTCGTATGTGTGTGTGTGTATGTCGTATGTGTGCTTTATATTGTATAAATATGTATTAAGTATTATATAATAAAATACAATTATATTATATAATATATTGTGCATAGAGACACCGAAGATTCAACTCGTCTACCACACGTTAGAACCAACCGCAGTTTCACCGATTTACACTATCGATCACACCGTGAAACCTGTATAAACTTTCGGTGTCTCTTTTATTAAATCGGCCATTACATGTTTATGCCTAGTATTTACACCGAATATATAGATCATTTTTGGATAACTTTGTGCCTGCGGCAAAGAGTAAAAATTAAATAACATATTTTTGTCTGTACATAATATTGTATGACTCACGTCACTGACAAACGCGCGCATGTGTGTGTGTGAGTGAAGTGGATAAGCAGAAATCTTGATCATATTGCGGTGGTGGCGCTGCGTCCTCACCATTATTACGCGGTCAACAGCATGCCCGGCGTTGACGGGGTGGACCTTCTCTGCCGACGTTTGGTGACCCAGGGCAGCAGGCAGCACCGGACGATGGCCGCGAGGATGCCGACCAACGTGGTGATGAGACCGGAGAAGATCAACACGAACTTGTACTGAGACGCGTCCGCGCCCGGCTTCAGCTGAACAAGCCCGACGATCAGCAGTATGGCCCCGATCAGTATGGTCACCACGGCTATGTGCAGCACGGACACCTGTGGCAAACATATCCGTACGGCATTTGAGACACACGTTTACGGGTCGGCCACATGAATAAACAATTTCTCATGTGGAATTTGCAAGTATCATGTTAACGAGTACCTTTGTTGTCCCGCTCGGATCGACCGAAATGGCTCTATTTCATGCAGTTTTTTTTAATATACCCTGGTGAACATAAATAGAATATAAAACAAAATAAAAAATGCAAAACCAAATAAATAAAGCAAAAATAATAATAATAATGATAATAATAATAATAATAATAATGACTAATAATATTAAAATATATATATAAAAAAATGATAAAACGAAGACCGAATAATTTTTTTTTTTTAAATTATTCGATTCACGTAATTTGTTTGGAGCAAAATAGCAATAAAAGATAAAAAAAAAATAAAATAAAATGAGAAGATAAAAAATAATATATTTTATTATCTTATATACGTTCATTCGCATGCGTATACGATACATCATAATATATGAATTCATAATATACTTACGTACGTCTAATGATATTTTAAATATTATTTAAATTACAATAATATTTTATAAAAATCTTATAGATGATATTATATCGGAATTTTCGGATTTTGAATTGTGCACAATTAATTCCAATTTTTAGATGTCTGCTGCGATGGTGCAGTTATATAGGTGTAACAGAATGAACTGACAAATGTAATAACTTTTCTTCTAACAAATATTATGAATATTTTTTTTATACAAAATGTTATTATAAACAATTTGTTTTTATTTATATTGAAAAGTTATTACATATTTAGCTAATTACATTTGTATTTGTTTTTTTTTCTATTACATGCTGTATATTATATTTTGGTTTTTACTAAAATAGGGATAGAAGAGATTTCAAAATGTTTCGAAACAAGTAACATCATACCTAATAAAATTATTTTTATAATATAAACTATAAATATATATAATATGTAGTCTTCGCGGATTAGGAAACTTTTGGAATGTTAAGACAACACTGTGTCTGTGTACACGATTTAAAACTATAATACTCGACACGTTGTCTCGAAAGGTACAAAGGCATACGGTGAAATTATTTCAAAGAGAAGGAGTATACGAGTATTATGAAATACAGCGTTAGTTTTCACTCTACGAGTTCAACACGACATTGTTTATTTGTTTATAGAAAGATATTAATACATAAATATAATAAGTATTATAATTCGATTAAACGGATGAATAATATTAATATAATAATCGAGGGGCATATTAATATCACGCGGGGTTTTCAATTGGCCTTTCACCATCTGAAAATGCCCTCGCGTGGTCGTGGTATATATTTATATACTGCACAAACTGGACACCATAGTCCGTATACGTATTTTACAGTAAATAATTATACACATAGTGCAAAGAGAGGATTTTGTTGCGATCAGTTATTGCGGCCTCAGTTGATTTTTGTTTGTCAAAAAAATAAATGTTTTCTACACACACATAAACATAATTTTAAGTAATTATTATATAATGTAACACGAAATTTTTATAATAAACATTTAAGCTTTAAACTTCAAAGACTAGACGAATGGAGTAGTGGATCACATATTTTGCCGGGTACATTAATATTGAGAATATAAATTATAATGCAGATTGCAGGGTCCAAACATTTTACCATCTTATAAGAACTTTATATGGTTATTACTTATTAGAAAAGTTCAGAGTCACTCCAGATTAAGAAATTAAAAACATAGTATGCTATTAAGACGAAAATAGAGTTATAATTACTTGAAAATTTGAAATACAGTGGTGTAGAAACAATTTTTTTTTACCAACTGAAATCGACAGATATTGAGATATATAAATGCCGATTTGCGTTAAAATAATCGCAGACGTGAGCTGGCTGATACACAATATTGACCAAGGGATTGGCTTAATAATAACCAAATACACTACACATATAGTTGGCCCTTTGGGTGGGTGAGGGTATGTGCGAGAGGTGGTCGGCTTACTTTTGAGCAGACATAGATATCTGGCAGCGTGTTTTGGATGTACGGCGGAGAAGTGATCGGTGTGCCGGTCTGAGAATGTGGTGACTGCAGTGTTAAAAGACTCGGTCTCCGGTTTCCAGTGGTGTTTGATGTGCCTTCCCGGTCAGCGGTGTTCAGATTATTCACGCATACCACTTTTTTCTCCTGCCTCCGCCGCTCGTGGCGGACGGCCACAGCAGGCATCGCCCCAATCATGGTTATTTCGTCTGTATTTTGTATAAACCGAGTAAATAAAATTAAAACGAAAAAAAAATACATAATAATGTTGAAAAAAAACCCGCTAGTTCAATAGGTATTCTATGTTATCATTTATTTATTAATATCATATTATATCAATGATCCATATCCTCCTAACGACGTGCAAGCACAGGGCATATAATAATGACTGCGCCCGAAACAAGTTTATACCAGTGTAGTGAAGCAAGGGGGTTCTGATATACGACGGTTAGGTATCGAGTTTAATCCTAATCTTAAAATCAAGAATGGCGAATAAAACGAAATACAGACGGCATTCAGCAATTCCATTTATAATCATTAGAATATAATATAGTTTAATTTTTACTGTAGTACTGTAGTATAGTATAATTATATAGTAATAAGCTTTGTGAATTTAAAACATTATTATTTTTAGTTATTAATGAATAATGATTTTTTTTTTTTTTATTAAGAGTAAGGTTTCAACAGCTGAGGTTATTAGCCTGGTTGGGTTTTTGTACTTTAGTGTTGTCGGTAGGGGGAGGAACACGTGTGTGTTGGGTTTGGCAGATTTTTTGATTGGGCACCCGTAGGTATCTGCCATGCCCGGGTGGGGGACGGCGGCACTTGATTCTCCGGACACCGTGACTTGCCCGAAGAAAAATGCCGTTCGAATAATGATTATGTAAGCTCAGAAGTTGACTCAATAGTAGGTACATGATTTTAAAACTTATTAAAATAATTTACATGTTGCTGTTAAAATAAACAATATAAATAGCCAACCGGCTATAAATTATAATGGCTATACATATATTATTAACAACTACATAGGTACGCATTAAAATATTAATTTTCAATCCTTAATAATAATATGGGTATACAGTATTGCCGTATTATTATATATATATTTTTTAAAGTATTTATCAAGTTTCAACTGTATGGTAAACTAGTAAATAAGAATGTAAATTCATATACGTATTAACGGATTAGCTAAGTCTATATATATAAAAATGGGACAGCGAGAACCTCTCTGTTCTACAGTAGGTGTCGAGTGGATCACTGTAAAGGATGTGTTAAATTTGAATTTAATGATACCTAATGGTTTTTGAAACAGTAAAAACTTTTTTCATATAAATGATTTCAAAAAAAATCTTAAATGTTCAAAAATTAAACATTTTATAATTTTTTAACTACAAATTAATTGTGGTTACGTCAAAATTTGTACTTTAAATGCTAATAAAAATAAATGTTCCTATATGACGTTAATATTTTTAATTAGCTATAATAAAAACGTGTTAGGAACATAGTTTAAAGTTTTTGAGCTTTCTGACTGAACAAATAATTTTTATTGACGTTTTTAGAAAAAAAATATCTGAGACAATCTAAGCAAAAACGGTCCAACCGAGATTACCAAACAATTTTTTTAATAATAATATTAATTTTTTTCTTCTTGATTATTTTAAAAAGTACCTACTGTGAATTTTCATTTCCGACTTCCCAAAAATACCAACTATATTCAATTTTCTACCAAAAACCTTCATTGAAGTTGATGATCAGAACATTTTTTCTACTAGGTAAGTTGAAAAGTTTAAGTTGTACAAACGCTTTGAAATACCTCACCTAAACATCTGAAATGATATACTAGAAAAATTAAAATGTTATTATTAATTTTCAAGCCCCCCTCCCCTCATTTAAAAATCCTGTGTAGGCCACTGTAGGTACCTATACATTAATTAACAGATAGTTGAACATTTGTAAAATACTTTTATCACTAGATTTAAGACCAGATTATTTATAAATTTAAAAAAAAAATCTTATTGCAGAGAAAAGTATAAATTATTACTTCTATTATATGACTGTCATGAGTAATGATATCAATTGATGACATAGCTGACGTAACAATAAGTTATATTGTTTTTTAGTCAAATAAGTGTGTAAAAAAAAATAAAATTTTACAAACTGTCAAAAGTAGTTTTTATATAATATGTATTATAATGTTTTTCGAATTGTGTGAAACAATATTACATTTCAATTTGAGAAAATTTTACAGTAAAATTAACGTTACTTTTGTCTATTTCATATAAATCATGGTTTTTATTATTTCTAAAATAATAAGTATTAGATTTACATAAAAATATATGGATTTCATACCAGTTAGTGTTTTAAAAAGGAGCATAGAAAAAATGTTTACAGCTTTCAATAAATAAAAACAAGTACCAAAAAGGGTAATTTTTTTAATACTTCATAAAATATTATGTATAACTGAAACAGAAAATAATTAATAGGTGAATACAAACATAATAATAGTAAGTACTATAACCGCATTAACACACACATGGGTTTAATCAACCACCAATTAAGACTCTATTTCTCTTTTGCCTCAAGTCATAAGATATAACATAATAATATCTAAGCATATTCAGCCAAGGGCGTCTGCCGAAATATACTCGTAAACCACTAATTTTTGTTACTAAAAGTGATAAGACAATTAATATTAACTAAAATAGCCACCTCCAGCACCCCTCCGCAGACACCCACGTATTCAAAATAAGTAGTCTAAAATAATTGGTTATATAATACTTATCAACAAAAATAAATAAGAAAAATAATACATGTATGATTAAAAAACTTTATTTTATTATTCTGAATATTAAAATGTCAGTAATAGTTGTTTTTATTTAAATATGTTAAGCAATCATAATATATATATTTATATAATAATTATAAATTAATTAATTCTACTGAATAATTAGCTGTGATAGAATGATACAATAAGTTAATTATAAAAATTCAATATTCAATGCATTATTATAATATATGCTTTATAATTATCATTAGTTAGATATATAAACACAAAAATCACAGTGCAAGTTATTTCATTCAAGTCAAGAACATGGTTCAAACCAAATAATAGTTATGAACACAGAGGTAAATTCTCTAAGTATTAACCAAATAAATTTACATGTAAATTAAAAACATAGAAACAATAAGTTTTAATCTTTAAAGTGGTGTTAATTATAATTATATAATAAATAGCAAAACTTAAACCAATAAATACTTCTTTGATCCCGGTGTTATTTTTAATTATTCAAAATCAAGAAAAGTGTTGAGCAAGAATTAAAAGTACAATGATTGCAAAAAATATTTGTTTAAACTAAAGATGGAACGTAAATTAATATTTTCAGTCTTCCAAAAGAAATTCTTCATGAAATATTTAATATACATACTCAAATATAATTATTATACAATTATCTCCATAGTAGTATTATGATACGATTATTGATTCAATGATTTAAATTACATAACAAATTTGTCTAACAACATAACATAAACAAAAACAATAACTAATTATAATATATTAATTGCTTATCATTTTTTCCTAACAAAAATTTAAATCATATAACTTTATAGTTAGTGATTTCACAGTTTAGGGTATTTTTAAGTTGGCAATTCAAATTTAAAACCAAAAATATTATAATACAAGCAAAACAATACGTACAATATTTTTTTTTAATTAATAAAAATTGGATAGTTCACTAAATGTATTGTGCATTTATAGTTTAATTAACAATATTTAAACACAAAGCTACAAAAGTCAACTAAATAGTATAAAAATATCAAATTACAAGTATAAAATATAGGTATAATTAAATATTTAAATATTAGGTAATTAAGGAAGTCAATATTCATTCATAAACAGGCAAATAAAATAAATGTAAATAATTTTTAAATATAAATTAAATTTCTTAAAAGTAATTTATTTTAATAACGGCATTTTTTTTTTTTAAACTTCTTATTGAGTTAATTTGTTAAAACTTACTATGTTTCAGTTGTATCATAACACCGTGTTACCAATAATTCCCTATTGTATGCATTATGTGTCCTGCCTGGATTCTGCCTCTCTGTTTCAAGATTATTATATTGATCAACAGGTCTATACTCTGAACCACATGCTTCTTCTTCAGCTATTTGATCAAGATCTGAACCGGGAGAATTTTGCTGTTGACTCTGACTTTGTTGTCGTGCTTTATGCTGTTGTTTTGTATGCATAGCACCAGTTTCTGCATCTGATACCAGTCTTCTACCTGATCTTGTTCTAGTCAATTGGCGTTCCACGTATGCAGCTAAATCTGATTCAGCTTTGCGATTAATGAAATGATTCAACACAAGCAAAAAGAGACCAATTAAACTTGAAGTTAAACCAGTTATTACAAGTTCATTAACCCAATTTTTTGAAGCCCACGAAACATAATCATCAGGTATAATGCCAGATCCAATTAAAAAAAGGCCCAAAACTAAAAACACCACACCAACGTGAAGCATGCCTATGCTAGAAGCAACTTTAGTATCAAGCATTTTAGGTGGTCTCTTTCTTCTCCTTGGCCCTTGTGATAGGCTACCAACAGATCCATGGTATTCTGTTGGGCTTGTCACTGTAGATTTAGACCCATGAATTCCACTTTCTATCGATTGAGAACTTAAGCGACGTCTTTCCACATGCCGTTTAAGTTCAGCTCGTCTCTTACGTTGACGGCGAATCGCCAAAGCTGACTGCAAACCAAAACTATGCATTCTAAAAAAAAATACATAGAACAAAAATGGATTAATTGATTATTCAAAATTGTTGAGCATTAAATTTAATTTTGGAATTACAAATTTTCTTACCTGATCTATGGATGCGACTTTCGAGCTTAATTAAATTAAAAAAAACTATGTTTTTAAGTTTGTAAATATTACGCGTAACACGATATGTACTAACATCTATTCTTTGATGTTACGATTTATAAATTACGTAACTATATTTAACGCTAATCACACAACTCGCGAAAAAAAAAACAAAACAAAAGGCAATAATACAGTATCGAACTAATATTGTGTTCAACAGACGACGAGATAATGCGTAAATAAAGTAAACATAAGACCTGCATGGAATAATCAAGGGTAGTGGTAGAGTGGAGAATATAGTATTGATCTACAGTAGTGACGGTAAAAACCGTACGTTACCATAGAAACTGTGAGCGTAGGGCTCGCGATTTATTCCATATTATACCAATAGCACATTGTATGTATTTTGCCGTATTCAAATTTCAAATACATTATTGTCTTACGAATTTGGACAAAATAATATATTTATGTCCCTTAACAATTAAGACAACAGTATAATTAATGCATTAGTTACCTTATTCATTTTACAGACAGTAATAAATAATATTGATAGTTAACGTATTGAATATAAGCCCTATACTCTATACTCTCTATAAACCCTAGGGATAGCCCTTATTGGAATTAAAATAACGTATGAAATATTGAAATATGGAAATATAGATTCATTAATTCTTTATTACGCAACAATGGCGTAATACGAATAATTTGGCTGATACGAGAAAGAGAGAGAGAGACAATTTATACACCTAACCTAGCTCGTCGCTTCACTAAAAAAAAGAAGTCCCCACTCCCCAGGCTCCACCAATCGATCAAGTTGTTAATCTGTATATCGAATCACTGATATATACTATCCGTTTACGATCCATTTATAAATATACTTTACTATATAAATAGAAGACCTGGCAAGGTGGCACCTGCCAGGGGCGTAACATATCGAATGAGTGGAGCGCAAAATCAACAAATTTTTTAGGATAAGGGGGCGCAAAATTGTCATTTTGCCAGGAGTAGCGCTCGATATTGCTCGACCCGGCTCTGTATCAACATACATTTATACATTTGTTACATAATATTAAGATTTATATTTTAATTTATTTATTGACTCTTAGTAGTTAATACGTCAATGTTGGAGTTCAACTAATAATAAACGCCACCGAACCCAAAGCGCAAACATTGGATCCCCGAAATGTAACGTTAAAGTTAAAAGTATAAAAGTCGATATTTATTAATGCGTATAGATACAATATTTTCAAAAATGTGCTCGAAAATGCAATTTATTAACACTTGTACGTAAATTAACTTTAAAAAAGTTGATGTCGCTCTGCTGTACAGTAGGTTATAAGTGGGTCACTGTAATGGATGGTGTTAAATTTGAATTCAATGATATAATATCATTGTATAAGAAAAACGATTCTGAGCGAAAACGGTCAGTCAGCCTATAATATTACCAAGTATATTTGATGATATTATTGTAAATAAAGTAATTTATACATAACCTATTTACGTGGAGCCTTGTTTTCAATTTTCAATCCTTAGCTATAAAAGTTGAACATTTTATAAATTTTTAACTAAAAAATAATTATTAAATTATAAATTTTTAATATTTTTCAACTGCTATTAGAACGATATATCAGGAGCCTTATATTAAATTTTCACGCTTTTTTACCCAACAAATAAAATTTTATTGATATTTATAGAAAAAAAAACTAAAAAAATTGAAAACTGACAATGTCCGTAAACAGCTCAAAAAGAGTCAAATTATTTTCAAAATTTTATCGTATATAGAAAATGCTAATACAAACATTCATTGAAATTTTCAAGTATTTACAGTCATAAGTTTTTTAATTACAACAAAATAAGAAAAACGTTACATGAGATATCGAGTGAATATCAAATGTTGTAAAAATATGAATTTAAAACGCTCATAAAAATTTAATTTGACTTTCTTGTAGACAAACTTATGGATAATCTTGTATTACATTTTCAAATCTTATATTTAAAAAGAAAAATTTTTATGAACTCTCAACTCAAAATAATTTGCTAATTTTCGTGATTTTTGTCAATATTTGAACTTTAAATGCTTATAAATAAAAACTGTGACTAAGGAATTTAAATTTTTTTCATCTGCCTTTGAAACAATAACCTAGGAGCCTTCTATAAAATGTTCAAGTTTTTTTACCCAACAGATAAAATTTTATTGATATTTATAGAAAAAAAAACAAAAAAAAATGGAAACTGAAAATATTCGTAAACAGTTCAAAATAAGTCAAAATATTTGGGAAATGTTATGGTGTATAGAAAATTCTAATATAAACATTCAGTCAAAATTGCATGTACAGTCGTTTGTTTTAAAGTTGCACCAAAACAGATTTTGCGTAAAAATTCCCGTTTTTTCTTAATTTTTCTTATGTTTTTCACGTCGCTTTAGAAAACTACTTTTAACCCCCCCCCCCCCTCTTTTTACTGCCCTAAAATATGATGACAGGCACAAAAAAAAACAAACATACATCATTCTAAAATCAATATACATTCATCGCTTCGCTCAGAATCTAAAATGTAACATTATGCAAGTTTATAAATAAATATATTATGTAAGTATAATATAAGATAAACACACTACAATTGATCGAAGTACACGAATCCCGTGGAATTTGTTTGTCATTAACTAGATTGTTAATTATAATTCGTCTTGGAGATGTAATGTTTAATTGAAATAATAAAAATTAAAAACCTTGTGAAAATATAGTCTACAAATAAATCGTCCCGGATACTATTTATTTCAGTAATTAAAAATGTAATTGTAGGTACATATACTTTCAAAATAAGTCACAGTACAGTACTAAATAATCAAATAGACTTACCTATTAAAAAATACTACAACAAATATTTGCTTAGATCTTAGAGGGCTTGATAATCACCAAATCACAGAAGAGTACCTTTTCTATTTTAAAAATATTTTAACATAGGTACCCATTCTAATTATATCCTAATCAATAAGAAACTTAAGTATTCGGGTACAAAACATTTATTTCCCAATTCAAGCGCTGTATATTACCCACATACTGTGTCTGTCTGTTAGTTACCAGTAAATATTTATGAATTACGATTATTAATACTTAATATTTATTTTCTGTCCGTAGCTACCGTATGAATTACAGATATGTGTACGATATTATAATTTATTGCGTTAATTTACATATTATGTTTAGAAACCTGGAATTTAGCACGCTCGCAAGTCGCAAAGTGAACATTCCAAACTTGTTTAAAATTATTTCTATACTTTTTTGTTTTTTTTAATGATTATGTTTTATGCAACATAGTTTTTCATAAATTAATATTTAATACATTTGTATGAATCAAGTGTAAGTGTTTTTTGGAGTATTCATTGGCGTACATGAAGTATCATCACTTAACACTTTACATGTAGATTGCGAAAATTATGGAAGATTGGTTACGACACCGTTACTAATATTTCCATAAACACCCCCTTCCCCGAAAATGTATTCTGAGTACGGCCTTGCCTACTATTACTTCTTATTAGAATATAATAGGTTTATAAATAAAAATATATTTTTATAAAGACGTGTTTACTGTTTATTGAAAAGGATTATAAAATTATACCCTATATACGCACAACCTTAAAACACATTTTTTACATAAGGGGATCGACTTTCAAATTAGCACGTGATCGCAGATCGACTGTTTAGCTGCCCCTACTACAGGGCTGGCCAAGGCTACTAAAAAGTACCTATACAAAAAGATAACTGTATATCATAAACAACCTTAATATTATCCTGGAAAAATGTGTAGATTCAGTTACTATAACTGATGTACACATCCAAAACCACATGAACTTCTAAACTTACTTTTAGATTGGTTCAAGAATTGGAAAATAAAAGTTTATGAGTCAGTCATCTCACATCAATATTGCACATTTTTCTTGAACCTGTCATTCAGTTATTCTAAATGTGTTCGCAAGGTGTAAGCCGAGTCTGTACGTTTATAAATGAAAGGTAAAACTCAACATTTGCCACTTCTTCATTTAAATGTATCATTAAATATTAAACTTCCCATATACAAAACTCTAATAAAACTCGTATGGAACTATGTGGCTATATCCAATGCGATTGTCATATGATAATCAGCAAAGCTTTCTAACATAAAAATCATACAATCATTCCAATCCATATGCTTGGCGCTGTTAAAAGGTAAGGCAGAAATGTATGTAAAAAGAAAACTATTTATTAAGCCATCTTTTATGTACAGATTGTACTTACTAAATAACAATAATAATTAAAAAAAGACTATCACAAAAAAATATGTATTTGCTTATATATTCAATTTAAATTCTAATAATAACAGAAAAAAAAAATTGTATAAAGGTAATTTTTGGCTTTTATCATAATTAGTAATTATCATAGGTTTTACTGTAACACCTTTGACCGTTAGTAATACATTTATGTTTTGTATTATTATATTATAAGATCATAAAATAGATAACATTGATCATGAAAAATGTTAACTATAAATTAACTAATGTTGTATGTTCCATACCTAAATTATATGAATTTTGTAAGTTAAGTAATTAATTCTAGATAAGAACAAAAAAAATACATATTTATAATGTTCGAAACTAATTACTATAACTTTTATATACTTACAGTCAAAACACAGAAAATAATAGAACTGAAAAACTAAGTATGTTTAAATTCTTTCTAGTGGATTCCAAATTATATAATTTATTTCCTATAGAAATTATGAATAGAACTATTTTTAGTAAAAATGATATTGTTACTGTTATTGATACTGTTACTCAAAATGTACCCACATAAAATGTGAAAACTTAGTGTAAAATATTATGTTTAATGCAAACATTCAAAATTTCAATTTCTAATTATAAGTGTATATATATATAAGCTATTTAAACTTGAATGCCGAATAATTATAATGGGTAATATAACATACATAAATTTTAAAAATTAATTATTAGTTTCTGAATATTTTCAATTAATCGTCTAGTTATTTATTTTTTATATCTAAAATAAATTAAAACATTGTGTTCATTTTTTTTCATTAAATATGGTATTTTTGTAATAGATTTAAATTTAATATATTTTTTTATCATGACAAATTTTACATTTGAACAAAATAGTGCACTTTTTAATTTTTCACCAGTTTTTAAAAATTATTTTATTCAAATTCAAAGTACACAGTTTCTAGTTAGTTTAATAACAACTACAATTTATAATAGAAGTTATTCAATTATATTATAAAACACACTTATATATTTGAATGTTTAAGAAAAGAAATAGAAAAATGTAATTAAAACAAATAGTGATGTGGTGAAGATAATTGTTGAGGTCTGTGCCTCAACACAAATGGGTGGGTGGTGGGGTGTACTGATGTGAGGTCATTTGAATAATATGAGATTGACTTGTCATAATAGAGAATTAAATGTTAACAAATAACAAACCGTTGGGAAGATTACCTGTAAATTGTACAGTTTTTACTTATTAAAAGTAGTTATGGTGGTAGTAAAAATAAAAATGCATTGGGCCACACATACAAAAAATGTTCTACATGCCACTACAATTCATATAGTGTAAAAAATAAAGTCACTATATGAAATATAGTAGGTCTCAAAGAGTGGGTATACAATAAACAAGTAAGTATTAAAGTATGTAAATAAATCAATAACATTTACTAACTGAAATCTGAGAGCATGGTCCAAAAATAATAATAGGAAATATTTTTTTATAAAATCAATAATAATATTGTCAATTGTTGAAATAAAAGTAGTAACTGTCTACTTAAATGAATATTAAAACCTAAAACATTGTATAAAAATTAAATAATTTTATGTTATTATAATAATTATGGGTGGTTTTTATGAAGAAAAAGTTATCTCATCCAACAAAAACATTTAATAAATATATTAAGTTACATAAAAATGATAAAAATTAACAGATCAGTTGCATAAACTTTCATCTTGGAGCAATCTATGAGTTAGGTCAAGATTTCTAAAACATAAGGTAATTTAAGCTGTATTTACAACCTGGTACTATAGTAATAGCAACAAGATCCTTATTCCTAGGTAAAACAATTATTCTTAGGGAATGACCCGAATGAGGTGAACATTTTGTTTTCTATGTTATGTAGGATTTAACAATATATTTTGTTCAATCATTTAAGTGATTCCCACCTTGTTACACCAATAATTGTCCTGTACTTAAAATTTAAGTACAAGAATTATTTATAAAGAATTAAAAAAAGCTTTTATTAGTACAATTTGTCAGTATTTAATACTTACATTTTAGTTTGGTATTTTTCTAATTTACCATTTACAAAAATATATAACTAATTTATATTTAAATTTATAACAACTAATACATTATTCAGATGATTCAAGATACAAACAAAAAACATTAATAGATATGGTTTATATTTTTATTTTAAAAGGTACTATTTACAACAGTGGCCCCGAGTCATATTCATAGAAGTGCCGGTCATGCTCTGTACACTTTTAATTTCTATTAGTTAATTAGTATTGGGACAACTAGGGCGGCCAAACTTAACAATCCCAAACATAAGTTTAGTCCCCCTAGTTAACAGAATATTTTTATTTTACAACTTGTTGCTTTTCTTTAAATATAATAATAACTAGGGCTATAATATTAATTATTGTACTAATAACTAAAAATAAAATTATTATAATTTATAAACTAAATCTGGTACTTATATTTTTTAAATTAATTTATAATATGAATAAATATAACTAATAACTGCTATAAATATAAATCATATATATGTTATAGGTACATATACACAGAATACACTATAGTCATTAAAATAATTATTATGAAAAATATTTAGTACAATGTTGCCCTTAACAATAATTAGGTATGCTATTACATTAATCTAGCCATATTGTATGAAAAATTATTAATAATTGGATATCATGGACTGTATACTTATTTAAACACTGTACAACTCTGTTTCATTACTATGTTCATAAAATACCTAGTGCATTTTCTTTAAACTATTATTGATAAATTGACTAGAGCGTACACTACTCACTACCTAGTTAATTTGAACTGTTTCCAAAAGATAAATACTATACTATATACTATACACAGCTGCAAATTGCAATATTGAAATTTAAAATACAAAAACGAAAATTATCTAGGTACCTAATCGAAAATCTAATGTTTGGACTATGGGCCTTATATGAACCCAAAAAATAGTAAATACACTACCTAGTGCAGACGTACCAACGTCATAATATATGGAACTACGTTTCAAAATCTAGACTTCAAAATAAATGCTATTAACAGGATGACAGGAGAATGTCTTAAATTTATTACAGAAGGCAAAGTGGCATTAGATAAATATTTCACTTACGTAGTTTGGTGTTTCGGTATGAGCCTCCTTGCAACAGGTACTGAAGTTGCAATCCCGGCTTGTGTTTAACAGTATTCATACACCCTACACCAGAGAAAGGAATATTATAAGTCAATAGGTATAATTTGTAAGATTATTATTATTATAATTTGACGAGAACGTTTCCTGATGTGGAAAACTGGGCTCGAGAGGAATGCTGACCGTTTCCTTTGATCTGGCGTGGAAGCGATAACGTAACGGCAATGTCCTCCTATTAGCTGGAACGCGATTTGCTGGATACCATAAACCATTTAAATGTTGTCATGCTACTCAAGCAATAATCTCAAGAAACCCCAGACGTGATCGATAATAACAACAATAACAACAATAACAACAATAACAATTACGCTAGGTACCTATAGGGCATAGGCTATAACCTAAGCAAATCCTTGAGAGTCAAAACGGATGCATCGTCGACTCACACTAGCAGTTTACTTACAAGTTACAACTACTCCTCTCTGCTTGTAAGCTTGTTTATATACCTATGCTCTCAAGTCTCAGTTATGAATTAGATAATTTAAGTATTATACTATTATTACAATATTATCCATATATTATTATTTATCACTATCACTACGATAATAATATTGTCTAGTGTGCGGTAATCAAAATAATTAGACCTATATAGTATTCCGATCACGGTAACTACCGTACACAAAAACTACCGTGTAGTTTCCCCGTCGGGTGTGACGTCACACGGAAGTGACTGCTCCTCGCGCTCGCATGTGGGTCGTGGGTGTGCGTGCTCGGGTTTTGGTGACGGGGATTATCTATAATATTCTATTCTGCAGCAGCAGCTGTGGTCGGGTTCCGGAGATACGTCGAGCAGTTCCGTACCTCCCGTACGCCCGTGGCCCATCATCCACGGCCAATGCGCCGTTATCACAGACCAAGGAAATCTTTTGTTTTTAAAATCTCACAAAAGACGCGTTATCATGTTTTGATATTATTATAATAACATTATGTCAATATCTAATGTACATTGAAGTATTGTACGTGAAGTCAAGGAATATTTTTTTTCGTCCGCGAATAGGATCTTTTTCTGAAGCAACTGAGGATCAAGGCTCAATAACGACCATCGGTTTTTCAAACGTCTCTTGCACGAATAACCCAAGTACGGGAATTACTTCGGAAATTCTGGTTCCATCGTGTCATCGCGATCGGTGTCGTACGCAACTGAACGAGACTTGTCAACCAAAAATTTCGTTTTTTCCGTAACAGTGGTGAGGTACAAAACGGCCATGATCGAATTCATGTTACCAATGCTGCGATTATGAAGTACACTGAGAAGATCTAAAATGAACGTTCCATACATCAATGACACTTTTAACATTAATGGTAGGTGCACTTTCTAAGCTTGCAAAAATGCAAAACATAATGGGCAACAACTTTATACCCGTGTGAATGGGTTGGAAAAATATTTACTGATAGTTATTGATCATTATATATTAATATTTATCAGCTCATACCTTATAATCTTAAAATATAACTTGTATTCATGTTGTTTCATACTTATCCAACATTTAACCAGAATTTGCCACTTATAGTCTCTTAGGTCCAGTATATTCATTAGTTATAATCTTCCCTTTAAATATTGTATAATTCCATTTATTACAAATTTATTTTTCCATACATATTTATTAGGGTATTAATTAATGCAGGTATAATGGTTAATATTTAATAAAAAATAATTTATAAGATTATGACAAATCAAACAATTTTGCATAGTAAATTTCCACTTCCAAATTGAATATTTGAATAATTGATACTAAAGGTCAGTTGTACAGTTAAACTTCGACTACGCTTAATCAGCTGATAACAGGTATTTAACCGGGCAAATTCGGCCAATTAAACTCCGGTTAACTTTAATCGGAAACGGTATAACTGGCCCTAAGTCTAAGCTTGAAAGCATTTCAACAGATACATACTCTTTGGCATTTTTAATAACTCATATTCTACACTGATATGACTGATCATACCTATGCCTATTAATTAAATAGTTAATACCTAATTCTATGGTAATATTTTTCTTATATTTTAAAGAACATTTAAATTATATTAAAAACTGTACTAATTAAAATATTTCAATTTAGTATGTATAAAAACATTATAGAAATATTTGTATGCTTATAACTATTTTTGGAATTTAATATAAATTCTTGTAATATTTGTGAAAATATTTGTCGTCAATATTGTGGATAAGCAATTTTCAAAAGTAATTAACCTTACAATACTTGGCAGAAAATTAAATACATCATGAAATACCTAAAAGTAAAAATATTCATATCTTATATGTTTTACTCATAAGTGGAGCTTGATTAACTTATTTGGAGGAGGGCCTAAGTCCCAGCTCTATTTTTTCATAATATGTCTATTGTATAGCATCAAAAATCGGACTAGACATAGTTAGCGCGTGGAGTAACACCATTTTGCTGTTCCACTGTCTGATGCACAATAGAAAATAGAAATAAATGTAACTGAATAAATACATTAATAAAATACAACTTATTCGTAATCAAAAAAAAAATAGAACTAACTGTTTTGAATATATTTCCATGTATATCTAGGTTAGGATAGTTAATATAATATTTTATGAAAAATGATAAATATATTTTAAGCACCTGTAAACATAATAAGTACGGTATGAGTCTTGGAGGGCTAGATTCGCCAATGTGATTTACTATGTTAATACTAATATATTTATTACATATATAAATATATTTTACACAAATTATCTAACAAAATATAAAAATTATAGATACAATCAAATTTTAAATCTACCAAAAATAATGTTTATAGGTAGGTCATATCCCATAGCTTTCTATAATTATACATTTTAATATATTTGAAAACCATGACACTATAATTAAGTCATTGGTAATTAAATCAATGAAACAATAGACATTTGGAATGCAAGTATTTTCTACATCTTCACATACATACAGATATGGTCTAGGATATGGTGCTACTCTATTTTAAATGCGATACCATACCTCCGCACAGTTAAAATTATTCATATCATAACTGAACTTTTAGCATAGTGCTAAATATAAGTTAATTTAAATTTCTCACAAATCATTTTTTCTATAGCTTTAAATACAATTTTTTTTTATTGTTATTCAAAAGTTGTTTTATATTTATTTATACTCAATGGTGTTTTATTATTATATTTTAATACAAAACATCAGGTATAAGATTTATTTTTTACAATTTGTCTAAAAATGGAATATTATATCTGTAACTATTATCTAATTAATATGGATTTAAATAAAACCCAACATACCTATAAGTTTTAAAGGGAAATATTCCAATAATTATTATAAATTAAGAAAGAAAAGTTTAAAAAAAAATGTTTTTTATACATGCATTATTTTAACAATTATAAATTAATATTTTTTTAATACTTGAATAAAAAATAATTATGATTGATTACCTATAATAGTTTATTATTTTTATTTTAGAACTTTCGACGGATCAACAAAAATTGTTAATCGAAATTAGACGTCGTAAGGCAGAATTATTACTTGAAATACAGGTTAGTATAAAATTGTATATTACCTACATGTTTCCCATATGTCGTTTTGATGCATTAATTTAACCTTGAAAAAGATCCATTAAATAAAATTGTATCTGAAAACAGTATTATGTTGGTGTAATTTAGTTGACTTTGAAAATGATACTGAAGAAATTAATTAATATGTTTAAATTATTTAGAATAAAACAAATGCTTAATTGATACGATTAATATTTAATTAGTTTAATACTATTATTGCATTAACTTTCAATAGTTCCTATGGAATTTAATGTTTGTATATTGATCACGTATATTATACACGTTATTTTGTTCCTTACCATAACTAATACAAAAACAATATTTTTACTACTTTCATTTTTTTATTTGACAATTAGGTTTCGAGTATTTTGTTATTGTTTTGTGTTTAATTCTGTTATCTTTGTGTCAAATTCAATAATGAATACCTAGTTAAAAAATATAAAATTTAGTTTTGTATTTTGTATGTATACTATATTTACTTAATATACAGAATAAAAAACCATTTTAGAGTTATTTCAAAATGAAAATATTTTACTTAAGAACACTTTTAAGGGAAAACTCTAACAACTAATAACTACTTAATTTACAAAATTGAAATTAAAATCTAAATACATATGCCTACCTTTATCTTAGATAAATTTAAGGATTTTTAAAATTAAACAAAAATTTTAATTTCAAATAATTATAATTTAGTTAGGTATAAGTACCTAGTAATATTTAATACATACTCGCACTTTAAATTAATGCATGACACATTTTATCACATGTATTTATCTAATTTAATATTAGTACTTGAAACAAACAGATAAACTTGCAAAACATTTTAATTTAGACTGTATTATAAATTTCGTATGTTATCTATACCATATTGATGTATTATTTCTAACTACAATATTGATTGTTAATTTATTAAAAATTCCTAAAAAAATTAATATTTGTATACTTAATTTTGACAGTTTTTAGATGTATCATATGCTATACCTACATTAAAAAGAAACAAGCTCTTTTATTTTATTAATATTGCATTTTATATGTTATTCATTTTTAGCACAAATTTATTAGTGCAGTTATTAATGTTCAGTATAAATTGTTTAACGTATCTTAATATTTTATTTTATTTTTTTAGCAATTGAAAGATGAGTTATCCGAAGTTGTTAGTGAAATGGAAAATATGGATTCCAATGACGATAGGTAATTATTGTTATTTATTTCAATTTTGTTTCATGTAGTAGATTAATATTATTTTTATTTTTATTTTAGTAAAAATCAAACCAAAGCTAAACAAATATCAATTGGTCGTAAAAAATTCAATATGGACCCAAAGAAAGGAATTGAATTTCTTGTTGAACATGGTCTACTAAATCACAATGAAGCTGATGTTGCTGCTTTCCTCTATAAAGGAGAAGGATTAAATAAAACGGCAATTGGCGATTATTTGGGAGAACGAAATGATTTTAACGAAAGAGTTTTAAGAGAGTTTGTTTCCCTGCATGATTTTACTGATCTCATACTGGTTCAAGCTCTTAGGTAATTACAAAATTATATACCTAGGAACCAACTGTAATTAAAGGCCTTATGTTAAGTTTTTATGTGATATTAAAATGTGTTGTACAAACCAATATATTGTACACATCTGTAAGGTTAGGTTAGGTAATTATATGATTAAAAAAGTAGTTAAATTTGTTTATAATAGGATAGTCCTATTTAATGATTTTTGTATTAACCTATGTAATTGTAAATGGTTTTAATAAATATGTGAGATGTAGAGAAAATATACTTAATAAAGGGTAATACCTATTAAATAATATTAAATATATTATAGTAGTGGTTCTTTATTTTATTAGGTTCTGAAACAACAATGTTACTTTTTTCATACTTTTTCTCTATATTTTAATAATATAATTATATCTAAGATAGGTGATTTAATTACTCATCAAAGTATATAAATAATTAACTTAATATCAAATTAATTTTTAGACAAAAACTTCATTAAGGGCCGTTCTTACAATGTCAGGTTAAAGTTAACCAACACTTAACCGGCCAAATTCTGCCGGTAATAAAATCTGTTATCAGTCGGTTAGCGTTAACCGACACTTTACTGGACATTGTAAGAACGGCCCTAAACAATATTTAATTGTTACTAATTATTGTTTAAAATAAAATACATTTGTAATAAATTTTAAATTATAATACTGTAGAGTACAACCAATAATCATTAGTAAATCGTAAATTCCATTGTTAATTTAACTTAATCATAAAAAAATATTAATTTTAATAGACTCAACTGACTAATTTATGAACAATGTGATATATTTTTAGACAATTTTTATGGAGTTTTCGACTTCCTGGCGAAGCACAAAAAATTGATAGAATGATGGAGTGTTTTGCAGAAAGATATTGTCAATTAAACCCAAATATTTTTACCAATACAGGTAATATGATTATAGACTATTCTTGATAATATTATTTAATTGATTATTTTTATAGATACTTGTTATGTTCTGTCATTTGCTATTATAATGTTAAACACAAGTCTTCATAACCCTAGTGTCAAAGATAAACCATCAGTTGAACAATTTATACAAATGAATCGTGGTATCAACAATGGTGGAGATTTACCTAGAGAACTTTTAATTGTGGGTTAAAGAATTTAATGCACATTTTTTCAAAAATATATATTTTTTAATTTTTTAATTTTTTGTTCATAAAGAGTTTATATGATAGCATAAAAACAGAGCCTTTTAAAATTCCTGAAGATGATGGTAATGACTTAATGCATACATTCTTCAACCCAGACAAAGAAGGATGGTTATGGAAACAAGGTATTATACTTAAATTAGATTAATATAATATCTTACACTTTTGTTAAAATGTATAATTTATAGGTGGCCGATATAAAAGTTGGAAGCGTCGTTGGTTCATTTTAAATGATAATTGTCTGTATTATTTTGAATATACAACTGACAAGGAACCTCGAGGAATAATTCCACTAGAAAATATTGAAGTGCGAGAAGTATCTGATCGCCATAAACCGCATTGTTTTGAGTTGTATGCAGCTCCTGGAACTACGGACTTTATTAAAGCTTGTAAAACAGATAGTGAAGGAAAAGTAGTAGAAGGTGAGAATAGAGATAAAATAATAATTTAATGATTATAATTATTGCACTGTTGGTAATTGTTCAGTTTCTAACTAAATATAATCATACTTTGGGTGTTAAAATAGTAGAACAATAAATAAGTATACAGTATAAAAAAAAAATAGAATCCGCTTAAAGCGATCTTCTGGGATCTAGAGCACTAGATTGTTATATCCAAACTTTGTTATATCTGTATGACAAAAACTATATGCACATGAGATATAAAACCGACCAAATAAATGGCTTGGAATCGTTTTAACCGGAATATCGTTATTCATGGCATCATAATAAGCAGATTCTACTGTATAATGAACTAGAATTGAAATGCAATTACTTATTATTGCGAACGACAATTGAAGGAAATGTTTGATATCAACGACATCTAATGAATGATATTTTTGTTAAAAATATTTATCGTTCTAATGTATTCTAATGTATACATAAATGTATTATTTTACAAATTAAATATTTATATAATTTTTTAAATTATTGTTAAGACTGTTAATAATGGGTCGTTTTTTCGTAAAAAAAAAATATACTTCTAGAAGTCCAATTTTAATTTTGAAAATATGTTTGAATTCCTTATTCTCTTTTCTACATTATGTAGGAGATGGATTTTCTTTTCTTTTATATTTATTAATAGTTACAATAAAGTAAATATGAATGATTTAAAAAAAAAAAAGAATATTAATATGGTACTATACTAATTAAACAATACAACAAATCAAAAATCCATTTTCTGCATATCCTAGAAAAGATAATAAGGAATTAAAATATGTTTAAAAATTAGAATCGGGCTTTTGATACTGAGTGCATTTTTCTTCTGCTTTTTGATACTTTCACGTTGAAACTTTATGATCATAAAATATAGTGACGTGTGACTGCGCGTATGATTTTGAAGAATCTTAACTATAGTTTTTGTTTAATTAATAATTACATAAAGCGTTTGGGAACTTACACATACTAATAATCAGTCACTACACACACAGTTACACATCACTCATGATGGATATAGAATATTATCTAAATCCAATCCCCTTAAAAATAGTTTGCTTTCACCAGCCTTAAATATATTAATTTATTACATGTTTTAATTGATTGGTTGTATTGCAGGTAAGCATACTGTATATAGAATGTCAGCAGCTACAGCAGAAGAAAAAGATGAATGGACAAAATGCCTTAAGTAAGTTGTAAGAAAATAATTTACAGTTACAGTTAGGGTAAATCAAGTTAGACTTCCGTCATCTTAAATGTGAAGGCACTTAGTTTTTATTTAAATTGAAATAGTTACTCATTAATTGTTATAGAAATGTATTTAGAAATATATCTGTAAATTATCAATTTATTTTGTCGTACAACTCTTCAACATTTGAATTAATTCTGATGAGTCTACTGCTTCTATTGGTATTTTAATACATCCAACAGATAATATACTAAATACGGTGAATTTATTTAATTGCTTGTTGCATAAAAATTAATTATGGTTTTTATCACCTAACCTACCCAGTAATGATAAAATCATATTTCATCTCAATCAAAATTGATTGCCAAAAAAGTCAATATGTCAACATATGTATGTGATTATTTTTAATAATTCATTATTACAATTTTCAGACAAAGTATTAGTCATAATCCTTTTTATGACATGTTAGCAGCACGTAAAAAGAAAGCACAAAAAAACAGTGTTCATGGTCGAAGCTAGCGTCATTTACTCTACTGTTTAAAACAGTATTTGGTAATTTATAATTATTTAACTATTGAATTTATTCTTTTTTTAAACTATACAATTGTTATTATTAAGAGCATGTAAGTGCACTATTTGTTTTCCCTCTTTGACCAATGCTTAACACGGCAAATTTGTGTTCAGCAGAACCAATCTTGTTTTGTTTGCTTAACAAAAATAAAGTTAGGAACTGTGTCTATATGTTTGCTCAATTTCAAGCTAGTTAAAATTATGTATAATATTAAAATTTAAAAATGCTTATATATTGTAGGTACATTTTAAATCTTATAACAGCCAATGTAAAAAAAAAACAGACATTAACGTGGCAGGACTTTAACTCTAATCAACGGTGGTATCCATTAGTCAATACAATAAAAACACCCGAAATGGTGACAAAAATATTATAATTCCAATAATTAATTTTATTTATAATCTCTACGAGATAAATATGAAAAAATTGACTTAAGTCGATTTAACACTTTCATTATAACCTAAATTTCAATTTTTAACGCCACAAATCTCTATTAGGGTATCAACATTCAAACTAATGTTAAGAATCCAAAAATGGATTAATGGAATGGGTATTTCGAAAGTTGTGTATTTGATCGCTCTTCGCATCATAAACATACTAGTAATGAGGACTGTGCCAACCAGTACTTATTTCATGGTTATTCTTTGTAAATATAAAACTTTTATCTAGCCTAATAAAATTAAAAATAAAGGACCAAAATAAACAAATTACATTTAATTTCATTAAAAGTAGTAGATATTAATCATAAAATAGTAATTTACTATTTATAATAATATGTTATCAACTATCATGGACTATAAATAAATAAAGAACGTAATAAATAATAAACAATTTATATATATTTTTATTATAATTTTTTCTTTAATGTTGAAACTGTTTTTAAAGTAATTTACTGTTAATTATAACTTTAAAAGTAGTTTTTGTATGCTTAATTATTTTAATTAAATATTAAACATAAAACAATTATTTGAGTTTTAAAATGTATTTTTATTTTTAGTGTACACTGATGTATTCATATGGACACTCTAGATACTGGAAATCTAACAAAGAAGATCAATTAAACAAAACTTTCAAGTAAAATAATGATACCCTACCAATTTGTTTTTGTATCATTTGGATCAAAATGAAATTAGTCTGATTGAACAATAATCAATAATTTTTATTGATTTGCACATTATTTTATTATGAATATAATTTTTTAATATACCTCCTGGCGTCACCAAAAAACTTTAATAGCTATCATTTTCATAAATTAGTTCAAATATATTTTATTATTATATATTCTGTTTATTATCACAATTTTATAGTTATTTTTATAATATATAATCTAGTCCCAACATTTTACATAATTATTGTTTTAAAACTTACTTTATGCATTGTTTTGGTGGAATTTTTGTAAATAATTTAAAAATAAGTATATTTGTTCATAAAATTAATTAAAAATAATAATTACATTTTTGTTTATTTTATCTGAAAATGATTTTGATAAAAAAAAAGTGGAAAGTTATAACTATAACAGAGTAACAGAAATATTTTATTTGAACAACAAAGGTATTTTTTATAATTGCATCATGTTGTTGTATCAAGTATACCTTGTCTTTAAATACGTCACTACTCTGGTAGCCTTTATATTTTAAAATTATCATTAGTACTAAGTAACTAGGTACCTAGTTATTAATAATATAAGTATGTAATAGCATTGATTATAAATACTATACTACTAGTATTTATAATCAATTGTAATAGTGAAAAGTATCAAGTAAGGATTCAAGTCCCAAATAATATTTTTTAACTATAAAATACCATATATATACAACAAAACTACTAAAATTGTATGTGTGTAAGCAGGGGTGGATTGGAATTTTGGGCATTTGTGTATTTTTAATTTGTTGGGGGCTTGCAGGAGGCAAGTACTGAAGGTGGTAATTTTTTTTAGTCCTTTAAAGGGTCGGTAAATATTTATTGATATTTTATGGTGATTTCATTGTTCCTATAAAAATGATTAAAAAATTAAAAATGATAATATAAAAGTGAGGTTTGCATAAATAGATATAAGATACATAGTTGTTAATAATAATAATAATAATAATTTATGCAAATGAAAAACACAAGTATACCTTCCTAGTAGAAATAGAAAATATAGATATTACAATGATAAATACTACTATATTAGTATAAAATCAACTTTTAAAATAATCATTTATTATTAGTTATTATTTTTAGTAAATACTTACATAATGTACCATGTATGCTACATATAGTGCTTTTTTTAAAAAAAAATTTGCAAATCATACTTTTTGCATATACTATACGCCGAGTATCACCTTAGGTTTACTCGAAATATTTAAAACAATATAATGTTATCAATCTTTTAATTTTATATACATTAATACATTATACACCTCATGTATTTTATTAGCATACTTACATCTTTTTTTGATATAGTTTATACCCTAGATGGCAAGATATAGGTATTAAATGTTTTGCAAATATTTAGCTTTTGCAGTTGTGACTTGCAAAAGAGGTCTGGATAATATGATGGTATAGTAATTGGTTTTTCAATCCAATCTATATAATTGTACCTCCTAATTCATATTATTAGTTCTTAATGCCTAATGGCAATATTATAATGTATTGGGTTAAGTGTCTAATATATAGTTCAAGTAAGCAGGAGTGACATTTTGATGGATAAATTGGGGATGCTGATACGCCAATTTTTTGGTCAAAAAGTCTGTTTTGATTTTATTTTTTATTTTTTTTTCTGTCATCACCTTTTAGGACAGTAAAAATGATTAGATTTTCTTCAACAGATAGGAAAGTGAATCTAGTTGGTACTTTGGGGGGTAAAAAGTAAACATTTTCCAGTAGTTTTCAAATACGACATGAAAAACAAAAGTAAAAAGGTGAATAAGTGAATGTCGCTCTGCTGTACAGTATAACCTACCCAAGTGGGTCACTGTTATGGATGGTTTTTTAATTTGAATTCAATGATATAATATCATTGTATAAGAAAAACGATTCTGAGCGAAAACGGTCAGTCAGCCTATGATAGGAGACTATGAAATAAGTATATTTGATGATATTATTGTGAATAAATAAATTTATATATAACCTATTTACGTGGAGCCTTGTATTAAATTTTCAATCCTTAGCTATAAAAGTTAAACATTTTGTACATTTACTACAAAATAATTAATAAATTATAAATTTGATAAATGTTGTCAAAATTTGAACTTTAAATGCTTATAAAAAAAAATTGTGCCTATGTATTTTTAATATTTTTCAACTGCTATTAGAACGATATATCAGGAGCCTTATATTAAATGTTCACGCTTTTTTACCCAACAAATAAAAATGTATTAATATTTATAGAAAAAAAAACTAAAAAAATTGAAAACTGATGTCCGTAACCACCTCAAAGAGAGTCAAAATATTTTCAACATTTTATGGTGTATAGAAAATGCTAATATAAACATTCAGTGAAATTTTCAAGTATCTACAGTCATTTGTTTTTTAATTACAATAAAATAAGAAAATTGTTACATGAGAAATCGAGTAAATATCAAATGTTGTAAAAATATAAATTTCAGACGCTCATAAAAATTTAATTTAAGTTTCTTCTAGACATTTTTTTTTTGATAAAGGTAGACAAACTTATGAGTAATCTTATATTACATTTTCAAATCTTAGATTTAAAAAGAAAAATTTTTATGAATTCTCATCAAAATAATTTGCTATTTTTCGTGATTTTTATGTATTTTGTCAAAATTTGAACTTTAAATGCTTATAATTAAAAACTGTGACTAAGGATTTTTAATTTTTTTCATCTGCCTTTGAAACAATAACCTAGGAGCCTTCTATTAAATTTTCAAGCTTTTTTACTCAACAGATAAAATTTTATTGATATTTATAGAAAAAAAAACTAAAAAAATTGAAAACTGACAATGGCCGTAAACAGCTAAAAAAGAGTCAAAATATTTTGTAAATTTTATGGTGTATAGAAAATGCTAATATAAACATTCAGTCAAAATTTCATGTCCCTGCGGTCATTTGTTTTAGAGTTACACCAAAAACCAAAATCGATTTTCTCGAAAACAGATTTTGCGTAAAAATTCCCGTTTTTCCTTAATTTTTCTTTTGTTTTTCACGTCGCTTGCGAAAACTACTGGGAAATTTTTACTTTTGACCCCCCAAAGTACCAACTAGATTCACTTTCCTATTAGAAAAGTTACTATTGAAGAAAATCCAAGCACTTTTACTGTCCTAAAAGGTGATGACAGACACAAAAATAAAAAAAAAAAATTAAAAAATTAAAAAAAAAACACACATCATTGTAGAATCAATACATTCATCGCTTCGCTCAGAATCTAAAAAAAACACACATCATTGTAAAATCAACATTCATCGCTTCGCTCAGAATCTAAAAATTAAGGAAAAACGGGAATTTTTACGCTAAATCTGTTTTTGAGAAAATCGATTTTGGTTTTTGGTGCAACTCTAAACGATCGACAGTAGGTACATGACATTTCGACTGAATGTTGATATTAGCATTTTCTATAACATTTTCCAAATATTTTGACTTATTTTGAGCTGTTTATACGAACATTTTCAGTTTCCAATTTTATTAGTATTTTTTTATATGGATGTCGATAAAACTTTTTTGTTGAGTAAAAAAGCTTGAAAAAATAATACAAGGCTCCTACTATATTGTTACAATGATATTTGAAAAATAATCATTAAAATCCTTAGTCACAGTTTTTATTTATAAGCATTTAAATTCAAATCTTGACAAAATACGGAAAAATCACGAAAATTATCAAATTATTTTGAGTTGAGAATTCATAAAAAATTTTGTTTTTAAATCTAAGATTTGAAAATGTAATACAAGATTATCCGTAAGTTTGTCTACCTTTATCAAAAAAAAATGTCTACAAGAAGTAAATTTTTATGAGCGTTTTAAATTCATATTTTTACAACATTTGATATTCACTCGATATCTCATGTAATGATTTTCTTATTTTGTTGTAATTAAAAAACTTATGACTGTAAATACTTGAAAATTTCACTGAATGTTTATATTAGTATTTTCTATACATAATAAAATTTGTAAAATAATTTGACTCTTTATGAGCTGTTTACGGACATTGTGAGTTTTCAATTTTTTTAGTTTTTTTTTCTATAAATATCAATAAAATTTTATTTGCTGGGTAAAAAAGCGTGAAAATTTAATATAAGGCTCCTGATATATCGTTCTAATAGCAGTTGAAAAATATTAAAAATACATAGGCACAATTTTTTTTTATAAGCATTTAAAGTTCAAATTTTATCAAATTTATAATTTAATAATTATTTTTTAGTTAAAAATTTATAAAATGTTCAACTTTTATAGCTAAGGATTGACAATTGAAAACAAGTCTCCACGTAAATAGGTTATGTATAAATTACTTTATTTACAATAATATCATCAAATATACTTGGTAATATCATAGGCGCCTGACTGACCGTTTTCGCTCAGAATCGTTTTTCTTATACAATGATAAAATATCATTGAATTCAAATTTAACACCATCCATTACAGTAACCCACTTGTAACCTACTGTACAGCAGAGCGACATCCACTTATCCACCTTTTTTTGTTTTGTTTTTCACGTCGCTTTTGAAAACTACTGGAAAATGTTTACTTTTGACCCCCCAAAGTACCAACTAGATTCACTTTCCTATCAGAAAAGATACTGTTGAAGAAAATCTAAGCATTTTTACTGTCCTAAAAGGTGATGACAGACACAAGAAAAAGAAATAAATAAAAAAAAAACTCACATTATTGTAAAATCAATACATTCATTGCTTCGGTCATAATCTAAAATAGATACGCGGTGCCGTCGGGACCCTCTGAGCTAACGATTAGCGGCCCTCTGCAGGGGCATTTCCCCGGCTGCCCCTGCGGTTGTTGCGGCACTGGACTCACACCCGCATGTGTTGTCTCTGTCTTACAAATGTATACAACATAGCAAAAACTGTTTTGCGCGGGACAACTTTTATCTTTCCGTGTTTGTAGTAGTGGCTCCAAAATTTCTGAATATATAGGGTAGAAAATTATCTATGCAACAGCGTGTTTATATTTTAGATAACATAAATATAATAAAAATTATTATAGCCGAAAATTATTTATAGTTGCTCCCCGAACCGAACCCCCTGCAAACATACCTTAATCTGGCCATCTGGGCTGGCCTGTACCTAAATCGGGCTAAACTCCCTACACCTACATGGGTAATATATTATATATATACCAATATACCATCATCTGCATTAAATGATAATATTATGGTTTTTTTTTTGGACGTAGCATGTTATTGTGAGCATGACCTTTTTTACAGGCCGTTTACTATATTTATTGTAATAAAAAAATTGAGGTCCGTTTCGCCAGCACTGCCACTTTCGAATCATAATACCAAACCTTAATATAATTATGTACTTTTTTTTGTACAATTTTGTACAACTCCCCCTAACCCGAGAAAACCCGGTTTTGTTATGCGCGTGCTGGAGAAACGTTTCCCTAGCACTGCCAATGTCGAAAATCTAAAAAGTTAAATTTTAAACTGTACAGTATTATGTACTATTAAGGTTTGGTATTATGATTCGAAAGTGGCAGTGCTGGCGAAACGGACCTAAAAAATTGTGATTATCTAAGTTTGGTAATATAGATTCATTAATCGTCCAATGTTTACATTTACAAAAAAATTACAAAATTATAAATTGTTGTATAAGCAATTATAAAAATAATATACAATCGTCAATTACGTATGAAAATATCTTATTTCGACTATTCACAAAAAAATCAACTTTTTTTGTTTTTTAAATATAAATAATTTTATACCTGAGATAATATAGGTAATACTGTAACATGTATACTATAATTATTAATTATGTTAGTGAATGGTGATAGTCGTGTATCAGTATGGTATCATCTGGGTCTTATGTCACAGTTCAACGATTCTAAATCTAATACTGATGCTATAGACAGGCTTAAATTGTTAAAACACGTGATGGGCCAACGACTGACCAAATTTTTTACCAGAAGAATTATTGATTTCTAAACGTCAAACCCTTTTTTTTGTTACTAATTTAATACTAATTTGAAGGTACCTACTAAGTATGGGTGTATTACTGTATTGTGTATTTACATCTATACAAACGCAAAAGCTAAAAGGACAAGTTAACTTATTTGTTTAACTCGTTAAGTTAAGTTCATATAGGTAGAACACTGAACAATTTAAGTTAAATTTTAAGTTAAAAGTAACATACTTTTTATTTAACTTGTACAAATAATAGGCAAGTAAGTTGATTAGAAAAAAAATAATTTACCTATAAATTATTAATCCGATAATTGCAATGTTCTGTTTAATATCCATTATCTATATAAAATTGGGTATATTCTGTGAATACAAAATATTATTTGTTAGGTACATTTATACCTTAATTATCACTTGTTTCACATATTATATTGTATAGGTACAATGGTACATATTACATTTGTATTTATATAGTCATATAGATTATAATTTATAGGTACGTTAAATATATAGGTACCATTAATACCAATAATACCACGGTATTTACGCCTATGCTGTATTACAAATAGTAAAATATATTACTTTAATAGTTTAATACCTATAGGTACCTACTACCTAATATCATAAAATATACTTTGTAAATATAGGTAACCCAGTTGAGATTAAATGTTTAAATCCTCCCCCCAACAAACATGACCAAATTACGCCACTACTTCTATTATTATATTTATATATGTCTTATAAGTTATAATTAAGCTGCAGGCTGCCAGATGCACTTCGCAGTAGCTGCTATTGGCGCAGTTCGACGATGAGTCGATTGCGTGGCGGTGACAACGTTGTATTTATCATCTTTCGTGTTTTTCAATTTTATGTTTGCCCACTAACACTGCACACACACACACACACACACACACACATTACCCCGACGTGCATCATTATAGGTATTATATTGATGTGTGTGTGTGTGTGTGTGTGTGTGTGGGTGTGTGCGCGCGCGTGTAAGTACGGCCGAATCGACACCGCACGCCCTTTTTGAAATAGAAAAATCAATATAGTCGTCCCCCTCCCGCCGCCCCATAACTATTGGCAGTGATGATAATATTATTATGTCAACATCCTCCCATCTGCGCGTGACGAGTTCCGACTGACGATACGGTTTGTCACCTACCCGATCGGTCTCATATTGATATGTAATAAAATATAATACATATGTATGTTATATTATAAATTATAATAACACTCTTTGTCTCTATAGCTTTATGTACCTATATACAAGGTACGTACTATAGGTATTAAGTATTGACAATACATTATATGTACAATATACACGCTATTGTTAAATGTTATAATAAGAGTGGCGCAGTTGCTTATTACGAATAAACTATAGATAATTTTATAATGTGTTAGGTTAATAATTATTATTCATGTTTTTATTTTTTCGTATATTAATTGGTTATCCTTATCAGTTACCAGTTAGGTACGGGCACACCTACGTCCTATACGTGGACGCGTCAAAGTGTCAAACAATATATAATATTTCTGTTTCTATATAGTTACCAAATACCGAATAGATAAACTACAAATATATTAATATAATAATTATATAAATATGCAAAATACATACACGATACGTATATCAGGGGTAGCCTGTAGGCTGTAATATATGAAAGTAAGTAGCCAGCCGCACAACCATACTCGTCGTAGACATTATAATTTTATAAATTATAATATAATTATTTTATGTCTATGCGCATTGTACCTAATACTTATTCTATAATCTATATGGTATAATGTATATTATAACTGCAAACTACGACCTACCTAATACCATGGTTATCTTATACTATATAGAGTGATGAGTGATGACAGTGAACTGAAGATTGGATATAGAGTAGATAATACATGCAGCGTCCGGCAATTACTGAAGCGACTAAAGCCGTTAAATATAGGCGAGTATTTCGAAAAGGACAATTAATTACAAACCTATATTACTATTTCACAACAAACTAATTATCACGTATATACTATTGCACACAATGTATTAAACATAATTAAAAAATGCATAAATTAAATCAAAATGTCTACCACGTTAATTAATAATTAGATACATATTATGTTACACATAGCTAGTTGGTATAACTTACCAACTTTTATTTATAAATTACAAAGTTAATTTTATCGAAACTATAGTTCTTGTAATGTATTCAGTTATAAATTATAATTGATAATGGTATTCAGTACCTATAATGTAAAATCTTCGACCTTCGTTGCTCGGCGTACATAAATTAATACATTATTGTTAAATTGGTTTTCAATTTTTCATATTATATTTATTCTGCATATAATATAGTTATCCGAATAACAATGGTTTTTACCATATAGGAACCCGAAGAAATTCGTCTAGGGAAGCAGGGTCGGTTTGCTTGGGTAGGTAATCATAACATAATCATACATAAAATATAATATATTATTATGTTAACTTCAAACTTGGCTTAACAGGATTTTTATAATAGAAACCTTTCTTTCCGAAAAGCGAGGTGGGGAAAATGCCCCAGATTTCCCTCTCCGACCTATATAGTATATATACCTAGGTACGCTTCTCTCGTTTTTTCTAGTTATATGCAGGGTGCTAATTCAATTTAACAATTTAATATTGCCAATATTAATTTAATAAGACCACATTTTTGTGATGCGTCATCTTAAGGTATCCACCAACTTTTCTCTTCCATGGACCACTTCAAACTTCAATAATGTTTCACAATAAATAATATCATACTATGATATCCATATCACGCATTAGTGCAAGACGTGTTGAAAAAAGTCCTAAAATATTTCGGTTACCTGACGAAAACGTTATTGCTTTGTGAATTTACTGTATATAACATAATACATTATATATCAGATATCTAATAATGACATTATAATATTGTGTCTAGATTTTATAATTTATTAATATATTATATATTGGTTATTGGTACAATGGTACCTATATAATTATAATCTATATAATCATTTTATTATTAACAAATTAGGTAGGTACCGCTGTGGATTTTGTATAAAAATGTTCCCAATAGTGCAAAGAACACATTTAATATTTTATCCTTGCAGCATTGAGGTTAAATCATCGCTCAGATGAAAATATTTACAAAAATAACATAGAATTAATAAAAAATAAAGAATATAAAATCTATATTAGGTATATGTTTACCTAAGTACCTAAGTTAATTAATTGGACTTAATTAATTGGACTTAATTAATTGGACCTAATTAATTTTTAAACAGATTTTTTTCATGAAAGAATGATTGATAACGGATACGGCATCCTTGTTTTGTTAAGAATAATGCCTGCATAGTTATTGACTATTGTTTGTACCTATACCTATAAATTATAATATTGTGAACTTGTCACTTGTGCGTTATTATATAATATTGTAATAGCCAAAAGGTATGTATAGTTGCGTCTTTGCGTAGCGTATACATAAATTTATATTATACATTATATTAGATGCGTGTAAATTGTTAAGAGTAAAATACGAGTAGTGTAACTGTGTATATATAGGTAGGTATACACACACCCTGCCACACCCTACTATATAAAACCACTGATTCTGACATCTGTATCGTACCTATATTATATTCATATAACTATATACATGGCATGTTTGATGAAAAAAAATCACATGTAACATAATCATTGGTAATATATATATTATATATTGATATACCTAATGATATTTTAGATTCTGAACGGAGCGATGAATGTATTAATTGTACAATGATGTGTGTTTTTTTATTTTTTTTTGTGTCTGTCATCACCTTTTAGGACAGTAAAAATGCTTAGATTTCATCAACAATATCTTTTCTGATAAGAAAATGAATCTAGTTGGTACTTTGGGGGATCAACAGTAAAAATTTTCTGTAGGTTTCACTTTTCAAAAGCGCCGTGGAAAACAAAAGAAAAATTAAGGAAAAAGTGGAATTTTTACACAAAATCGATTTTGGTTTTTGGTGTAACATTAAAATAAATGACCGTAGATACATGACATTTCAACAGAATGTATATATTAGTATTTTCTATACACCATAAGTCTATAACATTTTAAAAATATTTTGGTTTAAGAGGACGCTACAGCCGCATGTGTTGTCTCCGTCTTGCATATGCACAAAATAGCAAAAAACTGTTTTGCGCGAAAAAGAACCGAGAAGGCTTCAGTCATAACTAAGAAACGAGATTTTCACCACATAAAAAAGAGAACTTTGGCTGTGCGGCATTGTTTTTATTTTTCTGATATCACTTATATTAAAAAAGTTCTTGCTGTTTCAAAAACCATTATTGTTTGTGTTTTTCAAACTTTAAAAACTTTTTTTATATAAATTATATCAAAAAAATAAAAACAAAGTTCTCTTTTTTATGTGGTGAAAATCTTGTTTCTTAGTTATGATTGTAGCCTTCTCGGTTCTTTTGGGTAAAAAAGCTTGAAAATTCAATAGAAGGCTGCTAATATATTGTTTCAAAGACAGATGAAAAATATTAAAAATCCATAGTCACAATTTTTTTTTGTAAGCATTTAAAGTTCAAATCTTGACAAAATACGGAAAAATCACAACAATTATTTTGAGTTGGAAATTCATAAAAATATTTCTTTTTAAATCTAAGATTTGAAAATGTAATGCAAGATTCCTCATAAGTCAAATATTGTACTTAATATACTTCATAAACAATTAAACAATTTTATAATAAATATCTGCGGTCTAAGTTCTACATTCTACCTGCGTTCTGCTGTAGATAATTTATAATAAAATATAAACAGATAGAAAATAATATTATAAGAGACTTAGAGACGAGTATTTTAATATATGATTAGTGTATAATATAATAGTGTTATAGAAATATGGTCCATAATATGATATAATGTTAACCTTGTGGCTTGTAAATCTCAGTTAAATAATAAATATATAGGTAGCTACTACCTACCTAGGTACTGTAGTATGATCTTCTAGTTATGATATTATATGACATGCAAATTACATTTTTTTTTAGGCAAATATACATAATATATCACCTGTATTTGTTAATTTAAGGAATCAATTAAGTTTTTATTGTAGACATTATATTAATACATGCCTATTGAAATTACCTAGGTTTTATATTTTTTTAAATAATAAGTAATTATTGTTGCGATCAGTACTTTATTGATTTCTTACTACAAGAAGCAGAATATAAAATATAAAATTATTATTTTAATTAATGCCCCTCATAGACTATGGGTAATGTAACAATTTTCAAAAAAATATGTTATTTAGTCACGTATTTTATTATTCGAATATAACTATCGTTATAACTCACCACAACGGTGATATAGGTAATATCATAAAATATAGTGAATTAGAGTAAATAGTTACTCTATGTAGATAATCTACTGAATTCATGACGGAAAAAAAATGTATTTGTATACCAAGTTACTAAGTTAAAAATGATTATTCATATTATATATATTATTGTTTTTACCCTCGTTTTATTTTTTTCAAAATTCATTCAAACGAAAAATATTAGTATTAGTAAGAAGTAGGTAATAAAAATAGTAGTAAGTTACTGTAAAACAATTGAATTGGCTAATAAATATTTTTTTTATTTTTATTTTTTTTTTTATTTATTTAAGTAATTTACAATCTATACAACATTATGTACAATGAGCAAATAGGATATTTAATTATTTAAAGTAACAGAATTTAACATTTGTGGGCAGGCACTCAGCAGCAGCACCCGACCGAGAACATTTTAGATGTCGTAGTTTTTTTTTTTTTTTTATTTTAGTAGGTCTCTAGGCCACTGTCTTTTGAGTCTTCTAATTACATTGCCAGGAAGTGAGGTGGAAGAAAGTTGCCTTATTAATGGATTACTGTGAGAGTTTAAGTTGGAGTGAAATTTAGAGTAATGGGCTTTTGCTAATTGATTGAGTGTAGGAATTTTTAGGTCTTTGTGAAGATTATTGTTTGTGAAATACCAAGGAGAAGATGTTAATAAATATTTAAATAAAAAAAATTAAGATATTTTTATTTCCATAGAAGGGAAAAAAAGGTTATTGAATATGCTGTCCTGCGTTCGAAAACTCAACTCTAGTTAACTCTATAAAAAAATAGCTACCCAACTTCGTTCGGGAACGCAGAGTTAACTCCGTACTACCGCTCGGTAACGCCGAGTTGTTATACTCCGGGTTAATTCTTTGACCCCGAAAAAATAGGTAGGTTGTTTTAACTCCACTGATAATCTTACGAAGATAACAAAATCAACTCTACTCTACTCAACTCTAACTAAACGTACTCTACTCTAATTATTCATATTCGAACGCACCCAAGGTTAGGTTAGGTTAGGTTTGGTAATTTCAAAATCTGGCAATCCTAAACATAACCCATTGGTGATAGCCAATGTATAAATATATACTAATCACCTGTAGGTACCAGGCACCAGCATTCAATGTAAATAATTGATACTTATTAGTTATTACCTAATACCTACGTACATCAATATCTTATATTCTAATTATAGTTGAATAACTATATAAGTAACCCTATAGGCTATAGGCAAATTATAAATAATACTCTAGATTTTTAGAGGTATAATTGCAGGTTTTAATGTAAATTGAATAACAATAATTAATGTGGTTTGGTGGTATAAAAATCACCTTGGGTCACCCACCATACATACAAGATAAAACCAGTGTACTTAATAGTAATTATGTACCTAGAAAATCAAAAATTAGCGTCACGAAGAACGTAATAATAATAATAATAATAATACAATATTACATTATAATATATATTTATATTATACGCCGCATAAACACCAAAAACTGGAAAACCGAAAGTCGTTTACAATAGACAATAGTCAACAGACGTAACGGCGACGGCCACCCTCGCCCGCCTACTATGGCTACATAATAATATACAAATATACAATATATATGTATTATAATATTATATTATTGACAGACGGGCTGAGGGGGACGCGTCTGTGGCGGAGGACGCGGCCGCAGCGGAGTGTAGAGTGCGCTAGTGCTTATGCAAGGACGTTGCGCGTCGGCCGTCGGTTATCTAACCTCCTCGGCACGCACGGTGCGGTGGCGTTGCGGGCGGACAAAGACGATGGTACCTCCGCGGTAGTGCAAGAGAGACGGACAATCGAACCGACGCCGTGCCCGCAGTGACGTCATTCCCCCTCGCCCGTCAAAATGGCCGCACAATCGATCGTGCCACCACCGACGAACGCGTTTCTCCGTCTCAAACCTCCGCAAATAATGTCCAAAAGCAGTGTCCGCGCCGGCAAAACGGGCGTTTAGAACGCGCTGGACGTCTCCGCACCGGTCACCGGCGTTTCCGAAGGCATACGGTAAGCAAAACCGGCGGTTTCCCGCCGCACACCGATGGGCAGGGTTGTGAAGGGCTTTTTTCCCATCTACCCGCCGTCCGCCTTTTGTCGTGTGGCGGCGGCGTAACGTTTTTCCCGTCTACACACACCCCTGCTCGCACTCTCCGGCGTCGCCGTGCTCTCCGCGTTCCCTGCGCGCCCGTCTCCCGACGGCTCACCCGTTCCACGGCCGATAGCCGTGTCCGTAGACGGCCGTCTCGCCGCCGCCGCGCGACTTTACAAAATGTCGGACGCGCGCGACGACCGGCCCGGGCCTCAACGCCATTTTGGCGGGTCACGGCGTATTCGTGGGCCCGTAGCTGGCCACGGCATTGTATTATTACGTTGTACATTTGGTTGCGGTGGCTCGCCAGGTCTGTCGACGATGTAACAAAAACGGCACACTCGGGGGGGCCTTTTGTGACTCGTTACGCGCGTCAACGCCTGGGCCAAGCCCAAGCATTGTGTCGCGGGTATTGATTTTTTTTAAGTCTCACTTACGGTGCGCCCAATTTTTTCAGTTTAACGCTTTTCCTATTTTGTTGTGCCTGCGCCCTATCCTTTGTCTGTGCGTTTTTCACCATGTATATTATAATACAAGGTAAACCTAATATTGTACATTTGATGTGTTTGTTGTTTTACACTAACACAATATACACATAATAATATATCCATGTTCATGTAAGTGCGATGCGTGTGTGTGTGTGTGTGTGTGTGTGCGCAAGACGCTTATTCACTTGTGGTTGTACCGTCCAGTCGAGCCATTCTGGTAGCTGTCCAGTCGTAGCATTTGCTAACATCGACTGCTGTACTTCGCCTATGCGCTCGATGACGTCGACGTTCATTAGGCATACCGTTTAAACATTATAGGTAATTATTTCTGTGGGATGTGATTTGTAGATTGTTGGTCATATCTTCCAGTGGTACTTATCGGTTATCGTGACTACCTACCGTAAAAATTAAAAAAAAAACTATTATAAAAACTAGGAATAATTTATAATCCATTTAAATTGTATAAAATAACTATTGTAAAAACTAGAAATAATTAATAATTCACTCTAGGAAGAAAATGCTCAGACATGCAATTTAAAATTCCTATAAATGGTTTTTCATGCTTTTACGCCACATGAATTCAACCAAATAACTATCCAAATGTTGACGAGCAGTGCCTCTATGTGTTTTATTGCACCATTTAGAGGATCCTCATAACCTTTCGATATTCTGTGTGTGAGCACCAGTTTGAGGATCGACAAAATTATAAGTGTGGTTAACGGTTAAATCTCGGGTTAAATGCTGAAACCCAGCGTTCTGTAGTTCATCTGTTTTATAACCACGCCAACAATCAGAATAAATAGTTTTACCTTGGTTTATATTATCTTTTATTGCTTGTATAAGTGTAGACGCAGACCGATCTTTGACTTCTATTCCAGATTTGCATTGTATAAATTTAACACGATACACGACAATATGTTATAACACTAACTAAGTTAGAAAATGGCAAGTAAAACGTCATATTACTTATCTAAAAGAAATCCCCACACCAATGCTAATAATAACCACCATTCAATATGTCTCGCTAGGTAGTCGCGATAACTGATAAGTACCCTTCCAGTATTATATACAGTAGGTACCTGTTGTTACTAGAACTTCATAGAATACCTTTGGTCCACGACAGTAAATCGTAATGGCCTTGTACTAGATGATTTACATTTTATTTATTCATATTCGCGTAAAATACTTATATATTATGTTGTGCATTGTTGGTAAAAATGTATGTGTGTATTAATAATTTAATATCAGATATTAAGTCTACTAATGGCTCATTTTTATTTTCTCTACCTTAGTGAGAATAATTATAATAAATAATTTAACTACCAAGTTATAATTTATAACGCCATTTGAATATTTTTATGAATCTAACCATTCATACTATTATACAGCATTATTTTTTAATATTTTCATGGTTATAACTGTTTATTTTAAATTTATTTATATAAGGCTTCAACAACTGAGGTCATTAGCTTGTTACTGTGGGGTAGGGTATGATTGGTTTTGGCACGCGTGTATGTGTGGCAAGGATTTGTCACTTAGAACCCGGGTGGTCACCCATCTGGGAACTATGTGGTACCGGCCAGTGCTTACTCTCAGATTACTTTTCGTGACTAATTGCAATCACCAAGCCACATATAACTGTTTTGTACTAAGCATTTTCTTTACCTTACATTAATCTTACATTTTTTATAGATTTAATTACCTGTAACTAACTAATATAAACCAAAAGATGGTTATTAAAAAAAAAATACCTAACCAATTGTCATTTAGTTGTATGTATATATTGTATATACCCCTCGGTATTCTCTTTTTAATTACCTTAATGTAACTAAAAAGTATTGGTATCTTTTTTTTTCACTTACATTCTATTAGAATTTTTTCCCCAACTTATGAACAATATCTTTTAAAATAGTCGCTTAATTACAACCTATGTTAGTTACTGAAAACCTATTTTCATTTGATCATTTTAATTATAAAAATAATAATTTCCTTTTTTTTTGTGTTAACCTCTTACTATTAATATACACTTATTGTTATTTTTATTTAGGTAACTAAAAACTTGATGAATACATATTAAATTTGCATAACATGTTGCGATTACTAAATAAATAACAATAATTGATATTATAATATTGTGTTCATGCTATGTTATTGTAGAGACTATCCATGTGTAGGAATATTCATATTAAACCCATATATCACAGGTATAAACTAAAATATACAATTCCTAATTACTAGAGTGCGGATCTTTAGGTTTTTACATATTTTTATTGGCTTTATGCAGCTTTTCAATGATGAAAAATGTGGACGATTTATCCATCATAGTTCGCAGGAAAAAATTTATTTTGCATATTTTAGCATATTTTGGACATTATAGATCATTTAGCCTTTAATTTCTCGAGTTGTGATTTTTCTAGGAATAAAAATAATTTGATTTAAGAATGTTAAAAATAAAAACTATCTACTTGGTTGTAATTAAATTGGTAATGTTGGTCATACTGTTACTCTCAGTCCGCGATTGTACCATAGATTATCATATTTGACAACTGATAACGTCGTGAGAATGATTTTATAATAAATAAATATAATAATGTATCTTTTACCAAAAAATGGTGCACACCAGTAGTTTTGGATCCAGGGCTTAATTTTTTTTTTTTGAGGGGGGGGGGGCAAAAGTACAAAAATTGGCTAAACATAGTGCAAAACAAAGAGAAACACGTTGATTAGATAAGGGAGGAAATGCCCCCTTTTTTCCCCTTTGGATCTGATACTGATGCATACAAGTTGTTCATTGTTTTTATTTAACTATTATGTTTTTTATATATAATTTTATTATATTTATATTCCTATGTACCTATAAAAGGTTTTAAATTTTTATATTAAAATAATTAACCTGATACCAAAGGGATGGGTAAGTTATATTTATTATTTTTATTAAACTATTTAAGAAAAAAAAATCTTATTATCTGCACATTTACAAGTTAAAGGAATATTTAGAGTATATTTTGAAGTTTTTTTAGAGCGTATATCTGCATATTTACAAGTTTAAGGAATATTTAGAGATTATTTTAGGGTCTTTTTTAGAGCATATTTTATGCTTTTAAGAACCTAAAAATCCGCGGTCTACTAATTACTATAATTTGTTTAATTATTTATTTTATAGGTACCTATTATTATATGCACATGGTACCATCTTTTACTAAATTATTTAAAATTGATTTTTTTCATATATTTAAGTATTCTGTTTCTATTAAAATTCATGTGTGGGCGAATAGAAACATTCATATACAACTATTTGTTATTCATTTGGTTTGATTGTGAATAAAAATAATTTTTGAAGTTTTAAAACATAAAACCATATTTTTTCATATATTATATTCTATTTTTTTTCGACATAGTTTAACACAAAAAATGTTTTCCTATTTGTTAGGGTAGCCTTTAGTTGTAACTTTATCACAATAACTTAAAATTAAACTTGAATCCTTAATTTTTTTTTTGTCTTACATGAAATAAACACATAATTAGCCAATTAAATTTTGATTAGAATTTTATATATACGGCTCCGAGGTTCTGGAATGTAGTTATTCAGCATGTTTCTATCCACCCTAAAATTAATAAATTTAAGTGCAACATTTAGTTTTAAATCATACAATAATTACAACAACCTTATACTTACATAAAATTCATTTTTACTTACATGTTAATCGTTTTAAAATAGTTTGAGTGACTTTTGAACGTGTTTTAATATTATTTACTCATAATAATTTGCATTAAATTTTTGGAGAGAAAAAATTCAGATTTTCATTTAAATATATAATATATTTTACCTACTTGTTAGAAGGTAAAAAGTAAAACAAATTATACACAAATGAAAATCATTATATTTACCTATAATAAATTATTAAATTATTAGAATTGGAGCATTTGGTTATTTTGATATTTCATATGCTTGAGAATAATATGAACCCCAATATTTTGATTATTAATTTATCAACTCTGTCTACATTCAGAAAGAATATTTTAGTTTATCATAGAATTTTGTTTTTTGTTTGTATTAAAGGGTTTTCAACTTATGATCTGTTTTGCTCAGATTAACATGACTGAAGTGCTGAAAGCTAGTGAATTAAGGGTCCCAATGCCACCAGAAAATATGAGCATAAATAGAGATCGAAGCGGAGAACATCATCAAAATATGGATGGTCCACCACAGCCTGCACATGCTCATTTCACACCTCCAACTTCAGTGTCTGATTTAGAATTGCTTCAGCATAGAGTCAATTGGGGTACATTCAGTAAGTTATTAATTATTATATAAAAAAAGTTTATAATATTATTATCAAATAAGTAACACTTACAAATTAAAGAATCGTTTTCAACAAAGTTAAATTTTTTAAGGTGATCCCACAAAAGTATGCTCTAGTCTTATGCTTCAACTTGGAGGAGCTGCAGCTGCTGTTGGTTCAGGTCAAGGAGGTTCATCTGGTAATAATCAGACAAATGGTAATAATGAACGCCGTACACACATCACAGGCTCTAGTCTCATGTTACAACTGGGAGGAGCAGCGGTAGCGACCGCACCTAGTAGTGCATCAGGTGGTACCCAAATATCGGGTTCAAGTGGTGAACGCAGAACCCATATCACTGATTCGCCATTTCATTGTGACATATGTGGAAAATATTTCTCCAGAAAAGATCATTTCAAAAATCATGTAATGTGGCATACAGGTGAAACACCACATAGATGTGACTATTGCGCCAAAACATTTACACGCAAAGAACATTTGGTTAATCATGTGAGACAACATACTGGTATGTATAATTTAGAAATTCCCATTTTAATTTATTTTGCTTAAACATAAATTTAGACACTAAGACGTCCATTATCTAAATATATATATTTAATTATTTTATTTTTTATACAATTTTATGTAAAGAGTGTAAGAAATATGTAAGAAATATGTTCACTTCAATGTTTTTCTATTTTTGAATTCATTTAATTGGTCAAAAAAAAAAATTATTATACCTACCTACCATCTTATTACTCTTCTATGTTTGTATTAAATCATTGGTTTTAATTATTAATCGGTAATTTGAATAGTTATATTCTTCTAATCAGTTTGTTTTGTTTTTGTTTATAATTTTGTGTGCGTGTGTGTATATACGTGTACATTTACAGAAGTACTAACGTGTATATGTATATGAATTCAGGATAAATTATATTGAAATGTTATTTCATTAATTGTTGGTTCTAATTGAAAATATTTTATTCTATGATGAGTTAGGTAGGTGTATATAGATGTGTTGAATTATTGTGTTCATCTTCAATATTTGATTATGTTATATGGATGTTACTGCTAGGATAATATTTTACTATTCATACTTGCTGCATTTTTATTTAAATCTTTTAACTTTTGTCTTAAAGTGGTCATCGTCGTCTATTCATATTTGGGAAATTCTAGTGTAACGATTTGGAATTGCACAACCCTTGGTACTTATTATAAGGTGTTTTTCTAAATTTTAATTTTTAGGTCCATTTGTTTTAGTTCCCAATATTTATACTTACATTTTTAATATGTTTTGATCAAAGTAATTAATGCTAACAATGTTTATATATTGTGCAAAAGAGCTACATAATGTATTGTAAAGATGCTACATGTTGATCCTGCTCTATTCATTCTATCAAAATAATATTTCCAAAAGTGGTTTATAGTTGGAAAAATATTGCTTAAATAGTTATTATTTACAATACCTATTTATTAATTGATTTATTTTATAGTTAAACTATACTTGTAGTTAATGTATGGTAATTTAATACTTCAAGTTACTATACAATTTATCTTATATTTTCTGTTAACTATATAATATATATCTTTGATACATTTTATGCAATCATTGAAATAATTATAGTTAAACTGATGCATTACATTTTCCTATCTGTTGCTTAAGTGTTCTACATTAACTGAGTTAAACCCAGTTTTGCATTATTAAACAATTTATTCAATTTAATATTAAGTATCATCAGTTATTGTTTTGAATTTTCATTGTTCTGAATAATAATAAATAAGGTATTTTTCTCATCAATAATGAATCTCAATTTTTTTTATATAATTTTGGCAGTCATACTATATTTTTTATTATAAGAAATGGAAGACAAAAAAGAACTTGATGTGTGTTATTTTCATTATTCTTACACTTGATCTGAACAGTAATTGATTAAATATATATAATTAGTTTGTAGTTTTCAATTGCACTAGAGCGCTATATTTTGTTTGTTTTGTTAGTTCTTTAAGGAAATTATGTTTGAATTTATTTCCTATGGTAATTTTAAACATTATTCTGGCCTTTCAGTTCAATCAAATGATTGCACGTTATAAACAACATTAATCATTTATGTGATTTAGGATGATTACTTAAATTCTATGACATAAAACATATTTTTAGGATGAGAAATATGTTTTTTTTGCATGATTTTGTGTTAGTAAATTAGTCTATGTTTATTTTTATTAATTTAATTAAATTATAAATATTAGTCGATGAGATTAAAATCTCATGGCTATAAAACGAATCATATCAGATTTTTAACTTAGTAAAATTGCGGAGTAACTAAATATTTTCAAATTTCTATTTATTTGGTTCGTAGGTTAAAATACCATGTATAAAATAATTAAATTTGCCCATAATAGTTCCAAGGGTTGTGTGTCACCGAGATACAAAATTTGTTTACAATTTTGATGTTTTGATGTACTTACTTCAGTAGTCTAGTTCTTTGAAAAATATGAACGGTTTATAGGTGGTATACAAAACGCTGCCGAATATTCTATGAACATGGAGCCTGGTCCTTCTACTTATCGTAAGTTGTATTGCTCTTTAAGATTACATTCTTCCCGTTTTTTTTTTATTATTGTTTTTTTTTGTTTTTTTTCGTTCCATTGAGTTTTCTTTTCCGTTTTTTTTTTTTTTAAATTTTTATATATATAATATATATATTTTTATTGGTTGATAGTTTTAAATTGTTTCATTTTCGTTCAGGTGCCTGTTTGTTTTAATTTTGTTTATTTTAAGCGTATCCGACAAAAATAATGAACCGAAACATATGATGGTATTTAATTTGAGTTCATTTATTTTGTTTCACAAATGCCTTATTTTATTAGGAAGATATTGGTTAGTAACCTAATCAATAATGTTGTGTGCGTGTCAATAATATTTGTCTATGTCCTGACTTCTGAATTAGAATAAAACAAGCAAAATAGGTTTACACAACACTTTTGGTATTGTATTTAAAAAAAATATATATATAGGAAGTATTATGAAATAAGTATTGATATTATTAGCGCTCTAGTGTAATTGGTATATAGTGGACCAATAAAAATTCATTAGTCTAAGTCTTCTGTTTTTTAATATTACTCTGAAGACTTCTTAAATTTACATGAAAAATAAACATTTTTTTATGAGGTAACTTAAAATAAAAAAGAGTTTTTTGTCTTTTGACATTTAGCTAATATGTTTATTGGTCCACTGTATAGGTGAAACTCCTCACCACTGCAATTACTGCCCAAAATCGTTCACGCGTAAAGATCACATGGTTTACCACGAGCGTCAACACACAGGGGAAACGCCGTTCCCGTGCCAGTACTGTCCAAAGGCTTTCACTCGCAAGGACCATTTGGTGAACCACGTCAGACGTCATACAGGCGAGTCACCACACAAATGCACTTATTGTTTAAAAGTGTTTACGAGAAAGGAGCATCTGACCAATCACATCCGCCAACACACGGGTGAGTCACCACACCGATGTCACTTTTGTCCTAAAACCTTCACGCGTAAAGAACACCTTACTTGTCATATTCGTATTCATACAGGCGAGTCTCCACATGCCTGTGAATTCTGTAATCGTACTTTTACACGTAAAGAACATTTAAAGCGCCACATGCGCCAGCATATTCCCGGTTCTGAGTATAATTGTCTTATATGTGATGAAACTATGCCCACCAAGGAGCAATTGCTTGAACATATGGCATCCCACCCACAAGACTACCCTTATGTATGTACAGATTGTGGGAAATCATTCAGGCTTAAAGGAAATCTTTTGTTTCATTTACGTTCCCACCAAAAAGGTATGCCCATGGATAGACCATTTCAGTGTGATCTATGTCCTAAAGATTTCATGTTTAAAGGCCATCTAGTTTCGCATCGCCGTAGCCATACAAACCCAAAAGTTCAAACTTCATTCCCAGCCACAATTCAAATAATTGGAAATAATTCATTTGTCATTAAGAATGGTAAAGAAGAAGGAGAATTAGTTAATATACATCAGTTAACTAATCAAGCAGAACGACCCATTCAATATGATATGTCTCATAGGCGTAATACAGAAAAAAATTCTCATTTCCCTGCTACTATTCAGATAAGTAATGGTTCATTTGTACTCAAAGGTTTAGTAAAACAAGAAGGTGATGGACCTGAATTAATAACTTTACATCAACAACAGCAAGATGGAACTAGCATTCAGGCTGCTCAGTTAGTTAGTGTGGGAACGCAGGTTACTTTACCATCACCTCAGAATAATGAGCACATGACTCCACATTCTAGAGCTAGTTTATTAGCAGCTGTAACATAGATAAATTATTGAACAATTAGAAGATTTGAATAAGAATAAAATAAATTTCATAATTTTCAATAGGTCAAGTTAGGTGTTCTTGTTCGCTAAGATAACGCGTTTTAAAAAAGAATAGACAGTTTCATATCTTAAACATAAGAATATTAAATAAAAAGTTACGAAATAGATTTATAAATCTAATATAATTATTTGATATAAAAGTTATCAATATATATTATATAAATATATATTTTGTATCTATTTAATGAATATATTATTATCTATTTAATAAAAATATATTATCATAGAATAAGCTAACATTAATATGAAATCTAATGCATTGAGTTAATGTTAGAATTTTTTCTTTATGTATAAGTTACAGAAAATTGTGTATAATTTTTTTTAATAATTTCATGATTATTAACAGTTAAATATCTTATTAGTCTTTAATTTTAATCTGTAAGTCCTTAATGTGTATGTTTATTTATAATATTTTATCTTAGACTATTATTAATTGGTAAAGGTAACAATATTTAACATTGATTTATTTTTATAATTATATTACCTTAATCATTTTCCAGTCTTATGTAAATATTAATAAATTATTAATTTTACTATGTAGAAATCATTATTTCTTTGGTTTTTATTTTTTAATTTTTATATTTTAGGTTTTTATTTAACTAATTATTCCATTTTACACGTTATTATATATAATTAAGCATCAAGATTTATTTATTAGTTTATAAGTTTCTCATTTATTTTGTGATCGCACACAACATATAAACTGATTTTTTTCCCCAATCTTTATGCCAGGCAAAATTTTTATAGCACTTGCACACAAAATGTGTTTTATTTGTGTGTGTATATATATATATATTTTGTGTGTATTTATGTATATGTATATACACGTATATAAACATAATTATAGAAGATAAATTATTTAATAACATGCTATTTATAGTCTAAGTTACAATATATGACTTATTCAACATCTCTTTAAAAAAAAAATGTTCTTATTTTATGTGCCCATTTATGACACGAAACTTTTGTCAGGATTAGACTCTGAACTCAATGGTTAATACCTATCATTTATCCATTTTAACAGGGGGTTTCCAAATTGTCGGTTACGCCTATATGCAACAAATGGTACGCCTAACCAAATAAAAGATTCATACAGTATTTCAGGGTAAAAATAGCATATTATATCATTTTAGAGGGGCCAAAAAGCTGAGATATCTAGAACATCAAAATTCTTATAACTGTCACTATTATTATCGTAACTTGAATGATGGTTTACTTTTTAATCTTGTAAATAACATAATGTTTCTATAAAGCGACTCAATTTGAAGTTTTAATTGTTTTGAATAATATAATAAATAAAATTAATATTATGTGTGTAGTATATTCATTGTATTAATTCTCGTCAACAAGGGGAAATAATTATTTTATGTAAATTTTGTTGTTCTGTGTCTCCAAAACTTAAAGCTTTTGTGTTTGCTACAAATAAAATTTAACAGCCCGATTTGTGAAAAAGTGATTTGCAGGTGTACCATTGTTGTCTAAATAAACTTATTTTTTAAACAATTTCAATTGTTTTGCAAAATTATTATGGCCCTTAAATAGAATTCCTTGCATATTAACTGGTAGATTTCTGCACAATATTGTGCTAAATGTTAGTGTGGACCAAATCAAAACCCATTTAACTTAACAATATTAAAAATATTTATACATATATATATAAATTTATGTATGTATGTATCCATGTATGCAGGTATATATAATATTACACATACATAAGTGTATATGTGTATATATAATTATAATATTAATTATATTTATTACAAGTTTGGTGATAAAAAAAATTTTAAAAAAAATAGAAGAGGATTGAGAGAGCAAGCCTATTAATGTGACCTTTTGCAATTGGGTTTGTGGTGTTAGTACTTAAGTGGGCACTAAAATAAGTTACCTTTTTTTTTATACAAATATATATATATACATATATACTTACTTAAATGTTCAGTGTGTGTTTGCGTGTGTGTGCGTGTGTTCGATTGATTGACATGGGTTTTTGTTTGGTCCACTGTGTAGGTGAAACACCTCACCACTGCAATTACTGCTCGAAATCATTCACGCGTAAAGACCACATGGTTTACCACGAGCGTCAACACACAGGAGAAACGCCGTTCCCGTGCCAGTACTGTCCGAAGGCGTTCACGCGTAAAGATCATCTGGTTAACCACATCAGGCGGCACACCGGCGAATCGCCACACAAGTGCACATTCTGCATGAAGTCGTTCACCAGAAAAGAGAACCTGACCAACCACATCCGTCAGCACACTGGTGAGTCACCACACCGATGTCATTTTTGTCCTAAAACGTTTACGCGCAAAGAACATCTTACTTGTCATATTCGTATTCACACAGGCGAGTCGCCACACGCTTGCGAATTCTGTAATCGAACCTTTGCACGCAAAGAACATCTGAAACGTCACGTGCGCCAGCACGCGCCGGGGGCAGAGTACAATTGTATCATCTGCTCCGAGGTGTTCTCTGCCAAGGACCCGTTGCTCGAACACATGTTGACCCATCCCCGCGATTGTCCGTACGTGTGCACCGACTGCGGCAAGGCGTTCCGCCTCAAGGGCAACCTCCTGTTCCATCAGAGGTCCCATCAGAAGGGCATGCCGGCCGATCGTCCGTTCCGGTGTGATCTGTGCCCCAAGGATTTCATGTGCAAAGGACACTTAGTGTCGCACCGGCGCAGTCACACCAATACTAAACAACAATTTCAGTCTGGACAATTTACAAAAGACCACGGCACCAATGCTTCGTTCATGTTGAAACACTTGATGAAGCAAGAAAACGTGTCGGAAATGATCGGCCTGCATCAGCCCCATCCAATGCCTCAGCACTCTGTCAGTGTGGGCACACAAGTTGGACTGCCTGTTCTTCCTCCGCCTCCAAACCTCCATCTTCCCCCGCCAACCGCCGCTAGCCTATTAGCCGCAGTCACGTAAACTTCTTGCAGTTCGGACATGACGACTTTTTTTTTATTTCCAGTTTCGTTCTGTTTTTTTTCGCTGAAAATTTTTATTTATTATTTTTCTCATTGAAATCGTCATTCATTTTTATTTATTTTGTTTTTTTTATTTCATAGATTAATGATGTTTGGATTTTTTTGTCGGGAAAATATGATTTTCGTTGGCTTTGTTTTATTTAAACATTTTATTTATTACTACATTTACAATTTCGTTTATGTTTGATTTTATTAAAAATATGAACACCTCTGAGCAACGAACCCATCTCGTTTGTGATCATAGATACGTATCTTTAAAGTTATAATGGCTTAACTTGTATTGCGCGCAAAACTATTGATATCACTATCAGCATATTGATGATATGTATGAGAACCGATGATGATCTCATTAAATTTTCAGACTTGTGTTTTGAAATTATTGAATTAATATTATTTGGTGTATTATTACCATGATTTTTTACTTGGGCAGTGATACTATTGTACTTCGGCTTCTTGGACTGTGCCTTTGAAGCATAATGACACAATATATAATTAATTAAAAAAAAAAAAAAAATGATTACACATTCTATTTTGTATTTTTGGTAGTACAATTAAATTAATAATAATTTTAGACTTTATAAGTATAAATTAACAATTATAATAAACTGTTAAGTATTCAATTTTTTTTTTTACTGAAAAATACATAATATTATATCTTATAAGTTAAATAATATTAATAAGTTATTTTAAATTGAAAATCCTTAAACAAAATTTCAATACTTCAAATTTTAATTTGAAGATAAATTTGTCTCGTAAATAATATGCAAGTATTAGACATTTTTTAAACAGTATCAAGTATACAACATAAAATTGAATATATTTCTAGCTTCATCAAATTAAATATTATTATTAATTGATTTCTTCAATTTCATATGTATTTCATAAAAATTGATTTACATTTAATAAAACTATAGATAATAATATACCATTATATTAACCTATATCCACAATTTTTTATTCAGTTCAGTAAACTAAAGAAGAATATTGAGATACTGTTTAAATATAATAACCGTTAAATATGATTTATATATAGCTAAATGTATGCTGAAATTTTAAGTAATCTACTAAAAGTACTAAGTACATAAGGAAATAAAAATGAATGTGTCTTTAAAATAATATGCTTCTTAGGCTCAGGTAAGTATGAATGATGGGAGTATGTCTGGTATTCGTTGTAATTAATATTCTTGTGTAATTAAGGTCAACTCAATTTTTAAATCTTGAAACACTAAAAATTAAATGAATATCCATTGAAGGTTGATTGATTTTACATTAAATATTTATTTAATTTTACACTTTTGTTGTAAATGTAGTAATGCTCTGACGACATTTAAGAATTTTTTTTTTGTTTGTTTTGAATATATGATTTGTCATGATTTTTCGCGTGTATTGGAAATTATACTTATTAATTTATTATCTTTTACTAAATGTTGTCATAATTTTTTTAGCCATTTGAAATATAAAATTATATAAAACTACAATGTTTATAAATGCTTAAGTGTGTGAGCGTGCCCTATGTATAGAGAATACTATTATTTTAAATCAACTCTAGAATTAGATTTAGGTTATTAATTTAAACGTGTATTAAACAAGTAATTTTAGTATATTTTTTTATGCTGAAACATTGTTACCAGCGTAGTTGTATTTCATTACCTACGCTGGAAAAATATGTTATAATAATGTAAATAACATAAAGCGTAAAAATATTGCCATTATATTATATTGTATATATTTACATTACCTAATAAAATATTAACTTAAGTTAGCTATATTATATTATATATTTTAGATTTTTAAATAATCACATCATAAAATGGTGCAATATTAACCAACAATTCTTTAGTAGTTTTAATTTTAATATTAATTTTCATATTTATTTTGCTTTGTAAAATAATTGCTTAAATCATCTTTTTCCTTACTTTTTTTTTATTTCAATGAATTCAGTAATTTTGAGAACCAACTTGCCATATAAAAATGTTGTGGTCTTCCTCATTGTCAAAACAGCCCAAATATAACTTTTAGAATTAATTCAAAATAGAAGATAGACTGATTACATTTTTCTTAGTTTGAATAGAATATTTACCCATGAAAAAAAATAATGAACTGTGTGCGTTTGTAAGTATTTTAAATTATTTTATCATGTTCATAAATTAAATTATAGCATAAACTTATAGTACATATTATGTACTATGTCATATGTACATAATATATAACTATTTTAATGTTATTGTTAATCATAATGAAGAATTAGTTTTTAAGTACATAATTCATGTAGTTTTAGGGCATGTGGCTATCGAGTAATCTAGGCTATGATTTATAATTTTAATGCAAAAATTAAAGTAACTACCAGCTAATTTAGAAAGATAACTTGGTTTACCAAATTTTTACCCCAAGTTTTGTGGCCACTTGCACTATAAGTAGGTTTTAGTTATGAATTAATTATTTTTACAATTTATATTCCGTTTTTGTAATGAATATTGTATTGACGAAATATAGAACTTGTGTGAAGATTTACTATATAACATTAATATTTATGTTCTATTCCTTGTATATTCATTGTTCAAATACATATTATGATGTATATGTCTGCATCTATCTAATCATACTATTCATATTTGGATAAATTATGATTATTGGAATAAACAAATTATTTTTATAGGTGCCCTGAAAGTCATTTTCATAAACATAATTTTCTTAGTAATCATTATTATTATGAAACTGCTGGTGAAACAAGTACAATCGCTCAAGAATAAATATACATTTCCATATAATTCTATGTACAATTTTTTTCAGATTTAAAGACATTTATGTCAATTTCAATTACAATTTTACCTTGTACATTCTCAATCTTGTTAACTGACACTAAACAAATACTAATAAAATAAAATCTTTAAGTTATTGAGTTAACATAATTCATGAAAGGTAAAATATAATTAGAAAAAGCAAAAAGAAACTAACAATTATGTGGTATGTGGTTTGTATTTACCTAATATTATAATACTATTTTACTTATAAGTTAGGTATAGTATGAAAAATAAAAAACATACTAATGTATAAGTAGAAGATGTACAATATTTCTGAATTAAATATTTTATGGGAAAGACATCTTTACACTTGTCTGTACAGAGAGTTTTAAGTGGTAAATTTTCCTTTTGAAATCATTTATTATTTAAGTTTGTTGATATGCCTATATGCCTAAGTGTAAAATACTTTTGCTTATGAAGCAGTTAGCAGATATAATTGAACAATAAACAAATACCTATATATTACCAACATCAGTTATAAATTACAGGTATTTAATATTAGTGAAAAAAAATACTCATACCAATAATGATGTGGAACTTTAAATTTTTACTTTCTTGATTTTTAATCAATTAAGTATGGTAGGAAATGAAAAAAGTATGAATTTTGAAAACTTCAAGAATTTGTGTTAAGCAGGAAAATAATAAAAATGTAACTCAGTAATGATGAGTAGGTGGGTAATTTAGTTAGCTTGAATATAACATATGAATGAGAGATTTGATATCACACTCAAGCGGTTAGGTATAACCATTTGAATCCATAAAAACGTTAGCGTGAACAGTCCCAAAATTTCTATTTTTTAGCTTTTCTCCTAAACTATGATAGCTAGAAAATTGGTTGATGAATCATTAAAAAGGGATTATTAAGTAGATGCTAAATATGAAATAAAATTTTTTTTAAAAAGTTATTTTATTTTTCACAGTAAAAAAAGTTATTGTTCGCTAGATTTTCATTTAGCGAGGTAGATTTCCGAAACTGGAGAACGGATTTTGTTGTTTGGGGTGTTGTTAGATTCACATTGGCTAGGAGAAATGATGTGAAGATTTCAAGAACTTAAAGCGTAGGTATCAATAAGAATAGTATGGCTCAAATCATGGTAAGTAATTTATAATTACAGGTTTTTAGTATGCCCTTGGACAGACTCTTTAAGGGGCCTCGCTAATGCCGTAAATTTTAGCTGAAAAGACCAAAAGTATTGACAAAATTAAAGTTAGTTAACGTCCGATTTTATTTTGAAAAAAAATTTGAACTCACCAGTAAATTGTCTATAGATCCTACGAAGCACTTTGTAAAAACTAAATTGTATACTATTGTGAGCTGTCATTGAAAACTTGAAAATATCAACTTTTTTGAATCATAATCAAAATTAAAATTAATATTAAAAACGGAAAAAGTTTCGTACGATTTACAGACATTTTTTTGCTGAATTCAAATATTTCTTCAGAATCAAAATCAGACAACGTTAACTAACTTTAGTTTTGTCAAAACAAATGGATGTTTTAGTAAAATTCGTGTGAAATTGATATGGTTATCGAGTTATTGACATGTGCATGTGTGTATGGAGAGGATACCCGTATTTAATTTCACTCAACTAATAATCATTTACAACATAGATCTTGGGCGGCTATGACAAGGTTAGAAATTGCCTAAATGTTGCCCCTTAAATAATGACCGTAGCGAGGCCCCATAAGACAAATCGGTACCTATCAACACTTCCGTAGATTCATATACGGGGCGTACCGATATACCCATTTTTGTATATTATAATGATAACCTAAGTCTTTGATTAATGTGTTTTGAATTACAACAAGGTAACGAGTCGTTATATTATTACCTACGTTTGAATATCGTAATTCCGTCAAAATATTCTACTTTTGTCCCCTATGTACCTATATTCAATTAACTACCAGAAACAACCCATCAAGGCTCAAAGTTATAGATTTAAGTATTTTTACTGCCCGAAAAGGTGATTGTTGACGCGTACAAAAAAACTACACCATGTGCTTTGTACTCAGAATTGCCCCATTGTTCACACTTTCAGAAAAGAAAATTCTTAAAAACTGAAAGTTTTATTGCAGACAAACCTCAAAAACCGTTCCTATTCACTCCCATTCTACGGTATACATTCCTACCTAACTCTAGTAGTCTAGTATGTACATTTAATTACGTTTGTATTATTATTAAAGGAAGTCAAATTAGTTAATAATTAACTGGCTTTAGTATCAGATAAATCTCTAATACCAAGAAATTGTTCAACTGGTTGATTATTTTTAACAAAACGAATACATATAGATAATTCAGATTTATTGTTAACATTTGTGCTTTCATCGGCCATTAAAGAAAATTTTTTTCCAATAATTTCATTATTTAATTTCTTACATAATATTTCTGATGCCCAATATAAAAGCTCACTAGCTGTAGCTTTGCTAATATATGTAGATCTATCACTTTTTGCGTGACTGTCCAATTTTCAAATGATCACTACTTTTCATAATCAAACGCTTTACTAAAGGTTCATATTTGATTGTGTGTGCTATTTCTTCATTAGCTAAAAAATAAATTGAGCGACATAAGAGAGAAATGTTTTCTATTGATTTTACATTCTTCGGAACTTTGATTAAAAATTTGGCAATAAACAGGATTTTTCGAGATTACCAAAGTCAGTCTTTCTTGCTCTATACTGCGAATACGTGATGCAGAATTGTTGTGTTTATTTAATTTACCGTCTTTTCCCAGTGCTTTTTTAAAATTATTAAATGGTGATTTAATAAAAACTCCTGTGCTTGTCAATAGTACGGAATCATTTACAGCATGTTTTTCACATAATTTGCAAAAAGCACCATTACGTTGAACATCAAAATCAAGCCATGAAAAATCTTTTTTCCATTTTTTATTATAAAATCTTTTTTTTTACCTTTCTTCGTAGAGTCAGGCGTAGGCAATTCATCTAAATCCGTGTCAATCGTTTCATGATGAGAATCTTGGGGCTCTGAAGTTTTAATTATTTTTTTTTGTTAAAAAAAATCTGATATTTTTCTTTTGGACATTTTTGTTACGGAACATACAGGTACAAACAACTAGGCAGCACTGATTAAACTTATTATTTGAGTCTCCACGGACAATAGTATAGGTAGGTACCGTACGTAGTTTTAGATTATATCGTAATCCAGCCGTCATCATTAATTCGTGATTCGTAATTATTATTTTTCGTTATTTTTTAACTGCTATAATTTTGGGAAAGTTTGTAGATAGTTCCTTTACTGGCAATACGGTATAAAAACATTGATATAAATAAATTATATTTTATTGAACGCCATTAGGTGCGGTAATCGTAACGAGTATTGTGCATTTAATAAATAGGTGCATGTTATAGGTGAAAGTTGTATTTGTCAGGGGGTGCGAAAGAAATTTCAGGGGGGGGGGGGGGCATTCGCCAACAGCGTTGGTCCTGTCTGTATTTGTTTGTTACAATCATGGTTATGGTAGTTTTGTTGACATTTTTTTATTACAATTTCAATTTAGGATTCTACTATGTGATTCCCGAAAGAACCGAACTTTTACGGACAACTGAGCTAGGTACTGGCCATACCGATTAATTTTGAAGGTTCGAATATTATAATTAAAAATGCTATTATAAATAGTTCGATATAGTAGAATCCTAAATCAAAATTGTAGGTAATAAAAAAATTTCAACAAAACTGCCATAACCATGATTGTAACATTTAAATTTTAATTACTACGTTGGCTGACAATGGTATATAAGTACCTACCTACTATTTGGTTCATATTTTAATAAATCGTACCTATATACTATTTAAGTAAGTACCTATAACACTAACGTGAATAATAATAGATAAGGTCATTGATACAATGGAAATTCTTCATTTAGAAATTGGTTGAATTGATTCGTGATTCCGGAATTTGGTGGCTTGCGTGATGTTGCCAAAATCATATGTAAACAAAAGACAATTTGACAGGGTTTGGTTGCCTGATTTGGAACAATGGAACCATTAACCATTGGTTTACGATTGCACCATTGATATGTACCTATCTTGTTTTTTTCCATTTAAAATATACATATATATAAACATGTTTATTTCTTATTATTTTTACTGTATACCTATATAAAACATTTGGATTGTTGAGCTGCACTTCTTAGTTCTTACGAATCTTACCTAAACCAAAATGTTTGAATTTTATGATATGGGTTTAAAAAAGCCGGTTAGTGGATGTCGCTTTGCTGTACAGTAGGTTACAAGTGGGTCATTAAATAATGGATTGTATTAAACTTGAATTCAATGATATTGTATAAGAAAAACGATTCTGAGCGGAGACGGTTTGTCAGTCTGGATATTTTATATTGTTATTATTTATTATATCATGTAAGTTGAATTAACATTATATAATATATTATTATTATTTTTTATTCGGTTCTATGGTGATAAACAAAGCGTTTGAAATTAAAATCCCATTTTTAGCGGTTTTTCGTAATTTGTCGGTGGTTTTTCCTGTGGCATTAAATAACTATTCGACCTCTCTAAAGTACCATCTTGATCTAATTTGCTAAAAGATAAGGTACTATATGTTGAAATCAAAGCACTCTTTCTGGTAAAAATTGTGTATACCGGATATATATATAAAAAAATAAAAATAAACAGCATTGTAAAAGATAACGTTTTAATTGCACTCAGGTTAAAAAGAGATATGTATGAATTACATTTGATCCAATTTATGACATTACTACACGATATAATTACTTTAGAAATAAATATAAATATCTCAATATTGTAAACTATTATTTTGAAATTGTATAACTATATTAAGAAATTAAATTGTAGTTTTTTTATTAATTTTGAAAAAATAATTCATTTTTATATTATTGATTATTTATTTTAAAAATGAACATAATTTAATCGTTGCTATCTATATTATTATAATTAAAAAAACTAACCTAACTTCTTAGACGGTACATAGGTATTAAAAAATTAAAAATATTTTGCCAACTAGTTTATTTTTTTAATAAATTGGTTTTATGTAATGATTAGAACGAGTGGAATTCGAACATTACCCTTTTCTGTCTCTAGTGCAATTCAATATAAATAAGTGCAGTTTAACCTTACCCAATTATTTGTTAAGTATCACGTTATTTGAGTTATGAGATAAAATATTATATGTCCATATATTATGTGTCGTACAGCTTTTGAAAACTACTGGAAAATGTTTATATTTTACCCCCCTAAGTACCAACTAGATTCACTTTCCTTTCAGAAAAGATACTATTGAAAAAAATCCAAGCACTTTAACTGTCTTAAAAGATGATGACAGACACAAAAAAAAAAATTTAAAAAAAACACATTGTAAAATTAATACATTCATTGTTCCACTCGGAATCTTAAAATAAATATTATAGTGTTTTTGTATATGAATTTAAAAAAGGTGGGTAAGTGGATGTCACTCTGCTGTACAGTAGGTGACAAGTGGGTCACTGTAATGGATGGTGTTAAATTTGAATTTAATGATATAATATCATTGTATAAGAAAAACGATTCCGAGCGAAAATGGCCAGTCAGCTTATGATGTTACTAAGTGTATTTGATGATATTATTGTGAATAAAGTAATTTGTATATTTACCTATTTACGTGGTTATTTGTTTTAAACTTTCAATCCTTAGCTATAAAAGTTGAACATTTTATACATTTTTAACTACAAAATAATTATTAAATTATAAATTTGATAAATTTTGTTGAAATTCAAATTTTAAATGCTTATAAAAAAAATTGTGCCTATGTATTTTTAAAGTTTTTCAACTGATATTGAAACAATATATCAGGAGCCTCGCATTAAGTTTTCATGCTTTTTTACCCAACAAATCTACTTGAAAATTTTTACTTTTGACCCCCAAAGTACCAACTAGATTTACTTTCCTATCAGAAAAGATACTGTTGAAGAAAATCCAAGCATTTTTACTGTCCTAAAAGGTGACACACATCATTGTAAAATCAATAAATTCATCGTTTCACTCAGAATCTAAAATGCCGCCTCTTTAAAAGTTTTCTTATTGTTTACGTCACCTACGTCTTAAATGGCACTGGATATATTAAACATCTATATTTCCCAAATAATTTTTCCTTCCAATTATGGGGCCTCGTTAATGCCGTAAATTTTAGCTGAAAAGACCAAAAGTATTGACAAAATTAAAGTTAGTTAACGTTGTCCGATTTTGATTTTGAAAAAAAATTTGAACTCACCGGTCCTACGAAGCACTTTGTAAAAACTAAATTTTATACTATTGTGAAGTGTCATTGAAAACATCAACTTTTTCGAATCATAATTAAAATTAAAATTAATATTAAAAACGGAAAAAGTTTTGTACTATCTACAGACATTTTTTTGCTGAATTCAAATATTTTTTTCAGAATCAAAATCATACAACGTTAACTAACTTTAATTTTGTCAAAACAAATGTATGTTTTAGTAAAATTCGTGTAGTAAAATTGATATGATTATCGAGTTATTGACATGTGCATGTGTGATACCCGTATTTAATTTTACTCACACTAATTATCATTTACAACTAACACATAGATCTTGAGCGGCTATGACAAGGTTAGAAATTTCCTAAATGTTGCCCCTTAAATAGTGACCGTAACGACGCTCCTTAAGGCGGTTGAAAGCGAACCATTTTAGATTCTGAGCGGAGCGAAAGAATGTATTGGTTTTACAATGATGTGTGTTTTTTTCTGTCCGTCAGCAATATTTCGGATAGTAAGCATTATGCTTCGATTTTTGAGATCAGCATCTTTTCTGAAGTGAACCAGTTGATCCTTTTGGGAGTTCAAAATTGAAAATTCCTAGTATTTTAGTATTTTAGAAACCGTCGAGAAATACTGACAAATTACGAAAAACCGCTAAAAATGGGATTTGTTTATCACCGTAGCAACGAATAAAAAATAATAATAATATACGCTAACCGCTCAGAATCGTTTTTCGTTTACAATGGCTTATCATTGTTTTCAAATATAACACATCCATTACAATTACTGTACAGGAGAGCGATACCCACTTGTCCACCTTTTTTTTAAGTGGTTGGATTTAAGCAATATTAAATATATCATCCCCAGGTACTTAATACTGATTATGGGGATTAATTTCGGTAGACACTCTTCTAGATTCGGTGGACATACTATCTTTAATCGTGCTTCACTTTTGTCCATAGTAATTCTATTTTTATTAGAATACGATAAGTATTAGGTCACTTATTTTTGACTGGAACAATTTTGTTGAATTAAACATAGTGATTACAAAAAAATAAAATTGTTTACATTTTATTATTATTTTCAAATAAAAATTAAAAACATTTGAATATTCTAATAACAAATTTCTAAAACTAGAACTAGGGAATCGTGATCCCAACTAATATTGTTTAGTTGAAAATATATATTATTATTTGGTTGAAGTAATGTTACTATAGTGTTACTTGTATATTATAAGCCAAAGTTACAGTATTTTAGTACCTGAACACTTGCAGAGGTAAATTTTAGGATTCCTGGTAGATCTTCCAGATTTTTTGCTCCCTTCTACGTTCCTCTACATCACACTAGCTATGGCCGTAATCACCCCATCCACCGAATGTTACATCTAACATACGTGAAATTTTGTCGCTTACTATAATACTTGTCATATGAATAATCTTCAATAGTTAAATATATCTCTTTTTAAAATGTATGTATACACCGCACTAACTATGGCCGTTATCACCCCATCCGCCGAATGATACGTCTAGCATACGTGAACCTTTGTCGCCTACTATAATACTTGTCATATGAACAATCTTAAATAGTTAAATATATCTCTTTTTAAAATGTATGTATCTTCTTTTTAAGCTACTGTACCTTTGGTAACCACCCAGTTATGTATGTAAAATAAAATACAATAAAATAATGAAAAGTGAAAACAGTCATGTTTATATTTTACACGGAATGGGCCATGTTGATATTTTATAGGTAATATGTATTATGTATATTATATCGAGACACGCATGTATAATACATAAATGTGTCGTAGAGATATTGCGGTATAGTATTTTTAAAATCCGTTATTTTAAAATGAACCCTTTTCAGAGGTTCGCGTAAACATGTCGAGCGAAAATGTGTTTCAGGTAGGACGTGACACGCCTCCTCAAATGTATAATAAAATTTTCAACTCGCATACACTTATCACTTATCAGATATACAAAATAGACGATATCAGCTATAGTGTTTTGGGTCCATAGTGACGGAAATGAACTCTTCGACAATCTCTCTGTCCATGCCTGTGTATGCCCTGTGCACATCCGCGGCATCGTTTGACGGTCTCCTCTCCCTTCTGTCCGGTCTTGCCGGTTTCAGTTTTGGCGCCGTTCTGTGACTTTTCCACTTGGGCAAGGTTCTCGTTTCGTCGTAAACGCCCTTTAAACAAGAACATTTTTATCGTGTTTATTATAATAATATATTATATAAAGCAAACTGTAGCGGAGAGTACCTAGTTAATTTAACTGTGAATTCAATTTATTGCATAATAAAGTCGAGCGCCAAAGCGTGATGGCGTAACCTATAATAGGCATTAAAACGGGAAAAGTAACGTCATATATAGCGGTCAGCAGATAATCATACTTGTTAAGTACTTATTTAAAATATATTAGAGTATCTGAGTACCTACTTATTTTGTGTTTTTATATTTAAAAAAACCGAGAAAGTCGCTCTGCAGTAAATGTTATAGGTTCCATTAATCTATACATACTAAAAACAATTCTGAGTAAAGACGGACACGCCGCGGCCGTATTTATAATATATTCAGTTTATATTTAGTTATATGGTAGGTTAAACTAATTTTCAAGGCTGGGCATTAACGAGTTAAAAAGTTAATTTTATTTTAACTTTTTAACTTCACTAGTTACTTTTGGCTTTTCATTAATTTAACTGTTAACTTACTAAATTTCTTTCATAATTAACGTGAAATTAACGAGTTAATTTTTCATTTTAAGAAGTAAGTTAAGTTAATTTATTTTGTTTTTAATTTTATAATATTTCACTATTTCAGTCTATTTCGTTTTCATGTCAAAAATATGTATCGTAAATTATTTAAAGTTAAAAATGTATATCATTCGAATCTAACTTATATGGAAATATTGTATGAAGTATTAATAGTAATCTAAGTATTAACACTATATATCCTATAATTTAGTTTTGGGTTGGAGAAAAATTAAGTACGCTAGCGTTGTATAGACAAATTAACTTTTTTTTAACTTAATAAAAAGTTAACAAAAAGTGTATATTAACTTTTAACTTAACTGAGTTAACCTATATTAACCTATAGTTAAATTAACTTTTAACTTTTAACTTTTTGTTATTGGTGCATATTAACTACTTAACCGAGTTAAAAAAAACCATTAACTTGCCCAGCCTTGCTAATTTTTGCCAAAAATATGGCATATGTATTATATAATAATACAAATAATATTACTTGTATAAAAATTGTCTTACCTAGATCACAAAATAAGAAAAACATTGTAAAACCAATATTGCTCCACTCAGAATCTAAAATACTAAATTCTAAAAATAAACCCAAGTATAGATATTCTAGATATGTATTATGCTAAATTATTGGATCATTTTCTGTTGGGTTTTTGCTTTGTCAATTCAGCACACTCAATTAAAAAAAATATTAATCATCAACACATTAACATATTATATAGATAGGTACTTAAAACTTACTTACCTAGTCAAATTCAGACCCAGAAGACCTTAATAAATATAAGCAACTAAGTACATAAATGTACTAGAGATATTTTTTAAATGTATATGGTACCTATTTATATTAGTATTTAAATGCCTTAAAATGCATTTCAAATTTTTTTTAAAAAAATAAAGTATTGTGTATCTAAAATATACCTAATATCTGATGGTATTTTTATTTTGTTCAACTATAAAATGTATTAATTATCAAGTTGATTATTGTTATAATCTGCTGGTATAGTGTATATTAAGCCAATAGGCTGCAATACCTACACTTACCTACTTATATTTTGCTCTCCCCTCCCCCACGACTTAATTCCTGTTACGTTTTATTATAATTCCTAAATCGTTTATACAGAAACTTGCTCTTAAAATATTGTTTACTTTATATGTAGGTACCAATAATATATTATTGCTAATTTGAAATTTTGTTACAGTTATTATAAGTAGAGGATAAAAGGTAGGTTTTTGTTTTAAAGCAATAAAATTGAAATTGAGATTGATTTTGAACAGATGAAGAAATACATGCGAATATGCGATTTTGCTATATATTAAAGTCACGTAGGTATTAAGTTTTAAACTTACTTGTATATAGTTTACTTAGATGGTACCAATTTTTAATTAAAAGTTTGCTTTACAACAATAGGTACTTAAGCAAAAATAACAGTAGGCAAGTACCTGTAGTTTGAACTAGAAATTCAGTACCTATAGGTACCATAGTTCAATACGTAGGTAATTTATTTATTATAGTAACAACACCTTTACTTGAAGCTATTCAATGTTGCTATTTATCATTTAATTTTGAACGGAAGTTAATAACTAGGTGTAAAAAATATTTTACAAAAAGTATCAATTTACTCTATAAAATTGTTTTTCTTAACTATTAAGTTTGCAAACCTACGCAAATATTATATTATTTTCTTTCTAGAACAATATCTGTATTATATATAATATGTATTATTGTTATTTAGGTATAATAGGTATGTTTTTTACATATTTACCTACGCGTGTAATGTGGGAAATGGCAAGCAATACTTTCATTGTAAGTGATTTTCTATGATTTTTGAATTAGTGACACCTAGATCTTTTATATTGATAAATTATCTATACCTACCTGGTTACCTATTATTCAAACGTCCGAGTTATACATACAAATCTGAATCATACTCGGTTCTATGTCATACACTTGATACACTTATACCTATATATACTGTATTTTTTTTGTTTCTTTGTATCATAAATCATAATATACTAATTGTTATTTGTTAGTTGTTACAATTATTGTAATACTATAATATGTGTTTTTTTAGATTCGCAAAATAATGTTCGACGTTTTGAATTTTGATATTGAGAATTTTGATTATTTATTACCTACTGATTTACACATATCATATTTAGTCACAGTCCACAGACATTATTTTAAATATAGATACATAATATCATAATTGTACATGAAAGGCAAAATATACATTTAAACAATAATAACGTGCCACTTAACAGATCTGAACCAAAGACTCTAAATTTCTATCAAATTATGTAAAAATTCTGGAGAAATAAGGTAAGTATAAAAGTTATTAACTGAAAATCTAATTGACATTACCTACCTAACTATACACTATTGATCTGTTGATATCGATATGTAGGTACAATATTGAGTGAGAAAAAATGTCTTATTTCGTATGCAGTTAAGTTCTTTAAGTAGGTACGAAGTATCTATCATATTATTTATTTATTTATGATTCATATGAATACAAGGTCTAATTACAATAAAAACTAGTAGTTACACAATATAATTCAAAACAGAGCTTAATTAACATCTCTTTTTAATTCACAGAAACTATTAGGTAACAACAGGATAAATTAGATAAAGACGAGTAAAACAAATTAACATTTCTTATACCTTGTTTAGGTACCTACCTACCTTAAAAATTAGGATATTAATTCTGGACAATCAATTACATTGATGAGGAACTTAAACAAAAATAATAAATCTAATTTGTTCACCTTATTTCTGCGATATTTACATTTATAACATTTAGTTATTGTTCATAGGTAGATACATTCTCTTTAGATATTACAATTTATAGACACAAATTTTAAAAATCGATGTTGGATAGATTCTAGTTCCTTATTTTACCTCTGAATGAGTTAAATTGATCGAAACTGATTAAGTGCCCTTCTTACAATGTCCGGTTAAGTGTCGGTTAAGACTAACCAGCAGAATTTTATCGGTAACACAATAGACATTTTGCCAGTTGTTAGCGTTATCAGACACTTAACCGGACATTGTAAGATGCTCTTAGTGACTTGAGAATAAAGTTATAAAATACGAGTATAGGTGGGAACGTCTAATCAAAAAGCACGTTTCGAGTGGAATCCAATTTACTAAGAATTAAAAAAAAGTACACATATTACATATTACGTCATGGTACCTACTTAGTATACTTAGATGCTACCTATAGGTACCTTATTATATTCCTTAATATTGAATGACAATTTTCAAGCTTCTTCCATCTGTAATCTATAATCTATATAATATATAAATATAAATATGTACGCATGATGTGATCATAGTAATATACGAATCTGTCTCGAATGTATTAATATAATCTATTTCCATTGAGGATAATGCAGTTTTTTATACCGTAGGTATAAGAAATGAAAAAAAATAATAATAAATACACATTATACGCCTAAATATTTTATACGAAATAATAATAACAACAACATTAACAACCGTGCGATCGTGAACTGAATGCCTAACGGTTTCAAATTGCGCGACCAAAACATCGCTCGTATACACACACACACACGTTAGAATATAACTATACGACGACATTATATTATACATCATTACAGGTACCTTAAGATGTGTGACAGTTTTTCCTGAACGACAATTATTATTTCATACGGTCATTACACATTGTTCGTTTCGTACACGTCCACACGGTACACATACATATGTGGTATAAACCATATAGGTACACATTATATACAATACCTATATTTGTTGTGTATTTACTGTTGTCAGCAGCGTTCATTTTAATATAAATGCGTATAGGACATATCTAATGATAATAAATTATTCGGATCGAGTGGCTTCGGATCCGATCCAATTTGTCGACGGACGGTGACGGCCGACGAGGTCTGACGAGTGTCTCGTGGAGATCAACCCGAGTGCGCGTATGGTTATCATCGCCCACGTCGTGCGTGATCTAGGTGATCCCCTAGGACGTTTGGTGTCCGGTCGATAAAAAAAAAAAAATCGGCGTCCTCAATTCGTTCAGTTATTTCTTTGTTTGGTTCACTAATCACTTAAGCTTATAGCTAAGCTTTGTTATTATTAAAAATTGGATTATTGGGTTTATTTCATTTTTTTTTCTTATAGAAATAATTTTGATGTATATCCTTACTCCATATACATAAACTTTTCTCGGGGAAAATACCTAACTCTGTTTGCCACACAGTTTCACCCACAAGATCCGGTATTGCCCGTAACCATCGCGCCACCGACTTCTGCAGGTGTAAATGCCATAATGTAAAATATCCTCTCTCTCTCATATGTTAGGACTCATAATAGGTAGTGTTTATTCTCGCTTGGTGCAGTTTTTAGCGGCCTACATTATGTACATAGTGCTACAGTAGTATTAACGCGACGATTGCGTTTTTTTTCTTTAAATCTATTCTCTCCTATTCGTTCGTGGAGTACGGCTATCGCCGACCGACAGACGGACGCGTAGGAGAGAATAATGCGCGTGTTTGTAAATGAGAATGAAAAGAAAGAGACATTTCCATCCGAACCGATAACTGGGCTGGAACTAATTCCTTTACGTTTATTTCGTTTCATACCTGCTTATATATAATATATTTACTATAGTAGCATATTATTTATATATATATATATATATTGCGTATACGCACGCTGTCAATGTTGTTGTGCTGCAGAAGAATATAATAGTACCTACCTATAATATGATGTGATGTATATGTGTGTAGAGATACTATTTGAAGAAAAAAATAGCCAATTATATGATAGACGAGTCCGCAGCGGAACCGCTGCCATATACCTAGTTGCTGACGGTTTTTTTCGAGAATAAAAGTATATTATAAAAAAAACACGGAATAAAAGCGTAATACAAAAAATGTCATAAAAAAAAAAAAATAAATAACTATCTTCATCGTTAATATTTATTCATAACTATTGGGAATTATCCATGTTATTATGCTATTATTTTTTTTCACCGTTCGGTGACTGCGAAAAGTTGTTTAAAAATGCGTTCCGTGTGTATATTCTATTAGGTATTATATTGGTGTACTTATATATATTAATATATAATACCATTTGGCTTTTGCTGGTATAAGAAAATATTGTCCATGTATCTCTATAAATGTTACCACAACTATCTAGATATAAAGAAATTGTACAATACTGTGAAGTGTGTTATATTACTTATATTATATCATAATCTATGGGTAGTACAACGTATATCTAGGCAATTGTAAATGCATTGTGAATTGTAATTTTTTCTAATTCGGGAAAGCATCTTGCTACTCTTACATTTATATCTGTCAATAATATGCTGCTGTGATAAATGGATATTGGACACAGTCTACATCAGGGGGGGTACCTACTGTATATAGCTGGATTGAAATTAATTGCAATCGCTTATTTTTGCAATATTATTTGGATCAATGAACATGGCAGTGTAATATTTTTTTAAGTTTTTCAACTTTGTATATATAATATTGAGTACACTTTTTGGAAGTTATATTACAGAGTAAAATAAAATAAATCCTTCCTAAAATTGATATTATTGGAAAATGTTAATAGTATTATATTATAGTTTGATAGTGTTAAACCATTAAAGAGTAAAAAATATTATTATTCGTTTTATATGATTTAAAATTAACGGTCATTATTATAACAAACATCGCACCCATGTATCATTTATAATATATTTGTTGCCTATTATAATAAATATAATCTAATGGATAAACAAATTGTGATAGCATATTTTTTAGCGTTACTATCCAATTCATATTTTGTTATGCTTATAATAAATTCAATATTCTTCGGGCAAGTCACGGTGTCCGGAGAACAAGTGCCACCATCCCCCACCCGGACATGGCAGATACCTACGGGTGCCCAATTGAAAATCTGCCAAAACCAGTGTTCGGACTTATCTAGATGAATATCTAGATAATTATTAATTCATCTTTTATCTTATCTAGATAAATAGTTACAAGGTATCTAAACGTTCATCTTAGATAATGTTTTACTAATCTAAAAAAATTTATCTAGATACATTTTTTATTGATAAAAATCACGAAATTGTACAAATGTATTTTAAATATTTATACAGCTTCTCAAACCAAGTTTATGGTTTATAAATAATGTAATTATTTTTATTTATATCATTATTATTATTATGTTCCTAGTGCCCGACTAAAATATACATGAATTTAGAACCCATTTAAAAAAAAAATGATATCTTTTTTTTTCTCTAGATAAAAAAGTATTTATCTTTATCATTATCTAGATAAATATGAGTTAAGTTATCTTTTATATCTATCTAGATACATTTGAGTTGCATTATCTTTATCTTTATCTAAAAAAATACTTATCTAATCCGAACACTGGCCAAAACTACACACACGTGTTTACCAACCAACAGTATCCTCCCCTACAAACAAACAAACAGCTAATGGCCATAGTTGTTGCCGGGCTTAATGATCAATTGAAAAAAAAAAAAAAGTAAATACAATTTGATACTTAGGTACATACTTTATTATAAATATTTAAGGTACCTATTCGACTTATGTAGAAATTATATCGATATCATATAAGTTATGATTTAAATTCACTGCAGATTGTATAATATCTTTATATTTATTTACATTAGGCACACTAACAAGTAACAATAACGTGTTAACTATTTTTAAAGAACTTATAAGTGTTACCTATTCGTGCGGATGTGCGGTTGGTTCGTCCTATCTATAACTTGCAAGCTCATTTCATTTTTTTTCATCAAATGTCTTTTTAAACGCGCTAACCGCAGAATTATTATTTTGATTTGTTAAAAATATAATAATATATTATATTACTCAAATCGGTTTGAAAACATTTATATGGGTTTGTCATCGTGACATGAAAATTATTATTGTTGTACTAACGGTTGTTATACAGGTGCTGCAGGTGCTGCAGGTATAATATGTGTTTATGCTATAGTCGCAGCTGATATAGGTGTATGTTTATATTTTTTATGCGACTAACGTCTAAATATAACACGTATAAATAAAAAAAATAATTTAAAACTATTCCGTACGTATAATGGTTATCATAATATTATCATAGACGAGGAGAAAACTTGTTCAAAATACATTTCTACTTTTCTTTTTCATTCAAGTAGAAATGTCAAAAACAACTGTAAATCGGTGAAAAATCGATTTAAATAAAATAACTTACCATTTTATTGACGTAGACCTGCCCGGGATAGTTTGTCTGTTGACGAGGTTGGTCCAGCTGAGATGGAGTTTGTTGCACCAACCACTTTTGTACAAGTTTCTGTTTGCTTCCAACGCTTGAACTGCAACACGACGAACTCCTGTGTCTTGAATTCGACCACGAAGTTTGTTGTTCACCGGCCACAATCAACCTAACGAGTCGGTAGAAACGGAATGCGGCCAACATTGTGGTTAGACATTGTACGGACGTAGCCAGTAGTAAACCTAAATTCGCCAACACGGGGGCCCAATTTGTCTGTAACTGATCCGCTGTCAACGTTTTGTAATGTGTCTGCAACAAACGAAAATATGATTATGGTTTAGACCAACTACAGTTCTCAAACTTTTTTGTTCGCAAAAATCGGGAATCTCAATTTTATATCTTGCACCTTATATATCTAATCTAATTTTCGACTATGATACGAAATACGCTGTTAGTGGTTACCTATACGTTAGGTAGGTAATAAATAATAATAATGTAACCACTATAAACTTTAAAATATATTGTAATTCCAGACATAGTAATATTGTATATAAATCATGTTTTGATCGAATTTAGGTACAGCTCGAACGCGTTAAACAATGTTTTGTCACACGGCTAAATAATATCATGAACACGAATATTGTACACACGTACGTCTTTGCATAATTTCAGTTTGAACCTAACCTTGTCTTTTGGAATGATGTAATATGGCTTCTGCGAGTCCTTCAACAGTCCAATAGCTGTAAGTATGATGGCCAGATTACTGACACCCACGGACACTAAACACAGAGCCAGATAAATTGTAACGGACAGTGGAGACAGTGTCCTATCTGGCGAAAGACATCCGTTTAAGCTGGCCATCAGTCCAACTACTCCGTTGCCCATGGCCATCGCACCGCTCCAAAGGCCGGCGCCCACACTGGACAAGGACGCCTCGTGTAACATCGACAGCACGCCAAAAACGACCATTAGACATCCGGTAACTACTTGCATCAGTCCGATCAGGCTGATGTATTGTATCTAAAAACAATGATAATTTTTAATAGTTTACAATTTTGTTTTTTAAATGTTTTAATAATATTACTATATTTTATTAATTAATACTAATGAGTGAATAGATATAGACCCAACTTTAAAACAATTAAAAAAACAAAATATATTTCAGTTATAATTATTTGTATGTATAAGTGCATGCGTATGACATAATATATAGGTATTTGAAAAAACGTACTTGTATAATATATACCAAAAAGATAATATTATATTATTTAATGGTTTTATTCAGCTATTTTTTAAAATTAATATAATACATATTATAACACCGGTTACGAGAATTTTAATTGTATATTTTGTTTCTTACTTTATATAATAAGTACTGTAGTAGCTACTATTATCGTACATTGAACAACATTTTGTAAATTTCAATAACTTAATTTGTTATTTTGTTTTAAATGTATCCAGCTACTATAGGTATGTAGCCATGCCGGATAGTCTTTTTTATATTAGAATATATAACAATTCTAACGATGTATATTATAGTAAGTTCTTAAACATAATTAATACTACCTATATGTTAAAAACTAGATATTATGTGTTATATAAGTATTTAAATGTATGTTTTTTTAAACATTTTTAGTGTGACAACACCGTATAATAAATAATAATTGAATTTTGAAATAAGTATAGGAATCATTGTATTTCTTATTGACTAATGTAAACTAAGAAAGAAAAATACGTTTTTAATAAACTTAGTTAAAAACGTTTAATTATTATAACTTTGTCTTATTTTAAAATGTCACCCACATTGTTTTTCGTTTCGGCCTACAATATAAATTGGATGGATTAAAATACTAATAATTTAATTGTTTTCGTATTGTCTACGGCGTTGACCTAAACTCGTTTTCAAACAATGGCACCAGCCACCAATGTTCCAAAAAGAAACCATTCGATTATATAATTATTAGATTTTAGTTAAGCACTTTACTGAACTACATATATATTTACTAATTAGGTAGGTAACAAAATGTAGGTTCGTACTTGATCGGAATGGTGACGAGGTTTACAGGCGTCGGCTGGTTTCTGGGGCGTCTTGACTACAAAATCGGCTTCGGACGGGTAGTATGAGGGAGTCGAAGCTCCCATTTTCCTGGACATATTGTCACTGAAACATGTGCTCGCCGCTACTATAAGTGAAACAGTAATGCGTGTCTTCTCCTTTGGGTGTTACCCCTTCCGGAATGCACGCGCAGCGCGTCCGACCGTGTATATGTTGTAGCAACGATTACTCTAAAGACGCAACGACGCCACCGGACGTACTTCCGTCGTCTTTGCAATAATAATTATTTATCTGTTTCAATGGGCGTGAAAATTACAATTTCCCAATACGGTATCGTTGCTGGTTTACGTTCCAGTCTGCAAAGCTAATCAAAGTCACCTAAACTGTATAATCAAAATTCAAAATCCAAGATTTAATATTTATAGCAATAAATAATATATAATAACAACTATAAGTGTCGAGGTACCTGTATAATATTCAACATAAATATTTATCAAGATGTCATGACTTATATGAGTAACGCAGTCTACAATCTATTATATAGAGCAGTGCTGGCTTAAACTTTTTTACTAGAATTTACCAAATTTATTTGTTGTACGCTACTCAACCAAAAAATTGTCTAGCTTCACTCAAAATTTGAAGAATGCTTTGCAAGAATCTCTTATATAGCTCTTGGGTTTCTCTTTTTGTTCCAATTCTAGAATAAGAATCCTACCTATTTCAGTCTAATTAAAATTTAAATACTGTCAAATGTTAATATTTAATTGTTACAGGTGGTTTGTTTTATTTAAAATGTTTTGACGTATTATTACATATTGTGTTTACAAGAATGTTAATTTTTATGTTTTTATTTTGATAGTTTTACTATTTTTAATTTATTGTTACAGAGTCCAGATCATATAGCTTATCCTAAGACAAATAAATATTATATTTATATAGTTTATAACGTTTTAATATTTGAAGATTAAAATAATTTTGCTCATTTTATACATTTAAATGATATAGTAGATAAGATATAAGTTTATAATTGGGTTTTCAAATGAGATTTAATATTATAATTTATAAAATAAACTTGCCTTCTTTTATTAAGACTTATGAATAACTAATAAGTGATCACTATTGATGTCCTATTATCATTTATTCAGTGAAGCATACAGTTTTCTACATCCACGATGTACATCAACGAAAAGTTCACCTACTGGATATTCCTTTTAAATGATATAAGAAACCTAAGCATTTTAAAATATGGTTATTATATTATTATAGTCTATAATAGTAGATACTAGGTATATGTACTATGTAGGTACATTGAACTTGAAAGTTCCAAAAATTAGTATTTGAACAAATGCATGATTAATTGACAAATCGGGGGCTAGCATGTTTGGTGAATCACACAGTATTCCGGGTAAATATTGAGCAAATAGTTTATTTTATTAAGAATCATTTAAAATTTAGTTGCAGAACCGAGTAGTTGACTTGGTACACTTATTTTGTGATATACCTACCCCTTTATATATACATCCACTCAACAAGCACCGTGTTTTTGTTTAATATTCACAACTCACGTACAATTATGTTTTAAGATACTCAATTAAATTAAGTGTGGTTTTATACTTTATTTAGTTTTGTTGCATTATGTTATAGTTGATAAGTTTCCCAAAGTCCCTTGCTATAGCTCATATTATATGAATATTATACTCAGCTGGTATATATATATATACTTACTATGTATAGGTATTTGCTATAAATTTCCGACTTCAAATGAATCTTATATAGGTACTGTTTGACGTGCAGTGTTGATGTAATCACAAGATTTCTTTAACGATTTGGATTTTATATATTATGCGAACGCCGAACTGTGGGAGCTGTCTTCATACGGTTAGAAAACACGATCGAATTAAAATCAGCTGCGTAATGATGGACGTTCGTGACTGATCGTCAATCGGCGCCGCGGTGTAAACGACAACGGAGAATTTCTTCAGTGGCTATTACCGGCGGCGGCTGTGGAGCCATTGACATTGACCACGTCCCCCACCCCCCCTGCACGGTCCTATTGCTATTATTTTATTTCCGTTATATATCTTTCCTATTTTTTCCTCTCCCTCAGTATTTTTAAACGGTATCCTCATTGGTATTTTTTTATTCGTAACGCACCATAAATGCCCTCGTGATACAGTTTTTATGTTTTTTTTTTTCAAAACCGATTAGTGATTATACATTTCATATATATATAATTCTACTATTTATGCTCATACTAGAACAGAATTATTGTCTACAATTATTGTTGACGTAATTTGATAACTGTATCTTTATAATATACTTTTAATTAGTTATATTCCCTAGTTGTCATTGTATGATTGTATAACAATATGTCTATATTTACTACAGAGATACAAAAAAACATTTCAGGGACAAGTATTGTAGCCAGCCAGAGATATATATAATAGTATAATACAATTATAAAATTACTAGAATCACAACTTGTTATGTCTTATTTTTATAGGAATTAGGAGCGATAAAGTCACGCGTACCGAAAAAAAAATTGCGCTTGCCTAAAATTTAAGCGCATGAATTATTAACAAACACACCTGTTTTTCAGTGTTACAACTTTGGCATAATCATGCATTGCGCGTTACGTGATTGTAGGAAACCTAATCAGCCTTGCAATTTCAGGTTATTGCAGCTTGGTTTACATTTCTAAATATGTAGGGGTATAGATACTCCTTATTAGTGAGTTCAAAGTTTCCAATGGAAAAGTTCAAAAGTGTAAGGTACCTTGCAAGCAACGCCCCCAGTATATTGGGATCTGATAGCGTACTTTTGCTTAGTAATTAGAATAATATTTAAAAATAATAGGGCAAGCGCTTTGCAGTTCAATAGAATTAGTAGGTTTTTAGTACAGGTCACTGTAACGGGCATCTTAAATTTGAATTCAATGATAAATAGTAAATACCATAAATCACTGCGTACAAAAAAAATTCCGAGTGGAGACGGTTTATCGGGCTCTATTTGACTATTTCTATAAAGATAATTTATAAAAGTATTTACAATTAACCATTTATTTTTCTATTAGTAGCAGTACAGTATGTTGAACTAATTTTTCAAAAAACATCGCACTCGCATAATATATATAATGCATATATATAATAATTGTTAACTTAGAAGTCAATGAGTAGGTATTGTAGAACGGTTTGAATAGGTTCAATAACGTAAAACTCGTGCATCATTCACTTTATTGAAAAAATATATTACTTACCTATTGATTATATTTTAGATTCTGAGCGGAGCGAGGAAGCGAGTGGTTTTACAATGGTGTTTAATTTTGTTTTTTTTTTTTATCCTGTATACAAAATTTCTACCAGAAGGAGTTTTCTGATTTCAACATATAGTATCTTATCTTCTAGCAAATTGGATCAAGATGGTACTTTAGAGAGGTAATTTTGCGATTTTCTCAATAAATATTTAATGCCACGGGAAAAACCACCGACAAATTACAAAAAAAACCGCTAAAAATGGGATTTAATTTCTAACACCATAGAAACGAATAAAAAATTATAATATTATAATATCAATTTAACTTACAGGCTATAATAAATAATAACAATATAAAATATACAGACTGACAAACCGTCTCCACTAAGAATCGTTTTTCTTATACAATGAAATTATATCATTGAATTCAAGTTTAATACAATCCATTATACATTGACCCATTTATAACCTACTGTACAGGAGAGTGACATCCATTTATCTGTTTTTATTTTTTTAATAAAAACAACAAAACAACACTGCACAGTCGTCATTTAATATTACACAAAGTGTGTCGTATAACACATACATTTAGTCCCTGCTGCGCCAAACTAAATACGTAATATTCATATATCTGATATATGTAATATAATATTGTGTAGGTTATTTCCATGTAAATGAATAGTCTTACAATTACATACTTATTTCAGAAATATCGGACAAGAATACGTATGAGATGAATCAATATTTCCCAGGATGAGCGAAAGTATTTACGCTGTGTTACAAGCTGCTACGGACACTTCGTTTTACCGCGATAATACTTTTCAATTGTTTGGAGCCGATGTCTTGGTCACTGTTAACTTAATCAAATATTTGATTGAGGTCAATTCTGTTCCCGGACTGAATCCATCTGTACGAGCGTTATTGCCACTTTGGTGCGTATGGCTCTAGGTGATATTGTAAAAGGTATATTATGTATTCTAAGATTTTTAGTATTTGTTGTAATAGCGGCAACAGAAATACATAATCTGTGAAGATTTCAACTTTCTAACTTTCATTATGGTTCATGAGATACAGCCTGTTGACAGACGGACGGACGGACAGCGGAGCCTTATTAGTAATAAGGTCCCGTTTTACTGTACGGAACCCTAAAAATGTTTAGGCCATAATTTTTTTCTTATTTATATAGGTAGGTATGTATATTTCATAGTTTAAAGGCACGCAGGAAAAAAATCAAAAAATCAGGTTATTTTTGTTACGTTAGAAAAATTTGCCATCCCTGCAGAATTGTCTGTGAAGATGTTGTTGGATCACACTCACGGGTAACGTGATTAAGTAGCCATACACTATACTCATTAGTGATACATACAAGGCTAAATTGATTAAATTGTATATTATATTTCATATATGATATGAAAATTGATAAAATAAATTAAGAGGAGCAAAAATGTAAATGTTTATAATATTTAAGCATAGGTATAACTGCTGTAAGCCTGTAAACATTATGTATTTTTATGTACCCATTTCACTATGTCAATGATATTCCGGAAACTTGCTATTGTCGGTTTGTTTTTGTGTAGGTTAGGTTTAACACGCATGGTATGTTTACATCAATATATGTAATAGCCAATAGGTATATATATACAATATACATCATAATATGTATTACATATCGGAAATCGGAATGCGTTTTCACACCGTTCATAATTCAATTTACGGGGACGAGGTGGCCGAGCGGTCTAACGCGTCGACTGCGGCGCTGGCAGTCGCGGGTTCGACTCCCGGCCACTGGGCGGCATTTTTCTTCGGGCAAGTCACGGTGTCCGGAGAACAAGTGCCGCCATCCCCCCACCCCGGGGCACGGCAGAAACCTACGGGTGCCCCATTAGAAATTCTGCCAAACACAACACACACGTGTACCAACCTACCCAATATAAAACCTACCAAACCTACCCAATATAAAAACCTACAGTACCCTCCCCACACCCAATGGCCTATGTTGCCGCGGGTTACTCAATAAAAAAAAAAAAAAAAAAAAAAAAAAAAATTCAATTTACAATAATAATGAAAATAAAACGAACTCAAGTTTTCATGAAAATTATTCACGCTCCGGATTCTTTCAAGTGATAATTCACAATGCTCATCTGTACCAGAAGTTGCGGCCTACCGCTGTAATACGTTGGTTAAGTATTATAGGTACTACCTACACTAGGTACCTACTATTAGGTCTTAGCTAGTACCCACCTATATACAAGGTGATTATTTAAAAGATAAACACTCATTTTTCTAAAAGTATAAACGATTTTGAAAATTTAAGTATTATAAAAAATGATTATATTATTTTAAATAATTACAAAACAACATTTTAACAATAAAAACAATTGTTTTTTTTTTCTGTAGGCTGAAACAGAATATTTATCAGAGTATTTAGAAACTTAAACCGACATTTGGACGAGCAGTTAATTAGTTATAATAGTATTATAAGTATTTTAAATATAGATAGCTAAGTATAAGTGGAGTGGGGTTTTGAGTTCCCAGGGATAGTCCACAAAACAATTATCCTTTACTATGCTCATCTAAACGTTAAATACTTATCAGTTATCACTATAATAAACTGCTCCTCCGAAATTCGATTTGTATAGATCGAAATACCCCAAAACATACTCTGTCATACAAAACAATAAAATACTTGAAAAATTATTTTTAAAAAAATGGTAAAATTTTATTTATTTTTCTTAGTAGCTAACAACTTAAATTAATTTAAAAAAAAAAAATTTTACTTACGTAAATATAGTTTTATGAGATAAATATGTTTTGTTATGGATACACGTTTTCTGTTTCTGACTGATTTTTCGTGTACGGTTTTCGTTGTTATGGTTCCTTATTAAAAAAACATATTTATATGATTCATAGATTTTCCTTGCAGAGGGAAAATATTAAGTAGTAGTGTGGTATGGTTTTTTTAAATATAGAATGTTCTTTCTTCTTTGATGTATGAATCACCTGCAGGCTGCATGTATATTATATTATCATCTGCAGTCATACTAATATATATACTATATAACATTTATAGTATAATTGATAATTATATCATATTATTATTTTATATTATTTACCTATAATTATAGATAAAATAGTGACCACTGGGCACTGACTAATATATTACAATGAATTGCGGTTTTGTGATGTCTCATAACAACCACAAACCCGTTGGAAAAGTCATCTCGTATAACGGACATCTCATCACGATTGACGATTATTATATAAAACCTAAAATTAATAAATTGAATTACTAAAGAAGTAACACATTGACAAACCCAGTTTAAGTCGTGGTACCTACTTATTTATTGATATAATATATGTTATAGCAAACATTATTTTGTAAGTAGAATGTAGATAATTGGACTGCGGTCATTATTTGACATTTCAGACGTTCGTTGATCGATAATAATATAATATAAAATATATATATAATGAAAGCAAAATGTCTAAGTACACCATGAATAAGATGTGTATTGATAAGTGATGACAATATTATACGCTAGTTGGCACGATATAATATATTATATACTCGTATCAATATGATTAAGAAACAATGTTAGCGCAAAATTGGGTTCTCAATTTATCACAGCCGTAGTTGAACAATTGTTGACCTACTATGGAACATAAAGGATAAAGAAAATCGTAAAAATCTATTATGACTATAGTAGTGTAGTAGTCTATGAGTAAATATAAAATAATATATGCCTACCACGTATATACCTATGTAGTATGTATTGTTTAATTTATAAAAATGATAATGATATTAACTAATAAGTAAAATACTAACATACCGTAATTATAATATAGACAGCGGATTTATTTTGTCCAAACATAACGACAGTTAAAATTTATAAAGATCGTTAAAGTAATGAATCGATTCAATCACATTATGTTTAATTGATTATCACTTACGAAGTTCAATAGCAGTAATTCATTTTATAATAAATATCGGAATATTGTCTTACGAATATCATAAATTGTCTTCTATGCAATATTTAATTGCAGCAACTATACGGCAGATATCTTTGAATCCCTCTACTTTACGATGTTTAATTATCAAATACCCGTCCTAACGACTAACTTCGGTTATTTAGTTTAATTTTATTAATTTTCATATCATATATAAATCATAAATGAATAGGTATAATATACAATTTAATCAATTTAGCCTTGTATCACTAATGAGTATTATAGTATATGTCTACTTAATCACGTTACCCCGCGTGTGTGTGATCCAACAACATCTTCACAGAATATACTGCAGGGATGGCAATTGTTTCTAATGTAACAAAAATTAGGTACCTGTTTTATTTTCCTGCATGCCATTAAATAAATTATGAAATATACATACCTATATAAATAAGAAAGACATTAATATGGCCTAAACATTTTTACTAAAAATAAAATATAATAATATAAGTATTTTAATTTTTCAATATATTTTCGCGTGCCACGGATTTTTCATCCCTGAGTCATATAGTCATAAAGGTACCTACTTACTGTGCGAATTTGCATAGATTGTATATTTAAAAAAAAAAGAAAATAATACAATTAATTCGAGAATTGTTTATAATAAAATAAAATAAATTTTTGTTTGTTATCTATACTTCAGCATAATATGTATTGTATCATATTATATAGGTAAACGTTAAATTATGATAATATAAAAAACAATTTATAATTTATAATAATATTATTTAAGCACAATATGTAGGTACGATTATATAATAAATAATTAATATATCAAAATATTATAAAACCTTTTTTTTTAGATTGACTAATATTTTTAGTCCTATAAAAAATACCATTAAATAAAATGTAAATATCAATCTATATTTTAATTATAATTATTAGCTTAATTATCATTACCTACGTTTTAGTAGCAGTAAATTTCTTCATTGTCAGTTAAATAATAAACGCGTTTTTGCAGAGATAGGTTTACTAAAAATAGTTTTGCCGATAATTTTATGTAAAGACTGTTTACTAAAATGTCCTATCACTAGACACTAACCGACTTTTTCAACGGTTTAGTGCTTCTGGTAACCTACTATCCTTGATAGTAAATTTTCGTTTTGGCGATGAACAATCTTCATAATATATGTTGTATCAGCTGGTGATATCCGTAAACGGGTGCAATACGATTGCGCGCGCTAAATTATTTTAACTTCTAAGCAACGTTGCCAAATATATAGGTGCACAGTAAATATCGAAGGAAGAACTTAGAAAATAGAATTCATGTGTAAACAATACGAAAGGTATAAAAAAATAAAACGACAGAAAATTTACTTAAGTTTTTAGCCATAGTTGGAAATCGGTATCGTGATAATATAATAATATAACTAACAATTTAAAATTTAACTTAAAAATATTAAATGTAATTTGTCAACTTTTTTCAATTATTTACTTTTTAATTTATTTATCTATTCGAATATTTAACCATTGTTTATAAATATTTTTTTTTATAAAGTATTTGTTTTATTTTGTGTTATTTACGTATATTTAACGATATTATTTTTTTATAATAATAAGTATTTAAGTAAATGTATTTAAAAACTTCCTAAATGGATGAATTTGTATCTGTATTTAAATATAAAATTAATTACGAAATAACTGAAATTTGTTACAAACAATTTGGCAACGTCGCATCCATTTTCACGCGCAATCGTACGCTTTTGAATACTCAAAATCATGTTCTTTGTTATTCCGGTACTGCGCGCAATCGTATGCCCAAAAAGGCAAAACGCGCGCAATCGTACTCCACCGCCGTAAACAGTCAGCAAACCATTAATTGCTTTCGTTACCTTTGCGAAAACGCGTCTTATGTTTATAAAAATAATTCTATCTTTTATGTATTTATACTCAGTGACTAGTGAGTAGTATAAATCATTATTTATTAAACATTTGTGAAATACAATTTTTTGTGATCTAGATGTAGATGTGTTGACAATTAATTGCGGTGACTTTGGCGGCATTAAAGTCTGCTTACGTTGGCCATATTCTTTTTTTACTTATGTAGCCGTAGGTAGTGCCACCAACTTTGTATTGACACTGTCCATCCACCGTCGGTGGTAGTCAAAACGTGAACGGTGTCTGTTTTGGAAGTCCCGGCCGCCGACGAATGAATGGATTACAACGGCCTCTGAGGCTGGTTTCACACTTTTTTGGCACAATTTTTACAAGCAGTCCTGTGTCGGCGTTCAAGTTTTTCTTGTAGTCCAGTAGTCCACCGTCACTACACAAAAATATTGGGCAGAGTCGCAGAGAAGAGATTTAAAAAATCCGTATTTTAGGGATAGACGCAGGAATTTTGTTTTGGAAAATGAAAATCGAATTTCTTTTTGTATATATACGAGAGACGTATTCATGGGGTAAGTAAATACCAAAGGCAGTAATATTAAATATGCTTACGCTTTGTTATCAGTTAGGTACATCAGGATTATGTTTTTTGGGAAGCTGTTCATTATAATTGATCATTAAAGCGATTTAGTGATGTAACTATGGGTTTTGTGTGGTAAAGTGCAAATCGGGTGTCAAAAATGTCAATGTCGATTAGAAATCAGTTTATAAATGAATTGCTGATTATTTAAAATAAAATCTGTAAACACGTTCTTATTAGGTAAGGTTAAGGGGTTATGAATAGGCAATTCTTACATTAACGGCGGGAACGGCTTGTTATTGTAAAATAGTAAATAGTAAATAGTAAATAGTAATTATCATTATATAGCTTTTACCGCCAATCGCCAACATAACCCGTCATCCGTATCCGAAATATAGTATCTACATGGTTACAGACATTCACATATAATTTCAACAGTAAATTAAAATATTAAAAAATAATATATAAATTTAAAATAAATAGGTACATATAAAGCTTTTTAAAAATGTAGATTCTTTCAGTATTTAGGTTTTAAAATTAAAAAATGTGGGCAAGTGTGTGTCGCTCTGCTGTAAACAGTTCAAAAAGAGTCAAAATATTTTCAAAATGTTATGGTGTATAGAAACTAAAAATATGAACATTCAGTAAAATTTTCATATATTTATTCGTTTTTGAATTACAACAAAATAACAAAATCGCTACATGAGAAATCGAGTGAATAACCAAACTTGTAAAAATATAAACTTCAAACGCTCGTAAAAATTGAATTTTATTTGCTTGTAGACATTTTTTTTTCATAAAGGTAGACCAATTTATGAGGAATCTTGTATTACATTTTTAAGCATTTTTACCCAACAAATAAATTTTTATTGACATTCATAAGAAAAAAGACTAATAAAACTGCTAACTGAAAATCAAAATATTTTTAAAATTGTATGGTGTATAGAAAATGCTAATATAAACAACCATTAAATGTCATGTATGGTCATATGTTTTCTTGTTACACCAAAACTTAAAATCGATTTTGTCAAAAACCGATTTTGCGTAAAAATTCCTGTTTTTTCTTAATTTTTATGTTGTTTTCCCAGCGTTTATGAAAACTATTGGGAATTTTAAATGTTAACCTCCCGAACGCATCAACTAGATTAATTTTCCCATCGAACAAGATAGTGTTTAAGAAAATCGAAGCAGTTTTACTGTCCCCCCTCTGTGATGACAGATACAAAAAAAAAAATCACATTGTAAAATCAATACATTCATTGCTCCGTTCAGAATCTAAAATATACTCCAATCGGTAAGAAGTTAGTTTGTTAAAATATTAATTTTAATTTTCAGATGATCAAATGTTATTTTAATAAATTCGTACAACCTTATTATTTTTAAAGTTAGCCCACAAATAATACTTTAATTTTCGTCTAGCTCTTGAGTCTTGGGTAATTTTAATGGAAAATGTACGTCGTTTACAGGGCCCTTATGGATTCCTGGAAAAATGAGTAATGAGCATACTTTAGTGTAGCTAAAATAGTCTATCGAAAACGCCGTGTGATGTTAATGTAATCCGATCGGATATAATGGCATCTTGGAAACATAACATTTGTTTCAGCATTTTTGTAAGATTTCTCACATTGTGCCAAACCATTCTGTATTTCAAAATAAATATTTTAACCGCATGGCTAAATCAGTTGGGTAACTGTTATGGCGTTGCGTATATTCAAGTATACTAAAAAATCTCATTAATGGCTAAAACATTTAAAATAGATGTATCAATATTGATAATTATGTCTTTATAGTAAGCTAAAAAGTTTATATGTAAGGAATTTAAAAAAAAAGACGTATTGTTTTCAAACATAATTATTTTAATTACATTAAAGGGGAGGCACTGAATACAACTTCTCCGGGCGCCAGTATTTGGGGGTTGCCAACATTTTGTGATCGGAAATTTGTTCCCTTGTGAATTTTTAAAACTTTTAAAATTTAAATTATTTCAATAACATTATTATGTAATATAATATAAATATATAATATTAATGTATTATGCTGTTTGAAATTAAAACAACTAAATAATGCATTTATTGCAATATAGCTATCAGCGTTCGCGAATTATTAATATACCTAATGAATAATGATAGTTCCAAAATTTATTTTTCCCAAATTTGTTGTGATTCAAATATTTAAATATTCAATAAACATAAGTTATTAATAATAATTCGGGGTATTTTGCTAACGCATACAGCGTGCTTACTACAAAAATACAATATTGTTAGTCTACAAACTCCTCCACAGCATTTGTGAAATCTATGACAACTGATTAATAATTTCTCTTTCACTACTTGGTGCTGTTGAATATTTATTATGTATGTGTTTTATATTATTTTACTTATGACCCAAAATTTAATGGATATCGAAATCGTAAACAAACTTTGTTAAAAGACAAAAAACAACTTAATGTTACTAAAAAATGCAGACAAATTTAAAACATGGTTAAATATAATAATAGTTTGCATAGTTATCCTATATAGTTTTATTAAATTTATTTTTATTTTTTCATATTAATAATATATTAATATGATCAATGAAGTAAGTACCTAACCGTACGTAAAAAAATAAAAATAAATGTTTATGAAGAATTAAAAGCAGGGCTACAGTGTATCTTTGCGTGGGGTTAGGAGAAGAGGATTCATGAAATTATTAAACAATATTTAAAAAAAAGCATACACCATTGTAAAACAAATATTCTTTTCTTTGCTCAAAATCTAAAAGGTTTATGAGGATCTCCCAAATTGTTCGTTGTCAGATCCCTTACGGGGGTGCCAAATTTTTTTGCACTGGATCGCAAAATGTCTAAATGCGGCACCGTGCCAAGGTCAAATATTTTTACTCCCCCCGAATTTCAAAAAATGAAATTCGTCTCGGATTAACACGTCCTTTATGCATGTCCTATATTATTATTTAACCTATGATATGTATCTACGGTGTATCTACGGGTGATACCCTCCCCCCCCCCTATACCTATACAGAATATTTTTATTAATTTATATTCTTCACTGATAGGCACTTGCATTTAATACGTCCAAAGAAAAAATAGAATATAGAATCTAAAAAAAGAGTAAAGACAAAAGACTGAACTAGATTGTCTAGTTCCCCAGATTGCACGTATCTACCTATGTTTTTCATGGCCAACTCTATTCACACTATTGCAAGCCTCTGCAGCTATTTCCATTTTATAATTCAGTAATTAATTGATTAAACGTCCACCGGTTCAACTAAATTAAATATTTTTATTATAACAACTATTTTGGTTGATGGCATTCAAAGACTCAAAGTGTTTATTATTTTACAATGAAAAGCAGTGCAACATAATCAACTATACACTATAATAGTAATGTATAATTGTTTTTAGATAATATAGGTATAATAATATACTAGCCAACCCGTCACAGCTTCGCCCGTGATTGGTTGTTTATTTTGTTTTCGGACAATGATATGTATAATTGTTTATTTAAATTTTATCGTTTAATGTGATGGGCAAATTAATATAAAAAATGGTTAATGAAAACGTATTGAAATGTTTCTAGCGGTATTAATATATTTTTATATGGTAAATTAATTTGTATAGGACTTCATTACCCGTAAAAAGACGCAAATCTTAAAAAAAAAGTATGATTGTTCAACTACTTTTGGTAGTTATAATGCTGCAGTAAGTGCAACTCAGCCACCCTGGTAGGCAATCCGACTACGTCGGATCGCGGACAAAGGGCAACTCTTTCACCAATCACCTTGGTAGGCAATTTTCAATAATTCGATTTGATGCAAGCTTGTACTTGATCTGCCCAAAAAACCAATGGCAACCGATAATAAACAAATACAAATAATTTCTACTGTTGACTGTAACCAATGGGAACTTTTAATAAATAAAAATAAAATTTTTAATGTAAACTTCAATGGACCTGTTTGAGCACCTCTTTAAAATGCGAATTTTGGCAAATCCTTTCTTATTGCACCGTCAAAATTTGAGAAGAACCTCTATTCCAAATGTTAAGTTCGTACGTTGCGTAGTTATTGAGTTACAGCGATCAGTGGACGGTGACTAGGTAGTATTTTGATTTTATATGTATAGATTATAATTTCAAGTAGTGAAAGCACTACGCAGGTATCGCAGCTTTCTAATACCCTCGAATGTTTTTACCCCCGTGGGATATTTTTACCAGTCAGGGGAGGGGGTAAAAATTGACTGTTACACCAGTAGGTAACTTATAATAAATATATGTTATGCATAAAAATAATGACAAAAATAAGAAAAAAAGTTCAAATAAGTTTTGTAATAAAATCAATTAAAAATATTTTTAATCGGAGCTATTAATATTGACGAAAATCAATATGTAAAAATGAAAATAAAATCAACGAAAACGAGTTGTAGAGGTTAGATTAAGATACTTGAAGTGGTATATATCTGTGGAAACGATGAACATTTAGAAGTATTATCCAACGTCCACGCGAATCGTACTATTTTAAATAGTTTTTAAATCATAATTATCTAAATAATATTATGTCCGAAGAAAACGTTTTATGACTAGTACTGATGGTCATAATTATTTTGTTAGTGAAAATGTTATCCAATAATATTACTCTCTATTTATTCATGTTTATGTCGATAAATATAGCCGATACCAGCTATATAATGCAATTATGTCAAAAATAATAAAACTTCGAAGTTACTTTCGTTTTTTTACAACTAGATAGGTAGTGTATAATAAATACATATATACTTTTTAAATTAAATCAGGAAGTTAATTGGTTTCTATTTTGATGTCATGGCCTTTAGCAGTAGGTAACTCCAAAAACGTATATTTCCAGGAAACAAGAAAACGGTTTTCCACACTAAATTATAAGTCCGTAGAGTAAAAGTTAAGATTCAAAAGATGGTATGTTATTTATACGTTTTAAAAAAAAACTATTGAACATAAAAAAATAAATTTACATAACTTTTAACGGGTTTTAATGGACTTGGAGCACATTAGCTTATATGAATCAGAAGACAAAAAGCAGTAAGTACATACACTTTTATTTTGGATTACTGCTAAATCCTTTCTAATAATTGGCATACTATAATGACGTATTCATGAAGAAGTGGCATATATAGGGGCGTCAGGGGGGAGGCCTTCTGGGCTAGAGCCTATAGTGAAATTGCAGGTTACACAGTTGTTCACAGTTTTTTAACATTATAGGTTGATTAAAAATGTTTTTGAGGAATAAAGAAGTATAATAATAGATTGACAATCTATGCTTATTGACTTATGCTTTGATGACTTTGGTGTTATATTAAATTCATCGTAATATAACATTAAATATAAGTAGATGAATTAATATAATAATTACAATTAAAAAAATAACTGCGTGATTTTCATTTGTACTGTGTATGTCATAATTATAACAGATTAGGCAGCTCCCTAAAAAATTTTTAGTTATAACTGTGTTATATAGTGCTATGCTTGCAAGTAGTCATGACTATACAGTGGTAAATTGGCCCATACTGAAAATAATTCATATTATATACGTCACTGTGGCACTGTCATGAAGTGATGTATAATATGTGTTTTAAAAAGGAAGAAAATCAGTAACTTCACTCTTTAAATTACTTACTGCTGTTTTAATGTTGCGTATTTGCTTCTGATCTTAATGCATTATGCATTTATGTGCCTACATACCACCTTATTTCATATTACTTATTTTGTTATTTATTTATATGAACTTATAATTTGAAAAAACTTAATTTGTATTACGGGAATCGATAGAGAATCAAATTATCTATTTATCGATAGACATCAAAAACTCGATAGGTATTGACAATAATGGAATTATTCCTAGTGGCTATTATGATGGCAGTATATTAATATAACAATATAACATTAAAGTGTTAAAAAATTACATTATTTAGTTGTTTTAATTTCAAACCGCACAATACATTAATATTATATTATATAATACTGTTATTGAAATAATTTAAATTTAAAAGTTTTAAAAATTCACAAGGGAACAAATTTCCGATCACAACATTTTGGCACCCCCAAAATACTAGCACCCGGGGCAGTTGTAGGCAGTGCCTGAGTTCCTCCCCCTAAATGCGGCCATGTCTTGGAAATATACAGGGCCGGATCTTAGCTTTTTAACACCCGGGGAAATTAAAAAAATACGCCAATCTCAGGGAGATTACCAGAATTAGTATTTTTTTTTATGGAAAATCAAGCACACTCACACAGTATTGTGAGGACCAACACTTACAAAACCTTTTGCAATATACTGGACCAATAATTTATTTACCACAAATAATTTAAACGATTTTAAACTAATTAAGTAATAGTTTAGAAGCACTTCTTAATGGTGTATTTAAAGCTAAAATATTTCCAAGTTTCAGGCTTAGAATAAAAATAATATTGATAATAATAACATGTATAAATTATTTATTAACAAATCTAAATTAGGTATCCATTGCTTACTTTTAATATAAAAAGCTTTATGTAAAAAAACAATATTTAATTTGCAACATAACAATATTATACATTTTTTATTTTTGATATTTGTTACAATCAAAACTTAATATTGTGTACCTAAATACGGAAAAAATACAATGAAACAAAAATGTGATGTACTGTAAATTGTAATATAATGATTATAACATGAAATTTACTTTATCATGGATTATAACTTATCGATAAAATGTATATGTGACACTCGAATTGCCTCCTAAACTTAGGTAGGTGACCTTTTTTTACTTGAATTGCCTCCCGGCGTTTTCGGAGGCAATATTCGAGTATACCCAAATGGTCTACTCGAATTGCCTCACATGACACACCTGGAATATTAATTAATATATCGATAGTTGTACGTGTACTATCGATTATTATATTATTCCGTAATGGTCAAAAATAAAATGTTTAAGACAGTATAATTTACCAGACAGATTAATTTTTCGAATGCAATAATCTTATTCGCGATTAGTGATTAGTCTATCATCACCAGTTCAACACAATCAGTTTCGTTTTCGCAACCACGATAAATAACACGTTATTATATAGTATACATACATTTTTATAAAAATGAACGTGATAAGCGAGATCAGCGAAAAGGGTAAAACCATTATAATATGTGCCTAGTATACCTAACCTAACCATTATAATATGTGATGGTTTTAAGTTTGGATACAAAAAATAATTAGCTATTGACATTAAACGGTGGACATGTACGAAAAAAATATGTACAGCCTATTTGAAAACCGATCAACGCAATAAAATCCAGTTCGAAAATAGTAAACTTAATCACGATTGTGCGAAAGACTCAGAGCAAAAAATTAACAGACAGATACTCAGCAACAAATTGAAACGAAAAGCTTTAGAACAGATCTCTGAACGACCAGCAAAATTATTTTTAATATTATCAATTATTACTGCTGTGTCTGTCTATTTATTACTACATTCATTTGTTAATTTTATTTATTTATTTTTTTTGTTTATTTTATTTTATACTGTTTATATTATTTTACACTATACAACTTATATCATTATTATTATTACTGTTATACTATGCGCCTGACACGAATAAAAAACAACATTTATTTTATACAAACTTAAGTTTTTGACTGTATAACAGAATGATATTTCATCTAAATTATGTTTGATATATTTTTTTATAAATCGATTAATTATAGGTATCGCAGGCGATTACAGTACAAGAGTAGGTAGTGACCCTCTTAGGAAGCAATTCGAGTGAATAATATTTTTGAAATCGGCCCAAGTAACAATGAAATGTTTTTTACACGTTTAATAAATATTAAAACATTTCAAAAATAATGTTTTTAAAATATATATTTTTATTATATTAAAAAAATGTTAGATTTAAAAGATTTTTAATAAAAGATAAATTACACATCAAAGTAATGTTTATTATTCAATATGTATTTCTATACATTTTAAAATTATTAATTAATAAATTTCTTTTTTTTTAATATTTTAGCGCATATTTATGCAATTTTAAGTGCTATAAAATCCCAACCCTGATAATTAATAATAAGAATAGGAAAAATATTTCATTAAAAGTTTCCTAAAATATCATGGTTTTTACTTTGCCTTTTATTATTTAAGGTTTATACAATAACACGACTAATTGGGGGGGGGGGGGGGCTGTATCTAGTATCTACATAATATATTATATGCAAGAAAACGATGTAATTTACCATACTTTAATATGTCACTAATCGGAGAGTTTAACTAAGTGTAATCTATGAATCTATGATAGACTAAGGCGTGTCACTCTCGCGCGCTGACAGTTGCGGACGGGTATTTCCACGACACTGCGTATACCTATTTCATATTTGTCCTTTTTAATTTTTAAATCAATGTTATTAGTCATTAGATATAACTTATCTCGATTAAAAATAAAATTATTTTATTTTATTCGCATATCCAATTTTACACATTTTCTGTAAAATATTATTTGAACCAAGTTTTGACTTTTGTTTTATAGTCAATTTTAAAATTTCAATTTACAAATTTCAAACCTTAAAAATACGCCCACGAAAATTATACGCCCGGGGATAAATCCCTGACTTCCCCCCCCTAGATCCGGCCCTGGAAATATACACTTATATATTACCTAGCTACGTCCAAAATATATGCATTCCGAAAATGAAAGTTAAAAATGTTGATTATATTCTTTAATTTACTTAAAACTATTAGGTGCCTATGCCTTAACTCATGTACAGAGTCATGTGTTTAGAAAAGCGTGTCATTGTCTACGTTTTAGAAATAGTCACCACACAATAGTGATAGGTAATTACAATTCTTCATTATTTTTTTAGAGTATTTATTTTTTCTACCGTTATGAATCCGTTCTCGATCTGGAGTTTTACTTGGATAATAATAATTATTAATTCCTTCACAGAGAACGAACACTAGATTATAATTTAGATTATTTCTGTTATCTTTCGTTGATTTTATTATTCGTAAATATTATCAGAATTATTATAATGAATTGTTTTTATTTTACAACCATAATATGAACACAAGAAATACATCATTAATAAAACGATAGATATGTCAATAGTGTTTAGAAAATAATTGAATTAATTATTTATAAATTATAACTATTCTTCTATTGGAGGCAATATTTATGTAATGGAAAAATAAGTGATAGCTATGATCTATGAGTATTATAGTAATAATAAGTTATAGTAGTTATAATGCCATAATGCATCTATTTAATATAAATATTATATAATACATATAGGTAGATCGTAGATATATGGGAACAATATTAAAGGAAGTAAGTTGTATTAATGTATTAAATAGTAAGTATTAAATAATGTAACTCGTTTTTGGTGCGATATTTTATATTGAGTGATTTCCGAGAATGAGGAAAAAATAAACTTGTCTGTGCTTTTTAACAGTCACATTTACAAGACATGCATTGTTAGTTGCTTCAGTAAGTAAGTAATTACCTATTGTGAACACAATTTCTAATTTACATTTAATATGTATACCTATATTTTAGGTAAATCTTAAAAATACATAATAAATATTTACTGCTTATTATAGTAGAGTAGTAATAAATAATCATATCTTAAAAGTTTTTAATATTTATCTCAATTATTTAGATACTACTGCAGGTTCGTTAGTAAGACGTTCGTTTTTACTTCCATTTTAGTAGGTTTAGTATAACTGAGTAGTGAGTAGGTAAAAACAAAACCATTAGCAAACTAAGTCCTGTACGTAGTAAGTAACAACTTATTTTAAACAGTTAACTTTTGATCTTTAGATTTTACAATTTTACTACAATGGCATTAATGGCAAACAAAATATATAATTATAAATACTGGTTTTCAACGAATATTTTTTTATAATTTGATTGGGAAATTGAATTTGTATTACTTCATTATTTTAGTTTAAAAAAATCTTTGTAGAACATTTTGTATATAAACATAATGCTATTCAGACTATATAAAAACGAGTTTATTCAAATTTATATTCCACATCAAATTAGTTTAATCTTTATTTTAATTAAAATCATGACCATTTTGATCAGTAGCCAAATACTTCATCGTGAGACGCGAGTACTGAGTAGGTACCTATCCAACATGTTTTGTCATAAATAATGATTATTGACTATTATAATGAAACATACAACGTAAAACGTTTAATAGAAATAAAGAATATACATTATAATATTATTCATAATTAACATTTTATTATAACATTATTCGTAATTATCATTTTATTATAATCTATTAATTATACAATATTTAATATTATACTATGAATAAAATATTTGAACTAACTGATAACCTGATAAGTATTTTGATCGAGTGATATATTTGTTGTTTGTTTATGGTTGTTGATTACAAATAAGTTTATTGTTTTCATTATTAAAAACACACATATTAATGTTATTTAGCTTAAACATTAATTCAAACATACCTACCGTGCAGTTTAAATTTATTAGGTAAGATTAAAAATATGATCTTGTTAATACAATTAGGTACTATTATTATTATTTTTTTTTGTGAATAAGTTCATTGAGGAAAGTTGAAATGTTTCATGTTTTCAATATAAAATATTTTCATAAACTAGTTTTATGCTCAAAAAATGTAGGTAACTAACTACTTAGATAGAATAGGTATTTTTCAAATACCTTCTATGATCATATAATATACCATAAATCATATTATACGTTTCAACAGCTTAGCCACTAGTGTATATTTATTTACGTTTAGATATATTTTGTTTTAGTTTATATCAAATACACAACATATTAAATAATAAACTATACCTACATGTAGTTAGGTTAGGTATTTATGCATAAATTATTTTATTCCGAAAACAAAATAATATATAGGTATAATTGTGCAAATGCGTATAATAGCCTATTATAATAAATTATTTTGTAAGTCCAGTCCATTGGTAGATAAAAAACAAACTGGTATTCAAGAATTTATCTAATGGAGTATTTATTCAAATATTCTAGTCCAATTTATAACGTGTTTAATTAAATATTCCGTTAGAGCACTTTTAGTGTTATTACTTATTAATTATTATATTATTATTAATATTATCACTGATTGATTACATAAATGACGTCGGTATGCGAATAATTAAAAGATGTTTCAAATGAGATATCATATCAAGCTATAAGGAAAAATAATATTAAGTCATATACACAGACAATTGTAACATAAAACAGGCCCTACTCGCAAACCGAATGCTGATTAATTGGAAAAGAAGGGAAAATACTTTTTCGTTTCGCTCGGGTTTCAGTCGGTGTTACCGGTCATTTAGTACTATGCAATCAACATCGCGCTAAACATAATGTGCACATATAATTGGAATAAATGTAATTTAACTAATTTTAATGGCTTATACAAATTTCCATGATATTAGGTTTTTTTTTTTATAAGTGGTGTTTAATGTTTATAAAATATAGTGATTTAATAAATAGTGCCACACGTGATAATTACAAGAACAAATTATACTAACGTAAGTCGACATAAATTGAGAATTTAAGCATTCGTACTTTTACTATACTTCACGAGCAGTAGATTAAAAATGAATTGTTAAACATTTGAATAAAAATCACAAAGTTCATAAGTAAAAATTAGCATTCAATTATTTTTATCAGTTTTGCTTGGGTTGTGACTTGCCCATGATAAGTTTTTTTTTAGTAGGTAGCTATGTTTTGCTACACAAAAATGAAAAAATGTAAAAATGGTAAAAACAACTCAATTTTTTACGCTAAAACATCGTAATAAATTTATTAGTACAACAAACTAATATCTTAGAGTAAAATTTGAGAAAATAATTTAACTTTATACCTGTATAAAATAATATATTAATATGTGTATTAGTATATTACAAATCCTCAAAATAAACTTGTATAACATTAGAATCTATTAAAAATAGCAAATAGATACCATAGGTAATAATTAATATTATAAAGTGATAATAAAAGTAGCATCTAATTATCTATACAACTTACTAGAATAAACAATCATCGACATATATTTTTTTTTATTGATGCCATGACAACAACAATTATTAGCGTTTGAAATCATTAAATATCACGGAAAAAGTTGACATTTTCTAAAATGTTTTAAAGCTAAATCATTCGAATGGATTCATACACTGATTTTAATGTAACATTTCTAAAAAAAAAATATTTCAAAATTTAAAAAAAATATATATTAACTACAAAAACCATTATTAATAAATTACTATTTACGACACACATTGTTTCCAGTTTTTGCAGTTAACTTTATGAATGTCAATACTCATTATAGGTAGTCTAATGCATAAATTGTAATTATATACGTTGTGTAAAATAAACATGTTTAGTGAGGTTTACATAAACAAGATTTTCTATACTTATGCGATAATATTTTTTTTCCCATCGGCCATCAGTATTTAGAATACTTTGATGTGATAAGAAATCTACCGGAATAAATCAGACGATTTTTATACTATACTTGAACTTGGTTGTCTGCAAATAATTATGTTTTAATTGTATACGTTATTTTTTATTACAAATAATATTATGATGGTGATTAATCTATTATATTATACATAATATATAATATATTATGTGTGTTATAGCCTTATAGGAGGTACTTATTGCCTGTAACACCATGTGTAATAAACGAATTCAGGAGCTCTCTAGTTATTGTTACAAAAATAATGCTTAATATTAGCGTAACATTTTGCTATTATTTCTTGTCTTCTTTAGTAATATATATATATATATATGGTTGTTATATAGATATGAGTAACTATAGCTGGTTACAGACTTGCAGTACCTAGTATAGTTTTCAAACCCTATTATAGTATTATATTGGACGTAATAAATGTTCTGTGTTTTCTAATTTATATCCATCATATATTTATATAAATATGTATTACAATTGCGTCTATTTATTTTTCTATATAAATCCCGAAAGGTCCTGTTAAATGTATTTGGTCCTCAGTAACGAAGCAATTATTTACAAACAAATATTTATTAATCGAAGTCCAAACAACTATTACCTATCTTAACTAAATTGCAAAGTGCTATATATTATAATAGGTATATAATATATAATATAATGGTTTATTGATGGAATGGTCGACATATAATGAAATGGTTTTAATAAATAATAGACACATATTATATATATAAGCTAGGTTAGGTGCATAAAATATATGAAAATGAATTTACATAATACGTATTAAACGTGACAAAAAGTTAAGAAGACTGAGCCATTATCAAAAAATTAGAAAAATAAATAAATAAATATGATATTATATTATAATTATAATAACTAACCTAACCTAACTAATATATATAATATTATGTATTTGTTATTTATTAAAACTATATCACTATCTGTGGATCATTACATCAATAAACCATTATATTATACCTATACCTTTTATAACATATATCACTTTGAAATTTAGTCAAGATAGCTTATAATTGTTTAGACTTCGGTTAATAAATATTTGTATAAATAACTGCAGGTTACTATAATTATAATTAATCATATTAATTTATTTATTTTTCCAATTTTTTGATAATGGCTCAGTCTCCTTAACTTTTTATCATGCTTATGACGTATTATGTAAATTCATTTTCATATATTTTATGTATTTCAGTGCGATATTATGAGCCCCTACACATTTAAGGTTTTCAAACTTTTCACTATCTAGATTAAGTGCAAGAAATCTCCAATTTACGACTTGCGAAGCTATTCGAACCGGCCCGCCAAGCTAACTGATGTTTTGAAAATATATTTTGAAAAATATTTTGATTGTTTATAATATATTAATTACTAAAAACAATTATTATATATATTCAATTTAAACACCTCTCTATCACTATTTAAAAAATATTGGCTCGTGATGCTGAAGCGTATCACAGATTTGGTTCATCGTATAAAAAAGTTTGGATACCCCTAATCTAGAATACATCTAATACAGAAATAAGTACCTAGTCAAAAATAAATTTGTTTGAAACTCGTTTATTTTCATTATTGTATTCCTTCGATTATAATAACTCGATGTCGGCAATGAATAAGGAAGTAATACTATTATAACAACTTTGTTTTCTACGTTGTAAATTTAATACCTATATTTATCTTCATCTAATAGCAGGTAGAAAAATTATATAGGAAGTTGTGATGATAAGTTATAAACATCATTCATTTTAATTTAGTTTCTGTGGAGGTGATGATGTTTTCGTGGTGAATGAGAAAAGGTATAGACGAATAAACGATGAGACTGTGGTGTTTAAAAGTTAACTTGCTTTTTTGTAAGTATAACTATAATGGTGAAGATAATTATTAATTCCTTGTGTGTCTGTAAAAATTATTAATATATTTAATAGTAATATGTGGCCCTCGGAGTTTCTTATTACAATACAATTTTAAAAAAAATAGTAGTCAAATTTTAACCATGATTATTATTATATAGCCGTTATTATATTTTATTATTATAATTTTAATCCAACAACTCTAATATTGATATAATACCTGTGTCCTATACATAAACAGTTTATATATTTTTATTGTACGTGTCACACAAATGTCATAACGTAATATTAGGTATAGTTCATACGGGTTTTAATGTGCGGTTTCCTTGTAATAATAATATTATTCTATCTGCCCGCGTGTCAGTATACAGTTTCGATTATACGGGTAACAGCGTTTAGGTATAGTTAATCAAAAATAACAACAAACTGTGAGATCGATTTTTTCATTTCGCAATTTCAGAATTCATTACAAATCGCGTTTTCGCGTTTCCAGCAGTGGCGATGGTGATATATATATAATATATTATTATATAGTTTATCTGTTACACTGTCCCCACGTTTTATGTCCGCGAGAGCATTTTATTATTATTGTTGTAACCGCGGCCGATTTCGTTTTGTGCAACTCCGACGGGCTTTTATCCGTTAAAATGAAATATTTTATTGGTTGGAGAATTCGAGATGCGATTTATTATTTTGTGTTTTCCATTTGTAACGCTGTCGTCGTAGCAGAAATAGTAAACGGTTAAATTGCCATTTGCCACTATATTGCTTACAAAACTAAAACAAAAACAAAATAAAACAAAACAAAACCGAGAAAAAACCTCGCGATGACGCGATGTAGGAAAATAATAAACGCGTATAATGCATCGCAAGTGGAAATCCAATTTCATTGGTTGACTGATATTCATTATACACATGGTTTTGTTGTAGGTACTACCGTACTTGTAGTTACAAGTTAAGTTAAGAGAAGTTATATGAGTTATGTGACTTATAGACAATATACACAGACATTCGGCACCAGATATATTAATACTCGTAATATATTAATATCCATCTATAATATGAACTAGATGTTATATTATGTACCTACCTATATTGATATGATAATATGTACCGTTCAAACCTACAACCTTGAACCTATAATATATACCTACCGTATATAATATTATTAAAAACGCGTATTATGTTCATAGGTACACAATAATATTATTGTTTGTATTTGATACGTGGCACGCCAAATTGTAACGTCTCGTGTCTGCTATAGGTAATATCACAACGGGTTAATCGTCGTTTTTACGTGCACAAAAATGTTTCGGGAAATTGGATTTCCGTTTTCCAGGGTAGGACCAGTGGTGGTTATTGACTCGGAAATATATTGTCCTTCAATATATATGTGTTTTCTGTTTCTACGCCACTGAGGAGTGAGGACACCCACGAGTAGTTTAAGTATAACAAGTAACAACAAGAAAACAATTGCAAAAACGCTCCCAAAAATCGATTTTTTGGACAAACACTATACAATACACGAAAAATAGTTTACATTTTTCCAAAAATTGTGTTTATGTCTTGTGTGTATTTTATGTTCCTCAACAACTATAGAGAAATTTGAAGAATCATAATAAACCTATTTTAGGTTTTTATTTTTGAATATATTATAGCACTTTTCTATATAATTAAATGAGTGCTGCGTGATGTAGCCATGTAGGTACTTTCCAATTTTTTAAACTACTTTAAAAAGTGTTTTTGCCTAAACCTCGTCTTTGTACAGTCATTATAATATAGATACTTACCTCGTCGGCTCAGAGTTTAAAAATATTCGTATTGTAATATAAATCATAATAATAATATTAATATGTAACCACTCCACGCTATCGATCTGCTACACTTTTTTGAACGCTCATGAATTTATAAATGTATAATACATACCTATATATTATTATATTATATATACATACATACTTACATATATACATACATACATACATACGTCATACATACATACATACATATATACATACATACATACATACATACATACGTCATACATACATACATACATACATACATACATACATAGCACATACATGCATTCATACATATTATTATAAATATACAATGGAACGAACTATATAGGTAGGTATAACCTGTATTTTAATACGGATAAAATGCGACGAAAATAAACGAAATTGACGCGGAGCAATTTCAATGATTATTATTTTATATTTTACACGGTGAATTCGTTTTACGGGCATTACACATACCCTTTCAGTGCGAGTAATACATAAATTAGTTATACAAACCAAATGATACTTAAATTATTATTTACGGCGTAATGCAATTCTACCAGCGTGATCGAATAATCATTCTAGTGTTAATACTGCCAAGTATAAGTATGTGATTTATTTATATTATATTATGTTATGGTTATTACTTATTATATAAACATATAAATAAATAAGTACGCATGCCTAATCAGATTCTTATTAACGTAAAACGAGATGTGCTGAATTAAAGTGATTTCTGAAGACACTCGCTTCAAATGCAATATAGTAAAAACCTATTGAAAATCTATTAATCTACATTTTCAAAAATATACACGGATTAATGTCTTATTGTTAGACCGAAAAATCGATTTAAATTTATACCAATTTTATTTTACACGGTTGCTGCAGTAACAGATGGAAAGACAAGTTTTGGGAGGTCTGCAAGTGTGAGAGACCAATTTTCAAAAATAAACGATCTAACAAAGGTTATTTGCTTTTGTTCATAGAATGATTTTTTTAGTCCCGGGACCTTCATCAATTCATAATATATAACTACAAATATGTTCTTAATCGTATTTAAATCTGTAAATAAACTATAGAGGGATAGGTACCTAATATTATAAAACAAGTTACAAAAACAATTTTTAATAACAACATAAAAAATTTAAATTAAATAACCAATAGCCAATGGGTACCTATTTAAGTTTAAAGTATAGGTTTTTTAAGTATATTCATTAAAAATATCAAATTATATCAATATTTCATAATTTTTCTTATAATGTTATATTGTTATATACTTACTTAATAGTGCCAAACCGTGAACCAGCTCATATTTTATCTACTCTCGTTCAGGGACTCGTCGATTCCGCCATACATTTGTCGACTTTAGTCTAGTGTACCTATTCAGTAGTATCAATAAAGGTAAAATATGGAAGTCCCTAAAAGAATTCAGGATACCAACGAAATTTATTAAACTAATAAAATAATGCAATTCCAGCACTACCTATGTCCTACAAAGTCAATTTCAGAATTCAACCATCGTAAAGTTTTGAAGTTAACATAGGATAAAGACTGCAGGGTGCGATACGTTATCACCAACTGTTTTTAAGGCACTAAATAAAGTTATTAGAACAAAGCTATAGTAGGTAGTAAAGATCGTAAGTCAAGAGATATTGAATATTAAAAGAAAGTCATATATTTAAAGAAATATAAAAATAATACTGTGCTGGATTACTCGGATGATATTATGGCGATTGGCAGTAGGTACTCGTGCTGAGTTAATCGCAAAAACTGTGTCTTCAAAGCAACCAAATTCCCAAACCAATGAGTTTGAATAGTCAACTAAGATAAAACTAAATATGTATATATGGTCATAAGCAGAGAATCCAGAAATATACCGGATTTGGTATTGGGGAATCACATATTTCAAGTAGGTAGTAACTGATTTCTTGTACCTTCGGTATAAGTCATGTCAAGAATCTCAGCAGCCAATAAACGATATTATTCATATAAAAAACTATTCAAGTCCAAACTAATATCTAGAAGGTCATCGACAAACTTATATTCGAGTTACTGACAACTATCAGTCCTATATTCCTATCTTATGGATGCGAAACGTGGTCAGTAACAATAACACGAAGAGAAGAAGCTAACGATAATTAAAAAAATAAGTAATTTATCGTACGTTTGTGGTCGTTCTATTTTTTTAAATGAAAAATACCCAACAAGACAAACGAGGAGGTTTACCAGTTATTTCAAAAAGTCTGCATAAAATAATTTGTCAGGAGCCAATAAAATACCAGGATAAAAGTATGCCTTTGTATAAAAACTATAAACACATGACCAACTTACTGAAGAATTAAGTTCAATGTAACAAAATAATGTATATCTTATAGTATTATTAAGGACAATAAAGTATTGACATATACAATAATGATTAATAATATAAATCCATTAATTAATAAATGTACTATTTATATCATTCTAAAATACAAATATCTAAATTTTAACACTTTTTTACATTTTCAAACACTTATCTAGAGCTGAAAAGTGAAAACAATTTTTATTTTTATTTTATTATTATTTTATTTTAGAACGCCCTTGATTTAAAAACGTTTTGTTCCTAATTAATGAAGATTAATTAAAGGTCATGCCATTTTACCGGATTGGTAATCAAATTAAGTCCACAACGTATTGATAGCGTTACACATAACTCTGAAATCCAAACTAAAATAAATGTTTCGTAATCTTTTATTTTTTGCATTTTACTGCAAGCGAATTTATTGGTCACGGTCATCGAACACCAATAGGCATTATATTGGGTGTAATAGCCTATAAGTTAGTTAAATACACAACGGATCGCGTTTAATACATTTGGACAAGTGAAACAAAACTATTTAGTATTTTATATTTACCAATAGATTTTTCATCTTATATCTGATTTTAAACTCAACTACATTCAACACAAGATTGATGATCCCAATTCTGAACAAATTAACAATATTAGTAAATGTTTTAATGTTCAATGATAACTGATTTTAATTTTTTCTTATAAAAACCCAATAGTTATTAGAGCGATTAACTGATAAATTATATATTTTGTAAACGCTAGTGACACGTAAAGATTTAAACCTATTTAAAGTTTATAATTTCTAGAATTAATACTTCTCTAATTAATTTTCACGTTCCTATTCCTTAAAAAAATAAAGGAATTAATTCCTTCATTTGTTCCTCTATGAAGGAATCAATTCCAGGAATCGTTCCTTAACAACACTGCAGAATGTACAGGTGTAATTATATACATGTATATTGTAAATTCGAATAGGTAGGTACTCGTAATAATTTCCTGTCCCATTCAATTAACAATACGATGTGTTGATTTTATTATTATTGGATTTTGTTTTTAAAAGTCCGTTTCAAAAACTACTAACTAGGATAACTAGTTTCTCGCTATTACGAGCAGCATCACCTCATCGCTTAAAACATTAGGTAAAAAATGTAATACGAAAAATATAATCAAACAAAATCGGTTGGGGTGGCCGTTAAAATTTAAAACCGCGTTCGTGTTAATCGACTCGAGTAATAATTATACATGCGCGATTCTCGCAACTGGTGCATTTATTAATTTATTATAATATATTATTATGTATGCACACGGGAAAATGGTTGTTATCACAAGCAATACGAAGCCAAGTGCTAAACTCTGTTATCACTTATCGCGAGACACGAAGTGTTTTTTTTTTTTACAGTCCACGGGCCACCACACACGCGTCTAAATATTGTAATCCCATTTTAACTTTATAGATCTGATCACCTTTGGCTCGTTGTAATTTCGTACACAATTATAATAGATAATATATTACAATGTATTACGCGTCAACGATTACAGTGGTCTTGTAAATGCTAACACAATGATTAATATACGATTACGCGAACCTCTCCGTCTCTTGCTATTATTTATAGTAGGTAGGTATATTATAATATACGGTATCGTACGTATATAGGATGCACGCGTTTTTCGGTGTGGCGTCATTATAAACGGCGCTCGTCCGAATCGCCCTATAACTCACAATCTACATAAAAATAAATCAAAAATTCTTAAATAACATTATATTATATTCGTCGTCGACTCTTTCAGTAGATCCGTTGCACGCGCCATACCTTAAGGTACACATATATATTTACGCAATAGGTAAGCACACTATAATATGTATGTTGCTCAGTGCCCTGTTTAATATATTATTATACTCATATTACAGTTGTATACGTAATTAAACGTTATCTACGCTCTGGACAAACGATAATTTGATAAAGCTATAACAGAAAATATAGATTCAGTAGAAATAAATAACACCTAATCACGGGTACACAAAATCCGGGTTCACAAATTTACTATTCCTTGAAGGCCAATTTTACTTTCATGCAATATTATATAGCATACAATTTGAATTTGAACTTGCAGTGTGCGTATTAGGTCCGATCGGACAATTTTGTTCTTGCATACATAAAAATATAACGAATGCGAGAAAAAGCGAGCAGAATATTGCAGGAAATATCTAAACTCGGCTAATACAAAATAAATAATTATGTAGCATCGCACGAGTCTTTCCGTTTTTTCCCTTGTTCCTGTTCGGCTTGTTATTGATTTTTATCAGTATACCTAAACAGGCTAAACACACAATATTATATTATATTATTATGTACCATAATGTAGTATCTAAACTTGTAAACAACTATATTGACGAATAACTATTTTCTTGTGTCCGTGTCCTGCAGCAAATAACTGCTACCATGGTGCCATATCGTTGCCGTTGCGGCGGCGGGTTGATTTCGACGTTGGTGGCTGCGGCGGTCTTCGCGTGCGGCGCGGTCGCGGGGACGATGCAAGTCGAGTACAGCTGGGTGTACGTGGACTATACATTTGCCAGTCCGAATCACCGAGAATCGGCCATCAACTCGGGGAAGTTCATTCCTGAAAACTGTGTCATACTGGACGTGGACATATTTCAAGGTGAATATAATATTTATACGGCGTAGGCTACCTATTATATAATCATCAGGATTAACTCGACTACATGGTATTAATTTTTTGATGTGAATTGTTTACGATTTTAAAATTCGTTTTATTCTTTTACATTATTTTTACCTAATTTTTTTTACTAGGTAATGAATAAATTTAATAACTGACTTTTAATTAAATGTCAACAATATAATATGAATATATAGTTTTTTATTTAATAAATTGCGGTAGTCGAGATAACCCAGACGAATAATGATTATAGCTCAATAACTTTTGATATCATCCTTTATGACTGTTGCGTAGAAAAAAATACGGAAAACAATAAGCTAAATAGGTATATGAAGTGTTTATTTAGTATATAGGCAAATTATATTATATGACTTATAGGTATATATACAGTTACAGTATTGAGTATATATTATATGGTTTTGTTTAGTTTTGTCAACATTATTTTATTAGTATATTAAAAATTAGCAAAGAAAACCTTCAAGCTACGTGGTATAATTATAGTAAACCTGAACATTGATTTTCTAAATCATTAAAAAAAAATAAAAAATTGTCTTTGGTTTAAACCACGGGATCTAACTTTGACAAAAGAAATCATATTTTTTCGATGGTTCAAAATCAGAAACATATACACCCACTTCTGGTATAGTATTATCATTAATACTTATTCAATTACAATTTATCAGAAGATAAGCCAAAAAGTAACATATAATATATCCCGAATACCTTTAAAACCTTAATACCTTATTAAACTTATAAATATCTTTTTCTAACATAATTGGGACTCGAAATAACCTCAGGCCGGCCGCATGTTTGACATGCCTGCTAAAATAATCTAAAAGTAAAAAGGCAAATGCCCGTTTATACCTATATATAGTATATACAAATAAATAAACAAATATGTAAATAATTACATACCTCTGCAAACATTTTTAGATTACAGAAAAATAACTATAAATGGTTATTCTTTGTTAACATATCAAATTTTTTCAAAATTTGAACTTCACACGTTTAAAAGAATGTATACAAATGTATTTTTAAATTGCTATAAGAGCATCTCGTATTACATTTTTAAGCTTTTTAACTGAGCCTAAAATGTTTTATCATAATATGTCTGTAAATAGCACAAAAAGATCAAAACCAACAAAATCAGTTTATGCCAGAATTTGAGAAAATTTAAAAAGTAGGTATCTAGTTGGGTACTGCAGATAATTTTCAATTTTCAATTCCCACAAGTACCAACTAGAACCTTGCTAACTAATGATCAAAACATTTTTTTCTACCACAAAACGTGTACACTCGTACAGATAAAAAATTTAAAAACACACATTATTTTTAAATCAATACATTCATCGATCAATAAGATTGTTATGAAATAATTTTAAGCGAGACTATACTTAAGCCTCCTTAGTTACCAGGCCTATAGTTACGCTTATTTTTGCCAACCTACCCGTAACCAAACTTGTCGAAATCCTTGGTATATGTCTATGTATATGGATATCATAATATGTGTAATATGTATTGATTTCAGGCTTCAGCGTTGCTGAAATGTATATAAATTATAAATATTTTTTTTAATCACTATATATACTATATAGTCCGTATAATCCGTATTAATGTGTTATATTATATTATAGGCACGCTCACCAATACCGTTTGTTTTAAAATTAGTTCAGTGGGTATCGCGAACAATTACAGGTCACAGCAAATATACACAGATTATACCTATAGACATTTAGGTATATTATTATTGTCATTACCGTGGAAAAAAATCTGTTTACTTAATTTTAATTCCAGCGCGTATCAATATCCACCGGTACAACGGTATATCACAAGTCATTTTTAAATCTTTGTTTTATTGAGAAAAAATCTATTTTGTCACGCAAAAATTTAGTAATCGCCATTACTATCCTATTATTATTATTATTATTATTATTATTTTGTCACAAAATATAAGATTTTTTGACATAGTACGCTATTTATTTTATAATTGCAGTGAATTCCGGAGTTTTCAAAATTGTATACATTTTGGATTTTATCAATAAATGAATGTCTGTCGGTCTGTATATCCTTTATACATTCCTAAACGGGTGGACCGATTTTTATGAAATTGTTTGTGTGGGTTTGAGTGGTTCCCTGGATGATTTATATTAACAATTTCCAATTGGATCCAGTAAGTGCAACCAGAGGAGGTGCTCAAACATGGATTTCTAGATTTTTGTTGAAAATTGTTGTTTATAAATGGTTGCTATTGGTTAATGGAGAAATAATTAGCCATTAGTATTTTTGTATATTGGTTGACATTGGTTAATCGGGCAGATCAGCGGTACAAGCGCATACATCAAATCGAATTTTCGCACATTGCCTACCAAGATGGCTGACTTGCAAGTATAGCCGCTCATCGGCGTGTCCTATTTGATATGCTGTCGCACATTGTCCGAGATCAGGCGTAGTCAAAATGCCTACAACAAGGGTGGGTGTGTCGAACTTACTCCAACGAGTAGTACACTCAATACCCAAAAAGAGTTGAACAATAAAGCATTTTTAAACGTTGACACTTTTTACGGGCAACGATGTGCGCGGGATAAGATAGTATAAAATTGAAATTTTAATATATTTTCATATATTCTGTATACCTATTTATCTACATTTAATAAATGTAGACATTTGATTTGCTAAATTAATTAATATTATAACGATGTTTAATGATTAATAGTTTAAATTTAATATCATATCTATAACTAACTATACAGTAGGTATACAAATTACGAAACTGTTACGATTCAACCATGGTTGTGCATGTGCAACTCCATAAAATATATATTAGATATTTCTTTAATTATAAAATAAATAATTGTATGAATATTATTATTAACATAAAAAAATGAATGGTATAACACATTATTCTTTGAGAAAATGAGAACGTATCAAATGCATTATTAATGGCAATAATATATGTAAATAATTTCAAACTTTTCACTTTCTCTTCTAACTTAGGGCCATCTGAAGAAAAACTATACTTCAATATGGGTTCAAATTCAAATTCTGCTGTTACCAAACAACGAGTGTTTGTAATGGTTCCTCGTATCAAGCCGGGAAATCCTGCATCGATTGCAGAAGTAGTTCCAGGAGATCGCCCAAGTTCCGTACTATTAGCGCCGTACCCGAATTGGAAGGCTAATACTATTTCAGAAGACACGATCAATTGCGACGATACGATTGTTTCAGTATTTAGAACCAAAGTGAGTGAACCATAACAACTAAAGTATAAAAATGAACAAATTAATTCATACACACGTATTTAGATTGACTATCTCGGTCGATTTTGGGTTGTTGATGTCGGCACATTAGACCAATTTGAGATGACAGCTCGGTCCGTGTGCCCTCCAAAACTTTTGATATTTGACTTGAAAAATGGCGATAGAGTTATAAGTACGTCTACTATGAAGTCTGAGAACTGTTTTATCATTTTTTTTATTTTTCAACACACTGACGTCTCTAATTTTGTCTCGTTATCATTGTTATATAGAAACGTATAAATTTCCATCGTCACAGGTAAAAGACGTTTCGTTGTTCACTAACATCGAAGTCGATATCAGAGATTCAAAGGGCCGTAATACATTTGCTTACATAACCGATACTACTGCGTATAAACTTATCGTGTACGATTTTAAAAATGACGAAAGTTGGGTGGTAGATCAAGCATACTTCTACCCGTACCCAAATAAGGCTCATTTTAAAATTAAAGGAGTTAACTTTGACTTAATGGATGGAATATTAGGATTAGCCTTAGGTAATATATTTTCCATTGTAATTAGTGAGTACCTATAACATATTTTGTCCCGATGATCAGAAATTATAATGTTTAGGTCCTATAATAAAAAACGATCGAAAATTGTATTTCCACGCATTCGCTAGCATCAGAGAATCGTGGGTGAACACCAACACATTGCAAAATAAATCGATGTTTCAAAATGGTTTAATCGACGGTTCCGGTACATTCTTTTTGTCTTCGGAAGTTAGAGAAACCCAATCTAGTGTTGAAGTGATGACTGACAATGGAGTACTTATATACGCATCAATGGACAACAGTTTGGGTTGTTGGAACATCCAGGACCCATTTACAACTAAATACACCCACACGATATATAAGGTACCTATATAATAACTACCTACTCACATAAAATTAATTGAAATTACAGTTAATACTATTATGTGGTACGTTTCTATATTTTGTATTAAATTAAGTTTTATTAGATTATTTAATTAAGTTGTTGTTAAGCTTTGTAAAATATGCTAATTTTTAAATTGATAGGGTCATTATATAATATTATACGAATGTAGTTATGGATGATCGGCTACTGGCAAATTCCTCAGAGTGGTAAATAACCGGTAAGTTTAGTTTTGTGGAATTCACCAGTAGTTAAACCACGGATTAACAATAGATTTCGGAAACATGACTCACTCGGAAAATAGATATTGCATATATCGACCCAAAATGTCAGTTATGTAATATTATTAATCATAAATCATGAAATAAAAATTATTTAAATATATATTAAATACAAATTCTTGTTGATATATTAATTATTTTTCTTCGCTGTTTCTTTATTAAACTGCCAATAAAAAAATCTTAGAATTATTAGTTTCAAATAACAAACCAGAAAAATAACAAATAATTGTAAATTGAATGGATTATCCTCTTTCTACTCTGAATCTAAAAATATTAATAGTATATTTCACAATACTGAATTCAACGAAAATTTGTAGTCAAAGCTCAAAGCAAATTAATACATTTTTTTCTTAGTAAGACTAAGATCTAAATCTTGTTTGCGTTTTAAATAAAACTAAAAAATAATTTTGAAAGGGAGTGAAGCATTTGTTGAGTATTTAATGTAAAATCCAAATTTATAATCGTATACATTTGTAATTTTTTAGAGTGACGAAGATTTTCAATTTCCTAGTGGCATGAAAATTGTGGGCGGCAAAGTGTGGGCAGTGTCAAGTCAACTTCAAAATCATTTCACAACTATGGTCACTAATCGTAAATCTGTCAAGTACAGGGTGCTGGTTGGTCGAGTTGACGAATTAATAAAACGCACAGGATGCGATAAGAGGTCGGCATTTGTCGATATAAAACTGTCATCTAATGTACAGAATCTTGACCCCTCGAAAGATCGCTTAGTATTTAGTAGTAAAAGAAAGTAAATACGGTAAAAGGGATGCTTGCTTCAATATTTATTTAAAAAAATTAAATATGTAGTGTGTAATATATTTTAGTTGACGTAGTTTCACACTTTAATTTGTGATTATAGTTAAAATTGGTACATGATTACATGCATATTTGCACAAAATAATTTAACCTTGACACAATTATGTATCTAAATGAACCACATTTCTTAGTAGAATTTATATAATAACTCACAAACCTTAAAATGTTTCAAGGACTAACAAATTATTCTCACGTGTCAATAGACAAATTATATGAACTATTATAGTGTATGTTATTTATAAATTATAATCAATATGTTGTATATAATTTTATTTATTTAAAATATTTTCTGTAAATATAATAATATATTGCATTGCAGTTAATGTGTATTTTTGTAAAAAAAAAAAAAATGCTTCTCATCTGTGGATCGGTTTCTCTTGCTGCGGTAATTTGTATAATCCTTTACTCGTTAAGAACCTACTACTACAGGTATACCTATGATTAATATACAATCTTTTTTTTTTCTCAATAGGACAAGATTTGACGACGACAACGACGAGTTTCTAGTCGAATCGTTTGACGATAACATATTGCACGAATGGCGTGCGGTACCGGACACGGAACCATGGAGCTATTCGAGAATGTCCAGGGTGTTCGAAGGCAAAAATGGCGCGCATCAGACGCCCGTCAAGTCTTTGGTATTGACCGGAAACGTAAACGTACACGGTCACAGTAAATCGGCGTCGTTGTCATACGATTGCCGTATGAGTATGATCAACGGTCAACTGAATAACCGCGACTGTTTGGGCAAGTCTCGTCGGAGGAACCGGGTGAGGCGCGGTCCGGGTCCTCAAAGGTGACGCATCTTTATAATAATTGTCGTTGCCAGTGTTGCCTGTGCGGATCATTGTGACGTACAACACGTGTAACGGCTCATATACCGGCTCATATTTCCAGAAGAAATTTTTAAACAACTTCTGTGTTATGTTTTTTTTTTTTTTTCATAATATATAAAATATAATTTAAACCGCACACAACCTCATAGGTCATAATCATAAACAATACATAAATGCTACGATAGTTAATATATATATTTAGAGATCGCGATTGCGCAACGCGTACCTATATATATATATATATATATATAGCGGAAGTAGTATCACGCGTTGTTTCTAGATGCTCATTAGTATAGGTAGGTATATAATTAGTTACGTTCGTATAAGTATGCTTTAAAGTTAAAGACATAAGTAAGTGTGTACTGAAGAATACATTTTACATTCTAAATGTGATTAGTGCGTGTCCGTAAACCGTTTTAAGAAATCTAGGTGTTTGTAGACGATGAGAAATAATTATGCAACTATTTACACATATTACCTATATTATATATAATATATTGTTTGGGACAAACGTAAATAATATAACCGAGCCTAATTAGAATTATTCTAATAATTAAAAAAATTAAATTTTTCATATTCAAAATAGCTAACGATTTTTAATTTCCATTTTGTATACTTTGATATAATATCTATCAAGTATAATAACTGTAAATCTATAATATAATCCAAAAAGTCAAAAAGACTACAACTAAATAACCCTCTACGCATTCTAAGCACACTAATTCACAGAAATACATACACAAACCTAAAAATCAAACTGGTAATATAAAAAATCCTTCTAAAACCCATCTAGACATATTGGCTGGAGTTCTAGGGTATTGCCAAAAATTAAAACATAGGTACATAAAATTCATATTTAGGATTTCCCTAAGAAAAATAACTAACGCCCCTCCCTTTGTTTCTAATCTTACACTCCAGAATGACTTACAAATAACAACAATACTCGGCGGAACCAAATTTTTCTACAAAAGATTTTATAACAAACTACCTTTCCATTGTAACCATCTTATAAAAAATGTATCAACCTTATCCATTCCAGGTAATCCCCAAGACGGATAAAGCGTAAATAGTGCCGCGATCTTCTAAATTATCACTAACAACAACAACAAAATTAACTAATTAAAAACTCAAGATAGGTAATGTCACTAAAGGGTGGCTTCTTCCCTCAAAAGCTTAACATGTAACTCCTCTCATCACATTTGCTTATTATTCTAAATAAGAATAGATTGTAAACATCTTATAAAAATGTAAAAAAAAAATATATCCATAAAATAGATACAGTGATTTATTACAATACGCAATACTGTATATCTGTATTCTTTAAATATTTTTATTATCATTACATTACATTAATCAATAATAATAATTGTGATTTGTGAACAAGTTTCAAACCGTTTATTTCATACAGGATTTGACGATCACAAGTGACAACATAATACATTATGTCTTATTGGAAAACAAAATCATACAAAAAACGAATGATTATCTTAACTCGTAAGGTTAAATTAAACATTATTCATTATAAGTTATGAATTATTACTAATTTCTAAATATACTTACCTATATAGGCTAAAATAAATATTAAGTTAAAATGTAAATTGTAAATATATAATAGTAGATAGGTAACAAATATTATAATCATACAACATAACAATCAATGCTCATTAATTAAACAGTACAAACAAGTATTATTAATTAGTTATACTTTTAAACATTTACCGAACAAATTACAAATTTAAGCTAAACACTTGAATATCATAAATAATCTAACTAAATATTTAATTTAAAAAACTGGGTACAATGTTACACAGTATGTACCATGTTTTCATATAATTACTTAGGTAATTTAAAATATAAGAATATGTGTCATATATTATTTGTACATTCTATTAACATTTAAATTGTATTACAGATGTATTGTTATTAGTTTATTACCTACATGTTTTCATATGATAATAATTTACGACGAGAAAAACTCTTAATTTAATTTCTTATACAATCCACATTACCTGTAATTGACCCAACTTAATTATATTATTGTAGAATAATATGTAATAAATACCCATAACTCGTTACCAACTCCGCTACTCGTATAGTCATTAATTATTAGTGTATTACTTATTATATTTATTGGCTTTTAATTTTTAGCTATTGTGAATAAAATAAATTTTTATCGTTAATCTTAAATTAATATTGCAAAATAAATATTGTGTACATAAAACTACATATATGTTATAAATTATAAAAGTACCTACTCAAAGTATATACAAGTTAATTCAGTGCCGTATTAACGCAGAAAGGTAGGGGGTCATGGGTCCGGACCCCCCTCCATTGACCCCATAAATACCTACCTAAACCATCTAATATATATAATATATATTAATATATTCTGTGCTAATATAAGTTGTAAATGTATTTGAAAAATTAGCTGGACCCAACCCATGAAAATTCTAAAATACGCCACTGAGTAATTCCAAAATATATTTTTTGAAATCATTTTGCTGGACACTGGACAGGGTGTGTTGAACCCATGGTTGAAATATACAAGGTTATTGCATTTATACCCCTTCTAGATCAAATATTTGATGGTAAAAACAAAAATGGCAGCGTAAAGGGAGCCAATAATAATCAAGTATACATGCACGGGAATTTTGAATTTGTTAGCTTTTGTCAGCGTGTTTTTGATGATAAGAAAAATGTATATTTGTGATGTCCCTTTACGCAGCCATTTTGTTTCTGATGATAACAATCCGAGTCAATATGCAATAACCTGTATATTTTAACCATGGTTGAACCCCAAAATTTCCACTGTACGTGTGTAAATACATATTAGGTCACTGGAAGGCATTGCGTCCTGCAAGCTTGTATGACGAATACAAATAGGATAAAATGATAAATAATTTTACGTGTAACTAATAAATCTAAATATCGTGTATGATGTATTTTTATTTATTTAAAAATGATAATGGGCCACACTGAATATGTTTGTGGGGGTTGGGGTTTGGGGTTTGGAGGCATGAGTTCACAATGTATGGGTAGTATAATGTGTGTTAAGTAATATGAGTGTATACAAAGTTATTTGAAGTAGGTAAATTAAAAAAAAAAAAAACAACATTTAGATATCATATTATTTGAAATACTAAATGTACATGAGTATACGAATAAAGTTGAAATTAATTTAACTTTCATAAATTTCCACTACAATTGTACATACTTCCTAGTTCCTACAGTTATTTATGTTATCAGTACTTATCCCCATGTTTTTAGATATTGGTATTAAAATAATTATTTCTGTAATGTTTTGACAATTAATATTATATTAAAGTTCATATTCTAATATTATAATATAGGTATCTACTTCTAAAAATGTAGATATGACTGAATTTAAGATGTTGTATAGTCTGAAATAACCTGTAACGGACCTTTTTTTATTTTCCCGATATTAACTCGTTTTTCCATTCCATCAGCTTGTTTAACCAGATTGTCATTCTAAATTAGAGGCACAAGATGCTGTATTGTATCGACATTTTGTAAATACCTATATTGTGTAACGTTGATATTTGATACTATAGCCACGATACATGAATACATGATATTATTATTTAGTGGGCATTGAAAAAATCATCACTATCGAATGTTTCAACAATAACAATTTAAGTACAACGAGTAGCATATTATGTTTATAAATTGTTGATTACAATTAAAAATATCGATTATCCACATTCCACAATCCACATGGTTATAACTTCTTATATTTTGTTTGCAGTCGATCCTCGCTTTATCTGCGCCCAACCGTTTTATGTAGGTGGTACAATACTGCAGTACTTGCATACAACCACCTTTAGAAGTTCAAGTTTCCGTACACCACCTCTCGTCAATATCAGCAGATCACTACATTAGTATCTTCATGACAGATACAAATAGAAACATTGTTCAGATGAACTGGTCGTTTGTTTTCTGTGTTTGAAACATTTATATGAAACGGGATACTATAACCCAAATCATTGCATATGGACAATAATATACGAGTAACTACCTATTACCTAGTCTATGAATATACAACAATATACCAATTGATTAATTGGTTCCTACAACAGGTATTTTGTGATAACAGATCCTACTCTACAACTACCCCCTTGTATGAAAATAATTATATTTTATATAAATAAGTACCTACTTTAGGCGTAAAAAATAAATATATTCTGTTGAATTAGGTAATTTGTTATTATACATTCTAGAAACGAGGATTGAGGAATTGTTAATTTTACAAATGTACAATATGTCAATGTTATGTGATTTTTTTCAGTCTGTCATTATGCCGCTATGATTTTATGAAGCATAAAGTATTAGTTATAACCAGTAGTGAGATCGGCCCACTTCATGTTCCGACCGACTCAAGATAGATGGCGCCTTTCAGTTACTGAGTTACTTAGATGCGATATAAAATATTTAAATATATCTATATATTCAAACCATATAATATCTATACTAAACGGGCTGTATCACTGCGCTATGTTGGCTCGCGACTATCAATGCTTCTGTATAGTATTGGCCGGTCTATAAGTAAAAGGCATGTGGTTACAAATTATCAGTTACCTAAAACCAAAAGTTATTAGGTACCAAAAATATAACCAAAACCGCGAAAACGACTTGTTTATAAAAGTTACTTTTAATTGCTAATTAACCTGTAACTCAATGAGATAAAAAAAAATAGTCAACTTGCCCAGTCCGTCGATGTGTGTCTGTCGTCTATGTTTTATTATTATTAGATTTTGTTTTTGAGAGTCCGTTTCAAAAACTCGAATAACTATAACCTAACTAAACTATAGTTTTTTGCTATCACAAGCAACAACACCTCATTGTTCACACCAGTACATTGATATATTAAGAGGACGCGTGTAATAATTATATGCAATTCTCGCAACTGGTGCATTTATTAATTTATAATAATATATTATTATGTATGCACACGGGAAAATGGTTGTAATCACAAGCACTATGAAACCGTGTGCTAACTCTGTTATCACCTATCATGAGACGCGAAGTGTTTTTTTACAGGCCACCGCACACACGCGTCTAAACTGTAATCCCATTTTAACTTTATAGATCTGTTCATTAACCTTTGACTCATTGTAATTTCGTACACAAACACAATTATAATAGATAATATAATGCATTGTAGGTACGCGTCAACGATTACAGTGGTCTTGAAAATACTAAAACAATGATTAATATACGATTATGCGAAATTGCGAACCTCCCGTCTCTTGCTATAATTTATAGTAGGTAGGTATATTATATACGTTATCGTACTTATAGGATGCACGCGTTTTTCGGCGAGGTGTCATTGAACGGCACTTGTCCGAATCGCCCTAAAACTCACAATCCCACAGGTCGAAAATACTTATATAATATAATATATATTCATCGTCGTCAACTCCTTCAACAGGTCCGGTTCATGCGCCATAGCCCAAGGTACACAAATATATTATTTACGCAGTAGGTACCTAGGTATACTATTTTAATATATGGCGCTCTGCAGTATACCTGTTTAATATATTATATTCATATTACAGTCTACGTAATTAAACGTTTTATACTATCCGGACGAACAATATCTTGTTAAAGCTATAACAGAAAATATAGTTTCAGTAGAAATAAATGACACCTAATACACGGGTACACAAAATCCGGGTTCACAAATTTACTATTCCCTGAAGGCCAATTTTACTTTCATGCAACATTATATAGCGTACAATTTGAGTTTTAACTTGCATGCGTATTGTGGCGGACCGGACAATTTTGTTCTTGCATACATAAAACAACGAATGCGAGAAAAAGCGAGCAGAATATTATACGAATTTTTCCGAATTCAGCTAATACCAAATAAATAATTACGTAGCATCGCACGAGTCTTTCCGTTTTTTCTCCTCGTTCCTGTTCGGCTTGTTATTGATTTTTATCAGTATACCTAAACAGGCTAAACACACAATATTATATTATATTATTATGTACCATAATGTAGTATCTAAACTTGTAAACAACTATATTGACGAATAAATATTGTATTGTGTCCGTGTCCTGCAGCAAATAACTGCTACCATGGTGCCATATCGTTGCCGTTGCGGCGGCGGGTTGATTTCGACGTTGGTGGCTGCGGCGGTCTTCGCGTGCGGCGCGGTCGCGGGGACGATGCAAGTCGAGTACAGCTGGGTGTACGTGGACTATACATTTGCCAGTCCGAATCACCGAGAATCGGCCATCAACTCGGGGAAGTTCATTCCTGAAAACTGTGTCATACTGGACGTGGACATATTTCAAGGTGAATATAATATTTATACGGCGTAGGCTACCTATTATATAATCATCAGGATTAACTCGACTACATGGTATTAATTTTTTGATGTGAATTGTTTACGATTTTAAAATTCGTTTTATTCTTTTACATTATTTTTACCTAATTTTTTTTACTAGGTAATGAATAAATTTAATAACTGACTTTTAATTAAATGTCAACAATATAATATGAATATATAGTTTTTTATTTAATAAATTGCGGTAGTCGAGATAACCCAGACGAATAATGATTATAGCTCAATAAATTTTGATATCATCCTTTATGACTGTTGCGTAGAAAAAAATACGGAAAACAATAAGCTAAATAGGTATATGAAGTGTTTATTTAGTTTATAGGCAAATTATATTATATGACTTATAGGTATATATACAGTGATTCATAGAAATATTAATGGGTGGGTGGGTGGGTGTCCTGTGGTTGGGAAAGTTAGTTTGAAGAAGTTTTAAAAGTTGGTAATTCAATTAGAAATATAATGTACAGCTCTATATGGACTACGTCATGACGTGTATCAGCGTAAGTCGTACAGTAACAGCCAACATTAGGTTAAGCGGTTAATCCCGGTACCCGCATGTGTAAAGAATGGAATTTAAATATATTGTTATGTAATATAAGTACAATTATTATATGGTTCAGGGGTGATACAGGGTTATATAATATTTACTGTGTATACCAATTAAATACCTATAACTGGCATAACTTATCCGCTAAAAAACTATGAATTCACCTTTTGGAGAGTAGTGAAAATTTTTTTAGGGTGGTTGATGTAAAAATATTAAATGTGAGTCAAGAAAAAAAAAGTTCAAGACGCCACTGGCTCCGACTACCTATTGTAATCATCAGGATTAACGCGACTACATCGTATAGGAAACCTCCGTCTAAGAAACCTCCGCGTAGGAATCTATTTATTTGACAGCTCGCTATCATCTAGATTCCTATCTGACTGAATTTGTTTGGCGACGACACTTCTTAGCAAACTATCCATTTTCTAGAATTCTAATGGATATTAAAACGTACCTACTTTCCTCAGAAAATTTTGATTTCAATTATTTCATTTTTGATTAAAATTTTAAAATATTTTTTTTACTTATACATTATTTTTGCCTAATTTATTTTTTACCACCTATTAAATGTAATAACTGATTGATAGTTGATTAAATGTCAACAATATAATACAAATATATATAGTTTTTTATTTAAGAAATTGCGGTGGTCGAGATAACCCGGAAGATTATAACAGGAAGTCCTGGAAATATTTCGGTAGTCGAGATAACCCGGAAGTACCCGTATTTGTTATGTCACTAATTTTTGTATCAGTTAATATATTGTTAAGACACGTATGAAACCCTGTGGGTACCTATATAGCACATAATATTGCCATTGGTATATACCACCAAGGCAACAACCTACATTGGCGAAGGGAAGGGGGTTTGGGGCAGAATCCCACCCAAAAAATTCAAAGCAGAATAGTTTCAATATAACTCAATGACTGAATAATGTACTATTTACAATATATAATATATATATATTTTGGTATCGCCCGTATAGACAAAGAAAAAAATACGGAAAACAATATGTAAAATAGGTAAGAAGTATATATTTAATATTATGTAGGCAATTATATTACTTATATACAGTGGCGGATCCAGAAGGGGAGGGGGGGAAATCAGCTGACCCACAGTTTTTTTCTCAGTTAAATGTGGCTTAAACTCATCGACTTAAATAATGTACGTTTATGTACCTAATTCGAAAAACCCTAGTATAAAATATGTATAATAGGCTGCGTACATGGCTGTGATATTGAGCATAGAAAGCAACGTAGCACAAATAATTGATTTTAATAAGATACCTAATATTGTAATAAGTACATTTGCACGTAAATATTCGTTATTTTTATTTATTTGCTTGGCGTGTTCCTGATCTATATAGCAAGGACTCCGTAAAGTATTTATCCAAAAATGTAACCGTACATAATTTTTAGGCGCAATTTTTCTTTACAGAGCCTCGATGCTTACCTCTTATAGTGTAAAACCTAAAATAACAGTACAAGTGTCAAGGAATAAGTAGGAAGAGATTTTTTTTTTGGATTAATTCCGCTACTGAAGGCTACTGTAGGATTTTAAAACTTTATTAATTACTATTGATCTATCAATATAAATAATTTGTAAAAATGATCTAAGTATACCGAATACTACAACTAATATTACATATAGTTTATATTATTGTAAAACTATATATGAGTATTATTATCCTTGGCATAAACATTTTAATAAATCAGCAACTACTTATTAGAATTTTGATTTAGATACATCGACATTTTCAAGAAATTCACTTGCTAAACAATTTGCAGTAAAAACGTGTGGTTATCAATTGAAAAACATAAGTTTGTATCGCCGCAGAACACTCCTTAAGTAGTAAAAAAAATATCTGGAATTCGAAAAATTATGTATGAATATTATTAATAACATAAAATAATTAACGGTAACAACTATAACGTATAAATGCCAATAATATATGTAAATAATTTCAAACATTTCACTTTCTCTACTGGCTTAGGTCCACCTGAAGATAAAATTATTGGTTCGAATTCATATTCTGCTGTTACCAAACAACGAGTGTTTGTAATGGTACCTCGTATCAAGCCGGGAAATCCTGCATCGATTGCAGAAGTAGTTCCAGGAGATCGCCCAAGTTCCGTACTATTAGCGCCATACCCGAATTGGAAGGCAAATACTATTTCGGAAGGCACGATCAATTGCGACGAAACGATTGTTTCAGTATTTAGAACCAAAGTGAGTAAACAATAACAACTTAATTTTTAAAATGACTAAATTAATTCATACACACGTATTTAGATTGATTATCTCGGTCGATTTTGGGTTGTTGATGTCGGCACATTAGACCAATTTGAGATGACAGCTCGGTCCGTGTGCCCTCCAAAACTTTTGATATTTGACTTGAAAAATGGCGATAGAGTTATAAGTACGTCTACTATGAAGTCTGAGAACTGTTTTATCATTTTTTTTATTTTTCAACACACTGACGTCTCTAATTTTGTCTCGTTATCATTGTTATATAGAAACGTATAAATTTCCATCGTCACAGGTAAAAGACGTTTCGTTGTTTACTAACATCGAAATCGATATCAGAGATTCAAAGGGCCGTAATACATTTGCTTACATAACCGATACTACTGCGTATAAACTTATCGTGTACGATTTTAAAAATGACGAAAGTTGGGTGGTAGATCAAGCATACTTCTACCCGTACCCAAATAAGGCTCATTTTAAAATTAAAGGAGTTAACTTTGACTTAATGGATGGAATATTAGGATTAGCCTTAGGTAATATATTTGCCATTGTAATTAGTGAGTACCTATAACATATTTTGTCCCGATGATCAGAAATTATAATGTTTAGGTCCTATAATAAAAAACGATCGAAAATTGTATTTCCACGCATTCGCTAGCATCAGAGAATCGTGGGTGAACACCAACACATTGCAAAATAAATCGATGTTTCAAAATGGTTTAATCGACGGTTCCGGTACATTCTTTTTGTCTTCGGAAGTTAGAGAAACCCAATCTAGTGTTGAAGTGATGACTGACAATGGAGTACTTATATACGCATCAATGGACAACAGTTTGGGTTGTTGGAACACCCAGGATCCATTTACAACTAAATACACCCACACGATATATAAGGTACCTATATAATAACTACCTACTCACATAAAATTAATTGAAATTACAGTTAATACTGTAATGTGATACCTATACGTTTCTATATTTTGTATTAAATTGTACATGAGTTAAACTTTGTAAAATATGCAAATATTGAAACTGATAGGGTGACAATATAATATGACACATTGACACGAGTGTATTTATGGATAATCGGTGGCTGACAAATTCCTCAGAATGGTAGGTAACTGATAAGTTTAGTTTTGTGGAGGACACCAACACTTAAACCTCGAGTTAACAATACATTTCGGAAACATGACTCACGCGGAAAATAGATATTGCGTATATCGACCCAAAATGTAAATTATTTTATATTATTAATCGTAAATCATGAAATAAAATAAAAAGTATTCTTGTAGATATATTAATTACTTTTCTTCGTTGTTTCTTTATTAAACTGCTGATAAAAAAGTCCTAGATTTATTATTTTCAAAATACAAACCAGAAAAATAACAAATAATTAATTGTATGGATTATCCTCTATAAAACTCTAAATAAAAAAATACTAGCTATATATTTTACAATACTTAGTTCAACAAAATTACGTAATCAAAGCCGAAAACGTTTAATTTTTTTTTTCTTAGTAAGACTAAGATAAATTAATATAAATTTATATAAATCTTATTTGCCTTTTTAAGTAAAATTAAGTAATAATGTATAAATAGTTTGGAGGGTAATGGAGCATTTTTTGAGTACTTAATGTAAAATCCAAAATTATAATCGTATACATTTGTAATTTTTTAGAGTGACGAAGATTTTCAATTTCCCAGTGGCATGAAAATTGTGAGCGACAAAGTGTGGGCAGTGTCAAGTCAACTTCAAAATCAATTCACAACTATGGCCAATAATCGTAATTCAGTCAAATATAGGGTGCTAGTTGGTCGAGTTGACGAATTGATAAAATGCACAGGATGCGATAAGAGTTCGGCATCTGTCGATATAAAAATGTCATCTAATGTACAGAATCTTGACCCCTCAAAAGATCGCTTAGTATTTAGTAGTAAAAGAGAGTAATTAATACGGTAAAAGAGATGCTTGCTTGTCATGTTTTCATATGATAATAATTTACGACGAGAAAAACTCTTAATTTAATTTATTATACAATCCATATGACCTATAATAAATTGACCTCACTTCATTATATAGAATAATATATAATAAATACTTATTTATAACTCGTCGCCTTCTCGTATAGTAATAAGTTATTAGTTTTTACTTATTATACTTATTAGCTTTCAAATTTTAGCTATCGTGAATAAAATTCTTTTTTATCATTAATCTTAAATTAATATTTCAAAATAAATATTGTGTTTGTGTACATAATATATCTTATAAATAATAATCAATATTTATTTGATGAAAATCATCACGAGTAGTTGCATAAATGCATTGTACATAATATAAAAATAGAATGTACCTATAAGAATAAAATTGAAATAAATTTAACTTTCATAAATTACCACTTTAATAATTTATTGTGCATACTTCCTACAGTTATTAGTGCTATTAGTACTTATCCCCATTTTTTTCATATATTAGTATTCGAATAATTACTACTGTTATGTTTCAACAATAAATATTATAATAAAGTGTAATATGTAGATATGACTGAATTTAAGATGTTGATTAGTCTGTAATAACTAATATCCTGTAATGGGTCTTTTTTCATGTTCCCTATTAACTCGTTTTTTAGTAAACCTATTCCAAAATTAAAGTACAATGAGTTGCATATTATGATTATCAGTTTTTGTTTATAATTAAAAATATTGATTAACCACATTCCACATTCCACATGGTTATTTATTTGAAGTCGAATCTCTCTTTATCTGCGCCCTATATAGGTGGTACAATACTGCAAATGCCTAATACCTTTACAAGTTCAAGTTCCCGTGCACTACCTCTCGTCAACATTGGCATTCGGCAGATCACTTCGTTAGTTTCCAAGTATCTCCTTGACAGATACAGAGATAGAAACATTGTTGAATTGTTCAGATGAACTCATCGTTAGTTTTCTGTGTTCGAAACGGTTATATAAAATGCAATACTATGGCCCAAATCGTTGCTTGGATATTGGGTAATAATATACGAGTACCGCCTAGTCAATGAATATTGAATATACAAAAATACCAATTGATTGATTGGTACCTACAACAGGTATTTTGTAGCAATAGAACCTTACTACTACAACTACAACCCCCTTATAAGTAAATAATTATATTTAATATTACGTATTATTGTATTAAGTTACTTTACGTGTAAAAAAACAAAATTCAAAATATTCTGTTGAATTAATTAATTATTATACATTTAAGGAACAAGTACTGAGGAATTAGTTGATTTTACAAATTTACAATAATGTGCATATATTTATGTCTGTGATTATGTTGTTTTGGAGCAGAAAGTTCATAAGTTATAAGTTATAACTTACATAAGTATCTGTCTCAACCGAATTACCGCATTGCACCATAGGTACAATATGGTAATAAAAAAGCCTAAGTACCACTACCAAGTATAGGTAGGTGCTTTAACATCAAACACAATAGTATATATTATTATAGTATAAAAAGTTAATAGTTTACAATAGTTTTAATTGTAATATAAAATAAGTTCTTTTCTTACCTACTAAATAAAATCTAAGTAATTCACTCCTTACTGAAATTATAAGTGCATATTATTATACTATATTATATTTATTTAAAATTGTATAAACGTTAAGCAAAAGTAGGCTAATGACGTTCGATGTCGAAAACCTAATCACAAATATTTAAAAAAAAACCCTATATATTTAAGTACCTAGGCACAAATCCAAAATAAAATAATACTTGTATTAAAGCGGTAATAATTTGTATAATATATACTTTGTATAGGCATATATAACCTATGTACGTGCCTACCTACCTATTCGAAGAAAAATATCAACCTTATACAATTAAATAGCTCAATTCAACAATTTAATATAATTTAATTTAGGTACATCAAACTACCTATTTTAGTTGATTATATTATAGGCTACATTTTTTACTGGTGTTTCGAAAAATGTAATTCTCTTTCTCATCAAAAAAGAGAAAGCATAGTCAAAAATAATTATATATTATATAAAAAAAACTTAAGGTACATCGTAAGCAGTATATTTATTTAGATTAACAAAACATTGATTTTATGTATCCTAAAATAATTATGGATAATACCATTGATAATCAATGATAATACTTAATGAGGAGAGAATTTAGAGTTATTTTCTTAACGAACGAGTAAAATCGACATAATAGTATAATTTAGCACTGATGTTCGACTAACAAATGTTAAATCAATATTATGAGCGTTAAAAAGGCATAATAATTGAATAATGGGATGACCGGATGTACCAACCTAATACTGTAATGGTATATGTGACATGTATAAGTAGTTGATATAGCGGTTAGCCAGGAACAATTTTTGTTAGGTAATATATAGGTACCTATAATATCTTAAATTATGAGTTTGTCTGTCTGGTAATTGGTATGTGTAACCACTGTAATACCTGAATACCATACTGTGAATAAGAATAACATACACACACATTATACGATTAAACTCACCCACCAAACTATATGATAATTTTTGTAAAAAAAAAAAGTATAATTGTGGATAATGTTTTGAACGTTTTTGTTAAATATTTAATGTTTAATTGTTCATAAAAAATATTCTCTTGAATATACCTATTGGCTATTATATTATGCTGATAATGTTATAAATGCATTCAATAATCATTAGAAAGGCCAAGTGATATTTTACTGAAATAGATTATAAGATAATATTAGAAAGGAGGAGTAACTTTATCAAGATGGAATAATTTGAAAGGAATTAGAGTATTTGAAAAGTACAAAACCACACTTCAAGAATTCCAAACAATCTTTACAATAATTAATATATGATTATGCAACTATATTATAGGTAAGAAATTCAATAATAGCCATGACAGCTAAAATATATAGTTGAAATAAATATAATTGAAATTTTAATAAAAGTTAACAGTTTGAATAAGATTGGATACTTTCTATTCTCGTAAACAATTTTGATTGCATTTTACTGAACTTATTTTCTTATGGGATTGTAGGTGCTCTCATTTAAGGTGATGCATTATTCATCGGCTTCATACAATCACGCTAGTTGCGTCCTAAAGGGTATTGCTGTATGATCTAGCACGTTTATTACCTTTTTCGCCGTACGATTGAGCACATTTGAAATATTACAATGAAATAACCGTAGACCCAAAAACCCACAACTATATTGAGCACGAATTTGTATGCTACGGACGCTATCAGTGGCGTAACTAGGTATCTGTATTACTTACATGTTCAAATTTAAAAGTCCATGTCAAATCTTTTATATTGGTTCTTAACTTTGATGATTGACAACAGTCGTTATTTTATGAATTGCTAATACAGTAATACCTGGATAAAACATTTTATCAATTTATGTGGGTAAGTTAAATGTACAAAATATATAAATACATTCGTTTTAAATAAACTATACAATAAAAAAAAATTAAAAATTGTTATGCATAAACAAAATGTGCAGTCATAAAATATAGATTTCCTTTAGTCGTATAATGCACACTAAATGCTCTTCATCGTGATTACTACTTCAGTTCATCATTCGTTGTTATAATAGCATATTTACATATATTGTATAAAATCAAAAGGGCGTTTGTAGAAATGAAAATGTTAAAAGGACTTATACCACTATTATTATATGTTCTTAGAAGGGTGTTTATAAAATTCAAATTATTAAAAGGGCCTACACCACATACATTTTTTAAAATTACCATAACATTAAATATAAATTTAGTTTAAGCAATTTAATAAACAATTTTAGTTCCTCATGTTTAATAATATAATGTATAAATGAACATTCTATCTTGAAAATTGAGTATTTAATCAGTTGTATTTGTTTTCTGAAAAAAATTTGGTATACGCCCTTTTAACAAAATACCGTCGATATCATAGAACATACTTAGGCACTTAGCGATATAGGCTGACCGCTGACTGACCGCGTCTTCGTTCAGAATCGTTTTTCTAGTACAATAGTTTATAAATTATAGTTGAATTACATTTTAACACATAGGTACAGTGTATGTCATACACTATATAGTGACTTACTCAATGACGATGTACACTTGACACCTATGCAATGTAGCAGAGCGGTTACCTACTTTCCACATTTTTTGTTGCATTGTACTAGTGTGATTGGCATGACCATGGGGGGTTAGAGGGTTTGCTCATTGGCATTTTTTTTTTATTAATACATTGAATTTGTTGTAATTTTATTATTTAACTGCGTTGCGCAATATTTTGCCATAATTCACAATTCAAGTCTTACAAGACTTGTAAAGTTGATAAATCATATTTATAAAATGATAAATAATAACTTTTAGATAGCTTTATAACGTCTTAATACCTATCAAGGATTATTATAATATACATATATCATCTATAATATGTAGATGAATTTTCCCCCTCTCTTTCTCTTATCAGCTTAAAAATACCACCAAATAATTGCATATTGAATTTTAGAATTTCCAAATCAGTATATTGTTTTTTGTGAATTTTACAAGTTGTTTTGCCAACCCAAGTTAAATATTAGAAAAAATATTGATTTGCAAATTCTAAAAACTAATTTGCAATTATTTTTCATTAATTCAAAACCTATACATATTTTTGATGACTACATTTTAATGGTGTGAAAACATATTTTAACGTTCACATTTCAAGAGATGGAGGGAAGTGGACACGATTTTCAAATAATTAAATATTTCAAACATAAACAATATTTAATTATTTTTAAAACGCTGCAGCAGGTGGTTTTATTCTGTCATTCAAATAGAAAAATATTAGACACTGTTGTGTTTAAATGTAAAATACAATAATATTATGTATTAATGTATTATGTAATATATGTACAAAGGATAGAAACATTGTAGTGAATATAGTGATATTTTGATATATAATTTATATATTCCAAGAATTATATTATTTTCAAGACGTAATCACATCATGACGCGGTGATTTCAAAATAATTTAAATTAATAACTTCATTTTAACTATAGGTACACATACAAATACGTAACAACGTTTTGTCGTTATTGGTATTTGGTAACTTATTTTTTTTTTATATTATTTTGCTTGAATGAAAAACTATTATCTTCAGTTTAAATAAAACGCGTGTGTCTTAAAATTGCTTACACATTAATTGTTATATAATACTAATTTGAAATTTTATTTTAAAAAATATCATGCAAACATTATCATAAAACCAATAACTGAGTTTAACTATTAACTATATACGCCTATACCTGATCGAATTTTTCGTTCCGCTCATTATGTACAATAGGTATCTATTTGATTGTAATCGTTATGATTTACGATAAACTGCAGTGTATATATTATTATGGTGACTATAATATAGGTTTAACAATCTAAAAAATGTACCTATACATTTTAAATCTTAGCTCTTCAGCCTCTTCAATATCATAAAAAATGTATTTTTAATTATATTGTGGCTAAATATGTAATGCGTTACTTCTGTACTAATATTGAATAATTAGGTATGAAAATAATAATATTATTGTATTTATAGCAATGCTGAACTATTCAATCTGGTTTTCGCTCCATTAGTGTTTCTACGGTAAGTTTTAAATCTTTTTAATGTAGAAAAATAGAAAATGACCTTCTGGAAGTCGCTGTATACTTTCGGGAAGTGTAGCTACAGTATTTGGAGAAGTTTATAAATAGAGCAAAGGAAAAATAAGTGGGTTACATATTATGTTATTAGAGCTTCCAAAACACTTTGCTTTTACTGCTCCAACATTCAAAAAACATTTTCGCCCATTTTCATACCTCTCCATTTACTGACTTAGGACTACATTGAAGATCTTCATTATACTTCTCCGCTAAAAATGTTTATGTTTCTTCTTGGTTATCTGGCAAATTATTGTTTGATAAGAGACAACAAAAATCGGCAATTAGAGATTTATATGCGGTTAACCTATCATGAATCTGCCTAATAAGTTTATCTAAAAATGAATAATACTATGATGTTTATTAGTAATTGGTTGGGTACCTAGGAGCTTTTTATACATTAAACCGATTTTTCTGTATGCTTGTTAAACGAGGTGTCGTTCAATGTCAATTGACATATATTCTTATTCTACTTCCATAAATAGTTTTTTTAATTATTATCATCCACATTATTTCTGATATATATTAATATATACTTTATACGTAGCTTGAGCCACGATAAAAATAAATAGTTATTTCTACCATGGCTTCAATTAAATCAACTGCATCAAACAATATTCCATAAAAGTAATTATGAAGTCATAAGCCAATCGATCCATCTTGTCGGACCAAGTAATTTTAATCTATTAATCTGTAGTGATTTAGGACAAACCCGTTCTACTGAATCTAACATTACGTTTTTGTTTAGGTCATTTAGGATGTTAAAAAACACACATACTTTTTGTATGGTTCCTGCAGTACAGTTTTGTATGTATTGAGTGTATTAACTTATATTACGTGTGATTGCTGGATTCGAACAATGTAAGGTGCAATGAATGTAGTGGCAATTATATATTTTTCGGTAATGTGTGATTGTACTATACGGCATAATGCTTACTCACCAAAAATCCATTACAGATATTATGTACGCGAAGTTTTCACACCTTTAAAATGAGTAATTAAAATATATACATAATATGTAATAATTAATAAAATAATATAAATGTACAATTGTATATTGCCCATAATACTGGGTTTAAAATTAAAATATCAAAATAATATAGGTACCTAGTACACGGGACCTAGATAATATTCTTACGTCTTACCATTAAATTTGAAAATAGGTTGATTATGAATACTGTAATATTAAAAACACCAGAGTAAAATTAATAATTCTGAACGTATAATTTGCTATGTTATTTGGTAGCAATACGGAGACGGCAGATATAATATGACGGAATTAATATATAGTGTCCTTTAAACAAATTATTAGTAAAATTAAAATTATAATGCCTATATCTAGATATATGCTAGGTCCTAGCACATATCAACAGATATAAGTGTCGTAATAGATATTTTTGACAGTTATTATTCGAGTACCTACCTGCGTTCTGACGTAATAATGAATTATTTCAATACTACCCAAATTTTGTATTACCTACTAAATAAGTTGGCATATTTTATTACATACCTTCCTATATTTGATAGGTTTTTACCTATACATAAAACATGTTTATTAGTGTTCTATAATAATTTTATTTTCGGTTCATATACATAGGTACACTACCTATAACCTATTTGAAAACGCTTATAATATATTTTACACTGTAACTTAGATACAATATAACATAATAATAACATAATAATAACAATTATATGTTTGTAATATTTGTCACCCGCGTTGAACATGTTGTCGAATGTGTGTTTGTTAATACTGGGTCTATCGTTATCCGCGTTTGCCATGCCGTTGATTTTGGAATCCGAATTGTCACCGGCCACTGCTGAACAAGGCACACTGACCGACAGTAAGTCGGCGGGGACGGTGACGGAGGCTCCTCGCCTCTATAGTGCGTGTCGTGGTTTATCTTGCCGTGATATGAACCGCAATGTCGAAGATCACCGTGACAAGAATCGCCAGGGTCAGAATCACCAAGAGATGAAGCGATGCGGTGACGATCGCCACGAGAAGAAGCGATGTGGTGGTAAGAACCAGCAAAATAAGCCCTGTGGTAAAAACCAGAACCAGAACCCCTGCGGCGAGAACCAGTGCGAGAAGCGCTGCGGTAAAAGCCAGGGCAAGAAGCACCGTGTCGGGAAACGAAGTGTCCAGAGTCGCCATGACACCACGAATTGCAACCGACAAGACAATCGGAAAAATAATATGGAAAACGGCAACGAGCGCCGACAGTTAGTCGTGGACAATAAGGTTAGATATAGTCTTATTAATTTTTCTGCGCATCGGTCATACTCATCAGTGGTAGCTAGGGGTTATAATATACTTATATATACACATTGTAGGGGTTTTAAACGCGCTCTCGGGTACGTGTATTTTAAATTCTATCACTATATAAACACTTGCGAAGTCATTCAGAGAGCTTGAAAGTTTATCCAAGAAAAAATGTCTCGCCCTATCTCATCGAAATACTTACGACCGCGTGTGTGTTATTGAAACAAGCTTTGTTTGGCACGTGCAAAGGTTTTGTCTGGCATTAAAGTCTGAGGGGCTATATAATGCAAATTTCAATGAGTTAAATACATACACCGTGGGAGGGGAGGGGAAACTCTCAAGCGAATCAGCTATAATTGCGCTATTTATGGAAGGATACGTTTATCATACAGTTATGATATAATATAAATAATTACTTATATTATACACAGTTGTCTTTTGGTTATTAAGACATTTTACAGACGAGACATCGTCGCTACAAGACTGACACTGGTTGGATCAATTGAGGTATAAGCACGTTTATCGGCGTTATTGTAGGCCATATATAAAGCTATAATATAGGTATAGTGACTAGAAATGGTGGTTGGAAAGTGAAAAAAATCACGATATTATGTAAAAAAATAATAATGATTTTTTGTCAATTGATAATTGGGCAAATAAATATAATGTAATGGTCAAACCAAAAATGAAAATAGTTACTTTTACAATTTAAAAATATTGTGCGTGATTCCTAATTTTTCAAGCTAACCGCGATTCTAAGACGTATATAGGTATACTGATACGGCCGGCGGTGCTAGTTACCGGATGGATGACCACCCGGGATTTTTAGCAACGAATCCTTGGCACACGTAAAAAACGTGTTTTCAACCGTTCCTACCCCTATACTAACAACCTACAAACGAACGAAAACAGCTAATGGCCTTAGTTGCCGGGCTCAAGCTCAACGGTTGCAGCGCCGGCAAAAAATCTAAGCCATCGACCATACTACAATAATGGCTAAAGACATCATGATTATATTTATTTCGTAATCCTAACTTGTAGTTTTTGTTTCTTACTGTTGTAAGTTTACATCACAGAACCACGTAACTACCTCTGATAAATGAAGTAATCCTTTATCGTTATAGAAACATAAGAACTTAGGTAGTTATAATTTATATTATAATAAATATATATTATGTACAAATTATACAAACTTGAGTATTCATCTTTGTATTTTGAATAATCATTTAATTTCAAAGTCGTCATCATCAACATTGGATTTATCGATTTGGTTGTTTTGAACATCGAACGTGTTTTTATTTAAATTATTAACTAATTTTGCTTCCTTTAGTCATAATACAATAACGTAATTTAATGTACCTACTAGGCTACTAGAGTAGTTAGGTAGGAATGAATACCGTAAAATGGGGTGAATTGGAACGGGTTTTGCGGTTTTTCTGCAATAAAACCTTCAGTTTTTAAGATTTTCTTAAAGTGGTTTTGGAAAGTGTGAACAATGGGGCAATTTTGTGTACACAAAGGTACAAAAAACATGGTGTTTTTTTTTGTGCGCATCTACAATCACTTTTTGGGGCAGTAAAAATATTTAAATCTATAACTTTGAGCCTTGCACCTTCATGATGGGTTGTTTCTGGTAGTGAATTGAATATAGTTGGTACATATAGGGGGCAAAAGTAGAAAATGTTGACGGAATTGCGATGTTTAAACGTAGGTAGGTAATAATATAACGACTTGTTACTTTGTTAAAAGTCCGTTATGAAAAAAGTTGGAAAAAAAGTGCGAGCACATTTTTACTGTCAGACAAAAAGTGCGGAAATACAAAATTATTTATTAAATTTTCATTTATAATTATAATATAAAATTATTATATAGGTATATACCATAGGCTATATATATATAGGCATCTTACCATATACAAACAAATATTATATACGATGCTTTTAGATTTACTTACAGTAAAGACTAAAAGTGTAGGTATTACTCAATTTATTATACAATTTCGTATTTTATTTTCAGGTTCTTAAAGTTACTTAGTGGCTGTTACTTATACGTTTAAATGTTAGCGTTCAATGATATTTTAATACTAACGCGTTATACATGAAGTAGATTTTTTTCAAACTTGTAATTCTTTTGCTTTATAAATATAGGCGAAATATAGACGGATTGGAAAGAGTACTACTATCCAACAGCGACCGGAAAGTAGCAGTAATATTTATATTTATATCGATGGTAATCTAGACCAAAAACGATCAGCGTGGCGTTGGTTCTGTCTGTACATGTTTGTTATAATCGTGTTTATGGTGGTTTTGTTGACATTTTTTTATTACAATTTCGATTTAGGATTCTACTGTGTGGATCTCGAAGGAACCGAACTTTTGTCGGGCAACTGAGCTAAGTACTGGCCATACCGATTAATTTTACCGATAATATACTAAGGTATTTTTAATTATAATATTCGAACCTTCAAAATTAACCGGTATGGCCAGTAGGTACCTAGCTCAGTTGTCCGACAAAAGTTCGGTTCTTTCGGGATTCGCATAATAGAATCCCAAATAGAAATTGTAATAAAAATATTTCAACAAAATTACCATAACCGTGATTGTATTTAAACAAATACAGACAAGACCAACGCCATACTGTTCGTTTTTGGTCCAGATTACCATCGATTATTATATAAATATCACTGCTACTTTCGGGTTGTCTTCGGAGAAACCCGATCAATGGACAACAGCAGTTTGGAACATTAAATACATCCACACGATACATAAGGTAACTATATATAACGAGTACCTACACACATAAAATTAATTGAAATTACAGTATAAATACTATTATGTGGAACGTTTTTATATTTTGTATTAAATTAAGTTTTATTAGGTTATTTTAATTAAGTTGTTCAGCTTTGTAAAATATGCGTTATTTTTAAATTGGTAGTGTCACTAATCACTATATAATATGATAAGAGTGTATTTACGGATCATCGGCTACTGCCAAATTCCTCAGAGTGGTGGTAGGTAACTTGTAAGTTTAGTTTTGCAGAGGACACCAGCAGTTAAACTTCAGATTAACAATAGATTTTGGAAACATGACTCTCTCGGAGAATGGATATTTCGTATATCGACGCAAAATATTATTATATTAATCATAAGCCATGAAACAAAACAAAAAGTATTATTGTAGATATAATAATTAAATGTCTTCATTGTGTGTTTGTTAAACTGCCAATAAAAAAAATCTTAGAATTATTTGTTTCAATAATTGTTTCTAAATACAAACCAGAAAAACAACAAATAACTGTAAATTAAACAGATTATCCTCTATCCACTCTGAATCTAAAATTACTATTAGTATATTTCACAATATTTAACTCAACGAAAATGCGTAGTCAAAGCTCAAAACAAATTAATACATTTTTTTCTTAGTAAGACTAAGGTCTAAAGACGATTTCAAGACGTATACAAGTATAGGACATAGGTATCGTTGTATACTGTGGTTATAATATTATAGTTAGGTACTCGATTTGCAGTAATTTTACTATGATAGGTACCTTGAACGCAGTCTTAAATCATAGTATTATGGTATTGTTTTCTGTAAAAGTACAAACGAAATCACCGTGTTTCACCGCAGTGCGATTACTTATGAGTTATGACTCTCACGACTTTGTGCGGTCCCCAGATCTCTGCAATATTGTGTTGAGCATCATTATATGGGCAGCCCCCTTTTCGGCAAAATGTACCGTTCCCTTTTCCGTCAGTACCCACAGTTTTCTTTAAAATTTACAATTATTACAACTGAGCTAAATAATTACTATAATTAGTTAAATATGATTGTATCCAAAAATAACCTACAACTGTGTGAAAAAATAATAAAATATAACAATTGGCAATAAACTGTTATAACACATTACATTAATCGAATTAAAATTAATATATCCTTATAATACATATATAATAATAACTATGATAATAAAATATGCAATCATGGATATCTAATAACTAATAATATATAATAATAATTATGATAATAAAATATGCATTCATGATTATGTCGAAAATTAAGATTTCCTAATACATTATAAAAATGAATATAGTCTTATAATACTTGTATAATAATAAATAATAATTATGATAAAAAAAATATGCATTCATAAATATGTCGAAAATTAAGATTAAGTTTTATTTTTTATAATTGTATGATATTTGTTTGACAAATTTATAACGACATGTTTTAGCATTTTTGTAGTATTCAATGTAAGCTTCATTTAGTCGTTGCCGTTCTACATTTTTTGCATCACGAGGTGTTTTTAAAATGTTGATACTTTTAATTTTTATGTATTTAATATCTGTAAGAACTTCCATTAATAAGGACGGTTGTTATAATTGTAAATTTCAAAGAAAACTGTAGGTACCGGCCGAAAAGGGGTTAGTGGCCGAAAAGGGAACTGTAAGTTTTGGCCGAAAACGGTGACGCCCCATTATATAAGTCCTAAAAAATAAAATAATATGTTCCCTGGTATTCACCCCAACCCAAACTCACGCTGCAACGTGTCATTTTATTTTACAGGTGATCATCAACGTCAATGATGGTCGAACCACCTGCAGGTCCAACACTATTACCGCGGATTGAAACAACAGTTGCGCCGGCGCAGGACTCGATTGTTTTTTCTCTTTAATTTCTTCTCTTTCTGTAAATTATTGTTAACGAGATTGTCGTTATTATTATTATGTATGTAATTGGGCCTGGCCCGTTTAGAACTTAAATAAATAAATAATATGGTTGTCTTTATTATCAATCTGTATAGCGATCACTTTTTGTAATTTATAAGGTGTATTTTATTTCCGATCGTTATTAAAGCATTATCTACTAACATGATGAATTTGAATGTCGACTATTATACTGTAGTTAGTTGTACTTAACTGTCAAATGTCCGTCGGGTTGGCACCAGTGCCCGCTACATTTTGTATATTAATATTATATTAAAGTAGACATACTATAATAATAATTGCGCATTGTAAATTTGTAAATAAATTATCATTTCTTTTTCTCGACAAAGCTGCTGCAGTGTTTTAAATAATATTTAACACAGTGATGATTATTTTATAGTTATATTGTACCTACGTACGTAGATTAAATGTTGATCTTATATTAGTTTAAATGTATTTGACAAACCGAAGATTAACAGCAATAATTGATTTAAAGTACGACTGCACACGGAACATTCTAATAATGTAAAGCCGTAAAGGTAGGTACTTTAATTTATTAATTTTATATTATGTGTACAATTTAATCACAATGTTCATGGAATAACGTGGTTCTAATATCGTTAGGCAGGTATAGTAGCATTTTATAGTTTAGTTCTGAGCAATTAATATCTGATATAAGTATAATATCCACCAAGAAGATCAATGCGAAAATAAAATAAATAACTTTCAGGTTTCACAAAATACAAATTGTTTTGCGAAATATAAAACAAATAAAAAACATATTATAGGATTTGACAAAAATAATAATTTGTACAACATAATATAAAGGTTTTGATTTGAAAATAAAAATAGTTAAATGATTATAACATTAAGTTTTATGATAATATTGACATTCTACGATAATTTTCCACGTCAACTTCGCCCGTCACCGATTGCCCACCGTTCCGCTTCCATGCACCGCAGTCTGCAATCCATGTGTGAGTAGTCCAATAATGGTGTACCGCAACAGTCACATTCTGTCTCCTCACCCTCCCTATCTTTATAGACATTTTCCGAAGTTTCCATGTCCGCCATCACAATTATAGTCAAACGAAATTACATATTTACATCTTTATGCATCCTCGTGAGGCGCATGCTCATGGACTGGGAAATTATTTGAATGCTTATGAACATATAATCACATATCTTATTACCTATAGGTAGCAATATTATATTAAATCAATGAATGGAAAGTATATACGTAATATACAGTATACAAAATTAAAATTCTTCAACACAACAACACTTTGTTTTTTACGTGTGCTCGACAACTATTATAGTTCTAAGCTAGGTACCTATAAAATTTTTTATTGAACCGATCTTAAGTGGACATCATCTTGACATCAAATTATGTAATAAACAATGACGAACGATATATAAATCAAGGCCGTACAGAATAAATTATAAATATTATTGTAACCAGGAGTGGATGCAGTGACATGGTTGAGGGAGGGGGGGGGGAAGTCATAATTTTCAGAAAATGTCGTTATTATATATTACCTATATATAATATGATTTTTTTTGTAATTTTGTTTTTACCACTATACAATTGCGTTAGAAATACAGCTTGAGGGGCCCTAGCCCCCCTTCTGTATCCCCCCCCCAGCCACCCTACGATTGTTACGCACTGTTAGTGTATATTAATTATCGTTGACCCAAATGTATTCATTTGCTGCAGGGCACCTATTGCAAAACGACCGTTTATTCGGAATTAATTCGCATAATTTTTTTCACAAATTAATTTAATCTACTGAACACGTAGATTTTCATTCAACTGTCGTGACTTAAAAATATCTGTCGTATCGTACATCCTAGTCGGAGAATACTTAACACGATTACGTGGAACGCTGCGGTGGCGACGACGACAACGTCGTCTGCCACAACCCGGTGACCATTGTTGTGCACGATGGAGTGAAACCATTATTGTTATTATTATTATTATTATTATTATTATTACTATTATTACTGCACGTTCGCTGTTTGGACCGTTCAGTACTTCAGTCACTGATTTAACTCCAACGCCGCGTTAACGTCTCTCATGCGAATCAGAATCAACCGATAAACCTTAGACACTCCGACGTGTTTTCCGCGAATCATAGTACACGCATGTTAGGTAGGTACCTACACGGATACAGCACAATATATATTACGGTTGTCGTTTTGTGGATTTGTCACAAACTTTCAGTAAGTCCCTTACACAATACACATGTATAGTTAAATAAAATCGTATATAAAACGTTTTTTGATATTTTGGTATCTACATAATAGGATTAAATAAAAATTATTTCAAATCATGCACATCACGCAGCATGCTATGCATTATAATATGCAGTCAATTTTTTTTTTTTTAAATTCAAACATTGATTATTTTTTATGTAAGTTTTTCAATTTTTAATTTCATAAACAATAATACATATATTATATACATTTTATACCTGTTAGTTGTTTCTTGTAATTTATAATGATTATTTAGAAGAATTTTTTTACTAACTCAAATACTTATCATAACGGTCGAGGAATGGAAATGTACAATTCGTTTCAATTACTTGTGTGCTAAAGACAATATAAAATATTGTACGATAAAAATCATATTTTTCTTAATCTTAAATAATGTACTTATATTTTTTAAAAACATTGAAATCACACAAGTTTATTTGCATTTATTATAGCTATTGTAATTTCATAGAGTAGATGGTAATTATAAAAATAATTAGAATATTTACCCAAATAAATAAGGTACGTATATAATATCTTTTAGGTACGTTACACCAAATTAGTTTTTATTCGTGTTTTCATTATTTCCATAAAAACATGTACCAATATTTGTTTAACCACTATACTTTTATTTACAGAGAAATAATTTTCCTCACAAAGATACAATTTTTTTATAATATATGTATACGTGTACGGTGTACCCGTAGATCTGTAAAGTACTATTTGTACACATTTAACAAACGTTTAAAATAACACACCGATTCGCTCCAGTAAGTATTACCGCAATAGAATTTGATATTACGGCAATAATTATTGACAGTAACTTGACTACCTACCTATATTATACTACTAAATACAATAAACGTAACCTACAAACATAGTTAATTTATTTTAGTAATTAAAATGAAAAAAACATTTTTATTTTTAAATAATATTATATCAATTTAATGAATATTATTAATATTTTGTAAAGTTTGTTGTTCTATATGTGGTAATTATTGACTTTGATACCTATAACTTTGTAAAATATAAATGTTTATTGTATTTTATTTACACAGTTTATTTTCTTAAGCAAATTTAAATAAAATAGCACAAATATTAAGCAATCAATTAAATTAGGTATATCTTATTACTGTATTTTTTTTTAGATGGGTCACAACCAACCTCACTCATACGTTTGGCCTGCTGACTATAACTGGATGAAACCACAGCATCATGCTGAAGTTTCAACAGTTAGTCAAGTAAACTTCCCAGTGTCATCAACAGGTAAAGGTCCAAAATCCATTAATTTAATCGCTTCCACGCGTTGCGGCCCTGAACGTAGATAAAACTGATTTTGTTTTAAATAAAGTAAAAGGGAAAAGTGTTTCTCTTGATACCAAAACTGTCAGATATAATAAGCAACTATTGGTAATTTTTAACAAATCTACCGTGAAACAACTCTTACAGTTATTAACTACCATATTATAACACTCAGAGCTAATGGGAAATACAATAGATTCGGTTAAACAATAAACTTCAAGAAAATATCAAAAAAATATAATCATGTCAATATTTTTATGAAATAATTACCAATTATTTTTATTTTTTTTTATGTTTGATATAATATTTACTATCTAAAGTTAAACGTATATTGTAATTTTGATTTTAATCGTCTAACATAGAATATAGAATCTAGCTAACTAGTTATTTATATTTGATTTTCTCCGTCGAATCGGTGAACCACGAATGCATATAGTTATTAGTTATCATTCTATTTTAATTTTTTTAAAAAATATAATATTTTAGAAGTCCTGGTGCCATGGCTATTATCTATGTGGATGATGGGAAATAAAACTCCTACGGACTACCCTAAACGTAAAGTTGTGAAAAAACCAAACACAAAAGGTCGGAACGAAAACACGGGATTTAAAGATCGTTTTACGTGGGGCCAAATTGATCTGGAATATCCCAATCAAGATTCTAAACAGATGGCTATCAATACCGGTACATTTATACCGGTGAACAACCTACTATTGGGGCTGGAAGTGTGGAAGAACAAGATGTTTTTAAGTCTGCCACAGTGGAGACCGGGAATACCAGTGACTTTGGCGTACGTGAATTTGAACAGTTACGCCAAGTCCCCAATGCTGAAGCCATATCCCTCGTGGAACTGGTAATTTGTTTTTTCATCTCCCGTTCACGGTGGTAATAATTGATGACCACGATTCGGTCGGGTGGTTCAAAATTATAACGAACAACGTAAAACCGTAATCGTATCTCATAAATTTCTAGGTACGCTAATAATATGAACCGCTGTCATGGTTTGGTGTCCGTGTTCCGGATGGAAGTGGACAAGTGTGACCGATTGTGGGTGTTGGATACAGGCGCCATAAACTTGGCAAATAAGGTCGATCAAATATGTCCGGTCAAGCTGGATGTGTTCGATTTGAAAACTGATACGCATATCAAGCGTTTCATTATCCCGAAAAATCAAACGTTAAAGGATTCGCTGTTTACAAACATTGTAGTGGAGATTCTCAACGATAATTGTGATGATGCGTATGCTTATATGTCTGATGTATTTCAATACGGATTGGTTGTTTACAGCTATAAAGAGGTACCTACCTATACCAATAGGCTTAGAGTGCATTTGTGCTTATTTAAAAATTAATTATTTTATAAACATTCGTATGTACCTATCATATTATAATATAGCTTGCACAAAACACCATATCGGTTAGGTTGTACAAAGCCAACGCTTCAACAAAAATAATATAACCGTTAAAATATGTAGAAGACTCGGAAGACCTAACCTAACCTAACCCAAAAGCCTAGAGACTAACTAAAATAAAAAAAAAAACCCTTGATACTCAATATGTACCCGGCCGGGGGGGCGCTTCTGAGTGCCTGCCCACTGATGTTAAATTCTCTTGTCACTTACCATTAAAATCATCAAAATTGCTTATCGTACTTAACGTTGTATCATAGATTGTAAATATTTCAAATATAAAAAAAAAAAAAAAAAACCCCGTTAAAATAATACTATTATTACTTGCTATGCAGGACGTCTCTCGCCGGATCAACCATCCATATTTCTACCCAGATCCGCTGTACTGCCATTACAGCATGGACGGCATAACGTTCAACTGGATGGACGGCATATTCGGCATGTGCCTGTCGCCGGACGGCGGTGCCGGGCAGCGGGTGCTCTACTTCCATTCGCTGTCCAGCAACAACGAGTTCTACGTGCCCACCGCATCGCTGCGCAACGGTACGCTCCGCGAGGGCGACATCATCGAGCATTTCTTTGCGCTCAACGATTCACGGTGCGCGCGCCACCAATCGTGCCAGTCGTCGGGCATGGCCGTGGACGCGAAGGGCGTCATGTACTACAACTTGGTGACCGCGGGCAAAGTGGGATGCTGGGACACCGGGCGCCCGTTCGAGTCGGTCACACAGGGGCTGTTGTCCAGCGGCCCGACACCGCTCAGCTTCCCCAACGACCTAAAGGTAGACAAGGAGTCCGCGCAAAGGGTGTGGATGCTCAGCAACGGGCTGCATAAGTATCTGTACGGCAAAACGGACCCAAACCAGATCAACTACCGAATAATGGTCGCGTACACGGACGATGTCGTCAAAGGTACGGTCTGTGAATCCAACTGACCACCCTATAATAATATATACAATTCGGGACTTGAAAAAACGTTTAAACCAAAACAGGAAAAAAGCTAAATACTATATTATATAGTATATTATAGGTACATATAAAATATTTAAAACCGAAATTTAAATTGAAAAAAAAATTATTGGTATTCAAACCGGAAAAACTGAAATGATGTTAAAAATGAAAATAGGAAAAAATAAAATAAAACTTCTACAGATATCTATTTGGAAATATATTATCAAATAGTCAAATATAACGTATTACCTATTAATGCTATTGCTATTTAGTATTTATAAATATCTTAATTTTATTTATTACGATAGTAAAATATTGTTTTACACCACTACCAAAATAAATAAAAACCGGCAATCATTACCGTTTTAAATGACAAAAAATGAAAATCATAATAAAAGTATAAAACCAGAAATTAAATTCAGTTGTTGCCAAATTTAAGACGACAAGACATATACCTATTATAATTGCTCAATATTATTATATATACCTATTTGATACTTACGTATATATATGCATACAGCATATAATATTATATTTTGCAAGTATATTACTATATATATATATAATATCAATATATATTATTACTATGTATCGACAGTATATCTTAATAATTTACAACTTTATATGAGTGCCAAAGTATAGTTTTTCTGCGTGAAAAATTATAATTTATTGTATACGGGTTTGATATGCAACAATCAAATTCACCCGGTGAGCGATCAAATGGGTTTCGTGTAGTAGCCAGTAGGAGATACCTAGTCAACATTAAAACTTGTTAAATTTTATTTGTGACAGCTAATTGTCGTAATTTTGTTAAAAACATAGCTTTTTATGCTAATCAGTATAATCTAATTATGGCTATAAGGAATATTGAATAACTATCTGCACATTATGTAAAATATGTATATAAATAGATACCACAATTTTAAACTTCTTGTTTATGTGTTTTAATTTTTAATGTTTAAAAAATTTAAAGAAAGTTTACTGAACGTCTCTTTTTTTTTTTAATTCGCTAAATTGTTTTTCATATGGATTAGTGGTAAGTGTTGAGTAATATTATGTATTACTATTATATCCAAACTATTTGTCATAGCACTCATAGCAGTTACAATATAATATTATAGTAACGGTTTAATTCGTACCTATATAGTTAATTGTTTATACTTGAGTTCTATTTTTACTAACGAGATTTTAACATGGTTATTAACTTTTTAGTTTTAGTTACATTATACTTCTAGTTTTACACGCACTTATTATACAACTTATAAGTATATAGGTACCTAGGTAGGTCTAGTCATATCTCATATATACCATAAGAGTTGAATGTAATTGTTCTCTATTGTGAATTTATGCACCTTTTAGGGTCGAATATTTACTCGTGAAAATAATTCTTCTACATGCTCAGTATTCAGTATCACCTGGTTTGATAAAAATAATTTAGAAAGTAAAATACATATTTTATAAACAATAATTAAATTGACACTGCGATAGAGAACTGTAGTTCCGCATCTATTAAAATGGATGTGAATTCCGAATGGTGTAATTACTATAATGAGTTTTTGAAAACTTATACTACAGCCCAACTTATGCCACTAAACGGCTCAATATTGTTACCTAATTCATATTTTAAAATTCTTTACAATCTAAAAGTATTTTGATTCACTCTTTGACTCGAAAAATTAGGTATGTATTAAATTGTTTTTAATTTGGATGTGAGCGTAACTGCTGTTTATTATCTTTAATACATTTGAAAAGCGATTTTTATTTTTGTTTAATTGACCTTTTATTATAACATTATTGTCTATACTTGTATTATGTAAAATCGGTACTAATATATTTAAATTATTATTATATTGGTATAATGTATATTATATGTATGTATATACCTAGATGTGTATGAAAAATAAAAACAGATAACTTACGAAAATTTAATTTGTATGATTAAAATCAAACAATTTATTCATGATCTGTACGTAATTTATATTTTATAACATCCCTCTTTTTAAGTAGCATAAATGCACAATAGAAGGTATTATTAACCTATCGTATATTATATGGTTTATCTTAATTTTTGAGAATATTTACTTCAATACTTATATAATTATTTACTATCAAATACCTACCTATATTCACGAATCACGGAAAAAAAACCAAATTTTTATATTTTACTATATTATGTCATATTTCATTGCACATAAGTTTTAATTTTCTAATTAAAAATGTTGATCAATAATCCAACTGCCCAGGTGTTCTATCTGTTGAATACTATTGTCAGTGGCGTATATAGGGGGTGGGCCTAGTGGGCTGCAGCCCCCCCCCCCCACCCGAAATAACAGTCTTTTAAAAAGAACAACAATATATTTTATTAGGTACTATTATAAGTTATAATATTTCATAGCCTGTTGAAAAATAACAAAAACGAGTATATTTATAGAAACTGTTAAATATATATATAGTAGACAGTAGCCTCTAAGTAATAGATCACTTGCTAGTTTCTATCTACTATAGTCCACCCCAAAAATTATTTCTATATACGCCACTGACTAACCTAACCTAATTTGTGCATTTTCAATAATTTTAACATTAACATTTTCAGTTTCTTAATATATTGTTCTAATGATAATAAAAAAATATTAAAAATCCGTATTCACAATATATTTTATAAGCATTTAAAGTTTAAATGTTGACAAAACACGTAAACATCACGAAAATGTGCATATTATTTTGAGTTAGAAATTCATAAAACTTTTTAATTTTAAAACTAAGATTAAAAAAATGGGTAAGATGATGTCACTCTGATATACAGTAGGTTACAAGTGGGTCACTGTAATGGTTGGTGCTAAATTCGAATTCATTGATATAATATCATTGTATAAGAAAAACGATTATGAGCGAAAACGGTCAGTCAGCCTATGATGTTAGGTACTAAATATATTTGATGATATTATTGTGAATAAAGTAATTTATGCATAACCTACCTTAGCTATAAAAGTTAAACATTTTATACATTTTTAACTACAAGAAAATTATATTGATAAATTTTGTCAAAATTCGAACTTTATATGCTTATAAAAAAAAATTGTGCCCGTGCATTAAAAATATTAAAAATATTTTTCAACTGCTATTGAAACAATATAACAGGAGCCTTGTTTTAAATTTTCACGCTTTTTTTCCCAATAAATAAAATTTTATTGATATTTATAGAAAAAAAAACTAAAAAAATTGAAAACTCACAATGCCCGTAAACAGCTCATAAAGAGTCAAATTATTTTACAAATTTTATCATGTATAGAAAATACTAATATAAACATTCAGTGAAATTTTAAAGTATCTACAACCATTCGTTTTTTAATTACCTCAAAATAAGAAAATCGTTACACAAGAAATCGAGTAAATATCAAATGTTGTAAAAATATGAATTTGAAACGCTCATAAAAATTTTATTTGACTTTCATGTAGACATTTTTTTTTTTGATATAGGTAGACAAACTTATGAGGAATCTTGTATTACATTTTAAAATCTTAGATTTTAAAAGAAAATTTTTTATGAATTTCTAACTCAAAATAATTTGCATATTTTCGTCATTTTTACGTATTTTGTCCAGATTTGAACTTTAAATAAGCCTGGTATTAAATTTTCAAGCTTTTTTACTCAACAAATAAAGTTTTATTGACATTATTCGTAGAAAAAAAGACTAATACAATTGAAAACTGAAAATGTTTCTTAACAGTTCAAACAAATCAAAATATTTTTTGAATTTTATCGTGTATAGAAAATGCAAATGTAAACAACCAGTGAACATTTCATGTATATACGTTCATTTATTTTAGAGTTACATTAAAAATCAAAATCGATTTTCTCAAAAACAGATTTTGCGTAAATATTTCTGTTTTTCTAAATTTTTCTTGTTTTTCACGGTACTTTTGAAAACTACTGGGAAATTTTTACTTTTGACCCCCCAAAGTACCAACTAGATTCACTTTCCTATCAGAAAAGATACTGTTGAAGAAAATCTAATCATTTTTACTGTCCTAAAAGGTGATGACAGACACAAAAATAAAAAAAACACTCAAAATCTAAAATATTTAAAAAATATGACACAATAATATGCAAATAAGACATAAATACATAATATAGTAAACTACAAAAATTTGGTCTTTTTTCACTCTAGTTCACTCAATTTTCAATGGGGTTGGGGGAGGGGCGAATACCTACTGAGTACTGGCTATATTGGCCATTACCTACATTATAATATTATTTCGTTTTATCGTTTTTCCAAATTAAAAACTGATTTAACGTCATCATTCAGTAGTCACAACTCAGTGTAGACAGTGAAGTAACTCGGTACTCAGTAGACAGTAGACAGTTAGTACTTACAGTTAGGTTAGTAGTAGTGATGCGTCTTTTACTTGTGACGACTGACGTAGTGTCGTAGTGACGTGTGATACCTGAAGATTCAGCGACGTAACACAAAATGACCATTCCGTGGTTCAACAATCAACAGCTGTTCGCGGCCATTGATAATACATATTATAATATATACATATATAATATGTGTTCGGTAATGGTCTTATACTTTTATCTCTCCATCAGTTGTTTTTTTTTATTTTATTTTAATCGTTCGACTTTGGAACTCGATTAATAAATAACATTGCACATTACTCTTCTATTGTTTACGACTTGTGTCAGTGTGCCACAATGCCAAAACAATAATAATTAAAATCGTAACTCAACATTCGTCATTGAAATTTGCAACTCATACTCGCAAGTCGCAGTCATTGCTTGTCCCCTAGTTGCGCTTGACCGTCGAACGAGTTAACTCTCAAATATTGTCGTCAGATTTGATCGATTACATTACACAAAATGGCTTTGGCAAAAGGTAAACTGTGCATTGTTATAAATTAAAACAATATTGTTATGTTATGAATGTAAAATTTAAATTTTAAATGAAAACACCATTTGTTGTTTATTGTACGTGTCAGGTGTTTTTATTGTGGCTGCTAAGAGAACTCCTTTTGGTTCGTACGGCGGTAAGTTTGTGAAAACTTCATCTACTGAACTGCAAATAGTAGCTGCAAAAGCTGCACTCGCAGCTGGTAATGTAGATCCTAAAATTGTTGATTCAGTTATAATTGGAAATGTTTTAATGGTAAGTTCTTAATCACAATTATATACATGTCGTATGTACATTATTTTATTGCATATGATATTTAATTAAATACATTATTCCATAAATAAATTTGTATTTGTTGTTTCCGTTATTATGAAGAACTCGTCTTCAGATGGTGCATTCTTACCAAGACATGTATTACTCCATTGTGGAATCCCACTAGATCGTCATGCATTAGGTGTCAACAGATTGTGTGGATCTGGATTCCAGTCCATTGTTAATGGAGCACAGGTACTTACTTAAAATTAAATTTATGAAAGATATGTTACTTGCTGTTTAAATTGTACTGACACGGCACTGCGTTGCTATTGCTAGGTTTTTGTGATTATGCGAGTAGTATATTACATATCAGGTAGGCATTTAACTCTTAAGTATCGAAATGTGCAAAAATATTGGTCCAAACCGTAGTTTGAATTCTATATATTCTGTACTAAAATACACAGGCTTTTCACATTGATAATAATAATTGTTATTATTAAAACTAAATGAAACCAATAGCATCCATTTATAAACAAAAAATAATAATAATAATCTCAAAATCGCTGTTTTAGAACAACCCCTCGGACCTCTGATTTAACTTTTTTCGCGACAAAATGTAGTCTATTTCCTCACCCGAAATCTAATCTATCTCTGTACCAAATTTCAACGCAATCGGATGAACAGCTTAGGAATGCATAAAGAACACTGCAGGTAGTCGGGTACAAACATTTTTTGTCTTTTATATAAATTAAAATTTACTAAAATATATTTATTTTGCTTAATAGCTAATGCTTATAGTTTATATATCACTATTTTGTATTTTATTAGAGTATCATGTGTGGTGAATCTAATGTTGTATTGACTGGAGGAGTAGACAGCATGAGTCAGTCCCCACATGTTGTTCGTAATGCCCGTTTTGGTATACCCCTCGGAGCATCCTATGTCTTTGAAGACAGTCTGTGGACTGGATTAACTGATACATATTGTAAATTGCCAATGGCCTTAACTGCAGAAAAATTAGCTGAAGTGTACAAAATCACCAGACAAGGAGTAGACGAATTTGCTTTGCGTTCACAAACGCTATGGAAAAAAGGTAACAATAATTTAAATAACAATTTTATAGCTTTATTTAAATTCAAAATGTGTACAAATTGTACTAACAAGTTTTTGATTATTTTATAGCACAAGATAACAATGTATTCAGTGCTGAATTAGCTCCAGTGACTATAAAAGTGAAAAGAGCAGATGTAGTTGTTGATGTTGATGAACACCCAAAGCCAAAGACTACTCTTGAAACATTAGGAAAATTGCCTACAGTTTTTAAAAAGGACGGAGTTGTAACTGCTGGTTCAGCATCTGTAAGAGCATTTTTAGTGTATTAATCTTATTTGTTCTTAAATGATACCAATATTTTTATTTTTTCATAATTTATTTATTTTATTTAATAACTAGGGTATATGTGATGGTGCAGGAGCTGTCATATTAGCTAGTGAAGAAGCATTAAAAAAACATTCACTCACTCCACTGGCAAGATTAGTTGGTTACTCAGTAGTAGGTGTTGACCCAAGCATAATGGGTATTGGCCCAGCTCCATCAATTTCAAAATTATTGAGCATTTCCGGAAAAACCCTTAATGATATTGATTTAGTTGAGGTAATTTAAATTATTAATCATCATTTTAAAGTTTTTTACAAATTTAAATTGAATAATGCATTCATAAACATTTGAATTTTTAAGATTAATGAAGCATTTGGAGCTCAAACTCTTGCTTGCCAAAAAGAATTGAAACTTGACATTGAAAAGCTTAATGTTAATGGTGGTGCTATTGCAATCGGGCATCCATTGGCAGCATCAGGAGCCAGAATTACTAGTCATCTTGTCCATGAACTAATGTAAGTTACTTTTTTAACTTTTTATTGGAACTTTATAACTAGGAAGTGTATATATTTAGCTTGACCTATTTATGTAATATACATATTACATCACTTTTTAGTGCTATGCATATGTGAATACTGTTACAATAATGTTAGACTGATAAAAATCATAAACTAAATAAATATTTTAATGATCATTGTGCACTTTGATATTGCAACTAATTAAATGCATTACAAATCTATTTCCGCTTTATTATACTAGTTTAAATTTTTGATACATTAAATTAAATTTATTTTCTATTATAGCAGACGTCATGTTTAATTTAAAAATTAATTTTTTCTAAACCTTAAATTGTTCCTTTTGTTTATTAATATGAATAATACACTGAATTTTTTTAAATATTGTATTATATAGTATACATTTTTTTTAGTATTATCCTAAATGATCAAATTGGAAAATTCTATAAATTAATTAATTGTTTTCTTTAAATTTAGAATACTTATAAAAAATACTCATTCTTATACAAGGTATAATTAATTAGCTTTGTAAATTTATAAAATATGCATTTTAATAAATTCAAATGGTCTCTAAGACATTTAAAATGTTTTTAAGTTATCAACTTGTTTAACCAGCATTATAATTTAAATCGTTAATATGAATTATCATAATAGGCCCACATATTGTACCTTTTAAAATCTTCCAACGTCCTCTGCAATATTCAAAGCCCACCTCCCATATAAATATTTTTTTTAACTCATAATAAAAATTGAATTTATTTTGAAAAAGTTTTAAACCTAATCAATGTATATACAATATCATACCCAAGAATTGTTATGTAGTTATACCATGGTATAATGAATTTATTACCTATCTACCTACTCTTCAGCAAACATATTGTATCACATTGTTTTTAGTGTTTTACTCACTGATAGTCCTGTAAATGATAACAAATAATTTTTTTTTACTTAGTCTGGTGTGAATGTAGGTGATAAATTCCATATAGATTGATAATGCAAATCAGTTACAATATGAAATATATAATGAATTTCTCTAAAAATATTTTGTTCACCATACCACTAATTATTGTTGGTACTATAGTAATGACTAATGTTATATACTTTAGTATACCTACCTGATTCTTATTTTGTATATAATTTATATTTTCTAAATTAACATTTTAAACTTAATTAAATATTTTAACTTGCCAAGACTAAACTTATTGTAAAACAGTTAAAGAAAAAAAAATTATGTTTAGGTATGATAAATGGAATTTAATTTTTAATCAATTCAATGTAATTGGTACTAAACGGTTACATTTTTGTACTAACACCTAACCGTGTGATAAGCTTACATGTAATACATACAAATTATATATTTGTTTTTTTTTTTGTGTTTCAGTCGTAAAAATCTTAAATATGGAATTGGTTCTGCCTGTATTGGAGGAGGTCAAGGTATAGCTCTCTTGGTTGAGAAAGTATAACAAATTCATTATAATTTTAAATAAGACTGGTTTTGGGATTGTTTGATAGGGAATTCTTTCTTTGATAAAAAAACATCTATTTTATTATTATATTATTATACTCAATTGTTATTAAATTTTTTTTATAAATTATAATATTAACTTACCAACAAATGTGCCTATATATATTTTATATTAAATTAAAATAAGTATTATGAAATTAATTATATATTTTTATTTGTGAAGTGGAATTCAACCTATTTTTAGTTACGGAGTAAAATTGTTTGCATAATATACACACCACCAGAAAAAAGTTTATTTTTAGCTTTATGGCAGTGATGCTGACTTCTAAAGGTATAACTATGCACCTATACATAATAATATCAGTTGCTACTGACGAGGGATTTTCTGACTGAACCGGACAAAAATCATTCACAGGTATATGGAGCATATTATTATATGGAAATAATATCGTTTCACAAAGTAATATGGGTTACTAATATATTTTTTCATGTTTTAGACTAGTTTTGTATTTTTAATTGACCTTTAACAACTGATAATTGTTCTGTCTATTCATATGTATTTCAGAAATAGTTTGATTTTACAGTCGAGTTGCAATGACTGGAAAACCTTTATAACTAAGCAAGTTATTTTTATCTCCCCCTGAGATTCGAGTTATCAGGCCTCTGCTGTATTTTGGATATTATACTATTTAAATTGAAAAATTTGTGAAAACAGTGAATAAAGAACTGCCCACAAAGTTTACAATGATTTCATTAAAAATGTTGAGTAATTGACATCTTTCAACCTTGATTTTTAAAGCATTATATTACATTATACTATAGTTTTGTTAAAAATTTGATCCTAAAATAGACACAATAGAAGTCAACCTTTGAACTAGTCTTACAATTTGAATAAATAAATGTGGCTTATTTTATAGAATAAGTTTTCAAAAATAAGTCGGTAAAATTTTAATCGACAGAAACAAACCATGTGAGGCACCTAAGCACCTTATATTATATTTAAACATGGTCATATTCACGGTGGGGAGGTTATTGTGGATGGGTTTCCTGACCTTTTTTTTTATACATGATGTTAGTGCGGGTTTACCTGCGATTTACCTTGGAAAAAATGAATATATATCCTCCCCCCATGAAAATCCTTGTGAAATTATAAGTGTATATAATCAATACCAGACATGTGCAAGAGTCGCTATTTTCATAATATTATTATATTATGTGACAAGTATAATAGTTTTTAGAGTGAGTAAAAAAAAAAAATTACTTTATTTCATTGATTTAATGAAATACTAATGTTATTATTTATTACAGTCATCTAAAATGATGTATTTTGCTAAAAAGACAATAGCATTTCAAAAAGTATTTTAAAGAAATTATAATAAATACAAATGTTAATATATTATGTATGTATCCAGCTTTATTTTTATTTTCAATAGACTTTTTACAATAAACAGAGTAACATGAATAACTCTTGTTTCTTATTTAATTACCATTGATTAATACAATGATCAGAATATGCTATTCAGTGTTTACTAAAGTAATAAACTAACGTTTCACAGGAATAAAGTTTTATAAATGATTAAACCTCTTCAAATTATTAGATTAAAATATAGTGTATGTTTAATTAGTTTTACCAAGTTGAAATTAAACACAACGTATTATAAATTCAATTAAAATATATTATTCAAATTTTCATATCTTAAACACTAATATTACAATACAATAAATTTTCTATCTCATAGTTTTTATTTTAAGCAGTGATAAAATAATAAAAATAAAAATTATTTGTGGATTAAATAAAAATTAGTATAATTTTAGTTAGTTGGAATCAGTGAAAATTTTTTTTATTGAAGTTGTGTTTTATATAGATATTAAAAAAAAATGTTAAGATACTAAACATAATTATTTTCTGAAGGTTGATCACGTTCTTCTTCTGGTATTTCACACCAATTTGGTGATGGCTCGTAAGATGACAACCAATCAAAATCATTTATAATTTTCCAATTATTATTAGATTCATCAAAACTAGCTATTTCAAATGATTTTTTAAGTAGTATGCTATTGAGTGTAAGAGGAGCAAATCGTAATTGTTTACAGTTTTCTATTATAGCACTACTAGTAACGTAAATATAAAAATCAGTTGCGATCGAATCATGAATACGCAATTGTTGAGATGCGCATACAAATATTGTATCCTTACAGTTTTCAACAAAAATTGATGTGCTCGCACATGCAAATATTTTACATGTTGACAATGATGTCACACGCACAGTACTAGGTGTACCACAAATAATGACATTGCAATTGGTCAATACATCTAAAGCTATATCTTTTGAAAAAGTTTCATCTTCCGTGAGCATTAGATTTTCATTAGAACGATTTTTGAACCCATAATCTTCTTTATAAACTTTTGATTCATTTATTGGTTCAAATCTGTCTTCTTTCGGTTTGACTACTGATTTAGTTGGTCGTTTACCAAAAGTAAATTTCTTCTTGGGCTGTAATTTTTCGTGCAGTTGCTCATAACACTTTGTTATGTCTTTGATTTCATTAGAACACTTCTTCATATTATAAGCTGGTAAAAATGTTTTGGAATCATTTAAAAACTCTTGAAGTTCATTAATTTTTTGTAAAATATCATGGAAATTATCGGTTTCGATACAGTTGTTCTCAATACTAATTAACATGTCATTAATTTCTTTTAATTTTGTTTTAAAAGACAAATCAAACGATGTCTTTTGATTAGTAGTTGATTCCATGTTTGGACTAGTTTACAAAACCAAGACAATAATTAGTAAAAGGACTCTTTAAGATAAATAAATGTACCTATTTTAGATGTGATAACTCTAATTACAAGATGACGTTTGTTTGTGAATCATCTGAGCAGTAGCAACAACATACGACCAAACAAAAATAGTAAATGATAAAAGGCCCTGGAAAAAAAATTTTAATTTATTAGTTTTAAGTTTATATTTTACAAAAATCAATAAATTAGTGTAAATAGTGACATGTTTAAAAAAATGTGTAGCCGTGTAGATACTTTATACTTATGAAACAATATATAATTAAAATGTTGTCATATAAAACCTAGATAAAAAAAAAATGAATACAATTAAGTAGGTAGGCAGTGGCGTAAATAGTGTTTGAAATTTGAGAGGGCTGAAGCTCAGGTCTATACTTGAATTCTTATGATGCTTTTAAATTATAATAGTGAAATCATTAGTTATTTTTTTTTTTTTGGGTGGGGGGGAGCTATAGAAACTTTAAGGGGGCTAAAGCCCCCCAGCCCCCCTCCCCTATTTGCGCCTATATAAGAAGGCATGTGTTACTAGTTCTGACAGCAATGTACATAAAATATGTGTACATCTTATCTAAACAAAATTAATTAAGAGGACGTTGTACCCGCATATGTTGTCTCCATCTTACTAATGCATAATATACCAAAATGTACGTCCAGCAGTTCCAATTTTATGTTATTGGCTTAATTATTATTAGAGTGAATTGACCTATTACCAAACTTAAATGTATGAACATTATCTGTGATCTTTCGTTGTTTTATACAATGTATTTTTAAGTGAATTATGAGTATTTTTAAATATTAATATTTTATACACTAGTAATTCACTTAAAGATAAAATATCGTTAAAAAACCAACGAGAGAACACAACTAACGTTCTTACATTTAAGTTTGATAATAGATCAATTCTCTCTGATATTTAAGCTAACAATACAAACATTTGAACTGCTGGACGTACATTTTGGTATATTATGAGTTGGTAAGGCGAAGACAACATAATATGCGGGAATGACGTCTTCTTAATCATGTCAACTACCTATTTGATCAAAGACATTATTTAACTATATCCATTTTGTTATTTAAATAATTTAGAATTGGTAATGAACTTACAATGTTTACAATATTAACTGTTTTCTTAGTTAGTACCATAACTGCAGACCATCTGGTTCATCAATTGAGAATATTCTGTTAAGAAATCCGTAGGTAGTTTAATGAAATAAACTTTTGTTTGATTAATTCGATTTAAAACAACTTTATTTACATCACAGAATATAATATTTTGGCGATGTCAATTGTCGTATTGATTTTTTACATAATTCTAAAATCTAAGTAGTATTTCATATATTTTAAATATAAGACTGATAGCATATGACAAGATAGGTATTATTGTAGATAATATTCTTTATGATAATAGGTACTTTCATGTTTCAGGCTCACCTACTTATGTACTATATAATATGGATACCTATATATATATATTACAAACATTTTAAACTCTAAAACATTATTTAAAATATAAACCAATCAATTAATAAATAATAATTATTATTATTATACATAAAAATATATAATATTAATTATTATACCTATAGGTATATATTATATGTGTATGTATTCAGGCTCGTATACAGTGGAGAGGGGGGGGGGGGTTCAACCCCACCGAAAATTAATAGTTGTGTAATTTATTTATATATATAGATTGTGAACCCCCCCAAAATCTACCCCCCCCCCCCCCCGAATTATTTTTTTGTATACGTGCCTGTATATATTATCAAAGCAACGTTATTATAAGAACTTATTGATTACCTATTGAAAAATATTATAATAATTAGTAAGAGAATAGTACATAGTGTATCCAATCATGTTATTAAAATTATGTATACAGTAATAAATAACTATTAAATAGCATAAGGTTAGTTCCTCCAGTCTAGTGGTAACCTTTTACCCCAAAAAATAACTAGGTAGATGGTAGTATGGTACTACCTAATTACGATTTAATTTATTTACTTATTATTAGAATTAAGTGGGCAATTCACCTACTGAACAATATCGTTCAACAATTTAGTCACAAAACGATTTAATTGAATTCCAAAATCGTCGTCTCCCCGCTGTCTTTTGTCTCTCTTCGTCGCAATATTATAACGCTGCATAACGGTCATCGTTAATATTAAAGACCAAATTTTAAAGTTCCATGGCATATTATTATGGCGGTCTATTAACTATTATGCTATTAATCGATAATGGGCAGCTGTTGCCAACTAGGCTATATAAATTATAATATTAATATTATAACGTGCAGTGCGACGAATGACAAGTCGCAAATCTGTAATCAGCTACCTAGGTAGGTGTTTATTTATATTTTCTTTGTGAAACAGAAACCCAGCAAAGTTGCAACGAGTTTCTCAGTAGATATCACAAGTCACAAGAATTGTAGAATAATTAATCGTCTAACGTACGATTACTCTGATTTATTTTTCTCAATATCTGCCGTGTTAATGAAGGTATGATTTTTGTTTAATTTACACAATGCCTACCTATCAAATGAAACTTAATTTATACTGTTCTATAGATTTATTGTACGGACAACAACTTATTGGCGAAGACATCATGAATTACCTATCCGCTAGGTGACTAGGTAGGTACCTATCTGTTTAATTTAATATTATACGAAATATACCTATAGTTAGTAGACAGTAGTCAACTGTAAATTGTTAAAATTAAAATTCACAAATTTCAAAAGTATTTTAAACTTAAGGGGGCTGATCGGCTGGAGCGTGATTCATTTTCGGTTGAAAACATAGCCCACGACTTCAAACATTACGCCCAATATAATGTTCTGATATTAATTTTGAAAGCAGATTTGTATTCGTCACTAAATTATCTATGCTTTGAAAATTTCATTTTTCTGATTTTTATTTTTTTTTTACTTAGACATTTACTAACAAAAATAGTAAAAATAGATCATATTCATAATTAAAATATGAATACATTGATGTAGAATATGAAAAGTGTACGACAGTTTATAAGCATAGTACATTTAGAGGAGAATTCAAATCTGCTTTCGAAATTTAAATTTGAACATCCTACTGAGCGTAGTGATTGAAGTCGCTGGCAGTATTTTTTGCAAAAAAAAATGTTTGTAATTTTATAAAGTAATTTGTGGTGACATGTGCATGCGCGTATAGGTAAAATAACAGATGACGTGCATATCCGGTCACTATGATGCCCATATACAACGTGATCAGTACTACGAATTATACACACTAATGTCCATTCACATTCACAAGCCACATACAACTTGAAATATAAAATGCCTAGTTTTTACTCCTTAGAATGGATTACGCCCCAGCCCTCTTAATCAAAACAACTATTTTTAGCCTTACGAGGAGTTATGGATATCTTCAGGTAATATAAATAGTTGAATAATAAATAATATTATATGTACTTACATTGTACCTATAAAGGTAATTAGTTATGATTTATGCGGGATTGGTAAATTGGGTTCCATATGACCTTATCTCGGTAAATTGGGTCCCGGAAAAAAAAGGTAGTAGTTAAGTTGAGTCCCGGATAAAAAAAGGTTGTAGGTAAGTTGAGTTCCGGAAAAAAATATATAAATTAAAATATATGTGGTTTTTATAATATTATGTTCTAATGTTCTAAATAAATAATATATTTAAAGATAAACTATTTATATCAGAGTTTTTTAACTCTCTGCAAATAAGTTTCGATGGCAACACCGATATCTCTTCTACCGCTTTTCTCTTGAGATTATTACTTAATTTTTGCCGGTTGATGATGTCTTGTTCGCTAGGTTTATTGTGATTGTGATCATTAAAAATCTCAGTACAAAACACCATTATAAGTTTTAAAAAAACACTTACATGTACTTTTACAGCAGGTCCATCTCTGTACTTCATTTTTCAACATTCTGTGAAACCTAAACTTATGACCATATTTTATTATTATATCTATTAGGTTTAATCAAAGTTACGAGTTTGCGACATTACGGTATTTAATTTTTGGAGAATAGTGGCTACGGCCAGTGTAATAAAATCCGCGATAAGAATACCTGTATATACACACATTAACATCATGCGTAGAATTAATTGGTGTCCAGGCGGTGTACCACTGTATGCAATATGACGTATTATTGTAACATAATTATTCAAAAGTAAATAACATAAGTATGAAATATTTAAGTTTTAAGTTTTTAATATTTTAGACCTAATTGCGCCAATGATTTATAGCCGGGACTCAACTTGGGATATTTTGACCGATTACTAGTATTATATAGGTGGTTCATCATTAATTGTTATTATAAATTGATGGTGAAAATCACTTTAAGTTCGAACATCTCATTTAATTAATCTTAAATTACTATTAAAACTTCGATCAAAAAAAATACAGTACCTACAAAAAATCTGCAACCGTGTCCGCCTACCCTTGTCACAAGCCGGCAGCCCCAGCATATCTAAATAATTACCTATCTACATCTTACCGGCCAAAATAATTATATTTAGTAGGCACCTATTAGATTTTTAAGCTGTTTTATAAAAATTGTATTATACATTAATTGAAAAAAAAACGTCGACAAATTGAATAGCACTAAATGAGCCAATATATTTTTAGAATAAATTATATCATGCATATAAAAAGGTAAGTCGCTGTATAGTAGGTGTCGAGTGCACATTGAGTGACCTACTAACTGTACGTTAAATGGATTTATTAATTTCGAATTAATAATTAATAATTAATTAATTTTAAGTTTATCAATACGACAATAACTACTAACAGATTATACCAATGCATATTTCCTAAAATTCGTATATAATTATTTTGGTGCATATTTATTGTTTCAGATATGTATACAAAAATACAACAATTACATTTTCAAAATAACACATACCTAGATCTAGTATCAACCTAAACTTAAAAATTTAGAAACAAAAGTATAGGGAACCAAAATGGCTTCTCTTTCAAAATCGTCTACTTATAATTTATCTACTAGTTCAGACTCAGAAAATGAAATTAGAACTAATATAAAACTTGATACTGCTAAAATGGATTTTGAAAAAACCTTTAATACGGAACTGCCTTCAAGCTTAACACGCCAAACTACAAACAACTCATTAAGGTATTTTAAAAAACTTAAAAGAAAAAAACCCATATACGAATCAGATTCTAGCTCTCTATTAAGCACATTACCAAAGGATAAATTATATAATTTACCCGATTCAAAAAATGTGTCAAATTACAAAAAAAAAAAAACTTGGGCTTAAGAATAAAAACACCGTATATGGTAATGCAATTGATTTAAACAAAGAATTTGCGAACGCTTTTGAATCTTCGTCCGATTCTGATTTTCCTGATTTAAAATATTTAAGAGCAATTACAAAAAATGAAGAGATTAATACTTCACCTGCCAGTAAGGATTTGAGACAAAATAAATCTTTTTCGAGTTTAACAAGTAAGAAACGACCAACATTAATTAATATTTCTAACATTGCCGAAAATATTAGTGATGGTTTAGAATCGTCAATATCTTCAGATGTTACAGATCTTGGTTTTTCCCATGTAAACACTGATTCTGTTAACTTTCAACAGAAAAATGTTTATACTCATAATGAACTAAATTTGGATCACATATTATCAGATTGTAGTCTATCTGACGTATTATTCGTTAGAAAAGATAACACTGATTTAAAAAGCCAATTTGATCCCACACCCGGTACAGATACTTCAATTATACGAACGAAATCACCATTAAACATTTGTTTAGAAATAGATGATGAGCTACTATCGCAGCAACCATCAAACGCTATAATAAATGTACCAGATTTAATTTATAACGAGGCTGCAAAAGTTGAACAAAATAAAACTGTTAATGAAATTGAAATTTCTGAACCAGAACTTATATTAAACAATGATGATTCCAATAGTAATGAAGCAAAATCATTTTCTAAACAAAAATCAAATTCTCATGTATCAACTGAAGAAAGTGTTATCTCAGAACAAATTTGCAATCATTGTAATCGTTCTAGTAAACCAGCAATTAAAAATTCCAGTCATAGTAAAATAAAAAATACAACACGAAGTAAATTACGTTCACACGTTACAACACTGACAAGTACATCAGATATTTTGCGAATTAAAAAATCATGTGATAAGAAAATAATAAAAAACTGTGCGAAAATAAATGAAACTGTTGAAGATATTGGTCTAGAATATGATACAAGTAGAGACAACTACATGGTAGAGTTGCCAAATGGAGCTGTAGTTCCAGTATTTTTATCAACATTAAAGCCTAAACATGTAAAAAAACTATGTGCTTGTGGAATTACTATATCTGATATTCCTCTTTATTGGAGCGAATCTTTTCACGATATTTTACATCAAAATATTTATAAATTACGTTTTAGTGGTGATATATCCGATGATGACACTGTTAACATTAAACAAAATGATTTATTCTTCAGGATTTTAATTTTATGTGAAAACCGTTATAACAACGAAAACATAAGAAAATCCGTCAAAGATGTAGATGATTTTGTGTGCTTAGAATATGGCATTTCCAATATAAGTATTCAATCTTATAGATATTCTACATATTTAGCGGTTTTACCTAATTTCAAGGTGATAGGATATTTAAAAGTGAAGCCCATACAAAAAGCGTATACACTAAACAATGAGGAACAATATTCAGGAAATACAATTGTACCCGTCAAGTTTGGTGTATCAAAGATTTGGGCTTTTATTAAATACAGACATAAAAACGTCGATATTAACTTGTTGGATAAATTTTGTGAAAAAAATAACGTTCAAAAGAAAGACTTAGCATTTTTTTTAGATGGATGTCAAGGAATCCAATTTATTCAAGAATACACGGGAAATAAAAATGTTTTAATTTACGATGAAACTCTAGCTTAGTTGTTATAGATTAGGTTACACCTATCTATATAGTAGGTATTAGGTGGTATTGATTATGTTAAATGATAAGTACCTAAAAATATTTTGTTAAGTCATACTATAAAGTTTATGTATAATTTTTTTGTTTTTATAATAATATAATATCATATTGTGTATTTGTGTATAATATAATTTTAGTATATGGTCTAAGATTGCATCCGTGCCCTATATTTTTTACAGAAAATTGATTGATGACTTATGACTAATTGTAAATTAGTTTTAACTTTAAAAGTGATCACAATAAATGACAAAAATTGTGTATGCCGCATTGCTGGCTGCTGCTGCATAATATACTAATTAACTAATCAATTAACGATGCAGCATTTTGAGAATTTTATTTATCTCGTTGTTCTACTCACGGTTTAATATATAAGGTTTATCTTAAACCGTGGTTCTACTATTCTTATCAGTAGTTAACAACAATAATAAATAATAATATTATCAATAGTATCATAGTCGGTCCGCGGCTGTCGAAGATAAAATGTCAAGTAAATAATAATTATAATTTAGCGCACATTTGTCTCACGTGTTGACTGTTAACGACGTTGGCGTTTATTTTTTTTTCAATTAACTTACAATTAACATAAAAAATATGACCATAAATCGATATTTACTATATTTTTCGTATATTGGAACTAGATTTCGGTAAGAAAATTAAAGGTACTTACTCTATGTTAACAATGATTTAGTTATTAAAAATGTGATGTCAAGTTGCATATGACATTTTATTTATTTAATGGGTTACCTTAAATGGTATGTACCAATTATGAGCTACTTAGGGGACGAAATGCTAACGCAAGCCCCTTTCTAGTTCTCAATACTACGAAAAAAAAAATTATGAGCTACTAAATTATGTAGGGAATCATTAGCTCACAATTGATTCATTAAATGTTAAATGATTGCTACCTATCATAAAGGTTTAAACATTTGACTAATAATGTAAAATATACCCGTCATCAATTAGATATATATACACCAATTACATACACCCTTGACAAATTATGTATCATAATAAAATACCTAATCATACAATATAATTATTGTACATTTGTAAATAATATTAAGGAATATTTTTTTTATGTGATATTTTAGTGATTATCTTATGTGGTTTAAAATATAAATTGTAAACGTTTGATGGTATAAGAGTGGTTTAAACTTAAAACAATGTTACTACCTTAGGGCTTAGGCCTTTAGCCTCTCCTAAATAGTTTTGGGAACAGAGCGTAAGTTGAATACTTGTCTAATGTTTGGTTTTATCTCTGACTACCCTGTTGATAATGTTTGTACATGTGGCTACGGGCAACAACTTTAATTATTTGTAGACTAAGTATGTAGGTTATATAAGAGGTACTGATTGAAGTCTTTAACATTTGTTTATCTAATATATCTAATAGATTGTGTTTACATTTTTAGTGGAGTACAACGACAATTAACTTATGATATGGTACATAACGATGATCCATCTTCAGTACAAGGATTATTAGAATATGCTTTAAAGCAATTACAACCATTAAATACTCCAAAATTACATTTATCAAGTCGGTTAGTAAACATCTTATATTCTATTGATCGATTTTGTAAAATTTTGAAACCTTAAAGTACCCTCAGAGATGTATTGATATCATACTATCAAGTATAAATTCTTATTTTGGAAACAACATTTTAATAATTAATCATATATTATATAATACATATGTATATTATATTATTTTTGTTCAAGAATAAGAAGGTACTTGGGTGACAACAAGTTTCCAGTTTAAGCATATTTTGTCCATTCAACATTCGTTATATTATGTTCTACAATAAATATTAATATAATATTAAATGTTTAGCTCCAATGTTTTTTTGTAATTATTTTATGAAAAATTCTTATCAATAAATTATTTTTATTTTACTCTTAGGACAGATCAAGGAGTTCATTCGTTTAAATCATCTGCACATTTAGATTTAGATTTACCATATACCTGTCATCCCAACAAACTAGTATTCCAAGTGAATAACTTCTTAAGCTCGTGTGAAGTTCCTATTAAGTATGTTTAAAATTTGTGATTATAAGTTATATTAATATATTTAATTTAAAAATGTAAAATTCTGATTCTTAGAGTTATATATCAATAGCATTTAAGATATTTACTATTTAGTAATAAGTGCCTAAAATACCTAGATAAATGTTTAGTAGATTTTGATAACTAATATGGTTAAGGTACTTCAAAAGTTATTTTAAAACTTGTATGGTGACCATTTATTTATGTATACTTTATACATATTATATATTAGTTAGTTCTTATTTCAATGCACTTAATATTAAAATAAATGTCTTATTTTTTCAAATTATATTATAATCATAATTATTGAAATATATTTCATTTATTTAATGTAATAATTATTAAAAAAAAATATAATTTTTCATAATTTAAAAGGCTAGTTGGTGCTCAAATAGTTCCTAATGATTTCAACGCAAGATCATGTGCAAAGTGGAGAAAATATTTATATCGATTAGCAGTTGTCAAATCAGAATTTAAGGATTTATACGCTGAGAGATTTGTGTTTCCAATCCCAATTACAGAGTATAAACGTTGTTATTTTATTCAGTAAGTTTTTATTGTCTTATCTATAAATAATTCCTTTTTATTTGAAAATAATATCCGTATTTATTATTTTCACTGATTTCAGAAAAAGTGATTTTGATGTAGAACTTGTGAAAAATGTACTGCCACTATTTATTGGAACTAAAGATTACAAAACATTTATGGGAAAATCTGGAATAAATACAGAGTAATTAAAAAAAATAAAAATTATATACTCCATTCAAATTATGAAGGAACTTAAGCTACCAATTTGTAGGCAAGGATGTGGGTTCATATATGGCAGGCATTTAGATGATATACGTAGTAGTCAGAAAAAAACCCAATAAATTAACACCCGCTAAAATAGAGTACGAAAAGAAAAGTCTATATGAGTCTAATTTTTTTTTTTTTTTATTGCGATATAATTTTGTTATAATATAATATTTTGTTTTATTGTTGGGTACCTACTTCTATAGCTATACTTTGGTTATCGAATGGATATACAATATATCTTTCATTAAATTGCATTTGTATTACCCATCTATTAAAAAAAAATTTGACTGGTTTGAGCCAGGTAAAATTGACTTGATTTATATTGTCGGGTACCTATCATCTTGTATCTAAATCATTACATAAGATTAAACTTGTATAAAAAAATAAAAAAAAGGTTAAGCTAAAAATATAATTTCTTTTTTTTGTGGGCTTTTTTCCTAGATGAATTTTTTTTGTGGGTTTTTTCCACAGTTTGGTTTACTCGGATAGGTGATAAACAGGTGTTGCTTAACCGGTTACAGCTGAGGTTCCTTCTTAATATGATCTTCTTAGAGTTAGAACATTGAATATTTATGATATAAATTAAATGTAACCAAAGATGATTTTAAATTATAGACACAGGCTGTTACAGTTAATTTTTTGACAGACTTGTCGTCTACTTGGAAAAGTTGGTAGATTTGATTATTTCTAATTTTTGTAATCAAGTTAACAAAATTATAAGTATAGCAAGAATTCAGATATTTTGTGAGATGAGTTTGTGGTTTAGTGATACTGTACGTCCTCATTTATTGTCGATGTTAGGTTTCTAAAAAAGACAACATTAAGTGAGACACTTTACATGCATTCAATTAGGACGTGTTCCTGCTAAAATCACACTGGCAAACATAATACGTAATAATAATATATGTATTGGCGTATTACACGACAACTGTATAGTGTAGGAGAGGAAAAGTGTCGTTAAACAACTTATAAGCAATCAAATGTAGAACTAATACGAAATACACTTATATTATGTACCATTGGTACATATAAAATAAATATTTCATATGATTTTGGCCCCCAGAAACACATTGCTCATTCTTATGACGATTCGCTCACCAGGAAAGCTTATACATCGACTATGCTATAATGAGACCAAGTTAATAGAGGACTTCCTGTATTTTATATTCTAATACTCTTATCGAGTTAAGTCTAACACATCTAGGATTTGATTTGTCAGTATTTATACAAAGTTAGATGTTAAAATTGTAATTTTACAATAAATTATATTTATGAATTAATAATTAAAAATTCTAATTTTAAATTTTGAGTGAATAAGGAATGTATTTTATGCAATTGCGCATGTTATATATTATTACACCTTTGGTATTTGATATAACCATTTTTTATTCTTTAGATTAAGTACAATACGTACATGGAATAATATTGAAATAGTTCCAGGCTGTTCATTTTATCCAACAGATATCGACAAGTATTACAATTATTGGGATATTCGTGTTGATGCAAGATCATTTCTTTACAAACAAGTATGGAGTTTATGTCTTTATGATCATATTCACTTAACTATTATTTTTATTTTTATTTTCATTATTACTTTTTGAGTATTAATTTAATAGTACTAGTATTAGTTTTATTTATAGAATTAATTTATAATAAACAGTTTATATTTATTTTTAAGAGGACGTGGTACACACATGTGTTTTCTCTGTCTGACACATGTAAGGCATACCAAATTTTTGACAGTTTTAATAGTGTGCTATCAATTTTGATATCAGAGTGAATTTACCTATTTATTTTGAATTATCAAACTTTTAGGTAAGAACATTTTTATCTGTGTTCTCGTTGGTTTTGTATATTTTAATTATTAAGTGAATTATGAGCATTTTCAAATATTAATATTTTACATTTTCTTAACTCACTTAAAAATTAAAATATCGTATAAAAAAACAACGACTGGGTAACGAGAGAACACGGCAATGATCTTACCTAAAAGCTTATAAATACTAGTATTTTTAATCAATGCTAAAAGTTTGATTATAGATTAATTCACTCTGATATCAAAACTGGCAAATGAAAATTTGGTATGTCGTACATGTGTAAGACAGAGACAACATATGAGTATCACCTTCCTCTTAAGCACTGAATAATCAAAAATACCATAATTTTTTTGTGAATAAAATAAATCAATCTTTCTATTGTATGAATAATACCCTATATGGTTAATTCACCAAATCTTAATCTATGGGTCACGTTGGGCGCCATCTTGTCATATACATTGGTCACGTTTTGTTCTTTTTTCATACATCAGTCATTAAATTATGACTTTGATACCTGTCACTGCATCGTGTTTAACTTTTCTTACAATGTTAAAATATAACTTTATTGTTAACACATTACACACTTGTATACAGAAACATTTTTCTAAGCTTCTGCTTTATAGTTATGAAAACTCATTTTGACAATTCAGAAATTATGGTATCCTTAAAGTTAAAATAACCTATGGTATTTTATTAATACAAATTATGTTAGGTATGATATCTCAATTAAACTATTGTTTTATTTTTTATTTTTTAGATTAGACGTACTGTTGGTGTACTTATTAAAGTTGCACAAAATATAATAACATATGATGATGTTAAATATATGTTTGATAATCCATCAATTAATAGTTGGAATCCAAAAATATCAACAGCACCAAGTCATGGTCTATATTTGTATGACATAGGCTACGACGAAAAAGATCTAATCTTACCAATAGAACACAATAAGTTAGAAGAACCAGTTCATAGTGAAAGTCCTGTGGAAATTTCTTTAGATTTAAAAAAAGAAATAGTGAAACAACGTATAGAAAATCGAAGAGTTTCGCTTGAAGCTCGTACTGCCAAGTCGATTGAAAAAATTAAAAATCATGAGTTTCTTAAATCAGTTAAAAAGTAAAAAAAATAGTTTATTAAGTGTTGAAACCAAAGTAACTACAGAAAGTGGTCTAGTTTTTAAAGAAATAAAATTAGCAGATGGTTTTAAAAGACAATGTTTGAGCGAACGAACTTATGGTTTTATTGTTGATTCTAATCCAGATCTTAATGCTGGTCATGTATTTGAGTTTTTATATTTTGGCTCACAAGATATTGCTTGCGACCCAAATATTTTACGTGCACTACAAATAACTGATGTATTGAGTATTGGTGTAACTGTACCTAAATACAATAATTGTACGTATAAATTTATTGAAGCCTATGATGTACCATCATTTAATATGAATAATATTTTTAATGATTGCTTTTTATACATTGAAAATATTCGTCTAACGGGTCGTCGTATATTTATTCATTGCAATGCTGGCATATCTCGTTCACCAACAATTGTTATAGCATATGTTATGAAGCATTTAAAAATTGATTTTGAACATGCTTTCAAACTTGTTAAAGAAACCAGATCAACTATTAAACCTAATGATGGTTTTATTTCACAATTAAAAGCATATGATGAATGTTTAAATAATTGTATCTGTAAATAAATTGAAAATATATGTGTTTATAATTTAATATTAATTTGAATTTTTTAAAAGTCCATAACGTACCCTTCCAATTGTTGGAGGCACTGATATCTGTGGAAACGCCTATGACAATTATTTTTAAAAATCAAACACCTGCCCACTCCCAAGTTCTTCTCCCATTATTAATTTACTTACCTATGAAATTTGTCATAGGCAAAACCAATTTTTATTCCCTCTGGATTTAATACTATAGGTATAGACTGACTGTAATTGCATCTGAAATACCCTTTGTCACAACACTGCGTTTAATGAATCTGTTCTTATAGGTACATTTCATTATGTGCTAGTGTGCTACCATTGATTTTATCCCACCTACCTATATATATATATATTTATTAAATAAATCTAGATATGACCATTGATTGAATTGAATTAACTTGTGCTTACATTTTATCTTAAATTATATTGAGAAAATAATATACAAATTACAATCAATTAATTCGATTATACTTAATAATAAATATTAAAGGTTATCATGCATTTTAAGTTGTCCGAGTGATAGAATGTTGGATATTCCAGCTTCTTGTCTCTCCGTTTCGAATGCGTAAAAGGCATTCATTCGGATATGATTTATTTGATTGTGATGGGTAGTTATGCCACAAGTCACAACTGTCATATTATATAAGGAAGTGTTCCCTCTTCATCAGATACTGGTGTGTTATCGAAGTGCATCCAATTCGTATTCTATAAATGGAAGTTTCTATTTATTTTTTTTGGAATGTCCGGTTATGAGAGCATAATGAACGGTGCTTTTAATTGCATTTAATTTATTTGATCCTTGAGATTGTTTTGATTATAGCTTTAGCTTCGTTCCTCTTTCGTCTTCCGAGGTTTGATTGCGACTTGGATATTATTTTGGAAGCCGTAAGCCCGTAAGGTATGAGTTTCATTTTTGTACAGCTAGGACCAGCTGACCAACATGAGCTCCGTACGATTATAAGTTTTTGAGTATACCAATACACAATATGATATTGTTTTTTATTTAATTATTATAATGTATATAATACAAAAACCAAATACCTATACAGCTGTCTTAAATTAATTTTATGTGTTGAAGCGGAAGCGCTATTTTTAACTTATATTTAATATGAAAAAGGACTTTTATCTACGTATGTACTACTATGTAGAACCAATAGAGGGCCCTTTGTAATGTTTTATATATTTATTCATATCAGTGATTTATAATATACACCAACGACCAACATAATCAACCAAATTGACAATTGTTTATTAACTTATTACCATTTATTATAGTTTTCAAGCACAGACGACACACCCACACATATTCACAAGACACAACATAGCCCTTAAGTCATCGGACATAGGTTTATTTGCTCGGCAATCCCGACCATTACTGATTGAGCTATATCACATCACTACAACACGTGTACATGATTTGTATTTTTTTTAATTTTATATATTTTTGTGTCTGTCATCACCTTTTAGGATAGTAAAAATGCTTAGATTTTCTTCAACAGTATCTTTTCTGATAGGAAAGTGAATCTAGTTGGTAACTACTTTGGGTCAAAATCCTATAATCCCATTATTGTTCAAAAGCGCTGTTTGGTGTACTAAAACAAATTACCATAGATACATAACATTTTCACTGGTTGTTTATATAAACATTTTCTATAAACGATAAAATTTTGAAAAAAATTGATTTGTTTTTAATTATTTAGGGACATTTTCAGTTTCAATTTTTTTTAATTTTTATTACTATGAATGTCAATTAAATTTTATTTGTTGGGTAAAAAATTTTAAAACGATTCTGTTTTAGCAACTTTTTGATGATTTTTAAAAATTTTAGATTCTGAGTGGAATGATGAATGTATTGATTTTACAATAATGTGTATTTTTTTTTTCGTGTCTGTCATCACCTTTTAGGACAGTAAAATGCTCCGATTTTCTTCAACAGTAGAAAGGGGGGATTAAAAGTAAAAATTTCCCAATAGTTTTCAAAAACACCGTGAAAAACAACAAATGAACGTATAAACATGAAATATACACTGGTTGTTTATATTTGCATTTTCTATACACGATAAAATTTTAAAAATATTTTGATTTGTTTGAACTGTTAAGAAACATTTTCAGTTTCCAATTTTATTATTGTTTTTTTCTATGTATGTCAATAAAACTTTATTAGTTGGGTAAAAAAGCTTGACAATTTAATACAAGGGTCTTACTATATTGTTACAGTGATATTTAAAAAATATTAAAAATCCTTAGTCACAGTTTTTACTTACAAGCATTTTAAGTTCAAATCTGGACAAAATAAGGAAAAATCACGACAATTAGCAAATTATTTCGAGTTGCGTATTCATAAAAATTTTTCTTTTTAAATCTACGATTTGAAAATGTAATACAAGATTATCCATAAGTTTGACTACCTTCATCAAAAAAAAAATGTCTACAAGAAACTTAAATTAAATTTTTATGAGCGTTTGAAATTCATATTTTTACATTATTTAATTTTCACTCGATTTCTCAAGTAACGATTTTCTTATTTTGTTGTAATTAAAAAACGTATGACTTTAGATACTTTAAAATTTCACTGGATGTTTATATTAGCATTTTCTATACACGATAAAATTTTGAAAATAATTTGTCTTTTTGAGCTGTTTATGGACATTGTCAGTTTTCAATTTTTTTAGTTTATTTTTCTATAAATATCAATAAAATGTTTTTTGTTGTATAAAAAGCGTGAAAATATAATACAAAGCTCCTGATACATCCACATTTTGGGGAAAAAATTGAAAAATTGATAGGTTGCTAAACCAGAATAATGTCAAAATTTTGAAAATGTTATACAAGGCTCCTAATATATAATTAAAATTATATTTAAAAAATATTAAAAATCCATAGAAACAATTTTTTTTATAAACATTTAAAGATCAAATCTTGTCAAAATTTTTACGTAAAAAGGTGGATAAGTGGATGTCGATCTGCTGTACAGTAAGTTACAAGTGGGTCACTGTAATGGATGGTGTTAAATTTGAATTTAATGATATAATATCATTGTATAAGAAAAACGGTCAGTCAGCCTAAGATATTACCAAGTATATTTGATGATATTATTGTGAATAAAGTAATTTATATATAACCTATTTACGTGGAGCCTTGTTTTAAATTTTCAATCCTTAGCTATAAAAGTTGAACATTTTATACATTTTTAACTACAAAATAATTATTAAATTATAAATTTTGTCAAAATTTAAACTTTAAATGCTTATAAAAAAAAAGAGTGCTTACTGCTTATGTATTTTTAATATTTTTTAACTGCTATTGTAACAATATATCAGGAGCCTTGGATTAAATTGTCATGCTTTTTAATACAACAAAATAAGAAAATCGTTACATGAAAAATCGAGTGAATATCAAATGTTGTAAAAATATGAATTTCACACGCTCATAAACATTTAATTTAAGTTTCTTGTAGACATTTTTTTTTTGATAAAGGTAGTCAAACTTATGGATAATCTTGTATTACATTTTCAAATCGATGATTTAAAAAGAAAAATTTTCATGAATACTCAACTCGAAATAATTTGCTTATTTTCGTGATTTTTCCTTATTTTGTCCAGGTTTGAACTTTAAATGCTTGTAAATAAAAACTGTGACTAAGAATTTTTAATTTTTTTCATCTGCCTTTGAAACAATAACTTAGGAGCCTTCTTTTAAATGTTCAAGCTTTTTTAACCAAATTAAATTTTATGAGCGTTTGAAATTCATATTTTGGTACTCGTCTAATATGCTACCTACCGTAAAATAAGCTACCTACCATAAAATAATAACAAATTAACAACAATTTATTACTAAATAATTTATTAATTTACCGTTGTCAAGTACTTCATAATATTTCAATACGCCATTATATATTATTATACATTATATACAATTTTTTTTATAATATTTCAATTCGTCATTATATATTATTATACATCATATACTATTTTTATATCATTCCAGAAAACTTCTAATAAATCGTGTTGGGTATTAACGGACCGCCACCATTCTTCTATTAATTGTCGGTCTAACAAATCTGTCGCTCCTCGGGTTATAATTCCGTATTTAGTTTTCTTAAAGAGTGATAAGTTTGACAACCTTTTTTTTGACATCGTAAATAAGTAGTTTTTAATAAATCACCATTTGAGTCTCTTTTACGATTATTTTTTTGATATTCTTTCAACGTACCTCCACAAATAACACCATCTTTTAATTTGAAACAACTACCGACCAAGTTCTGGGAGCAAGTTTCTCTCTTGAAGATATTTATTCATTTTTGTTTATTTTAAAATAAAAAAATAAAAAGTAAAACTCGCAACGAATAGGATACTTATACGAACACAACACAGACACAATATAGACTAAAATAATATATCTAACAGTAAGTTATCATGGGTCTTGGTGGATCAGTTATCATAATGGCTATTAAGATATAATTTTGTACAACTGCTATAATATGTTATTTATCTTAATGACTCAAATGTACTTTCCTGTAATAAAATGAAATAAAATAAAAATAACTATGGTAGGTAGCATATTACACGCATACAGTGTTTTGGTAGATACCATTTTATGGGTAGGTAGCATATTAGACGAGTACCCACATTTTTACAATATTGCATATTCACTCGATTTCTCATGTAGCTATTTTCTTATTTTGGTGTAACTCAAAAACGAATAACTGTAGAAACATGAACATTTGACTGAATGTTTATACTTTCATTTTCTATACACCATACAATTTTGGAAATATTTCGACTGATTATGAGCTGTTTACGGACAGTTTCAAATTTCATTTTTTTCAGTTCATGGTTCATGAAATTATTTTATAATATTTTAAAAAAAACACATTACTGTAAAACTAATAAATTTTTTTCTTTGCTTAAAATCTAAAAAGTTAATTTAAGTATTTTTCTATTTCTGTGGCATAAACATTAGAGAACCCTCTAATGTTCATATTATTACCATAGATATAGATATATTACACAACAATGTTTACATTTATTCATAATATTATAATAATATAATAACTGTGTTTGTAAACATTGCTTGCTTTGTAAATGGCGGTCGATTTCAATGATAAGAAGGAGACGGCTATCTTGTTTTTTTGGTCTATAATCTATGGTTATCGCTGATTATAGTATTATTATGATAATATATTTTGTGCTATGTGCACGTCTTGTGGAGTAATTATTGTGCCCATTACCTATTCAAAATTTCAATTTTTCAAAGAATTTATTCATTTTTTTGATATTCAAGAGAGTTGAACTAGTCAATATTATTATTTGTAAATATTTACTCAAGTATTTACGAACAAATATGAATATAGATGGTTTACTTTTATGACGTATTGGCATAATTAATTGAAACATTGACCATGTCTGATGCCGTAGTTGTAAAGGCTAAAACCGAACGGAAGGTGTTCAGACCGTCAGCCAAAGTGCTGAACAAAATACCCGATGAGATTACCAATGACCCTGAGCTGATCGCCGCTATACAATCGTTACCACCTAACTACAACTTTGAATTGCCAAAGACAATATGGCGACTGCGTCAAATGCAAGCCAAACGTGTTGCGTTGCAAATGCCCGAAGGCCTGACCATGTTTGCTGTACAGTTGTGCGATATTATCGAAAGGTTCACAGGTGCAGACACGGTAATTATGGGCGATGTCACCTATGGTGCATGTTGTGTGGACGATTTCACAGCCAAAGCGCTCGGTGTCGACCTTTTAGTGCACTATGGCCACAGTTGTCTCATTCCTGTTGATCAAACCGAAGGGGTCAAAGTGCTATATGTTTTTGTTGACATCAAGATTGACGCTATTCACCTAATCGAAACTGTGAAATTAAACTTCACCAAACAACAGAGACTATTGTTTGTGAGCACTGTTCAGTTTGTCACCACATTACAAGGGTTGATTAATAAATTAAAAACAGATGGGTTAGTAGCTGAACATTATGATTATTGTTCTAATTGACACCTTGTAAATACACACAACATTTTTGTATATTCACAATTTTTCTATTTAGTTATTGTGTAAAAGTTCCTCAAGAAAAACCACTGTCACCGGGAGAAATTTTGGGATGTACCTCACCAAAGGTTTCAGACGCCGATTGTTTGATATATCTAGGTGATGGTCGATTCCATTTAGAATCCATAATGATAGCTAATCCCGAACTTGCAGCATACAGGTAAACAAGTACGACTAGATTTTTTAAATTTATTAAATAATGACATTTGTTTACATTTAAAATTAAATCTAAAACTATTAGGTACATACTTACTTCCCAAGCTATACTAGTTAATACAATTTGTAGTCCATCAACTATTATGAATTTAAATAAAAATATTATATACTTAATATAATTTGTAATACATGAAAATAAATATTAAGTAGGTAATTACTAAAGAGGTTAATTATAAATTGGCAATTATTATTGAATTAACTAATATAATATAAATATGCAATAAATTTATAAATTTATAAATTTATTGCAGCATAAATTATATTTTAAATAAGTTTTAAACTCTTGTACCAGGCAAGTAATACTCATAAGTCATAAGTAATTTTAAATGAATACTAAAAATATTTAACTATCTTATTAAGCTATTGTACTGATATTAAAATACTAGCAGATGTAAATTCATGTAACACTGACAGCCAAGCTATGAAACTTAAAACCAGAATAAAGACAAATTGAAAATTTTTCATCCCATATTTTTATATTATGTAGTTATAAATCAATGAGACATAGTATATTCAACAGCCACTTTTATAATATTATTTGTGATATATGCATTAATTTTAGGTATGACCCATATGAAAGAAAATTGACCAGAGAATACTATGATCATGATGTCATGAAAGATACGCGGCTGAAAGCAATCGAACGAGCTAAAGATGCTAAAACTTTCGGACTGATTTTAGGCACTCTGGGAAGACAAGGAAGTACAAAAGTTTTGGATTATTTTCATGTATGTATAATACTTGAATTTAGTTAATTATTGTTTGTAACTGTATGTAATAATAGTCAATTTGTACTATACTATGTTATTTTTAGGATCAAATGAGATCACATTTGAAAAACTCTGTGGTTATTCTCTTATCAGAAATATTTCCACAAAAGCTATCTTTTTTTGGAGACACCGTTGACGCTTGGATACAGATTGCATGCCCACGATTGTCTATCGATTGGGGCACTGCATTTGAAAAACCATTTCTGTCGCCTTATGAGGGTGCTGTAGTTATGAATCAAATTGAGTTCAATTGCAAAGAAAGTTATCCAATGGATTATTACAGTAATAACAGTTTAGGTGCTTGGACACCAAATTATCGACCAGCCAATGGTTGTTGTGGTAAAGGATGTGCAAATGGCTCAAAAAGTGATGCACAAAAAATAGGTTGTTCTAAGAATCAGTGATTGATTTGATTCTTTTCATATGCTTCACTGCATTTGTTTACTGCCTGTTTATATAAATAATTATATGTTTTGGTAGAATTTTGTTTTAATAAATTTCTGACAACAGTACTGAATGATGATTTATTGTGCATGTCCTGAAATTGATATTTAATAATATATGAAATACTTGGCGTTACGCTGTGACTGAATTACTTATCATACACATTTCACAAAATATTTTAAATAACTAAAGATGACTTATATTATTGGTCAATAAAGTTTAATTATTATAACAAATTAAAACGAATAATTCATATTGATTTTAAATTTATGTTTTCCAGACCATTCGGTTTTAATTGATTTAAATAGTAATCATCTGTAAAATCACATATATTCAAGATAACAAGAGATTGCTTACACACATTAATTTGACAAATAAGTAATTACCCTTTCCAGAATAAAAATACTCAATAAAATATTTTAGTAGATAAATAAAACATATAATAATAATTAATAAGTACGTATATAAATTTTGAAACAGAACAACTTTTAGGTAATATTACTAAAATTAATTTGGTTTGGTTGTTTGAATTCAAATAAAAACAATGTTATATAATTAAAATAATACATGTATGTAATTAAACAACAGTAAAACAATATATTATATTCATAAATTCTAGAAAGTTTAAAGCTTATTAAAAGTACGATTACAAAATATGGTTTATGTATAATGAACAAAAAATAAATTATGTTCTACGAGAAAAATAATAAATTTTAATTATAAGATAGCATTATTTTGTTAATAGTAATAAAAATTATTACATGCACAATTTGATCAATTATTACATTTTAATATTAATAAAATTTTTCTACCAGTGTCATGGTATTTTACAAACATTTCAAATCCAATACTGTTTATAATTTAGGAAATTACTAATATTTAATGATTTCTGTAAAATACATTTTACAAAACTCTATTAAAATTAATATAAATTTTGACTATATTTAATCAAATTTAAAAAAAACTAATACAATTTAAATGTGTGTAGATGGCTAATGATAAATAATTTTCATTAACTATTTTGTTATTCTGAAAATGTTGACTTCATTTATTCAACATTATTTATATTATATTATAATAAGTATATTAAATGTGCAGTATGTTTTACAATTTAATTGTTAAATAATTAATGGAAAATTCAGGTGAATATAATATGAAATTTGTAGAATTTTAATTAGTTAACTATATGCACTTGAACAATTTAATTCTAAATTAATGATTGAATATACTAATTAAAGATGTATATTTAATTTTTATTCTTACAACCAAACTATTTTAGTAAAAAATTTGTTGAGAATACACACTTGACTATCAGTATGTTACATAATGAATAGTAATGAAGTACTATTAGCAATTTACTTCCTTGTACACGTCATATGATTATTCAAAAAGTGACTATATAATTATACTGTTACATGACTTGGTCTTTAAAAACGAACATTGACAACAATTCATATCTATACATTTAAATCAGTATTTTCAATTGCCATAATATTATGTACAACAATTGAATATGATTGATTACAACAAATTATTATTATATTTTTTTTTAAGTCTGTTAAAAGTTTTACCTAAAAAACAAACAGAATAACAATAAATTATTCAGAATATATGTATATGTTTAATTGTACATCAGTTCAGCCATGTCAGACATTTTTTTAGGAATGTGTACTAGATCTTCAAAATAACTGGCCAACTCATCAATTGTTACATCATCCGTGCATGGTATGACATTAGTACACTCGTTACTATTGTTGTTATTGTTCAATGATAATTCTGATAGAAATTCATCATCGGTTGACCATTTTCGATTTAGTTGTTTACGGTTAAACCTTCGATTGACAGGTACAGGAGATGCTGCTGCATATTGTTGCTTACATCGTTCTACTCTGTTTAATTTAGGAGGCCTTAGTATGCAATCTTTTGATGGCAATTCAGTATTTTGTTTTTGAGGATATGCACAGGTTAGAGATTTCGTATTCATACAACGGCATATTACACAACCAGTTGGATATGGTTCTTTAATGTCATTATCCTTTTCCACAATGTTTCCAGGATACTTATGAGGCCTAAAAATGTAATTAATTTTCATTTAATCATATTTTATTGATACATCAACTGTATACCTAAATATTTAATTATTTTTTGATTTAATATATTTTGATTTTTGTTTAGCACCTCAATATAAACAGTAGTATTAAATTAAAACAGGATTTGATAATAGCCCAACAAACTATTTATAAATTATGTTCCTAACTCCTAAGCTATTAATGTATACATATGCAGCAACATTTTGTAAACAGGGTTGGTGGTCCGTATAACTGTTTACTTGTCCCCCCCCCCCCCCTTTTAAATATAGTTTGGCGTCACTGGTTCTGATATTAATTTTGAACACGGATTTGTAATGGTCACTGAATTGCTTATGCTTCGACAATTTCTTTTTTTTTCTTTGGAAATTTACTAACAAAATAAGTAAAAATAGATCATATTCATAATAAAAATTTAAATACATTTATATAGAATATGAAAAATATGACAGTTAATGCATAGTAAATTTAGAGGATAATGCAAATCTGCTTTCAAAATTTAAATTGGAACATCCTACTGAGCGTAGTGATTGAAGTCACTGGCAGAATTTTTTGAAAAAAAAATGTTTGCAATTTTATAACGTAATATGTAGTGACACGTGCAAACGCATATGTAAAATGACAGACATACATATCCGGTCACTATGATGCCCCTATACAATGTGATCGCTACTACGAATTACACACACCAATGTCCATTTACTTCCAACATATTCACAAGACCCATATAAAATACCCTGTTTTTACTCCTTAGAATGGATTACGCTCCAGCCCCCCAAACATTTACTTAACTAATAAAACCAATATTAAACAAAAAAAAAAAAAAAACTTAAACTTATAAGCTTTGTGGAGTTATTATTTGTAATTTGAATATAATTAAATCAATCAATAAATATACCTTGATTATTGACTAATTCAAACCTTTGACAATAATTATTGAAAATAAATGTTTCTATTTATGCATCCAATCTATTTTCTACTTTCACTAAGAAGCTGATTGAGAGGGTGCCCCCTCCCACCAGTCATAGTTTAATAATAACACTGAGGTCAAAACCATTTATTTAAATGAACCAAAGTAAACACACTAATCTGATAAAAACATATCAACATTTGTGAATTGTAATAGAAATGTATTAAGGCAATAAGTGATATACAACATAATGTTCAGCCTCATCCGACCCTCCAAACAATGTAAATAAACAAAAAACATCGAAATTTCCCGAAAATCAGCTGTACTTTTTACAATATTTACCTGGTGGGGTCAATCTCCAAATTGTCGAGACTGAAAGACAACAGATGAGTTTCGGAATCCGTCATCCCTTTTGTATTTTCTAGCAGAGTTGCCATTTTCTCATCCTGTTGAAACAAAAAACCCGTGTACACGTCAAATAAATGTCCCGATTACTGGAGTTGTCATCGTCTGGGGTACTTACGCCTGGGGTCGAAAACGCTAAACGCGCAATTTGTTTTTCTCGGCCTCTCGTTAGGGTTCACACACTCGTATCGTTTCACTCGCGTACGCGTTGTTGGAAGGACCTGAACAATCCAGTGCTCACGACAGATTACCGAATCCTGTGGATCTGATTCAATATAGGTTTGATTAAAAATTCTTCCGCGTTTGTAAACAGTAAATAATAATGACAACAGTTTTCTATACGTTGTTTTTGTGCGCACTAGCCACTAATCTTTTATTCGTCATTTAGTCATTAAATCATAATCAAAACAAACAGCACAGCCGTCAGTCTTGCCACAGAACAAAATTTAAGCGACACTGAAAAGGATCAGCTGATCGGTTTGCTTACATTTTTTTGGTTGGCCCGTGTGTGCCCATGTCCAAGGTCACGGTGCAGAGAAGATAAGGTTGATTCCGGTCGCAAATTTTCTCGGCAGTTTGGTAGTACAAATGTCTCGTGCAGGTAGCGCCACCATTCGCCCGAAGGCCGGTTTTTATATTGTGAACACATAATTGTTTTTAATGTAAAAAACCTCAAAAATTATATACATTTTTGTCGTTTTTGATACCATTACTTCAAAATTTATAATATTAACCACGTGAGAATTATTTTTAAGTCATTATTCTATTCAATCAGGTAACATTTAAACAGTTTAAATCAAGGAAGTTTTATTATATATGTACATAATATTATATTTTAAGAACTTAAGGTACACGGTTATATGAGTTTAGACTGCTACGATAATTTTTTTTGTCATTTATTTTTTTCTCGATTGGCTCTCTCTGCATTGCATTGCAAATAAAATGTTATAATATTTTTATAACTTCAATGTAATATTTTTTTTTTTAATGATTTTCATTTCTATGTACCCATTATATTTTACTATTTTAACAATTTTAACTATTCTATTCTCTATTGTAGATATTATATTTTCTCTACACCATGCTTAATATTTAATTTTTTTTCTTATTATATATCATATTATATAGGTATCTATATAAATATAATTATGATTTTTATTTGGGTATACTTGGGTCAGTAGGTATAGTAGTATATTTGAGCTTTTATTGAAAGTTTAAACTCGTACTTTATACTTATAGTACGTAGATATTACTAATTCCATGTCTGTACATATATGTGTCAATGAATAAATAGACATATAAATATCATATAATAAATATGCATTATATTTGAATCAATAAATTTGTACGATATGGCTACATACCATATAATATTATTACAATTTTTACATAATAATTGGTACATGATTCCAAAACATAAGTTTATTTTGATAATCTATACAATATAATATATTATATTGACACGCGGACTATTGACATTAAAACAACAATTAATACATTTAAATAAAATTTAAATGTAAATCTCCATTACGACTTGTATAAAAGTCGGCCTACGAGCGAAGGCGTACCCTGGTGTTAAATTCTGAACTACCAAACTGCCGCGATTTTTTGCGTCAATATTGTACCATTGAAAGATACGGGAGTGGTGTCACCTTAGACCATGAACTAAGATAAACTTTATAAACTTTAACATTGGTTTATCTTAGTTCATGCCTTTAGAGACTCCTCGAGTCCGTGAATATCATGCATAATAATCTAAGACCGTATGCATAAGAGTATTATCTACAACCGTATATGTATAACCGTGAGCATAAAATAGATAAGATAAATTTTATTATCAGCTGCTATCGCCTACGTCATGTATTATAGATGAATAATATACATTTATTTGTGTATACATTTGTGCCCCAAGACTCAAGAGCATAGAACTATAAATACGGTTCTACATATTTTTTCACAAAATAGTTGTTCCATACTCCAAAGTAAATTTGTTTAAATTTAATGATTGCAAATGGACCGTTTTGTTAATGGAAATTACACTATTACAGTACTTATTTATTAACCTATTTATGTAATGTATATATTGTATTTTAATTGGACTAATACTCTATAATATTGCTCAACCATATTCGGCACCGTTCCGATGACAAATCATGTGGGGGCTTGATTCAATGAAATTTTATTTTCTGAGTAAAAAAAGCTTGGGAATTTAATACAATAGGCTCGAGGCTCCTATACTATATTGTTACAATGACATTTGAAAAATATTAAAAATCCAGGCACAAGTGTTTAACAAGTATTTTTTATAAGTATTTAAACATCAAATCTTGACAAAATACGTAAAAATCACGAAAATGTGCAAATTATTTTGAATTAGAAATTCCTAAAAATTTTTTTTTTTAAATCCAAGATTGTACGTACTGCAGGGTAGTGACGACTGACGATATGTATGCCGTACATAGATAATATAATATATTATCTATGATGCCGTATGTGTATTAAATTGTATTGTTGTTTTGAAGTGTCTCTAATAAATGAGTTGATTGATAATTACGTCTTTTACATACTAGTTAGAGCGAAAGTACAAATATTATTATGTACTTAAATGTGCATACTCCGTCATTTATAATTTATAATTTGAAATTCTAATAACATGTTTCAAAATAGAAATGTTAAAAAGTAACCTATTTAGATGCCCAATAGTTACCAAAAAAAACAAACACTATATACATAATAATATTATATAGTTTTGAGCACAATAAGAATTAAAATAAATAAATCTTTTTTCTTCAGTTCTATTGTTAAATAATATCGATGCCCAAATTATATGTACGACCTTTAGACGTGAGGGGTAAACGGTCGATGCGCAAAGGACGTATAATCCAAAAATCGAACGATGCGCAGCTGTCTAACGAAAAGGTCAAAATTAACAATAGTGATGCGCAACCGGCTGAGTGCTCATGCAGGCGCGTGTACAAGTCACCGCCACGGCACGGTAAACAATGTATGCTCATTTGTATGCACTTGTTGTCAATCCTACCGATGGACCTGATAACCCTATAATACCTACTTCTAAAAACTGATTTGAATTCGTTATTATCATGTTTACAGTTTACTCGAGATCGATCACTGATCAGGCCGACATTTTTAAATATTTAATTTAAATTTCAAATAATCCACATATAAAAATTTTACGAGTTTAGAAACTAAATTTAAAAAAAAAAGTGGCCTGAACTCTGAAGTAGGCATATTAACGAATTCAAATCAGTTTTCAGAATTTTTATCGCGTTATCAGGTCTATCGGTATGATTGACAAAATATTGAAACATTTTGGTTGAAATAATTGACCATTTGCAATCTTATTAATAAGTAAGTAACTAAAATGGAAAAATGTACAAATTTTGTTCTGACCATAGAACACTTATTTGCTCCGACGATCATAGTCAAACATTAATACAGCTTAAGTTTAGTATTTTTCCGTGTTGCCTAAAGAATAAAGATGTACAACATTGTTAGGCACGAAAAAAAATTCAATACTAAATGTGTATGAATTCAAACCTAATAAATATTATAATTTTGGTCTGGAAAATGATATTATTGATATTAACGTATTATTCTTGACTTTTTACCTAAGTTCATATACAACGAGAGTCGAGAGATAGATCAAGTTCAATGTCCATCATTGGTATAGACGGAACTCCTATTTCAAAGAAGAACTATCAATATTTGTATTTCCGGGTACAGGGTATATTGTCTAGACTTTGAATATAGCTGAAAATTGATGTAAATACTGATTACAATTTGGTGTGTATAATTGAATAAAATATAAAAAAATTATTCATAATTTTTTAACTACTTCATGAAAACGTAAAATGTTGCCCGGCGTGTAGTATAGGCAAAATAAGTACATTACTGCGGAGTTCAATATTTTCCATAATTACATTTTAGCTCTTCGCCAAGAAAATATAATTACGCAATAACCAAAACGCATCGTTCGCCACCGCGAAAACCCAAATCCTCGATCCTCGGCACCAGTCGTATATTTACGAAGTAACCGCATTCTCTCGGTGAACGGAGTATAACTGTATAAGTATGATACATATAATTATATGAATCCGATATTGTGTACAAAGTCAAATACGAGAATAGAATAAATAATGACAGGGCAAGTATATAAGCATGTTTAAATTATAACAAAATGTATAAAAAACCATCACATTAAATTCCAAAATATTATTAAAGTGTTGTTTAAAATTAAGGACAACCGTGCGTGCTAGTATACCTACTAGGTACTAACTACTAAGTGATAGATCTGTTGGTGGGCAGTGGTGGTGATGGTGGTTTGTTCATGTGTGTGTATAAATAAGACTGGTATTATTCCTTGAAAAAGTATTATCAAATGTGGCATTTGATTTTTTTTTTTACTTATAACTCTGTTCAGCTGTATCACTGTATCAGTATTCACTGATATTCAAAAATAATATACCTACCTATATTCGTCAAGCTGAATCTGAAAGAGTACAAACAAATATAGACGACATCAATGGTAAAAACATGTTTATGCAAAACAAATAAAATGTCAAATTTCAAATGGAAGACTTTTTAATGTTTAAATTACATTATAAACTGTATGGAATATAGATAACATATTATATATTTATATCTTATAATATATTATAACTTAAAAGATGCAGGGCAATAACCTAATAACTTATATTATATAACCTACTTATAAAAAAGATTGGTAGGTAGGTTTATAGAAGGTAAAGTTTTTTAAAATATCTATATCTATATTGTGTTTTCCACTAGTTATGGATATCATATATGTAATGTGGATATTATGCTGCCTTTAAACTTATTTTCGGTCTTATATCATTGATTTTTAAGTATACTGCAGCGACAAGCGATCCTATATCGTTATTTATAGTAAATAGATTAAATATATTCTGTAGTGTAGGTAGATAGGTTAGATTCTAACCGTTATAGTCTTAGAGACCAGCTATAACCATTAACCACGTTATCATTACTATTTCAATAATTTACTTTAAAACTTACAACTCACTATTTTGTTCGATAATCGACGAGTAGTTTGATTTGTTACATTTATGCCTTCAAATTAAATAAAAATATTAACATATCATTAAATTAAATTAATTTTATAAACATATTCAACGGTGGTGGATATGATATTAAATTATATAATATTTCAGTCCATCGCAATTCACAGACAATCACAGATGCATAATATGATACCTAAATATTTAACTAGTTTTTATTGGCAGTCATGACAAGAAAAAACAATTAACCTGAAGTACACACATTCCTCTAGCAAAGCTTCCACGAAGAATTTAGGACATGCCTACTTGGTGGTGACTGGCGCTTCGTGCTCACGTTATTATATAATATTTGACCAGGATCACCAACCCCGGAATATAGATTAAGGAGAACATATCGGTGGCCCAGACAATTACATAGACGAAAATGCTGCAGCGAATGAGGCTGTTGGTCGTGTAGTGACGATCTAAGTACTCAAACAACCGCGTGGACGTCCGAAGCATACGGCGAATTAAGCACGCAACAGTCCGGAGCGCGTACATTGAGTGTGCAACAACCATGACTGTGGCGGCAAATGAAATGGCGGCCCGACAGTATTTGAAGGCCGAGGGCATGATAGCTCCGAGCAAGTTGGCCCAGAGAGCGATGTCTTTCGTGTATTTCAGCAGAGTGAACGAGCTGAAGCAGACGATGCCTAAAACGATCAGGATTATGATGAACAGGAAGGCTGCCGAAGAGTACCACATCGCCCTTTCCGATACGCCTGCACGATCGACTCTGGTAGGACGGAGGCAATAGACATGGACGAAGACACGGGTGACCCAGGCCAAGGTCATAAAGGTCTCGGTCCAGATTAAAAGCAGCTCGCACACGAAAACTTTACCGAAGAAAAATGCCGATCCAAGCCAGGCAAAACCGAGTGTCGTTGGTTGACTGTCCAACGACGACGGCAACTCAAAAAAGCAGTTCATGACTTTATTCAAATATTTGAACATCTTATGATGTATACCTACTGTGGTGTCTTTTGTCTTACTGTGCTATAGCCTATAACGATTTTTCGAAAAATGTATAAACGAGAATATTTCAATAATGCAAAATTATTTGGTTACCTATATAAAAAAATGACCTAGGTAACTACTTTAAATGTTAAATTCGTCTTGGCAACGAAACAGTAAGTTATAACTAAGTAGGTCACAATCTAGTCGGATTTTGACTGAAATAAATTATGTTATAAATTATAATACATTCCACATAAAAATATATTTATTTATCAATTTTTATATATATTATATAACTGGCTGATCCCGTGCACTTCGTTGCCCGTTAAATGTGCCAGCTCTATATGACTCAAACTTTGTTCAATTCGTTGTTTAATTTTCGGTGTGTGGTGTTCAAAATGTATCTTGACTTTTCTGTTGCCTGGAATAAAAATTCTGATTCACAACAGTGTATTATCAGGTAGGCAATCTACCTACGGTAGATCGCGGTCCCTGCAGTGCTGTTTGTACGTAAGTGTATGATTTAACTCTAAAGTATCAAAGTTATACCAAGCTTATTTTGATATAATACGGTGGATTAATATAATCAATTAATACATAATCCTAACCTAACCGTACTAAAATCCGATGAATAAAAAAGCCAAATTTAACCCTTTTTAAATTAGCTTATCTTCTTCCCAGAGATCTGCACACAAACATTAATTTCATTTGTATATAATATAGCTGATCATGCGCACTTCGTGGCCCATAAAAAATGACAAAAAAATTGTGATAGTTCAACTCCTTCTTGGTGTAACTCGCTGCAGTAAGTGCAACTCAGCCACCCTGGTAGGCAATGTGTGAAAATTCAATTTGATGCATGCCTGATCTGCCCGATTGACCAATAGCAACCAATAATAAATAAATACTATTTATATTAATTATTTCTCCTATAGCAAATAGCAACCATTTATAAATAAATATTTTCATCGTAAATCTCAAAATCCTTGTTTGAGCACTTCTATTAATTGGTCGTGGCGTGATGTTATATATAGCCTTCCTCGATGAATGGACTACCTATCCAACAAAAAAATAATTTTTCAATTCGAACCAGTAGTTCCTGAGATTAGCACGTTCAAAAACATAAACTCTACAGCTTTATATACATATTAGTATATAGATATAGATATATTTCTTCTGTCCGCGTGTATCACTATTCTCTATTCTATAACTCTTCCTAAACGACTGGACTGATTTTTATGACATTTGTTGTGCGTATTTAGAGGTCTCTGGATGATTCACATATTGTTGGTGTTCACACTCCCAGTTGGTCGAACCCGGAGAGGTGCTCAAACAGGGGTTTACGATGGAAATTATTATTGTTGGTTATAAATGGTTGCTATATTGATTATAGAAGAAATAATTAGTAGAAATTAGTATTTTTTTTTGTATATAAATGGTTGCAATTAATTACTTGGGCAGATGCGAGGTAAAAGCATCTACTAAATCGTCACGTTTTTGGTTTCGAATAAAAAAATATATTTTAAAACAAACATGAGAGTTGAATGTAAATGTGTAGCTATTGTATAGGTAGGTATTCAAAAACTACTTGACCGATTTTATTAAAAATTAAAATTGTTCTTGGAGACATCAGGAAAGTTTAAAAAGTAGTTTGAAGTACTTTGAACCACATTCGATATATCTGTACCAATAGGTGCTATATCCAATCAACCACAAATAAATTGTCCATTTTGGTCGAATTAGTACACAAAAGTGATGAAATGTTGCCTGTACTGAACTGAGGTATAGGTAGGTACATCATAACCCAAAGCTTGGCACTAACTAGTTAGAAAGTTAAAGATAAGTTAGAAAGTTACTTTTTTAGTAACTTTCTAATTCAACAAGTCAGTTTTAATTCACATTAACTTTGTTACTCAACTCAACTCAACTAGTTGAATTTAATGTTTAAAATAATCTAGTTTAACTCGATAAAAATAATAAATAACTAGTTATTTTTATGATTTTTTGAATTTCTTATTTTATTAAAATTTCTATATTCTAATGACTGATATTCCAAGAAATTAAGGTTATAAAATTTAATCAAATTATTGGTTAATAGTTGTTCAATTTAATTTTTCATCTGTCACCAATAATTTAAGTTATTTACCTACTTAAATAATAATTAATTTATGTAATTTAAATTTTAAACTAAAAAAAAAAACTAACTTCTACTCTAACTTAAGTTACTATTTTCACCTAACTAAGTTAGAAATTTGGTACATTTCAGAAACTAACATATTTTTTATATTAAAGTAACTTAACTTTAATCAGTTGAAAAAAGTGACTACCTTGCCCAGCTTTTCAGTAAAACCAAGAAACACTTGTAGAAGCTAAATTTTTTATTTTTTAATTTTTTCATGGACGAAGTCGGGTTGTACAACTAAAATTGGATGTTGGCTCGTTACTCGACTGGACCGTTTTCAATAAAAGTTATATCAACAGATTTTTTGAAACTTTGAGGATGTTTATAGCTCAATTTTTCAACTTCTATAGCCTATAGATAGCTAAAGGGTAATAAGCTTATGTAAAAAAAAACTTACTATATTACTCTATGAATACAATTTTCCACTCTCGTACGCGCATGCTCAAGTCAATATATTGATAACAATATAAAATTCACCATACAAATTTTATGACAACTTACTTATTGCTTGGACAAACTTTAAGTTAGTTAACGTTGTCTAATTTTGATTCTGAAAAAATATTTGAATTCGGCAGGTTTGTAGATTGTATGCAAAACTTTCTGTATTTAATTTTAATTATGATTTTAAAAAATCTATAATTACAAGTTTTTAATTACAGTTCACAATAATGCAAGATTTAATTTCTACAGTGTTCCATACGATCTATCGAACATTTTTGACGAATTCAATTTTTTTCTATTACAAAATCGTACAACATAAATTAACTTTAATTTTGTCAAAACTTAAGGTCTTTTGACGTCTAAACTTGACGGCAGTAATAGTAATTTGCTACAGAAAATGAAAAATTGAAATATTCATAGCTTGCCGGAACAAAACAATTTAGTTTACGTCATTGTTGGGTTAAGTTACGACATTCAAATAAGGCTGTAAACAGAATAAATCATATTACATTTTGAATATCATAAATATTTGGATTGAGTGTAAACATAAACAAATATTAAATACAAATATCATTGACAATATAGATATTAAAATATATTAAATCAGTAAATTAATTAATTAAAAATGTGTCATTTGTGTTATTTTTATTAATACATTCCCAATGAATAGGGATAATAACTTTATACTCCATTTATCTATGATTTACAATTTAATATATTAACGCACCTATGTTATGTTTATAAATACATGATTTTTACAAATATATTTACCTTGTTCATGGTATATTTTATTAGCAATATAGGTTCAGATTATTTTTTAAGATATACTACTTAACTTAAGAAAATAATAGTACATTACATATTTATTAGTGTGTATAATAATTGAAAGGTAATCATATTTATTTATAATAAACAAATGTACATTTAACAGGATCTGGGTCTAATTAATAATTTTGTTAAAGTGAGTACATTTAATTGCAATAAAAATAAGATCACAATTTTCACTAAATGAGAATATATTATAGTGAAAAGATAAAATAATGGATGTTCAATACTTCAAACTTTGTCATCTAAAAAGAAAAAGAAAACAAATTAACCATAACATAAATACACAATTTTTTTAATCAACTACGATAATAATATATGGTTCATTTAAGTATGAGATTATATTTGCTTACCGTGATACCACCATTTTGTTTTTTTTGGATTTTTGTTGCATGTTTTTATGTAAAAACTATTGTCTGGAGGTCTTTTCTGTAAATTATAAAACAAATTATTTGTGTTTTAGCTTATATTTACATATATATATATATATATATATATATAGGATATGATACATGCAATAAAGTAATCATATTGAAATTGAAATAAATAGTTCCTATTTTGTTCTAGACAAGATTATCATATTTTTTACTTTATTACTCAAGCGATGTTTATTTAAATTATCAATACAAAATAGTGGGTTAGTGGATGTCGCTCTGCTGTACAGTAGGTTACAAGTTGGTCACTGTAATGGATGGTGTTAAATTTGAATTCAATGATATAATATCATAACAAAAATGATTGTGAGCGAAAACGACCAGTCAGCCTATGATATTACCAAGTATATCTGATGATATTATAGTGAATAAAGTAATTTATATATTTACCCATTTAGGTGGAACCTTGTTTTAAATTTTAAATCCTTAACTACAAAAGTTGAACATTTTATAAATTTTTTAAGCATCGTGAAAAAACATGATTTTCTTTTGCATTTAATGTTAATTTTAAGTTAAAAAATGCATCACCCCAATATAGTGCATACATTCAACAAATAAACATTCAAATCTAGTAATGGGTAATGTGTGAAAGTGAAAACACTATTCTATAAAATTATAGGTATTCTAGCAAGGATTCACTTATTTATAAGAGGTAATGTAAAGTATATTACGTCACTATTTTAAATTAGTTAAACATTACATAATATTATTATATTATTTATGTAATTTTTGTGAAATCACCTTTTCTTTGCAGCTGCTTAGCATAGATATAATTGAAAGACAGACAGATTGAACAGATAATGCTGGTGACCAGTCATCAGTAAGAATAGATAAACAAATATGTCCATTACTATACACATGTGGATGAACTGGAATGTTTTGGCCCACAAATGTAACCTTAAAAAAAAAATAATTTTAATATTTAAATAAAATATTAAAATAAAATAAACATTTTTTTACTTCAGGCGACTCAAAGGGATAACTGGTACCAAATTTGAATTGCAACTGGAACTGTTCTCCATCATATAAAGTACCTTCAGCACCTTGCATATTTATAGTCCAACTAAAAAGTAAGATTACAAATTTAAACATTATATAGAAAATTAAATATCTATGACAGGCTTTGTACTAATGAAGTTATATAAACATTAGCTTCACCAAAAGTTATTTTAAAACAAAAATAATCCCACAATTGAAACTATTATTTAAAAAAATGTAAATACTCAAATTATAAATAGCTAGATGCCTAGATTATCAGAAAATACAAGTTTACCTACATTGTTGTGATAGTAAAATTATTTATTTATTTCTTTTACCTAACTTTTTATTTGATGAAATTACTTTCATTGATTATTAATCATAACTATGTGCCTAAGCTGATATGCATATTGATAGTCCTACTATATAGTTTAAAATATTAGATTGTAAACTAAATTAAATAATTTGAATTGTATAACATCCAAATTTATGTTACGGAACAAGTAATAAATATCATATTAATATAAAATCTAAATAATAGCCAGAAGATCCTCACAAAATATACATGCCATATAATAAATATATAGTAAAATTAGTAACAACTAATAAAACAAAAAATATTATAATTAAAAAAATTATTTTTAAATAAAAAATAATTGTGGAAACGACAAAAAGCAAAATTGTGCAGACCAGAATCAATTTGTGATGTTAGCTATTAAATTTAATTGCCCTATTATAATAATCAAAGACCTGTGTATTTACATCGGTTTTAAATGATATTTCAAGTTTTAACCGATTAATAAGAAATTTTAAATTGCAATATCTTGCATACCTATAACTTACTTATGAATTTAAATATCTTAAAAAAATCAACGAACAAATACAGATTAAGTTCTTATCTTTAAGTTTGATAATAGGTCAATTAAATCTAGGTATTCACACGTAGGGAGACGTTTGCAAGACAAAACCATGTTTAATTTTAAGATAACAATTTATTTTGAGTCAACTAATATTAAAAAACATTGGTTATGTCTTAAGAGTGAAACCACCTTACAGCTAATAGCACAAAATTAGTTCTGCCGAACGCAAATTTCCTATGTTATATGTTCGTAAGATGGAGATAATACATGTGAATATGACATCCTCTTAAGATATTATTATATTAATAATATTATCACAGGATTCATAAAATATAAATATATTATATAATTATATACTATATTACACATGTTGCATCAAATAAAAATTGTTTAAGCCAACACACAAGCAAAGGTTAATTTTGTACTAACACATTGAGATTTTGTTCAGCTTGGTCAACATCTACAACCATTCCTGGAGGAGGTTCTTTAACGAGCGATATCAATTCTTTGTGGAGTCTTTTCTATGTATAAATAAAAAAATTATCAAACAATATTTTACAAAAAATATGTAATTGTAACAATAATGTATAAGCAGATGGGTACATACTTCGGACGGAGTTTTACCAGCCATTTTATGACGATCTCCGGCAACAAAACTGATATTTTATATTATTTTTAAATCTGTGTAGTATTCATCGTGTGATCAATAATTAATTATTGTGTTGTTGTATCAATGAGAACATGGAATACATATTGGCCATTAAGTAAAACGGAGAAGCAAATAACTAATGCCCAAGAACACGATCTATAAACGGTTGACCGAAAATTGTCGTCACATAAATAATTAATAATGACAAAAATAATAGTGCACTAAAACCATATCTTCTAATTAGTTGAGTATTTGAAAAAATGAGTCTATTAACTATTTCGCTTCGGAAAACAACAAAAGGTCTTGTTGTCTCTTATCATTAACATATTAGTACAGTAAGTTGTGTGTCGGACGACACGCCAGCAGCTGACGGTTTTCGCAATGGAAGAATAAAACGGTTCTAAATAAAATTGTATTAAATATACCAGACAGCTTGCATGAGCCATGACCACGATTTAAGATATTTAAGGTATATCTTAAATCGTGGCCATGACTAAAGATATTATAATATTGTAGTTTCAAAAAGGTCGTAGCTTACTTCAAAATAATAATGATCAATAAATGCCTACGTGGTGCCCTAGATAATAATCATACCTTTGAGGCAGGGGCGCTCTGGGGATCATATAATTTATTAGTCGGTAGGTATTAGGTAAGTTTATTTAGTTTATTATAATGTTATTTATATATAAAGATCAGAATGTTGTTGCAAATTGCCATTGCATATTGTATGCATACCTACTAAAATACCTTTAAAATATATTTAGTATATTAGAAAATAATAATATTTAGTGGTTAATTTTATTGGTGTTTAACCCCTTAAGTTTCCACAGTTTTCTCCAAAGCTTTGAGTAAAGTTTTATTAGATTATTTATACATGCAAATATACAATACTTAGCTGGTACCTTAAATGCTGGTATACCCTTCCACGTCTTGGAAAATCAAACATTAACGCCATATTTTTATATCAACACATAATAATAATCGTAACCAAAATATTTATGTTACTTAATATAATTAATAAAATAATACTAGCAATAAATACTTATTAGAATTATTAGTTATTGATTTTTAGATACTATGCACATTGTACATTAATATAATTGTACATAAATTCATTAATTTCACTAATCATGGGACAACTTTTCAATGTGAGAATCTAGAAAACTTTTTGATATGATTTAGCAAAATCTCATTGATCTTATTAATTTATTTATATTAACACCACCTATTTAGCTGAGTTGTCTAGAACATCTAGGTAAATTCATCTCGATTATCTCACAGCTTTCATATTCTAAAACCGTAAAAACATGCATTTTTACGTAATTTCAAGTAGTTTGATCGATTTCACTTTTCCATAACAACCCCCCAGAAGGTACCTAATAGTAGAAAAATAAATTACTACTTATTGTAACATATTATTATACTTCTTATGCGTGCGCACAGCCGCACAGGTGAATCGAATATTTCCCGTGTACACGTATAACATTATTTATATAATATAGACATAATTTCTCGATTATGAGACTGCGAACCTCCCTACACGTTACTCAAAGCCATTGTTTTATATTATTTATTATACTTTATCATATTATTTACTTATTGTATATAATGTACAGATTGTAAATCCTCAATAAATGCCATTATTTAAAAAAAAAAAAAACCTAATTTATTATTCGTTATGACGGGCCCTCTATTGGAGACGAGGGTGAAAAACGACGATGTTTAAGTATTCATGCATTGCGTGCTCAAAAATAAAATATGCGTCTCCGGTCTGCATCACCCGAGTACCTATAGCAGATTGTCCGTGGTAATAAATATTTGTTTTAAGTCAGAAAAGTAAATCCAAACTTCAAAAAAAAAAAATTACGTAAACCAACTTACATAAACGTTGACACTTCCGGTTAACTATGTATAGGTGTGCTAGTGCTACACCGACGCCGAAGAAATACCCTTCTTCGTCCGTCTTCATCACGTTTGAACTGGAATTATTGAGATATTTTATGAACAAAATACTGTTAAACAACTTGTCCGTTTATTGATGTCTTTTTTTTTTGTCCATCGAAATTATTAGAATCCATGATAGAAATAATAATTACTTCTATAATGTAAAATGTTAGAACCGTTAATTGTCTCAAACGAATGACTACGATTGGCGTTTACCATGGATGAATGGATGATGGATATCATAATATGATAAATCCATATACGATATTTCAGTATACCATATATTATGTATAAGGTCTATGGTAATCATATGCTCTTTTCTAGAACTCTTTGTGAACTTATTTTTTAGAAATACCTAAATCTGCAACATTTCATCCAAATGTAGAAAAGCACTAGTTATATTATAAATTATTAATAAATTATAAATAAAATGAAATATTTCATACCCTATACTTAGGGTATAAACTACCAAAAAAAATCTTTGTAAATACTAATTAAAATGAGGGTATACAAAATATGAACAATAAACATGGGTAAATAATATTTTAGATATATTGTTTTAAATACTCCACGCAAACATAAATAAAATAAAATATGTCATATCTAAATCTAGGGTATAAACTACGCTTTATCTTTGTAAATACTTATTAAAATGAGGGTATATACAAAATTGAAAATATGGCATAAAACCAATCGATTTTACAAATTTTTTTTTTCCAAAATGTGTATTTTAGGTTGCTTTGTAAGTATGTAAAAAAACAATCCCGGACGAACTTCGTTTTGAAGTTATTGATGAAAAACGATAATCGATTTTTTTGTCCGAGCGCAGTGCAGTGAGCGAGTGGCAACGCTAGCAGATTATGTGTTTTTTAACAACTTTGTTTAATTCCGAGTACTGCCCAATTATAGTAAGTCGGGTATATTTTCGATTTTTTTGTTCGAGCGATATTCAATTATAACTATTTTTTTAAAAAAAGATGCGCGTTATACGACAAAAATGTAGTTTTTGAAGTTTTTCATGAATAATTTCAAAACGAAGTTTGTCCGGGCTTTTTTTTTACATTCTTACAAAGCACCTTGAAACAGACATTTTGAAAAAAAAAATTTTTAAAAATCGAAAATGTGTTAAAACAGAATCGTTCCCAAAATATAAACAATAAACATTAATAATATTAGGTATATACTATATTATATTGTTATTTGTTTTAAAAAATTCTCACAAACGTAAAGTGTTGCTCGGCGTATAGTATAGGCAAAGTAGATACGACATTATCGTCCATAATTATTTACATTTTTTGGCTCATCGCAACTCCGTTTGCCTATAGAGCACGGTCTTAGAAGATATCCCTATATTCTAAGACCGTGGCCGAGAGTATGTAATTGCCACGATTTAAGATATTTAAATTTTAAGGTATATCTTAAATCGTGGTAATTGCAGACAAACCAAAACACGTCGTATCACTCCGCACTCGTACACAGCCGCAATCAGCCAAAACCCCACTGCCAAGTGCTAAGCAACAATCAGATGCACCAAGTAACCAAAACACATTATCTTAGCGAGTTCTTCAAACCGAACGTAATTCGGTCGTTCACGGACAACCGCACAAGTCATCTATAATTTGGATGTTCGAATCATGAATTTAGTTATCTTAGTGGTTGCATGTCATTTGCGTCCCCTAAGATTGTTGATAAGAATTTCCAATATTATACGACAGGTATATTGCGTCCCACACTCTCACAATATGCTCGGACATGCTCACACGCTCTTATTTACTGACGGGTTGATTGCGTCTCGAACAATAATTTCGGTTTGATTAAACAAGTAGCGCGATGGACTATCGAGAACGCTCGAAATCGAAAAATTTAATAATCCCCCTGTATAAGTGACATGTAAGTATATGTATTTCATATTCTGGTATTAAAATTTAAAAGTCAAAATACTCATATTATATCACTACAGAATCACTAATAAAAGTATTACTTATAGTGCACAATGCACGGATTTAAAAAATGATTATTACATACGATACCTTTAGCATTTCTTTTATTACCCCATAAAAAAAACAAATTCTTATATGGAAGTTTTTAATTATACAAACAGGCGCGGACTGGTAAAATAGGGCACGGGATGCTACACAATTTAAACGGCAAATAACATAAATTGTTGGGGCGAATTTAATACATGTAGATTATTTATAAAATATTAATATATTTTATTTTGTTTTGAAAAAATATTGAATATACGTTAAACACGTAAATAAGTACCAAGTTACAACAAACTTTCAATCAAAGTTGTACAATATTATAGATTACTAGTAATCGTAAGTTGGTAACAATCTGCTGTTCATTAGGTGTCTAGAGTCTTTAAATATATAATAAATAATATTAGGCAAATATATTTTAGGGCAAGGGATGCTGTAGCATCCCAGCATCCCAGCCAGTCCGCGCCTGTATACAAATGAGAAATATTTGACTAGTATTAGCCTTCACAGCGGCACATTTAAGAATTATTATAGGGAGGGGATGAGCCATTGAATAGTATACGCATGGCTAAATATACTTAGCCATGAGTATACGTAAAAGGAATCTTTTATAGGTCTCTGGTTGTAAGCCTAGTTGTAAAATTATATCGTTACGAAATTATCGTCTGGTAGACAAATTACACGTCAATAAATACGACAGGTTAAGTTGCCTCCGGACCACTCGGATACCTGTGGTATAGTTCTCCCGGAGTGTGATAAGGACTGTGATAAAAAATTATATTTCCTATGATATCAGCTATTTAGCTATAATCGTGATAAAAACCAAAACCAATTTGTGGACCGGTTTCCAAACTACTCATAAATCATAATTCATATTTCGTTCTGACTTACTCAGAGTTCAACCAACATTTTTCTAATATAAAAGTAATTTTTGTATTTCGTTTAAAACAACTCTGCTCGTAACTCGTTATGGCTGTACGAATACTTTTCAAAAATGCCATGCTTAGAAGTGGAATTTCTTTACGACTAAACGTAAGTGGCTTTAAAATATTTCAACAATCACTAATTAGGATACAAATACCTAATTAATGATTGTGTTTAAAACTGTTGTGTACAAAGTTCAGTAAAAAAATTGTAAAATTTCTGTAACCAATTAATTTTTGAATTACTTATATTATAAGTAATTTTCTCATGAATCACGAAGAGTTACTAAATAATAAGGAAAGTTTTTAAACAAAGCTTTGCCATTTTAAGTGCCCCAAAGCATCAAATTATTATTGAAATCAAATAATAAAGCTTATCAGTTATCTACCTACCTTCATCACCAGTAATATACATTTTAAATCGGATAATTGAAATTAATTTTTTCGTAATTTGTCAGTAGTTTTTCCTGTGGCATTAAATAATTATTGAGAAAATCAAAAAATGACCTCCCTAAAGCACCATCTTGATCCAATTTGCTAAAAGATAAGGCACTATATGTTGAAACCAAAGCACTCCATCTGGTAAAAATTTTGTATACAGGATATAAAAAAAATAAAAAATATAAACACTATTGTAAAACCACTAGCTTCCTCGCTCCGCTCAGATTCTAAAACTAATTATAGCTTATTATGGAAATGTAATAATATTTTTTTTTGGATACATGCTTCTGTGCACCATAGTACAATGCACCACGACTGGCATTACCAGATAAAACTGACTAACATAATACAATTTATTGAGAGTATAATTTTATAAATGTTAGTTAGGATTATGTTATATAAGTTATTAAAATGTATATTACAATAATAAATTGTTTTGATCATTTTTTTCAATTTATTATCATTGATGTTGTATAGAGTTTAATATACAAACGTGATTCATCGTACCGTTCAAGCCCAATAGCTCAAGACCCATCGTGTTATGCCAAATATGAAGTATCATCTTCACCAGAAGAATGGAAATTTGTAGAGAGACTACTTCCGTTGACTTCCATACCATTACCTTCTGACAGGAAAGATTTGCCATCAGGATGGAAGCCACAGACAGGTAAATAACATATACAATGTGTTAATTATAATATATATATATACAGGGTGTATCTTATGTTATTGTACGCCGGATTTTCTAACAATTATGGAACGATAATATGGAATTTTGTTAAAACGAAAAAAGACATGTTTCTTTATTTATAACAGGCAATTTTGTTATAACAATTTTTAAATTTTTAAACGCGCAGGTATACCAACTATGGTCCTCTAAAGTTTAGTAAAATATGGATTAATACTTTAAATTAAAATGATTGGTATAGGTTTAATTTACAAAAGCTAAATAATTTTTTCTTATAACTTCCTTTTATACACTTAAATAGTTGAGAATCGGTAATCTAATGACACGTTCAAAAAAAAAAAAAAGGTGGGTAAGTGGATGTTGCTCTGCTGTACAGTGGTTACAAGTTGGTCACTTTAATGGATGGTGTTAAATTTGAATTCAATGATGTAATATCATTGTATAAGAAAAAACGATTCTGAGCGAAAACGGTCAGACAGCCTATTACTATTTACTAATTATATTTGACGATATTATTGTGAATAAAGTAATTTATATATTTACCTTTTTACGTGGAACTTTGTTTTAAATTTTAAATCCTTAACTATAAAAGTTAAATCATTTTATAAATTTTTAACTACAAAATAATTATTAAATTTTAAGTTTGATAAATTTTGTCAATATTTGAACTTTAAATGCTTGTAAATAAAAACTGTGACTAAGGATTTTTAATATTTTTCAAATATCATTGTAACAATATAGTAGGAGCCTTGTATTAAATTTTCAAGCTTTTTTGACCAACAAATAAAATTTATTGACTTTCATAGAAAAAAAGACTAATAAAATTGGAAACAGACAATGTTCCTAAACAGTTCAAAACAAATCAAAATATTTTGAAAATTTTATCGTGTATAGAAAAAGGAAATATAAACGACCAGTGAAAATTTAATGTCTATACGTTAATTTGTCAAAAACTGATTTTGCTTAAAAATACCCATTTTTCCTTAATTTTTATGTTGTTTTTCCCTGCGCTTTTGAAAACTATTGAGAATTTTAAAATTTGATCTCCCGAATGCATCAACTAGATTCACTTTCCCATCAAACAAGATACTGTTGAAGAAAATCGAAGCAGTTTTACTGCCCTAAACCGTGATGACAGACACAAAAAATAACACACACCATTGTAAAATCAATACATGATGAGTTCCACTCAGAATTTAAAATAACATCAACAAAATTGTTGTTAAACATAGTTAATTATTTTTATTTTAACATAAGATCATAAAAATCAGTATTATTATTTTAATTTATTATTATGATCGTAATTAATTACTTAAAATTTTTTTCATCACAGTTCCTTTTCTTACAATTACATAAATTTGGATTCTTTATTAGGTTTTTAAGGTTATAATGGTAAATTGGTAAATGGTATTCGTTTGTTGATATTTTAATATGTCTTAGTTACCTATGAATGGGGGTTAAAAAAAATTGTGTAATGAAAAAAGTGCAATGTTTTGTAGTGGTATAAGCTTAAAATTTAAACCAAAGGTTCGAAAAGTAACTATGATGAAAAAAGAGTAAAGTAATTAATTACGATTGTAATAATAAATAAAAATAAGGAACTATGTTTAACAATTTTGTTTGTTTTTTTTTTTTTTTGAGCGTTTCATTAGATTACTGATTCAACTATTTAAGTGTATTAAAAGAAGTTATAAGAAAAAATTATTTAACTCTTGTAAATCAAACATATACCAATTATTTCAATTAAAAGTATTAATTGCATATTTTACTAATCTTTAGAGGACCATAGTTAATAAACAGCGAACCAAAATTGATGATTTGACTATAAACATTTTCAGAAAAAAAAAGCTTTACCATAATCCATTAAAAAATAAAGTTGATTATTCTATTGGTACACCTGCACGTTTAAAAATTTTGAAATTGTTATAAAAAAATTGCCAGTTATAAATGAAGAAACACGTCTTTTTTTCGTTTTGACGAAATTCCATATTATCGTTCCATAATCATTAAAAAAAAAAAACCCTGCGTACAATGACATAAGATATACCCTGTATATATATACGTCATATACTCTGTGGTAATTATAACAGAAAATACTGATCTTAAAAATTATAAAAATGTTTGTAAATATTTTTTTAAACATAAATAATGTTTTGATATTACCAAATTATATAAAAATAAAGTAGATGCAAGTATTGATAAAAGATTATACTTCTCTGAACTTTATACTTAAATGTAAAAAAATAAATGAATATAATAAAATAAATAAAAGTTACATATTTTTATGATTATTTGTGGTTTTACAGCAACATTTGGAAAATATCCTTACTTTGTCCATCGTACTCGAAATCATATGCTGCCTGTGTATCTTAAAGTTTCTATGAGAGGAACAAGACGCATAACTCAAATAAACAATGTAGATGGTAACATATGGATATTAGAAGAAGCCATAAAGAAATACTTGACAAGAGTATACGGAGATAAGAAAATAATTGCTACTAAAGTACATGAAGTATGTGGTCATTTATGTATTCACGGAGATCATGTATCTAGAGTTAATGAGTGGTTACTAAAGAAAGGTTTGTAAAGAAAATAATAGAATATATACAAAAAAAAAAATGTAATATAAAAATGAACTTACAATAAAATATATGTAAAAATAAACTAAAATTGCACTTTGACTTAACATATTGTTAAATTATTTATGACTATACATTAAAATTAAAAAAAATCAGATAACATAATACAAGAAACACAAATATAGGAAGTAGAAAATAGTTACTAGTTACTGTTAATACTGAATTACCATATGAGCGAACAAATCTAATAGTACGAGAACATTATATAACAGTGGTGTGTGTAGGACAACTCATTAAAAAGCTAACACTTGGGCAGTAATCTGATATGGTTGTGTAAAATAAATATGAAATTATAATAATGGTTAAAGTATTTAAGGAAACACAAATAAACTATGATGGATGGCAATGATATAGAATTCTTACTTTATAACTCAAAATAGTAAACTAATGTAGTTTATGCCAAAAATTAAAATAGAATTTAAGGGTTTAGAATAATTTGTTGTATAACGTGTCTAGTGTTGATCTTCGTCAAAAACAAGTTCAACATGCCACTGTTTAGTAATACTGTTAATGTAGATAGTAAATTAAAATTTTAGTTGAAATCAAACACAGATCACAATTATTTATGGGTACGCTAAAAACTTAATTCTATAATTGTATAAATATAAATTCTTAATCTAAATCACATAAGTACCCTGTATAACTAAAAACAATGTAAAAAAAAATAATAAAAAAAATAGTTAACAAACAAATTAAGAGCAATTATTAAAAAAATCAATGCTGATAATTGTACACAAAAGATTATACAATTATAATAAAATATTTATAAAAAAAAAAGTTTACTGTGTAATAAAAGTATACACAAAATAATCCTTCAGATAAATAAAACTGAATTGTTATAATTATAAAAGTATCTTATCAATGAGCAATTTATTGGCAGGACTTTGCTTTCAGTCTTGTAGATTTCCATCTTATCTGTGTTTATAAAACCGCCCCTTCAGTCTGACAGATGAACACCGTTCTTCAATTGAAAACAACATTGTATTCAGCAATGGTTTCTAGACATTAACTTATTTTACTTCAAACATAGTTTTCATCTTTTGCGTCTTTAGAATGCCATGTCCTTGGAGTGTCTGTAGGTAAGGGCATAGCTCGCCTGGGCAATGAATTAATTTCATTTTCAGAACAATTGTTATTATGATTTGCCAAATAAGAGATCTCTATAGCATTCTAAAAATAATACAATTTTATAATTAAATAAAAATTTGAAATTCATAAAACAAAAAATTACTTTAGCATCAGGAGCAAGTGGATTACTAGTAATGTTAATCGGATGGATCACATATCCATTGGGTGGATGAGTATGCCCATGCGTATTCTCAGAGGCCATTGGCAAAGTGCATCCATTAATCATTTTACCATTTTTCAGGGCAAACCCATTCATTGATAATGGCTCTAGCCCCGATACTGCTTCAGAACTCTTGTTGAGTTCTAGAAATTAAACATAAAATAGCAATGCATTGTAACAATCTTAGTTAGAAGTTTTTACGAAAAAAGAATAATTTACCTGGAGAATTAGAGTGTGATGACAACCGTTTACTGTATATGCATACGGTAAAAAATATAAGTAGTACAATAGCTCCAATTACAGCAGTAACTGCAACAAGCAAAACGTAGAGTGACTTCACCCCACCGATTGTTGAATATACATTATTATTATTTGCATTATTATCGGGTATGTTGTCAGTCCACTTTGGAGTATCTGTACTTGTCTTAGGTTCTCCTAAAAAATTAATTTTTGTTATGTTAAATAATATTATAGGGTGCCAATATAAGATACAACTAAAAAAATCAATATATATGGTGAATCAATATGTATGCATTTAAAGTTACTATTTTTAATCTAAGGTATATTGGGTACATACCAAATGTTTTGTGTGTGAGTATGGTGCTAAAATTGGAAGCTTCGTGTACAGTAAAACTTTGTAATTTTAAATCGTATGAAGTATCTGGAGTTAAATGTGTAACAACAAAGACACGGGTATCTTGGCCATCTACAATGGCTTTAGTGTAATCCCCTGCAGTACTAGTAGCTCGATAATATACATAGAACCCTTGAACTGGAGCTAATACAGAATTCAGGTACTAAAAATAAACCATAATGTTTTAATAAAGATGTTTGAAATAAACATATTATACATTTTCAAATATAATATACTACATACCTCCCATTCTAATGATATAGAAGTACTATCAACGGCTTTGGCTGATACTAAAGTTGGCGGTATTAAAGATCTGTTAGGTGGTCCTTTACTCAAAAAGAAATGTTTTGAAGTTGGACCAGATTTATTATCATCATTTGAGTATACTGCGGCTACTTTAAACCTGAAACATAATGAAGATTAATGATATTAAAAATATTCCATCATGCATTAGTTATATATTTAATTTAATAGAATTACAATATTAAACTCAACTTCTAAAACTGTAATGGTATAATAAGTAAAACTCACCATTTATAATTATAAAATAACTTAGCTTATGCTAAAACTATGTTTAGATAATAATGTATTAAAATATAATAATTAAGTCTTAAACAAAAATGTAATTTGCTGAAACATTGAATGTTTGTTGACAAACTACTTTATTTAAATTTATTACAAAAATATAGTTTGTTATACAGTTATATAGTTATATAGTTTGTATAAGTAAATCTATAAACCCAATGTTATATTGAATACTTACACATAATCGTGATCAGGTAATAACTTGTCCACTTGATAACATCGAATATGCATTTGTATATCATCACTGCTTGTATTCCAACTACCACCAACTTGTTTGTATTGCAATTTAAAAAATCGAATTTGCAGTCCATCATTTGGTGGAACAAACCATCGTACCATCACTGAATTTTCTGTTAGCCTGGTTACATTTGGTTGCGAAGGAGGAACCATCTCTATCAAAATATAAAGTATTGCGCATTTAAAACAATAAATTACATACATAGTCAGTCTAGTCTACACAATTTTTTATAGTTTAACATACCATTTCCTTTTTTTTTTCTATCTTTCTTTCTACCCTTTCCTTTATGGTTTCTGTCTTTCCTGTCTCGTTGAGGAGACCGTGTTGTAGAATCTAATAAAAATATAGTTTCAATTTCTATTTTCAATAGAACAAATAACAATACACCCATAATCCATTTGTGATTTTTAGTTTTTTGTCAATTGAATTTGCAGGATAAACAAAACAACATTTGTCATATTGAAAATTAAACAGTGTACAGCAATGATGGATGTATCAAAATATAGAGACAAAGGCCAGTTTTGCCTTATAAAATCTAAAGGTAAGATTATTATCTAGACAACCTCATGTACTTTTCATTATATTTTAATTTTAAAGCGAGCTATGAGTATTTTAAAATTGTAAATCGTTTATATATCTTAAAAAGTACTCATAATTCACTTAAAAATTAAAATATAATAAAAAGACCATGAGATTGTCTAGATAATAATCTTACCTTAAGATTTTATAAGAGGTCAATTTACTCTTATTTTTAAACTAACGGAGCTACATGTGTTCTGCTGAGCGTAGAATTAGCTATATTACGCACTTGTAAGACGGAGACAACACATGCAGGTATCACATCCTCTTAAGGAAAGTATTAAGCGTTTTGAACCTCTCCCCCTCTCACCAATGTGCTACTAACTAGATCAAATTTGCTACCACTAACCACTCAGAAAGTTGAATATTATACCAAATTTTCTGAAAAATGTGTTTACAGACAATAAAATAAAAACAATGTACCATTGAAAAATTAATACATTCCTTGTTCTGCTCAAAATCTAAAATAGGTAAGAAACAAAATATTTTCATGCATGGGAAATGTTGTTTTTTATACCTAAGCAAACTTGTAATTATTTAATGTTTATATTACTGCACAGTATATAATTTTCAATATTCTAAAGACAATCTGGTCTATTTATGCAAAAAAAATAAAATAACAGAACATCCTTTTAGACTTATTGAAATCACCTTCATAATAATGTTGTTGAGAAGTAAGTTGTGTAATTTGTTTTGGATTGACTTGAATCATAGCAGCCCAATATGAACATCCTAAGATATTACATGCAAAACATTGAATAAATCCGGCATGATACTTGTGAGTGTTGTTTAAAGTCAAAATGCTTCCTAAATTAAACCATGTTTTAATCATTTTATTAAAATATATTATAATTGTTTAGTCATTACTCATTAATAGCTAACCTTTAATAAGTATATTTGTATCATTAACCGGTTTCCCATTAAGGTACCAAATAATTTTGGGAGGTGGTGTTCCCATTGCTTCACATTTTAATGTCTCAGAACTGCCTTCATTTATTACCACAGATTCACTGGGACCATTTTTCACATAAGGCATCTCTAGAATATAAACAAAAACATTTGATACATTAAAATATGTATCGCTAGAATTTGTTAAGTTATAAAGTTACTAAACAATATTTACCTTGAACTTGAAGTGTTATAGAATGAGTGATTTTTCCATGACTATTTTCAGCAATACAATCGTATACACCAGAATCTTCAATACTAAGATTACGTATAGTTAACAAACCCGATTCAATATTAGTTTTGTTATCATGCATGAGTATATTTTTATGAACTCCAAGCCATTTAACTGTAGGCACTGGTTCACCGTATGGAGCACATTCAATACTGACATTTGAATCTAAAATTATTAAAATGGTTAAAAACATAATTTAAATGGTTTTTAAAATTTCAAAAATCTTTAAAAGAAAATATACACAGTATGTTTTATATTGTTACATAAAATAATATATTTAATATAATAAATATATGGAATGTACATTGTACATATATAATTAACCAATAATTATTGTTGAAAATAAATATTTACTTTTTTGAGCAACATATAAAGATGGTGGTTTACTTATAAACCTTGGTGATAGTGCCGCATGACTTGAACGAACATCCAAGTATAAAGACATAGATAAATTTATTACTTGGGATAAAATATTGTTAGTTGCTGAACAAGTATAGTGACCAGTTTGTTCAGATTGGATATTTTTCAATAGTACTGATCCAGCTGAAGATACTGGAGTAGTCCTGAGTAATGGTTGACCATTTTTATAATACTGAATTAAAGCAGGTGGATCGCTTTGAATAGGTTTTCCACAGTTTAAAGCAACTGTATTCCCTGCAGTAATTTTAAATTTATCGTCACTTGATGATAATGAACGATTGTCAAATTCCTTCAGCGTAGCCAAACTCAATGTTGCTGCTGTGGATGCCAAAGAAGATGCACCAATGGTAGCCACACATTGATAATCACCAGTTTCTGCAATACTTTCTACTTTAACAACAAGTCTACTATTACTGTTGGTATGTACTGGAGCTGGATGTATGAAATCCTTTGAGTTGTGCAACCATTTTATGTTGTCTACATTGATATTAAGAGTGCAGTCAAACACTACTTCATCATGAAGTGGTGCTACCAATGATTCGGGTGACCGTGTAAAATAGATTCCAATTGCTAAAAACAATAAGTCATTAATAGATCAATAAATATAACTTATTGCAATGTACTTGACAAAAGTGTAAAAAAAAATATCAAAACAAAATTTACTGAATAAAAATTAATTATAATCATACCTGAAGTATTTCTTGAAAATTCTAAAATAATTAAAATTGGGATTAAAATCTCCCAATAGATCATTGTGATTATTGACTTGCGTAGTTTACTTCATTACTGTTCCTGAAACAAAATAAAGTACTCGTTAATTGAAACATATTAAGATTTGTTTTATCTGATTTAATTATTATTGTGGATACTAACATAAAGTTATTTACAGAATCGTTATTTATTAAACTAACTTATTATTAAAAACTAAATTTAAAAAAATAATAGAATGGAATGCTAATGTTATACTTAATAGATTAAAAAATCTAAAAATGTCGGTTAATAAATTGCAGGTTTTTAGTGTCCAAAATTGTTAACTTCTCAAAAAATGTTAAAACCAGTTTTATTACATTTTTATTTAACTGAGAAAGATATACATGGTAAATATAGTAGTTTTATATTGCATTTCCATGTTAATTTGTTTAACACATTATGTGTGTTATTAATTTAGACATTAGCATAAGCCATAATATGGTACACAAAATATTGTTAAAATTTAATTAAATTATAGAAATACCGTATGACTTTTACAATTTTTAAATGCAAATTGAATGCTTTCGTCAAGTATATAATTTGATAATATTTTTTTCTATCTTATTACAAACTATAAGCACCTGTATTTATCAAGGTCGTGAAACAGGAATATCGCGTTCTTCGCATTGGTAGTTTTATTTGGTAGATTAAATAAATCACATTGGGCAGCAATTTATTATAAAATCCAGCACACTAAAACGTGTTTTTGCACGCTATTACAAATACTACTAATGAGACAAAAATCCATTTTTCTTTCCTTTAAGATCGAGAGTATTCATGAATTTCTTTTTAATGTAAGATATCTTTACACACGGAAAATATATCGAATACAAGTTATAGTTAAATAAATAGTTTTTAACTGAAAATCATCACTTATAGACAAAATAAATACACAAATATAGATTTAATTTGATCTTGATAATATTATTCAAATTTCAATTAGGTAGGTAGACTAAACATTATTTTTCCATCAGAAAATAATACCTATTGTCTACTTTTTTCTTTTTCTATAGTTTCTATAGTTGTTATGAGATATATTATATTGTTATAGTAATGGAAAAATAACAAACCCCTATGGACTATAAGTTATAAAACCGGTAGGAAATAAGGGCTTCATAGGTGTCAAATTTCAAACAATGGATTTATCATTGCGAATTTAATAGAACAATTATATAGGGGTACTATGTATTAAATTTATATGCTTCTGGCGCCACCCAGAAGCCGGTCTATCCGTATTTTTTTCCTAATAACAATGAATTATTATGCAGGCAGTGGTGTTGGTGTAGCCAGAACTTTGAATGGAGGAGGTGGCATGGCCAATATGAAATACTCAATAGTAAACAAATTACTATTCATACTAAGTTTTTTACATCTTTAATTATAAAAATAATAATAATAAATAATTTAAATTTTAGATTTTGAGCGGAGCGAAGAATGTATATTGGTTTACATAATTCGCGAATTTTTTTTTTGTGTCAAACGAAGAAATGGGGAACAGTAAAAAGTACGGTTGCTTGTAGCAAATTGGATCTAATTAAATTAGAAGGTTTAGGAAGGAAAAACCATAAAATGTTCGCAGTACTTTACAAAGTACCTAGAAAATTAATTGAAAATAATAAAATAAAAAATTGGTGAAAGCTGGACATTTTTGTAAAACCTTTGGTATATAATACCTACGTCAATGCAATTTTTAGTCACTGACATTTTCGAATTCTTTAAGTTTTTTCCATACGGAGTTCTTTGCAAGTTTTTTTACAAAAACCTAAAAATGTAAAATACAAATAACATTTTTTATAGACATTTCGACAAAACTGAATAATGTATAAACGAAAAATAACGTTTTTATTATTTTGTTGTAAGATTAGTATATTGTGTGGCAAGGACTGAAATTGCCTTCCCGCACGAGCCACACATACTATTTTATCAACGCCTCAGCGTTCTTTGAACGCGCCATGACGGCAAAGGTTATTCAGGCTAGGATCTATGCAACAACCAGACTATTCTACGAAAACAATATTTCATGAAAGAAACGATTTGTTTTTATTTATTATAAGCGTCATGCATAGAGGTTATAATATGAATATAAGATGTAACCAAAAGTTTATGTTTTATGAGGACTGTATAGTTAGGTCTTTAGTGTCTGTTCAGACGATACGCGTGATATCTGAGCTCAGTACTCTTGGGGAATTCCACTTTACTGCCCGGTACTTTTGGGGATTCCCACTTTACCACCCGCTGGACGGAAAAACGTCGCTTTCCAACGCTTCAACCGTCATCGAAAACTTAACTTTCGGTGCAGGCGTGACAAAAAAATATTATTATAGAAGAGACTTGAACTGAGCTCCTCTAAAATAAGTGCCTACGTATTTACTTACTATATGTCTAAACATATATTCAAAATATTTAGATTAATTTTAAGCTACCATGAACCTATATTATATTATATGTGATATTTTTTTCCAAGAATTTAATCCAAACTACCGTATTATTAATTGAAAAATAAATTACTTATAGGAGTATAAATACATATTTGTATATAATAACATATTATCTTTAAAAATATAAGCTGACTAACCATGTTCTCATAATCATTTTCATCGTATACCTTCTACACAGCTTAATAATTATTTTGCCCAGTCACATATCTGCAGACGAAGGAGAATTTACAAAAAAAAAAAAAACGATGATATTATATGTTTTCTGTTTTGTTAATATTTATTAAATGCATAGTCTTCAGTCATTGTTGATCGTATAGATAAGTATTATTTTTAGAGTGGACAATGTATGTTATGACATTATTGAAGTTACAGGTAAAGTTGCGTGTAATTGTAAAATTAATTTTATTGTAGATATCATAATTTTTTCATATGTTTGTACCACTTAAGTTCAGCTTTAAGATTAATTAAAACATTTATAGAAAGGCCAGTTACATATATATGGTAGTTCTTTTATCATGGACCACTCATTATTTCAAAAAGTAATAATTTTTTCAAAAAATTATATTTTTGTCCTTATCATTTTTTTTGTATTAAATCTAGTTTGCAATATTGTAAGGTACCATAAAAAAATACATAAATAATAAATTTAAGTTTTTAGAAATAATTGTATTTATATTTAAACCCAAATAACTGTTAAAAATACGTGTAGCTTATATTTAACGGAGTTTAAGACAGGGTAGATAGTAGATACATCCACTGGTATTATTTAATTTGTCACGGGAAACGCTTGGGTATATTAGTTAGCGTGAAATAAAAACAAATACTTAACAGCTTCTTCTGTAGGTATAAATGTATAATATTCACCTTTAGTTAAGACTTTTATAGATTGCAGATAAATTGAGTGTTTCTGAACTTGAATCACTATATTTTAGTTATTCCAAAGTAATTACATATATATTTTTTTTAATTTTATACATAGGTATATACACTGGCTAATATTAGTTCAGTGACCTTAATAATTAAAATACGAATTATATACTCCGGCTTATAAATTAACAAGTTAGTAATGATAAATGGTAATTACTACATTTAATACATATTACAGGTACGATGTACCTTATGAGTTATGGCTAATCAAAGTAATTTAATTGCATTGATTTAATATAGTTGTTTTTTTTAAATTAAGTAAACATTAGCGACATTTATTAATTTGGTAGATGAAATGTTGGTATTTCGTCCACAATTATTTTTCAAATTCACACACACTAGGTAAAATTATTTTATTTATTGGAAACTGTAAAGTGGCACGAATATAATTTCCTTTAATCAACAAGAGTAATTCTGTCTGCGATTACACAATTTTAGGTCAGCTTCATAGAACCCACCATATGTCTAAATCGATAGGCATTAATTATTATTAAATGGCATGCGGTTCAAATTCAAACGAAAAAGAAGCTATCGGAAAAACACATGCTTTTCACAAAAAGGAAATATAGATAAAGTTATACAACCTAAAACGAATTATAAGAATGTGACGTTATTATAAATATTAAAATATTTAAGGAATAATACATTTATAAATTGAAATTATTTTAATTTTACACCAATATTAATATATCTATAGATATTAGATACTATATACAAAAGGTATAGTCATAAATATTATAAAATAGGTAGGTATGCTAGTATTTATTGTTTTAAAATGAAACTAAAACATTAAATTTTTTAACAATACGAATTTTGGTTCATAGTTATATTAATACTTTTCACACGATTATAAAATTTAATTTTAAAACATATTTAAACTATAATAATTAATAAATATAAAATCTTCATAAATATTTACTATGGCTCACACAATATCTATTATATTATTATAATTTAAAGGTTAGGATGGATTTTAATTTATTCAATATTCACAACGGCAATTACTCATACTTTGATGTGTAAATTAACAATGTACTATATTATACCCGATTATTGACTATTGACACTTTGTAAATATGCCAGTATAGAGGTTTTTACTAAATAGTGTAATGTAATATTGTATACAGATTACAGATCCAGGAATAATAATAATAATTTAATGCAATGTCAACATGTTCATATTTGTATCTGTGTTTGTATTATAAATATTACATACATACCTAGGTGTATAATTTATATATACGATATAAGCAATGTTCGAGTATCCATAACTTTGTAAACATCCAATATAAACACGGTGTTTGTAACTGATAAAAACATGTACAGAAATACGTTAAGTCAGAATAATAATATTCTAAGACGATATTTATGTGTCTGGTTTGGTTAGTAAAATGTGCACGAGTGGAAACAAGGACATGCAAGATGAAGCGGACGTAAAAATACGTGTTGGTTTGCATATTGTGCCGTCTGGATGGAATGATTATACATACCTATACCTACTATAGATGTATAAATGTATAATGTGTATATATATTATACATACCTACGTATAAAAAAATAAACCATTAAAAAATAAATTGCATTTTGGATAACTAATCCTGTGTATTTCACCTACGTCTGTTTTAAATCAAACTTCACAATAAGTAATACAATACCTATAGGTACCTATTAGTTAATCATAATTCATAAATAATAGTTGAGCATATTTTTATCTTAAAAACTAAGAATCGTTTTACAGTTGTTTTTCACTGGACGCATAGATAGATGCACCAAGCACGCAAAACACTGACGTTCATATTATTATGTACAATTCAATGCAGTTTTAAGGTGCGTTATTACAAAGAAACCAGATAACTATACATACTGCAGAATGTTAAATAACAGAACGTTTTAAAACGAATTTCATATTAAGAGTATTTCTGAAATAATTTTTTAGTCAAGAATATTCAACCAAATGAATGAATTAAAATTAAAATAACCTATACAAGAGTAATGTATTAGTTCAGAAGATCCAATATTATAAGAGAATGCAGCGTGTATGTTTTGTCTTTGGATGAACGCACCTGAACTGGTGTGGAACAAAACCATCCACAAGATACAACAACCGACCTGGAATGCTGAATCTTCCCCAACCCGGACCTGCTGCTACTACTACTGTTGTAGATGCTGCTAGTAGGTTTGTTTATTATATTTATTATTCCTTCAAAACCGGCATTGTTTGAAGAAGTATTTTCTATGTATAGAATATCAATAATACCTATTAATAAAAGTAAATAAATGCAAATACAAATTCTTTCCAAGTACATTTTACATTTATTAACGAATAGCGATTGTTTAACTGTAATAGTAGCTGGTACCTAATAGAAATTAATATTTTCGAAACCTCATTCGCGGCGGGTACAGCGCACAACGCTATATCTTGCGCGTTGTATACGTTTCACCTTTGGGGTGACGTATATATTTTTATTTTATAGAAAAAAAAAACAAAATAATAAAATTCATCGTAATGTTGTAATAGTGAATAATTTTATAAGATTTAATTAAAAATAAAAATAAATAATATCAAGAACTTATACAGTTATACTAATGTTTTACATGCCTGGTTACTGGTTTGTTAAATAAAATAAAATTAAAAATTGCTTAAGATAATAATTGTATGTGCATCGATGTATTATTATTTCAATTCATTTGACTTAAAAATAAAAAAAAACAGCAAATAAATTAATTCGTAATCATTGACGACAAGTCCAACAAATACTAATTACTATGGTATCCGAAGCTCTAGGTAATGATATCACAATAAGCAGTGGCTGCAATGAAAAAATAGGAACGAGTAAAGCACAAAAAAATTCCGCTTTAATTGTTTTAAAAAAACACACAATCGGTATACTTAAAAGGAAACCAGTCCCTCTTTCGATAATATAGCCAACGAAAAATGTTTTTCTTTTCCTCGTGTATGATGTCCATGCGAATTTTCTGATGCTTGTTATACAAATTCGATGCCTCTATAAAATATTCTCGAACCGGTTATAAAATAATCGTACAGTATACTTATAGACGTGTATATGTTTTTTTTTTTTGTACATAAACTCGGCCGGCAAATTATACACTTTGAATACGGTAAAAAGGAGCAGCGGAAATCTGATCCTATAGCAAGAAACAACGATCAATCAAAGTCTGATGGGTTACAATTACAGGCAGAATGTGATTTATTTTTTGATGTTTCATAGATTATTACACACACGTTAAGGTGTTTCTTAACGTTTCGGTAAAGTACTTATAGTACCTACCTACTGGCTAATATAGGGGATATTCTGTACATGACGTCGCAGATACCCAAGTACCCAACTCGTTACGATTGATATCACTCATCACTATTTCACTACTTGATGTTTCTTGATTTAAGAATGATTTTTTCACTCATTGATGAAACACAAAACGAGTTTTTAGTTTACAAATATATTTTAATCGAAACAAGAACGGGTCGGGCCCAAACATTTTTTTTTAATTATGTTGAGTTTTCATTTATCCACATGTTTACAGAGATTTAGAAATACATGACGAGCATTTTTCAACAAAGATAGAATTAAATATTGTGCACATCTAGTTACATTACAGTTTTATAAATAACAATTCTAAGGACCCGAACAAGTGAGTCGTTAATAGTATCCAACAAACACGGCGTAGCACTGTTGAAAAAAAAAAATAACTTATCGTTTATGTTTGTTATTTTTCTTCTAACAAACCCTTTGATAATCTCGAATTGAATAGGTTTCATTTCTTTGGAACTCAACATATTATCGTTGTTTGTTACGGAGAAAAATCTAGCTGAACAAGGGAGAGAAAAAAGTGATTAGCCGATAACATAATAAGTGTATATATAAGTGTATCATTTTGCACCGAAATGTGATTATATGGTGTTATTAAAGGCAGTAGGCGTATAACCTAAGGGCCTGCACGGTTGTACCTTGTGAGAAACAAGTATAACATCTGACAAACCAGACACAATCACCATGTAATTTACACATAAGGGTACAAAACAACTATAGGCTCGTCGAGTATAACGCTATTGTGTGCTGTTTTATATTTTTTCAAATACATTACATAGTTTAGTGGGTCAAAAGCAAAATATTGTTGAAATGTCGGAATTTATGTGGCTTAAACTGCATAGGGGACACAATAACGATTTGTTGGTACATTTTTTTTCATTTTATTTATTCTTTGTTACGTGAAAACGTATTTTGGATCAACAATGAACGCTACTGGAATGTTTGAGCCTTCCGTGCCGCTTACCTGTCATCTAACATGTCCTTTTAGCTACACAAATATTATCTCAATACAGATTTATTTTCGTATTTCTCTTTCCGTTTAATACCAATGTAGTTCGTGATGATACAAAGAACAATAAAATAGTGGGTTCACTATGCATTATGTCGGAGTTACACGCACATAAATCTGTTCGCCCACATAAAACGGACGGTGTTACCTACGATTGCGTTCGTAGTATTTCAATTTCAACTACATAACACAACGTTTAAAATATTTAAATAATACTGAGTATATTTTTAAAAGTTATAATTGTATATAATGCTAGCATAATATTATAAAAACCCAATAGATAGTATAATAATATAATAAAATAAAATATAATGTACCAACTACCAAGTAATAGTCCACTATTACATACTGTTTGCTTCACACTTTTACATGCATATTATAGTCATGCAGTATCATTTTTAATTTTGTGTAGGTACGACACAACATTATGTAAAATATAATTAAAGATTATAAAAACACCACTATAAGCCAATTAAAGAAATTTATTTTCCTTTGGTAAAATCATAGAAATTAATTATGGAATATAATAAGCACTACTATGAAATGTGTCAATTTTTTTTTGTCTTAAATTGTCCGAACACGTAAGACGTATACACTATACAGGATGAACAAGCGAAGATATGATGGGAGATATAAGAGACAGGTCTGTGAATCATGATTAACCACAGCTGTCCGATGTTTTAATGCTTATTGTGGCTGCTAGGCACACAACAATGGACCCAATATTTTAATAATAATATAACACAATAGCCGTTCCCACACAACATATAAGGATTGAAAAACACATTTTTTGATAGCATGAATCACTTTGTAATTTAAAAAAAATCACTGATTATATAGCATAGAAATACTTAATACCTCGAGGTACATAATTAACATGATCATAAAATCGGTTTTGTAACTATAACAACACTATTAAACGCGTATGATTAGCTACACGAATAATTCAATAATATGCAATAAAAGTGTTAAACGGTATAAACTATCAAGGAAACAGGATCTAATAATTTATATGAATCAAACTAATGTTGACAAAATAATGAAATCTATAATAATGATAATTGATTAAATTTGATTAGTACCTAGTTATAGTATTTACTCTATTTATATTATGTACTTCATAAAACTCTATACCCTCTATATTAACTCTATACCAAGCGGTCTAACATTCCTACCTAGTATACATTAAAAAAGCAGTTTTATTTCTATATAAACTATATAGAAATACGAAATTTGTAAGTTTTATTATTTTATAAACGGATTGTAATAATATTTCTGTAATATCCAATGTTAAGCCCAAATTATTTTAAAGATATTATTATGTTTGGAGTTATGTTTTTTGAGTAGGTATAACTTCAAACATTTCATTAAAACTATTATAGATACTTATTTAATATTTAAAAATGTATAAAAAAAACACCTTGTGGGTATTAGTATTAAAAAGGTATACAAAATTACAAACAGGATACACACTACATAGTCTGGGTAGTGGGTGTTGGATACTCACCTCAGCCATCTTACTTGGATCACTTCATTGTAATATTGTATTATTATAAAAAATCAATATATAAATATATTCGAAAAACTATTTTCAACAGGTTTTGTTCTAATCAGGAATGAATTAGGTATGATAAATATTTTTTTTCAAACAAGAATGCTTCTTCTTATTTTTTCAATCAGTTTTTAACCAATTTGGTAAATTTGAAGAATTAATTATGTAAAGTGCATATTTTGTGTTGGATTTCCAATAAATAAAAAAATTATTTGAACCTGTTTTTACTTGATTTAACGACCCAAACAGAGTTTTGGGAAAAACCACATTATAATATAAAACTTAGTGTTTAACATGAGAAAACACTAGTAGGTTGTCTTACTCAAAATCATTAACATATAGTACCTCTGTACCTACAAAAAATCTCGACTAAAATTGACTGTTTTAATTAGAACATAGAATTTAGATTTCTAAAATAAAATCAAAAATAATAAATATAACTCTATCCACATGATTTCAAGGAAAAATAATGGTAAATTAGACGAGAAAATGATTCATAACATTAGTAGTACCTATTTGAAAGTAATATCAAGAATTTAATCGGCTTATGATAGAAAATCACAGGAAAATTGTACATAATAATGCATTCTACTCAAATCTTCATAAGCCAATTTTGTACCAACATATTAACAAATATATTAAAATATTAAATTGTTTTGAATACCTTCTGCATAATTATAATTTTATCTTATGACTCAAAAATAAAGCTTTTTGATTAAATTATTACTTATAAATTATAAACAGCATGCAACTTTCTGTACTAAAAAACAAAAATCTAAAAAAAGTCAAATTTTCAGGAATATGAAATTATTTTTTTAACAAACGTGCATTTATATGGAAATAAACTTCAAAAGTGCATACCTATACAAAAATAATAATAGTGTACAAAAATATGCATTATATTTATTATTATTATTAAAACTAAATATTTTATTTTTTAGTTTACTAAACTTTAAATATATATATATATATATACAAGAAAAATAAAATGCTATCTGTTGGTTCCCGCATCACTTGAGAACGGCTTGACCGATTTGGCTCATTAAAAAAAAAAAAAAATGTTAGTGGTAGTCCAAATGAAATTTATAAAGAAAGAAATATTGGACATTTTTGGGAAAAAGTGAGTAAATTTTTGAATTGGCTTTTTCTATAAATGTTTTTTTATAGATTGTTGGATATTATAATATGGTAATAGTAAAAATTACAATTTTTATTTAAATATAAATGGTTGCCATTGGTTACAACTTACATATTATATTAGATACTAATATAATTAGTAGAAATAAGGCATAAATATTTTTTTACAAATAAATTAATTATAAAAAACAAATGTTTGGCATGAGCAATGCCAGGCTGACAGCTAGTATTAAATAAAAATACCTATATAAATCATTATTGATTTTATAGTAACAAGATACAAGATATTGATGACCAATGACCATGAGTGTGAACTTTGAAGGCTCTTTATTTTTAAATAAGATTTATTTTAAAGGTAATTTAAATTTTGTTTTTGTTGATCTAATAATAAAATATGCATTAATATAATAATATGATCTATAAAATCATTAAACAAACATGATCACATACATTTGTTAAATATATGCAAAAATGTACAACATACATTTTTGGATTTGAGTACCTAGTAAGTATGCAAGTACTATTATTAATTTATGAATATTAAACAAATTTCTGTACAATCAGATCTTGAATATTATGGAGTTTACAAAGGAATATACAGATGCATTAAGTTTTTTTAATAATATTAAATAATCTATAATGTATTTCAAATATTAATTTTACAATTATATTTTTAAGTAGAACCTATAGATAAAATGTATATATAATAAATTAACTGTATTAGCTATATGGTTCATAATATCTTTTTTAAGTACTACTAATTATAAATTAACAGGCTATTTCATTAATACTACCTACCAGGCACGGATCCAAGGGGGGGGGGGGCAAGGGGCCATGTCCCCCCTATACCGGTGAATTTTCTATTTATCTATTTTCGGCAGCCGATAAAATGCATTGTTTTGCCGATAGCATTTCGGCTGTGTCCGTTTTTATCAGTCGCCATCAAAAATCTAATAGCCTATTAGCTTACATAGTATGTAGTATGTACAATGTTTTTATCAAACTTAGGCTGAAATTTTATTTAAGATGCCTCCCCCCTCCCCGTAAATATGTTCTAGATCCGCGCCTGCTACTTACCTATTAATAATTACTATGATTAAGTTCACTTTTACAAGGAATAATTAACTCAGAAGTTAGAATTAAAGTTAAACTATAGGTATTATATAAGTCTAAAAAAGTATTGATTGCACATATTATCATATCATATTCAAAATAATTTGTTTGTTTGTTTGAACAAGTTATCCAGGTTTGATAGTTAAAATTGGAAAATTTAGATTAATTTTCTATCAATAGGTTAAAATATATGGTTAAGTAGTAAACTTAATTTTGTAAGCAACCAGTGCTTGAAAGGAACACGTTCAAAGGAACTCGTTCCATGATTTAGTTTAATTTTTGGGAACTCAACGGGGATGTAGTACTTTTTTGTGTAAAGGGCATATTTGAATTTCTTTCATTTTTTCATTATGAACAATTTTATTTGTTCTTTTTTCTTTAATTTATTCTTAAATATAGGGAATTTAAATAATGTTATGGCCAAAGTTTTTATCATTTTTTTAAAAATGTATTAAATATTATAATAAGCAATATAATTAATTCTATATACGACAATATACGATAATATTGACAATGTTAATAAAATGTGAAGTCAGTCAAGACGGTGTTATATAACTTGTATGAAATAAATAAATTTAACATTTTAAAAACAAAACAACTATCTAGGTACCTAATTAAATAATGTATTACTTACTACAAATTATGTTAATACAGTTTTAAAATTATCGAGGGACAAAAAATGTTCTTTATTTAGGAATGAGAACAGATTTAGTTTCTTTTTTTAACAAAATTATTGTAAACGCAAACTAATTCTTTTGTAAAGGAACTTTCCAAGCATTGTAGACAACAGTATAAATAATTACAATAATTCAAACTAGATAGGTTTTAAATAAAAAGTGACTATTAAATGCAATAATTTAACACCTATACAGGTAAACGAAATGTAAATAGGTGGGAAGATATACAATTTTATTGTTGAAAGTTGAACTGATTTGTAATGAAAACATAAATTACATTGTCCTAATTAAAATTGTTTAATGTCTTACAAAATAATAAACATAGATATATTTATCAAATTAAATTGGGTAGGTACTCACCAAAATTAATGGCTAGACAACTTCTGGCATAGGTATTGATGTTATTTGGAAATATAACAATATTAAATAATATACTTTATATTCTTCACAGCAACCAAAAATATTTAAAAGGTTCGATTTAATAACTTAAAAATCACGTATTTAATGATTAAAATAAAATATTATTTTGTAGAGCACTGATCAACGGAAGACTACCGGAACGCACCAACATCCACTTCAATACATAAGCACCACGAACAGCACGAACGAAAACAAGTGAACTGATTCACCTGCTGAAAATTGAAACGCCGACAAACAAAACAGGTTCAGGTATCTGACGCATGCGCGTTGAGGTTAAAAACAAGGATTATCAACAGTGTAGTCAGTATTAGTACTCGTAATTATTGTACGAATGCGACATTGTATTTTGATGATTAATTACATAAACTTAATAGAAATGAATGTGTCAGCACACCGTTTGTTTTCTCTCTCTCACCCACGCGCAACATAGACAAAACGCATTTACGCAGCCCGAGTAAAACTGATTCAATTTTGGTTTCAGAATAAAAATACCTACTATAAAATTAAAATACGAGAATATTTCTGTGCTGGACTGTTCGTTTTTAAAAATAATATATATTTTTTTTAAAGTTACTGGTCGTTAAAAAATGTTTAAATGATCGTTATTTCTAAACAATATAATATTATTGAGTGTTATATTCAGAATAATGAAAAAAGCGCATCGTCTTGCTCTGCGAAATATGGTCATTTTTTCATTTTAAAATAGGTATTTTTAAACTTTATAACCCAATTTGAACAAGTTCTACACAGTCTGCGACGTCTGCGTAACCGCGTTTTGTCTAAGAGAGAAAAAACAAACAGTGCGTTAAATGGAGTATGGACTGAATAGTGAATACTGAAATACTGAATGGTAAATATACTAAACAGGACACATATACTCTACTATAGAACGAAGAATAGATCTGATAGAATCTCCTTAGGAGTTAGGTAGGATATCAAATACAAAACTTTTAGATTCTGAGCGGAGCGAAGAAGTTAGTGGTTTTACTATGGTTTTTTTTTTATCCTTTATACAAAGAGTGTTTCGATTTCAAATTACAGTATCTTATATTCTTATCATTTAGCAAATTGGATCAAGATGATACTTTAGAGAGGTAATTTTTTGATTTTCTCAATAGTAATTTAATGCCGCGGTAAAAATGTATAACATCTAACTAAAATACCTATAACAAAGGTGGGTAAGTGGATGTCATTCTGTTGTACAATGTTTTACTAGTGGGTCACTGTATTATGGTTGGTATTAAATTTGAATTCAATGATATAATATCATTGTATACGAAAAACGATTCTGAGCAGAGACGGTTTGTCAGAGTGGATATTTTATATTAAATTTATATTGTTATTAATATTAAAACGGTAGCCAGTAAGTTGAATTAATATGCAATTTCATCAAAATTTAAACATAAAATAACTGTTTTTATATTTTTGAGATTTTTTAATTCTTAGCTACTCTATGCTATAAAAGCAAGACCATATTTTGTGTTACGGTTTGGCTCCGAAACGGCTTGACCGATTAGGCTTATATATTTTTTTTTTGTGTTCATAATTGTCAGGAAAAGGTTCTTATGAAAGAAAATTTTAGGAAAATCCACCGGAAAAGTAGGAAATCTGGAAGTCAAAAATACAATAGTGACGCCATCTGTCCAGAAGAAAAATAAACATATTAATAATATATTTTTGTTTATTGTAAGGTTGCTATTGGTTATGATTGTTATAGTTTAAGTTATAAATGTTGAAGAATTTGATTAAAATAAAAAGAGGAAATCAAACCTTGGCCGCTCCACAAATGGTGCCAAGAGGATGCGCTTATCTACGAACAATATAGTTGAAGATGAAATTAATAACATGTCCGCTGTATGTTGAATTAAGTAAAAACAAAAAACTTGGTATAACTTTGATACTTTAGAGTTAAATTATACACTTACGCACAAACGGCTATAGTATGTCATAAGCACCAATGGTGCAAAAATGGCATATCATTTGCGCCAAAATTAATATTTCATATAAATAGTTATTTAAAAATGTCATACATATACATATAATTTGAATAAATCGGTTGATTTTTCGATCTTATAACAATTGTCAATAATAAATTGTTAAAATTTAATATATAGTTCTAAATGTACCAATAATATCTATTAAGCGTGGCACACAGGACGTATCTAGGATTTTTGCGCTTTCGTACTATACAACTCTTTTTTTCTTATCTCATTGTGGCGCTTATGTCTTCCACCAGTACAAATAGCACGGGGTCCGCGATCTACCGCAAAATTGTGCCTATGTATTTTTAACATTTTTCAACTGATATTGTAACAATATATCACGATTCAGGAGCCTTGAATTGAATTTTCACGCATTTTTACCCAACATACAATTTTATTGATAATTATAGAAAAAAAAACTAAAAGAATTGAAAACTGACTATGTCCATAACCAACACCACGAAGAGGCAAATTTTTTCACAATTTTATGGTGTATAGAAAATTAAAATATAAACATTCAATCAATTTTCATATATCTGCAGTTATTCGTTTTTGAATTACAACAAAATAATAAAATCGCGCTACATGAGAAATTGAGTGAATATCGAATCTTGTGAAAATATGAACTTCAAACGTTCATAAAAATTTTAATTTGATTTACTTGTAGACATTTTTTTTGTTGATAAAGGTAGAAAAACTTATGAGGAATCATGTATTACATTTTAAAATCTTAGATTTTAATAGAAAATTTTTTATGAATTTCTAATTCAAAATAATTTGGACATTCATAGAAATAAAAACTACAAAAATTTGAAACTGATAATCTCCGTTCAAAACAAATCTAAATGTTTTGAACATTTTATCATGTATAGAAAATGCTAATATAAACAACCAGTAAAAATGTCATATATCTATGGTCATTAGTTTAAGAGTTACACCAAAAACCAAAATCGATTTTGTCTAAGCCGATTTTGCGTAAAAATTCCCGGTTTTTCTTAATTTTTTCAGCACTTTAAATTTTGACCTCCACAATGCACCAACATATTCACTTTCCCATCGAACAAGATAGGTACTGAAGTTGAACGTCGAAGCATTATTTTGACTACTCATCGTACACACAAAAAACGAAATAATAAAGAAAACACACATCATTGTAAAACCAATACATTCATCGCTCCGCTAGTCCGCTCAGAATCTAATAGAAAATACATAAACTAAAAGCAATAATAGTATTTGATTTTAAATAAAGATACTTTGCGAAAGTATTTAAAATACTTTGTTCAAGTACTTTACAACACTGCATGCAATCTATCATATATTTATTAATAACTTAAGTTCAAAAAAATATATAAAAAATGTCATTATATTAGTCCTTTTATTTAAAAATTCTGTAATAAAACAAACACATCATATATAATATGTCTATTAGTTAAACAAACACTAACATCATTCTTTTATTTCAAAATATATAAAACTATAAATAAAACAACAAGATTAAATTATTAAATAATAAACTAACAGTCTTAAAGAAACTTTTAAGAATGAAAAAAACATTAGGATATTTGAGAAAAATATTTAAAAAAAATAATAAATAAATTTAAATAGATCATTATTTAGTATAGCACCTAATTAAATTAAAGTCCTTGATATATATAAGATTTATACAAACACAAAATAATAATAAATATTTAAGAAGTACGCTATTATGTAAATAGTAGTTTATTTAAATCATACAATTAATGTTATTCTCAGAAAATAAATTAGGTGTATATTTATTTTACCACATCTCACTTAAATTGTGCAATGGTGTAAAATCAATTTTTTTCTAATTGCCATAATTTTAAATTGTTGTATTAGATCTTGCATCATCACATTGGATACGAGTAAACGAGGTGATCTAACTGAAAGAATTCAAATGTATTGGAAACAACAAATTCAACATTATTAACTTTTTTAAGTACATTAGATATTGATGATAAATTAATTACTAAAATAAAATACTTGCTTGTAACAATATTGTATTGTATAGGTATTATGTCGAACAAACTAAAATGAAACCAACAATTTTAAATAATAATTTAGATTTATTAAATGTTTTCTTAAAGAAGATTTAATAATGTTCAATACCAATAAAGGCCTTGATTAAGGATTATATTTATATGTTAATTTAAATGGCTGTGATCCAAAAAAGTTAACAACTTTTAAAGTTTCCTAATTTTTTTTTTTAAATAAATAATGTATATTATATTTTATACTAGGGACAATTATGTATGGAAAATATTATATTTTCTGCAGTATTTGCAACAGCTTTTTGTTTGCTTGGTGTCATCTTCCGTTTTTTTTGATTTTTTTTTAATATCCCACTTTTTTTCATAGTTTTACGTAGTGGGATTGATTTACTTTTTGGTGCTACAGCAATAGTCATAATGGGTTGCAATAATTTGGATGTAGTTGGATTCATCAGATCATATGATATTGAAGATTTCTTTATCTGGAATAAATTTAGTAACGTAAATATCTAAGAAAACTATATCTAAATAAATAAAACATCAATCTAATATTTAATAGCCAGTTGTATACAGGGTATCCCACTGAGATCTGACAAATGAAATAACTTTTGTTCTAATTAATATTTTTAAAAAATTTCTTTTAAATATAATTCATAGACTATTGCGCTACATTTTTAGTATGCATTTTTTATTTTTTATTTTTTAATACTGAAAATAAAAAACTTAAAAACTGATAAAAAATTTTTCCAAAATAGCCAATTTGTAAATCTGATTTTCAGAAAAATTTATATCGTAAAAACATTTATTTAAGTCAAGTGGCTGATTTTTTACCATTTTTTTAAATATCAATATTCTTGTTAAGTAATATACGATCTACAGTCTATTCACAATGAGATCATTACTCGACGGCGACCAGTTTTCGTCCGGCGGCGGTCAGACATATGGTCAGACGTTGTCCCCACTATGGCAACGCATCAGACGCTGCCACAGAACAAAGCCACGCCCATGCGCACAACTTGGCCGCCGAGTAATGATCTCATTGTAAATAGACTATAGTTTATGTTAGAAACATTATAATTTCAAAAAATATAAATCATTTTGAAATTATTTTATATGAACATTTTGTAACATAATTTCAAAATGATTTATATTTTTTGAAATTATAATGTTTCTAACATAAACTAGATCGTATATTACTTAACAAGAATATTGATATTTAAAAAAATGGTAAAAAATCAGCCACTTGACTTAAATAAATGTTTTTACGATATAAATTTTTCTGAAAATCAGATTTACAAATTGGCTATTTTGGATATTTTGGAAATTTTTTTTATCAGTTTTTAAGTTTTTTATTTTCAGTATTAAAAAATAAAAAATGTATACTAAAAATGTAGCGCAATAGTCTATGAATTATATTTAAAAGAAATTTTTTATTTATTTTTAGTTATTTCATTTGTCAGATCTCAGTGGGACACCCTGTATAGTTAATTTGTGATTAATTATGTAAATTACAATTGTTTAAATAAAAAAATGCTTACTATAAAGATATTTTGATTTAAAACACAAGATTACTACCAAGCAAAGCTAAATATTTGTAAGCAAGTATAAGTCATAAATATATATCATCAAGAGCCACAATGAAAAACTATATATAGAATTGTATATTCTTACTTATAGGCTAATTTCCATTATTTATACACAAATGTTGGAAATAGTTGAGAACCTCTTTCAACCTAAAGAGCCATTAAGTTCTCTTTTTCAAGTTTAAAAACTAAAAAAAAAAGCTTGGAATGGATGCTTTTCTAAGAGCATATAAAAAGAATAATATTTAAAATTAAAATAAAATGATAAATTTACTTGTTTTGATGTAATTGGTGTATCAACATTTATGTTGCTGGTAGATTTTGATCCTAATCGTCGATTACGGCTACAATTGTTAATAATATTTGAACGTAACAGCTCCCTTAATCCTGCTAATGATTTAAATTCACTGCTATCTAACCGACTGTTTGGATTTAAATTTGATAAATCCAAAATTGAAATTGCCAATGATTTTCCAACCTATAAAATAGAAGCAATAACATATTTTTGATAAAAAGTTATTACATGGCAGTTTTTAACCTGCTCGAAAACGGTTGGTGTAAATTTTGGTGGAATAACACTCTGGATAGGTCTTCTCTCAGAAACAAAATGTACTTTAGGAGGAATATAGTTAACAAATCTGCCAGTATTGTAGTTACATTCTAATGTGTAACTGCGTATGAGACCTGTATATTTAAGAACAGCTACTCGACCACTTCCTTCTTTACTTAGACCAAATTTTTTATCCCTGAAAATGTAAAACTTAATTACCACCTAAAATTTTTCAACCTTGAATTGTACAACTAAAACAAAATTAATTTTTTCATGCTTTAATCAAATTGTATAAACTGCAGTAGCTTAATAAGGGGACATTTTTAATTACATACTTAAATATTTAGTTTAATAATTATAATGTATCTTATTATTCTGTTTTCAATACATTAAATGTCCAATCTTATAAAGATTATAGTTATGGAAGTTTGCACTATTAGTAACATACTACATATACAATGACAACAAATTATAATTAAATAAGTTAATTTCAGGTTTCTCAATAGTCTCTCAGAATAATTTGGTTTTAACTTTCACTATATTATAAATCTTCAAATTTTTGGTTTTACCTGCGCTCAAAATAAAACAACAAAATCTTAAATCTAAAATTATAGTAACCCTTTCACTGCTTCAGATGTGCTATTACGTTACTTTATACTATAATATTGACATTTGCCGGAAAACACAAAATTTTAGGGCTGGTTCGAATTATTTTAAACTTTTATAATTAGGTCAATTTAAATTTCAACATTTAAATTAAAAAAATACTTTATTAAATGTAGTTCCCACTTCTGAATGTCATGAAGTTCCATCAATGAATGGCAACTTCACACAATCGGTAGGGACTCCCTCAAAAATATTGTAAATTTTATTTCATTTTTTAAAATATATTTTTATGCTTTGATCTTCAACTTCAGTATCTTGTTCGATGGAAAAGTGAATCTAGTAAGTGCATTGGGAAGTGCAAAATTTATCAAATTCAAAATTTAACTACAAGAGTTACAAATTTATAAAATGTTCAACTTTTATAGCTTAGGATTGAAAATTTAAAACAAGGTACCATGTAAATAGGTTATATATAAATAACTTTACTCACAATAATATCATCATATATACTTAGTAATATCATAGGCTGACTGACCGTCTTTGCTCAGAATAAATTTTCTTAAATGACATTATATCATTGAATTTAGATTTAACACCATTCATTACAATGACTCACTTGAAACCTACTGTACCTACAGCAGAGTGACACCTACTTGCTCACCTTTTTTTTTATACTCAACTATACAGAATAACATTTTCAAAATATTTAGATTAATTTTTTTTGTTGTTTTAATCAATCAAGTCTTATTAAGATTACTTAAAATAGAGGTGATCTGATTTAATTTAAGAAATTCCTACTACTGATATAACAAACATTTCTGATTACTTTTTATACATTAACATATTAAATACAATATTTTACACTGCATCTTTTTATGATAAAAACTGGAGTATAATAATTTAATTTCTTACTTAGAATACATATTATGCTTGCTGAAATTACAAGAAGTGTAATGAAAGTTTTGATTGTTTATAGTCATAAGTGTGGGATAAACCATACATTCAATGTTATCAATAATGTTGTCGAAATTATTTCCATACATAAATATCCCTAGTATAACACATAAATATTAAACATAACATACATGATTGAAAAAAAAAATTTAAGCAGCTTTAAAAGTTGTTAACCTTTTTTGGATGCATGGCCATGAAAATCAACATATAAATATAATCCTGAGTCAATGCCTTTATTTGTAAAACAATCAGCTGTACACAATTGACTCTTCTTTAATAAGACATTCAATGAATCTACATCATTATTTAAAATTGTTGGTGTCATTTTAGTATTTAATTCATCATCATTATTGGATGAACTACAAAAAATTGATGCTGAATTTTCTTCAATTAACTCATCTCGTAATTCATATCCAAGGTGATGATATAAGATCAATGATCTATAAAATATATCAGAGATTAAATTTATTGAACTAAATTTTTAAATACAAAAGTAGAAAAGTTAAAAAACCTGGCAGCATAAATAGATGGATGAAGTTTCAAAGATGGTTTCAGATAAAACCGGTTGAGATTACAACCTCTAGTATCTGTACGATAAAATCCTCTAGCTACTCCATCTGGATTTAGCATAGGAATTAGTTTGAAAACATAATTTTGACGTAGTATATCAGCTTGTTCATCCTTACTAATTAAATATTTTATCAAACCATTCATCACAAAACTAGAAGGTGTTTCACCTGGATGCACTCTAGCACTCATTACTATGACCTATAAATTAAGTTTTAAAAACAAATAAATTGTGTTCATTTTATATCATAAAGATAATTTTTATTAATATAAATTTATAACCATTATTTTTATTTTATCAAATTAACAGATATTACCTCCATGGATAAAATTTAATGTTAAAATGTTATTATAATATTTAAATTATATCAGTATAAATGTGTTTTTATATTATTTGTATACCTTTTTATTTTTGAAAACATGTGACCTAGGTTTTTCATCTGGAAATAATCCAAATAAACGGCATTCCCTTTCTTCTGAAATACCTTTAAAGGAACTAATAGTTAATAAATCCACAGAACGATTTTCTAAGGATTTTACTATAGTTTCTCGATAAAAATAAACATCCTTCTCATTGTTTTCTAAATGGTATTAAAAAAAAATCCTATTAGTTACACACACACGCATGCAATAAAAGAATTATTAATGGGGAAACTAAGTACCTCTTAAATCTGATGGTAATGGAAATTGTTTTTCATAAAAACTTAAGCTGTTACATAACTCAGTGTAAGTATAAGGATAAGTAAAAGCATAATATGTTGTAGCTTCAACATTTTTCAAAGAACGGTGACTAAAACTCAACACAAATTCTTGATTATTGTTTATCTAAAAAAAAGTCAAGTTGAGTCCATTCACTTCTTATAATTTAGGTCATACATACTACACTCAGACCTCAGTAGTGTAGTTCACATGTAATTGACCAATGAATACATTATTATGTACGCATATATTAATTATATACCTGATAAGTTGGTATTTCTTTTATTCTTGACCAGGATGCTTTACAAAACTTTTCATTTAATTTATCTGATTTTCCTAAATCAACTTTAAATACAGGAGTCATGCCTTGACTATACATTTTACTTTGATTATTTGAACTCACTATGTTTAATCTTACATGCATACCAGGAATGCCTCCTTTAAAATAGTGATTCAATTAAAAATCTTTAACTTTTTCATTGTTATACGTGAATGCACTTTTACCTTTTAAGGCAAAGTAGAACCATGACTTGTAGTTGCATTCAAACTCTGTGCCACCACAGTCTGGGTTTGTCCATAAATGAAATTCCAAATCTTCATCTACAATATTACACATTACATATCTTAGCATACACTCACAAAACAAATAGTTTAATAATTGTTATCGCACCAACGCCTGGAATTTGTTTGCAGACATATTTCACCCGAGCAAGATTAGCAGATTCAAAATTGCTCAAAATTGTGTACGAGTTATGGGTAAACACACCCGGCTGTACTTCGGGTACGATGTCTGAGGTTACGTTCATCTTAGTCTTTAGATAATTATATTATGCTTCATAGAAAGTCAATGAGATTAAACATTGAAATTTACCTATTTTTGTGAAAACTTACAACAGTTGTGTATGAAAACGGTGTATACGTAACTGGCTATGCAGTATGCGTCCTAAGACAACATTTGCAAAGTTGCTGATGAGTTATATTTCAATATCGTTCACATTTCACAATTTTCGTCCAATGTGATCTGAAATAATTAATAACTAAAATATGGATCTCGAATCACGAGAGTTTAAATATATAACTGAGTATATACACATACAATTAGATAATAATATTAAATTATTAAACAATAAACATCATTTTATAGGTATCAATAGAAACATGTAAATAAATAAATAATTAATATGTAAGAAAAAAAATAATAATATTATGTTCAAGGTGTTTATAATACCTTTTTTTTATGAAGTATGAGTAGTAATTAGTATGAGGATGAGCACTAAGAGGTGGAACCAACTTTATTGTATGTTATTGAGTTAAGCAGCTGATTTTCAATCGACTATTCTTTCAATGAATTTGGCCGTCTTTTCCATGACCTTATCACAAAGTACATTGTGTTGGTTATTCAGTTATTGTTTTTCATCAATTGCATAGATAAGCATACAATATAATGTCAATGGACTAATGGACAATGGTATGGGCATTGGAAATGTTGTTTTTGTTATTTAGTTTTATTTTAACATACACCCGTTACCCATTCAAGTAGTTCGTACCCATACACATTTTTCCATTGTATTGTATATAGGTATATAGTTTCAGACTTTTTAGTACCTATATTAAACAGTCGTTGAATCAATATAATATATATTTTTAATTTAAATTTGACATTTAAAAACTGTTAACGTTGTGTTCAACTTATACTTTCTTAAAATTTTATTTTATTTTAAAACAATGGCTAATTCAAATACATTTTTTTTATTAGTTCTTATAGCTTTTATTTCTACCATAAGATCTGGTAAATATTATACTGAATATTTTAAGGTGTGGTTTAGAACATTATACAAACAATTTTTTATTTATGTTGTTCAGCTGTAAGTATATCATGTTACCAATGTAACAGTACCGACATTGAAAATCAATTTCGTTGTACAGAGTTCATGGATACATACGGCCTGGAACCCAAACCCTGTACAAGTGTTTACAATGCCGCTTATTGTGTGAAACTGGTAGGCCGCTACGAAGGTACCTACCTATGTTATTATTATAACTTGGAAATGTCCAAAAGTATTGTTCGATAATTTATTATAATTTTTGTTTATTATAGGAGGACTTGGAGTTACACGTTACTGTTCATCTCATAATTTAGGAAATTACTGCAACTATGTTCGCCGGCCAGGTGATGTATTAGAATATCGAACATGTGTTTATACTTGTGATTCTGATGGCTGTAATAGTTCCAGCCAAGTAAAGTTATTTGCATATTTGATATGTTTATCTTTTTTGCCATGGTTTAGAAATCTATTATCTTAGACATTAACATTACCAAAATAATCTGATATAGTAGGTTTCATATAGTACTTACATTTTAACTGTTGTAATTATTATGCATTATTTTATATATATTTTTTATAAAATGATCATAGGTACTATAATGAATTCCACAATTTAAATACACTACCTATTGATGTTCACACATTTTTTTGGCCTTGAAAGTAAGGTCGTTTAGTTTTTGAAAAACCAACATTGCTTATATTTGCTATGATCTAATCAAATATGTATTTTATATTATTTTATTTTATTTTTTAGTATTAACGCCAATCGGTATTTTACAGTATTATAATAATAAGTCACTTCCACTTAACAAAAAGTAGGTATCCATATGATGAATAATTCATTTTTTTGAAATAATATAGCTAACATTTCATGAAATGAATAGATGTTATTTGACATTGTGGACATTTTTTCATAATATGGATGTGCATATTGTGTAATTTATTCGTCACTTTCAGAATACGAAAACTGCATATTATTAATCAATACAAATAATTATTATTAATTTTACATATTATTTTAACTAAAACTAATTTATTTTTATTTGTATCTAGAAAATAGGTTTCAATATCAGCGTATTAGTATTATATTACTAATACTTTTTAATTAAAATTTTTTTGTGTTATTTAATAGTTTAAAATTATTTCTTTCAAAAAATCAGAAATTAATTGAAACAATGATATTTTATACCTAATAGTTTCATTATTTTTTTTTAAATGTATTTTTATTATTTAATATAACAAATATTATGTTTGAAGGTTTCATCAGATCCCTATTAATTTTATATATGCCCTCAAATGAAGTTTAAATTAATTCTAGTAATATGATAAGTAAAAAAATAATCATTTGTATTAACTTATGCAGTTTGTATTCTGTAATAGTGATAAATTGGTTTACTCAGTATGGACAATGGACTTCCAAATCGTAAAAACTATTTTCATAATGTTGAAGTGTCCGTTTCCATATGATTTTTTTTCATTAAGTGTTTTGAGTGCCAAATATGCACATAGAATTGATATGAATTGTTTAGTGCAGACATTTACTTAACAACAGAACAACTTCATTAAGTAAATGTTAACAGTGTTATATATTATTTTTTTCTAATGTTTCTTTAATAAAATTTTTATAAAATTACAAATTATATACAAATAATTCACAAATACATTTATTTTTCTTTATTAGGAATCTCAAATCATATTAATAATAATAATAAATTGTTAAATTATGAAACATATTTTGTTGTAATAGTTCTTTTATTTAATGTGTTTAAATTAAAATAAGGATAGATATAGATATTGTATGTGCATATTGTAATAAATAATAATGTAATGTAACCAATCCGTCCAATATTGTGTAACTGAACCAAATTATATTTATATTATATTTTAAAAAGTATTTTTTATACTGTTTGTATCATTATTAAATTAAATTATATGATTTGTTGATCAATCAAAATATACATTTTTAACTATTTTTTACCATCTTTTGATATTCTAAAGAGCCCAAAAAAACTCCTTACAGGATCCAAAATTATAAATCTGTCACTATCTAAACCTCTTATGGATAAGTTATCTTTAGAATTGAAATATATTAGACCTCCAGTGTAACACGAATCTGATGATTGGGTATCTTGATGTCGAGTTGAAGTACAACCAAGTATTTTTTCATCATTTTTCATAACATAGTATCCATTGATGTCATGTTTATCTGAATAGTATATCTATAATAAAAATAATAATATACTTAGGTAATTGGTTATGATTTGGTTATTTCATAATTTCAACTGTAATAACTAAATTATTAATATTATGATAATATATTAACCGACCTTTTAATATTTAATTATAAATTCTTTAATGAAAATGAAAATCCATTTTTAGAAGGAATGAAGTAAAAAATTGTTTTTTTGTTTTTGCATTAAATCTTGTACAGAAATTGTATAAATAAATTATAATTTTTTTTTTTATTATTATTTATATGGTATAAACAATAAGAATATGTGATAATAGAAAAAAATATATACAATTTATAGTATTAAAAAAAAAAAATACTGCCTTTATTATTAAAATATGATTGGTATCCTAAACTACATAGGTACTATGTAAGTATGTAACCCTGTTTAATAATAAGTACTATGTTCTTACTTGAGCATAAACAAAATAAAGTCCTGGTTTTAATACTTCAACTTTGCCATTTTTCATCATGAAATGATTTGCGTTATTTAGATTTATATCCCAAAGATGTTGGGTCCAGTCTCTAAAATCACCATCTGGGTGTCTCAAACGTCCATTTCCTATGAAATTGAAATTTAATTATTTTCTTTAATTGCTTAAATTTAATAAGAATACTTCTTTAATAATGTAAATATATAATGATATTTTATTAATTCTACAACCTTAAGAGGACGTCATACCTGCATTGGAATTTTTTTCCGTGATAAACAATATTATTATTGTTATATTTTGTCTCTACCTTACTAACACATAATATATCAAAATGTATGTTCAGCCATTTTAATTTTGTGTTGTTAGCTTAAATATAATTAACACATTATCTGTGTTCTCTCGTTGGTTTTTTTACGATATTTTAATTTTTAAGTGAATTGTGAGCATTTTCAAATATTAATATTTTACATACACATAACTAATATAAAAATTAAAATATTGTAAAAAACCCACAAAAGAATACAGATAATGTTCTTACATTTAATTTTTATAATGGGTTAATTCTTTCTAATATTTAAGCTAACAGCACAAAATTGGAACTGGTGTACATTTTGATATATAATATTAGTTAGTAAGACGGAGACAACACATGTAGGTACGATATCCTCTTAAGTTAAATTATATCTTTTATTTAATAATTAATATTACCATTGTAATGTGGATGTGTTTTGGTACTATATTTTGAAGAATCGCTTGTAAAATGTGCTGCAGCATTGTCTTGAGTTTCTTTAAAATCTTCATACGATTCTTCATCTTCTGATTCCATAGAAAGTTTTTTTTTTATAGTTCCCATTTTTTTAGACTTTCGTCGTCTATAGGTCTTCACTGTATTTTCTTCTTGAATTATTTCTACATCAGCCTTTTCATTTTTTGAGCTTTAATTAAAATTAAAACAATAATTAAATTCAATTAGGTAGTTAATATTTTATTTATTTTATCTTTTGAGTAATCGTTTTAATCTCAACTGTACTATAGTTATAGATAATTCCATCAGGTATATATAAAAAATGTAAATAATTAACTTAATATAATGTGTGTGTAATGTTAGCCTGATATAAAATTACCTAGCTGTAATTAGTATATAGTCATATTCTATTGACTATTGTTCCTCCATAAACTAACTTAACTAAATTAATGTTATTGTATAAAATAATAATTTCATATAAGAAAGCCAGACTTATATGCCAGGTTGACTGGTCCATATCATTTTCATTCAGTGTGTTATTACTAAAAAAGAAACTTTATTAATATTATTTGAATATCAATAAGATCCAATTAAAAATGTTAACCTATAAGGAATAATATACCTAGTGTATAAAAAAAAAATTACCTATTTAATTCATTTTTTACTATTGTTGTTGCATCAATCACTGCGTTGCGCCGTTCTCGGTTTTTTGGTTTATTTGATTCATTTGTCTGATATGGCTTTGCTGGCCAATTATTGTCCATTAAGTCTCTGCCCATAAATTGATCTCCATCATAGTCTTCTTCTACTTCTTCATAGTCATTACCATCAATTTTAGCTTTATGTTGATCTTTGTATGTATTGCTTACGTGTTTAGCTACAAGTTCATCTCTAACTATGTCAGTGAAGGTATTCAAATCACGAATTGCATCCTCAACTGTACCTACAAGTCGATTGATTTGTTGATTAGTGTCCATGTGCCATTTGTAGGACAATGTAACAGTCAGTAGACAACTGAATATGCACAATAAAACGGAAAAAATTAGAACAATCATTTGTATCGGTATAGAAGATATTGGAGATTGTTTGGTAGACGGCGACATGTTGTAATTACGAGTGAATCCGTTGCCTCCAACGTACATATTTTGAGGACTTAGCGTTGTATGTTGGTGGTTCACATACTTCTGGGACGTAGCAGAGCACATCTTGTTCTGTAATGATTTTCATACTGTTTCTCTTATTACATCAAATGTTTTTTGAACCAACCTGGATAATATGTAAATTAAACGTTTTTATCTAATCTTTAAATAACCTTTGATCTTTTATCACTAGAAACGTAAATAATTTCCTTTGTGTGTTTAATACTGCTCCAAAGTGACCTATAATTGATTTCGGTATTATTATTCAAAATAATTATCGCATTGAGTCGACTAAAACTTAATAGGCGAGTTGTAACTTGTTTAAGTATTTATTTAGGTCTTATGTAGGTACGTCAAATGTCAATATATTATATACTTTTTAAACTATCGATAGGTATGTATCGAAATGTCCAATTACTATGATTATGGTTTGCATAACGCCATAACATGTACTGAATTAAATAATTATTAATGTATCAGTAATACATAATATTATACATATTCGGTATTTATAATTATTTTTTAATTATAAATCGTTATTTTCTTTTAATACATTTTGCGGGTTTACAATAGAAATTTTACCAACTAAAAATTAGTAGGTAATTTTTAGTTAAAATATCTCATTATTAATTGACGAATTTGTTTTACAATTAACATTAATTGATCTATAACCATAGGAGATGATAATAATAAAAAGCCCTGATACTGGGACTGGGACATTGGACACTAGGCACTATAGAGCGGGTGTATTAATTTTGTGTCATGAATTATTATGATATTAAATTTGAAAACATTAAATAAACAATAGTTAATGATTGAAAATTGCATTTAATTAACAATTCTCACCAAAAACAGCAATTTAAACTCAAAACAGATTTATGAATGTCTCCAATTTGTATTTAGTTTTCTTACGCACGCATAAGAAACTATACTAAGAATATCAGATGCGTGCGTGTGTTTTTTTTTTGTGTAAGCACTTAGCACCACTTTTTGGAGTATTATCATTAGTTTACTTAGTAAGTGGTTTTTGGCAAGAATCGAATCTAGTCAGTACTTAGAGGGTAGCAAATAAAAAGTTACAGTACTTCTCAAAGTAATCGGGAAAAACAAAAACAAATTTTGGTTAAAACGGTTATGTTGTTCAAAACCAGATTCTCCGGATAAAAAAACGATTTTTTTTGTAATTAAAAATTGACTAACTGTAAAATCTTGAACTTGACTCAAAAGTCAAAATATTTGTAATAAAATTTTTAAGACTTGATATAATTTTCAAAATATTTTGGCTATTTTTGTGTTACCTACCTACTTATTTGAATAAATATTTGAAATGTTCAATATAATATTATGTATGGTGAAATATTTGTTGGTGAGTAAAAAAATCTTGAACAATTAATATACAAAGTTCCCTATAAGCTGTTCTTAGCGCAAAAAAAAAATATTGAAAAAGCACACTCACGATACTTTTTAAAACGTGTTTAAATCTCAACTAAATTTGTCAAAATTATAAAAGTAGGTATATAAATTATTTTGCAGCTAAAAAAATATCGATGATATTTATCTTGATACTAATATCATCTAAGTCTTAACCATTTAACACTAGATTCTTATAAGATTTTTTTACTGGAAAAAAAAAATTAGACAATGCCATTATATTATATTTACGAGCGATAGGTAGGTAGGTACTTATTTTAACGAATAATGATTTATCGTCAAACGATTTTTGTTAATTCAAACAATATTAACTTTTGAAACCAGGGGCGCCATTTGAGGGGAGCAGGGTATACTTTGGCTCCCCTATTTTTTCTGTGTCTTATTGGCCTGGATTAAAATTTAGAATGCGCCGATGGCCGTCCCGAGCCCAATTTCTCCCACTCCCGCACTCGATCGTGCATGACGGTCACCGATCAAAACTGTCCAACAAGTATACACCAATTTCAAATAAATTGTACGCAAACACGTATATTATAGTGGTGCTAATTGGAACTGGCTGTATATTATAGTTGACTGACGGCACTGCACGCACGTCGTGTACCGGCGGTTGTTGGTGGGGGATCCAGTGTAAACAATATCTGTATTTACTATTTTTAAAAAAGTGGCCTGACAGAAAAAAAAATTGGCCTGCTTAAATTTTGGCACCCCTTTTATAAAACTCAAATAGCGCCCCTGGTTGAAACTTGAAATTTCCTACTATTGCCGTTACTTGATATTTTTTTTATAGGTATATGAAGTTCAAATTTTTACGAAATTGGATATTCTAGGAATAAATAACAATTATTGTTATGTTACAATTCAAAAAAAATATTATTAATAGGAACATTTCGACACTAAGATTAAGTACTACCTATGTATATCATAGTAGTATACATTATTCACTTTACTCAATTCAATTTTAAAAATATTTACATTAATTTTAAGCTATTTTAATTCGTACCGCGAACTTATTTACACCGTACACCGCATGTTACGTTGATAGGTATTGACTAATAAATTAATAACAGCTAGGTAGTAATATTTTATGAAATAATATTGTATAATGTATGCGAATTGTTTTTGTCAAACATTTGTTCAACTTGCCGGCTACCATATTACTACTATAAAACTAAATTACTTATAGTAATATTATAAATATATAATAGAATATTCTTACAAATATAGGCTACAACAGATTACATATCGTTTCAGCTCATTCCTAAGAATCGTTTTTCATAAGTATGCAATGATTCATCGTTGAAATCAAATTAAAAAAATCCATTACAGTCTCCTATACTGGACACCTACTACCCATAATACAGTAGAGTGACTTACTCTTTTTTGTTTGTTTTATTTTATATAAATATAATTCAATAATAAACCAAAAAATAATAATTACTCAATGGTGATCGTTATCGAGTTTCGGCGTTAAAGCATAGACACTATATATATGTATTTATATTTTTTGTATTATACAGAAATTGTCGTTGCAAACACTGAACATTTAACCTTAAAATCATATTTTATGATGTGGGTTGATATTTGGAGTATCATTTGTTAATTATGAATATATTTCAACTTTATGGTAAGGTGTTAAATTGTGGACGACAAGATTGAATGTAAACTGTAAACTGTAAAGTGTAAAGGCACCTTAAAGAGTTTGCATAAATTATTTTTACCTATTTTAGACCCTTATTGATAGGTATAGGACAAAATAATATAGGTATAATATATTATATAGGTATTAGGTGTGTGACTTAAATTTTAAATGAAATGAAGTTTAAGTGTGTGAATACTGACAACTGACTATCCAATAACCCGACTTAACCTATACATGACTCAACTGACCCAGGAAAGTATAAACACTTAACAAAGTAATAAAATACCAGTATATATGCTAACCCGTTTTCTAATACCATGGAATATAGAATGGTAAGTTACTGTTATCTAGAGGTAATCATTACGCTGGTCACACTGAGGCAATAATTGTTTTATACACTGTAAATAACAATAAAGCAAATCAAACTCTAAACGAATTACCATAATCCAAGATGGAGTGACTTTTGTACTCATTCATAATGTACGTTAACGAATTTTTTTATCTATAAAACTCGAATATTCTTAGAAATCTGTTTTTAAAGTTGCATAGCAATATTGTTTAAATACATTTATGTTATTAAATGTTGATAAATAATTGTTTAAGGTGTTTGTACTACGACGTAGTTAGTGCCTATTTCCGACAAGTGTGCGTGTTTAGTGTATTTGTGCAGGAAATTAGAAAAAATCTCTTATTGAAATATTAATTATACACATGACATAGTATTTTTATCTATACAAATTGCATGTTTTAAAAACCGCAAGATACAACATTTCAACAATACTCAAAAAATATTTAATTATAATTCGTCATTATTGACCAGATCAAAATAAAAACTATTCTGATAAATTATAATAATATAATTTATATTTTATACTATTATTAGTCATTAATTACCTATCATTTATCACATATTATATTATAGTTTAATAATATTGTAAACACAGGGTTTTATTTGTTTCATATTACTATTAACCAGGCACGGATTTAGAAATAAAAAAGGGGCAAGGGCTAGATGAAAAAATTATAATTTATCAATCACTTCTAAATATCAATAAGCAATATGTTATATTATATTACATAATAATATATAAGTTTTAAGTATAGTATTTCTCCTCTAATCTCTTTAAGATAGTTAATAAACCGAGAATTACAGTATTTTTTGACATATTTTAAGTACCCACCTAGGATCGCCCACTGTCCCATCCCTTGTATTCACGCCCGGTAGTGATAACTGATAAGACAAATATAAACAACAAGAGTAGTCAGTAGAGGTAGGTTCTCTCAGTTGTATCAATTACAAAATTATTATTTTATTTTATTTTCAACACATTGGAAATATCAAATAGTTAGGTAGGTACCACATATATTGTGTGTACCTATCTTCTGTTCTATCATTGCGATTATAGGTATTGTATATCCTCGTCCGGAGAAAATAGCCTATGCAAGTTCAAATAATTTTGGTAACATAATAATTAGCGAAGCAAAATGTACAATAATTTATAGTAAAACATAAGTAAGTAGACATAATGATGCGTGTTCAATTTTTATTGATTTTAAAACAAAAAATGAAAAAACAATATATAATAATAATATGTTTATTTATTCTGAAGTATTATTTTTTACTCTTCAGTTTATCTCCCCATTCATGAAAAATCTCAAGTAGTACTCCGATTGTTACTCCGTATCCTTGTGGATAACTTCTACTTACCTTATCTTCGCCATTACTGCCCAATTTGATTGCACTATACTGTAAGTTGATATATTTATATTTTTTTAATGTTTTAATTTTATTTATGTTATTAATAATAATAATTTACCTTTTCGAACAAAGTCTTTGTCTTATTATATCCCGCAAAATTTGTGTTCACCCATGAGCTGGCTAAATTGAATGCTACTTTTTGTGCTTTTTCACTTCTAGTTGATTGTAACCCAAAAATTATCATTGATTGTAATTGTGGCCAACAGTTGTTATAGTCCCAGTCGAAATTAGTGTTATACAAAGATGTTGGTACGCCTATATAAGATATGTTGTTGTAAATTAGTGATTATATACCTACCTAGGATTTTTATGATTTAAAAATATTTATAAAATATTTTGATTTATCTTATCAATACATTACCGGTGTTGAGTAAGTTGTTTTTAATAGTTTTAGAATTACCTACTTGATTTGTTAATTAAATACAATTTTAATGGCATTCCTTTATTTCTTAGTAAGAGTACCCCTAATTGTTTCATTGCACCCCTGCTTACATTATTTTCATGTTACATAAAAAAATTGTTTTAAATAACCCACAGCAGTATCTTTTATTAATCAACAAATAATTTTATGTTACAAAATAATCAATATTTTGTTTCGACTTTTTTCAGTAATATCACATTAGTTTTTGGATAATTATGGTTTTTAAACTTTGGACTACTTATTGAAGTCTTGGAGCAAAGCGCAAACTATAATAATGCCATTGTTATAATATACCTATAAATTATTAATTAATAACTATTTATTTATATGCACTCACATAAATAAAGTGGTGTCAAATCTTCACTTATAATTTCGTTTCTTATTAGATACTCCACTGCCGCATCGCCGTAAAATTCACTTAGTTTATCATCATAACTTCCAGTCCACAGAGGTGCTAGGTTGGACGCATAAAAATAATTGCGACTTTCTGCTGTCGTTGTGTCAAAATCTAACCACATTTTTTCATCATCGTTCCATAATAACTGTTTTAATTAAACAGTGAAATACGTATAAATATATATTAAAGGTAGGTATACCTATAATTATGGTACTTAAATACTTAATGCGCATGTATTTGAAAATACTTACTGCGTTTATTCCGATTTGATAACGACGAGCAAGGTCCTTATAAAACTTTGAGTTTTTATGATCGTTAACAATGCCATACATATTTGAGAGAATATTGGCGTTTAATTGCATTATAGAATTCAATTCAACGTATGCAAAATTCAGTGGATTAGTTTTCAGTAATGTCTCTGTAAGTAATTACTAAGTATATTAAATATGTTAAAATTCTTAAATGCCAAAATATAAATGGTATATATTTTTTAAATAAAATTTTAAAAATATACAAACTTTAAACACGATTTAAAATCTGTAGTTATGAATTATGATGTCAAGTGATTCAAATTGCTAAGTGTATAAAAGTTTACCATATAGGTAATATATAGGTATATCAGTATATAATTTATACTACCTATATTATAATGTCGACTCGGTGATAATTTTTTTTTAAATGTTTGCTACCAATATTAATAATGAAATACAATTTAATGAAAATGTTGGATTGATTAATATTACTACTGACGCTACGTGACAAATATATTTAAATATTATATTTTTACTTCTAATATCTTCATAATTATTCCGATTGTGGAAATGTTTGCTTGAAAATCCCCAGCCAGACTCGGAGGCAGCTTTGACTCTACACAAATATTCTTCTTGATCTCGAATAGTAGGCAGTTTGTTAGATATGTGTAGATCAACACTTAAAACATAGGGTGTTTTATAATTTAACAAATATATTCATTAAAATTTAAAATACATCTTAAATTATTCCTACGTACGTATACATTTCAGGACGAGGATCATATAAATCGCTCATATAATGAGACATTATATAAGAATTACCATTACTCTTCACATAAACGGACCTGAAGGTTATCCAGAACATCATTTCTGCATCTAGGAGCTATAGTTAGAATAAAAAAATAATTGTTTAGAATAAAAATATATTGTACACTATACATATCAAAGTTTTAAATTAATTAGTAAATTGATTTTTTTAGCTTTTTTATAATAAAATACGAGCATAATGGAAGTTTTTAAATAAGAAATGGGAATAGTATTTATATGTGAAATCGGAAAATACAAAAAATGTCGAAACATTGAAATACTGAAGTTATCTTGACAAAATAAGAAGAACCTATACCTAATATTTTGATGTTAATTTTAATTTACATTTTTTTCTCTGAAAAGTAACCATCTCTGATATAAATATTGAATTATAGAACAGGTATTATTTTTAAATATTAATATTAAAAATATAATCTCATTATTCATGAAGATTATCATATTAGATACTTACATAAATATTATCAGTTATGAATTTTTCGTCTTTAGTATATGTATAATAAATAGACATCATTTGAGTAAGAAGTGGTGGTTGTGATCTTCCTTCATAGTATATTCTGTTTCCTAACAACACATATCCATAGTTCTGAATAATAGAAAGAAAATTGCTTAAAATCCCTTTTACGGTATTTTTCATTCCACATATTAATGCACCTACAGAATAATAATATTAAAAATAAAGTAAGTTTTGGGATTATCTCAAACTAAAAAATAAGTAAGTGTATAATATTATAAAAATACATATGAGTAGAGTTCTAGACTAATTGTTGCACAAAAATGATCAAAATATGCAGTCTTAAATATATGCAACTACATTTTTATATTACTTTCGAAAAATGCATAAGACACATGACAATTTTGGAAATAAAAAACTCAAAAATAAGTAGATCCATAAACGGTAATAAAAATCATTTATACCTACACAGGCTTACTAATTCGAATTTAATAATATATTGATTCATATGGACATCGTTGTATGTTCTAGGCTTGAAACTGTCGTTGGCTAAAACAACTTAGTTTTTAAAAATACTGGAACATCTACTGGGTTAAGGAATAATGAATAACTTGATATGGGAACACCGTGATAAACGAACACGTAGGTATCTACTGTTTTTCATTTCTTCGTACAATCTACAGTCTAGCTGTCAATTAGTTTTACCATTGATTATAAATACTAAGCAGTAAATACTTAGTATTTACCATTGATTATAAATAATAAGTAGTAAATACTTAGTATAATACTTAGTATTTATGACCAATGGTTTTACTAAAGTTTTGTCACAAAGAGATTCACATAATCTTACGTACCTACCTACTATACGCACAAAAAGGAGGGGGTGATTTGGGTGCCTAGCGCCCAAGCCTCCTCCATATTCAATATTATAAATTATAATAGTAGGGCTTCAGGCTTCAGCCTTCCCAAACCGCAAACACTATTTGCGCCTATATGCTACCTACCCAAACATAATTTACTTTAAGAAATATTCTTGAACGTTATCCGAATATGATTTTTCCCGACAATTATACGTACACAAACATTTAAAACAAAGCGGGTAAGTGGATGTTGCTCTGATGTACAGTAGGTTACAAGTGGGTCAATGTATAATGGATTGTATTAAACTTTAATTCGATGATATAATATCATCGTATAAGAAACTGAGCGGAGACGATTTGTCTGTCTGTATATTTTATTTTGTTATTATTTATTATAGCCTGCAGTAAGTTGAATTAATATTTTTAAATTCGTCACAATTTTTTATTCGTTTCTATGGTGATAAACAAAGCGTTAGAAATAAAAATCCCGTTTTTAGCGGTTTTACGTAATTTGTAGGTGGTTTTTCCCGTGGCATTAAATAACTATTGGAAATATTGAAAAATGACCTCTCTTAAGTACCATCTTGATCCAACTTCCTAAAAGATAAGATACTATATGTTGTAATCGAAGCACTTCTTCTGGTCATATATATACATACAGAATAAAAAAAAATTAAAATAAATAAACACCATTGTAAAACCCCTAGCTTCCTCGCTCCGCTCAGAATCTAAAAATGTGAAATATGCAAATTAAAACTTTGTATTTCATTTCGCCATTTCTTAAAACAAATTTATAACTTACCAAAAATAATCTACTACCGCTACAAATAAACATGCAAATGCAAGAAGTTTCAAACTTTACATATGAAATATGAAAGTTATGGATTAATAATTTTACTATTCCATTTTAGGGGGGGGGGGGGTCGAGACCCGGGACCCTCACTGTAAATACGCAACTGATAATGTCAATTATTAAAATGTAAAAATTAAAAATTAAATAAAAAGTCAATTAAAAATGTTTTAAATTATAGAATATTAAGAATAGTTAAAATAATCAAAGTTTTTTTTAATTAGTTGGTTAGATAACAGCCAAATATTAATTGGTGCTATAATATATTTATAAATTAATTCAGGAACTTGATGACCTAAAAATATTGAAATTATCAAAATAGTCAAATACTCAAATATGATTATAAATTATAATTGTATTATATTATTATCAAAATAGTTATCTTAAAAAGTAAATTAAAAATGTGTACAATATAAATATTATGTTAAAATGACGAACAAAAGTTATTATCGATAGGTAAACAACCCACGATTCCTTCCTATTTGGAATGAATAAGATACTTAGATTTACCAAATAATATTTGCTTTTATTTGCTATTAACTTAATAACATTGATTATGACTTCAGACTTGTTTATATTAAATATATACTTAATGTATATAATACCTAGTCCAAAGTGTTGTCGTTCTGCAATCTAAAGTTTTTCCCGACTGTACAAAGTGTGCGCGTTAAATGCATTTTAAACAATGGACCGCACAAAGCATCCGTTTACCATACTCAAGGGTGTCCGCTGGGGGGGGGGTCAAGTTGGGGCAGTTGCCCCCTTGGCTTTTTCTGGGTTGATTATCATAATTATTATTGATGATTTAAATGTTCTAAAAAAACTTAAAAATGCCCCAAAAACTCTAAATAGTGCACTAAATTATTTTTATTTTTAATATTAAAGATATAAATTCTAAAATAAATTCGGTATAATATACATTTTAAACTTGTAAATGCTTGTATAAAAGTTTTACAGACAGAACTTTTCATTTGGACTACTTATTTAATCTGAAAATTAACTATTTTTTTTCTGTCCCTAAAGGTTTAGACTTTATATCATATATTTATTAAAAAAATTATGTACAAACATGTGAAAATTAAAAAATTTAAATTTAGAAAAATCTTAAAAATGCTCCAAAAATCTTAAAATGCAAAAAAAGACCTTAAAATTTCAAAAACCATCAAAAAATTCAATGTATGTTATAACAAGTATCACGTAGCTAGATTTGGAAAACAATGCAAAATGAATGTAGTTTTTCCATGCTCAATCATTATCGATGTAATATAAAATATTGCTAAATAAACTTTTTTTAAATTAAAAATAAAAACATTTTTTTTTTTTTTTTTTAACGGTGATTTAGTACACTCGATTATGAATGTCGGAACTAAGAACGTTGCTTTTATAGATTATAAGATGTAATGGTGGTAGTGTCAACCTAGTTTTTACTTTTTTGATATAAAAATTAAATGTTCATAGTCCATAGATGGCATATCTATAATAGGCTCAACTTTGAAGTTTGAGGTATTCAATGACTGAATAAGCTAGAAATATTTAATTTTAAAAATTACCTAAAATTATAAAATCAACGGTAACATTTTATTTATTAAAAAAAAAAATGTATTTGATAATATAAAATTACATCTACTTTTAGGTAATTCATAAACATTTTTTTGTCACGCCTGCACCGAAAGTTTGGTTTTCGATAGCGGTTGAACCTTTGGAAAGCGTCCTTTTTCCGTCCAGCGAGCGGTAAAGTGGGAATCCCCAAAAGTGCTGCGCACACATTTCAAGCGCGACGCGCGTATACCCTGCACAAACAGTCACTGAAATCTATACCACGGTCGTCGGTTCCTTACAAATTATAAACTTTTTGGTTACATCTCATAATCATAGCCCTCGTACGTGACGCTTAAAATAAATAAAACTAAATCGTTTCTTTCATGAAATATATTGTTGTCATATAATTATAGTCTAGTTGTTGCATAGATCCCTGCATTATCTTTGCCGTTATCGATGAATGCGGAGGCGTGACAAAAAATAGTATGTGTGGCTCGTGCGGGAAAGCAATTTCAGTCTTGGGCACGTCGCCCGCGATTGAAATAGCTCACTTCCCGCCCTTGCCACACAATACACTATTACAATGTACTATTACATTCCTTGTCCATATGAAAGAAAACATGTCACAAAAATACTTTATAACTGATAGGATATAGTGAGACAAAAAATGTAAAAAGGAAAATATTTTGCCCTTCCTTTGACAAACCTAGTACTTTCTTATAAGTTATATTATTTAAAATTTAAATTGTACATTTGTACTAATCTACTAATTATTAATGTTTTTTTTTTTTTTAAAACATGTTGCAATCCATACAAACAATGTACAACATGTCATTATGAATTGTAACTTGTGAATGACATGATAGGGAGAGTAATTTAAAGTTGAGACACCTTGATAATTCAGTTTATTAGATGATTGGATGCAATTTGTGTAATGTGTTGATGTTATTTGAATATAGTTTTTTTGGTTATTTTATATTTATAAACAAGTGAAGCGGTTTTATTGATTGAACGAATTTTAAGATCAACTTGAAAATATAAATGTTGTTACAGTTAGAATATATATATATTTTTTTTGAAACGATCAGACATATTATTTAAAATATATATACAAATTTACGTAGATGTGGATTATAACATTTATAACGGAAACATATAAAATGTCCACATAGTTTTACTTTTTACTTACATTAAAAATGTAGGTACCCAATAAGAATTGAGGTGAAGACGTAAAGTAGGTATATAATAACAGGTACCTATACCAATGTATCATATTATACCTTTTATTATCCAATATGCGTCCCAATAATGAAATTCATTTTCAGATTCCATGTTCACAAAGAATCCGTTAGGTACATATATCATTGAGAAACGACCACCTTTAATGTTAACTTTAGTTGATATTTGTTTTGCTAATTTCTTCCAAATCTGATTTATTCCCGACACGAATTCCCTTAGTACAAAACAATTATAGTTCAACATTTTAATTTTAGTTATTATTTATTTTTAACACAAAAAAAATGAAACTTAAAATCATTGTTATGAACATACCTATTACATATATGAGATAAGTGACCACCAGTATCATATTTTATTTAAATTATTTTTTGAAACTGATGAAACAAATTGTGCCTATATATATTTTTAATGTTTTAAACTTTTAAAGTTGAATTAAGAACATTTTATGTATACTCTATTTCCATCTAAGTTTACCCATTCGATCGACATATGATGGTAGTCGCCGCGCAGCTCTTCCCGTATACACGGTATAGTGGCGTTGAAAATTAAGGGTAACGCGTTGGTTGTCGATTAACGGTGACCAATCACAGAGGACTGGCATTGACTGAGGGGGTCTTACCGTTCCGGTGGCTCAGTGTGTATGCGCAAAAGTGGGTAAACTTGGATAGAATAGAGTAAATGATCTTGTATTAAATATTCAAGAATATTGACCAAGACTAAACATTATAATCAACATAAAAAAGGTGGATAAGTGGATGTCGCTCTGCTGTACAGTAGGTTACAAGTGGGTCACTGTAATGGATGGTGTTAAATTTGAATTCAATGATATAATATCATTGTATAAGAAAAACGATTCTGAGCGAAAACGGTCAGCCAGCCTATGATTTTACCAAGTATATTTGATGATATTATTGTGAATAAAGTAATTTATATATAACCTATTTACTCGGAGCCTTGTTTTAAATTTTCAATCTTTAGCCATAAAAGTTAAACATTTTATACATTTTTAACCACAAAATAATTAATAAATTATAAATTTGATAAATGTTGTCAAAATTTGAACTTTAAATGCTTATAAAAAAAAATTGTGCCTATGTATTTTTAATATTTTTCAACTGCTATTAGAACGATATATCAGGAGCCTTATATTAAAATTTCACGCTTTTTTACCCAACAAATAAAAATTTATTGATATTTATAGAAAAAAAAACTAAAAAAATTGAAAACTGACAACGTCCGTAAACAGCTCAAAAAGAGTCAAAATATTTTCAACATTTTATGGTGTATAGAAAATGCTAATATAAACATTCAGTGAAATTTTCAAGTATCTACAGTCATTTGTTTTTTAATTACAATAAAATAAGAAAATTGTTACATGAGAAATCGAGTAAATATCAAATGTTGTAAAAATATAAATTTCAGACAAACTTATGAGTAATCTTATATTACATTTTCAAATCTTAGATTTAAAAAGAAAAATTTTTATGAATTCTCAACTCAAAATAATTTGCTATTTTTTGTGATTTTTCCGTATTTTGTCAAAATTTGAACTTTAAATGCTTATAATTAAAAACTGTGACTAAGGATTTTTAATTTTTTTCATCTGCCTTTGAAACAATAACCTAGGAGCCTTCTATTAAATTTTCAAGCTTTTTTAATCAACAGATAAAATTTTATTGATATTTATAGAAAAAAAAACTAAAAAAATTGAAAACTGACAATGGCCGTAAACAGCTCAAAAAGAGTCAAAATATTTTGTAAATTTTATGGTGTATAGAAAATGCTAATATAAACATTCAGTCAAAATTTCATGTCCCTACGGTGATTTGTTTTAGAGTTACACCAAAAACCAAAATCGATTTTCTCGAAAACAGATTTTGCGTAAAAATTCCCGTTTTTCCTTAATTTTTCTTTTGTTTTTCACGTCGCTTGTGAAAACTACTAGGAAATTTTTACTTTTGACCCCCCAAAGTACCAACTAGATTCACTTTCCTATCCGAAAAGTTACTATTGAAGAAAATCCAAGCACTTTTACTGTCCTAAAAGGTGATGACAGACATAAAAATAAAAAAAAAAATAAAAAAAATAAAAAAAAAAACACACATCATTGTAGAATCAATACATTCATCGCTTCGCTCAGAATCTAAAAAATGAAAAGATTTAAAATTTACAGTTTAAAAAACCTATAAATATTTCTAAATATTGACTATTGAGTATATAAAGTTATGGTGTGAAATGTTTCAAGTTTTTACAGTCAATACTTTTTAAGTACCTACCTATTTAGTATTTATACAATTACACCTAACAAAAAAAAAACATAAATTTCGTCGACGTTTAAATTTTAGACATTCATATGAAATATTTGAGAAATTGAGCTCAATTTTTTTATAATTCTTGTAAGAAAATCTTATACGAAACCTATTGTATTACATTTTATTTTTATTTTACTCAAAAACAAAAATTGTATCATACATTAAAATAAATAAATTGAAAAAATACTAAATAAAGTAAAAAAAATTAAAACATTGGGAGTTGTTCTTTTTTGACCTCCCAAGTACCAACTAGAACCAATCTTAAAGTTGAAAATCAATTTTAACTTCTTCAAAAGGTGAAGCCAGATACGAAAAAGTACACACACATGGCACATTATTATAAAATAAATATAATATATTATATTCATCACTTCGTTCAAAATATAAAACTATTATTTAAATACTTACTTATAGTTGTTATCTTGTATATAATCAATGATTTTGGGATGATTTCTGAAGTCCGGTGGTAACCAGTTATCAAGGGTATGGAATTTGAAATGGTTTTTAACAAAGTTCTTTAGTTCTGGTAATGGTATAGTGCCATTATATGTACTATTCAATGTACGAAAATTACTGAAAGTAATTGCTTCTTTTCGTCTCATTTGCATATCCACAAATGTTTTAGATGATACAAACATTTTTGAAGTTTGGACTGCGCGTAGTAAATCACCTTTGCAATATATTAAACTGTGAAAAATAATATATTATATTATATTCCATATAACTACTAATGATTTAGTAATAGTAATTTTTTGTAACTTAAAAATATTATTTGTTGTAACTTAAAACTTTTGACATAGATAGTAGATTATTATATTTTATGCACACGATGACAATTTAAAATACAATGTTTTCAGTAAAAAAATGATTTAACCTTCCGTATTGATATTTGACAATAGCAAAATAAATTACTTTGATATCAATATAAATATATCAAAAATTATACTCAATAATATTTTATGCTGATTTTCTTCGTTCAGAATTGTTGTTCGTATGAAACGCCCCAAAATAAAAATTCTGGTAACGCCACTGACATATAGGTAGCTGTGACTTAACAATAGCGAGGCACACTCGACACCTACTGAACAGCGCAGAGTGGTACCCCATATTATTAGTTAAATCTAACTTTTGAAAAATTGTTCAATTATTCATTTATTATGCTTTTAAAATGTTGGTCGAGACTTTTTTTTACTATAAAATGAAATTTAAGGTTCGGATTTTTTCTACAGATTTTTACTTGTGAAATTTTTTAAGATCCATCTTCTTGATTGCTGTCTGGTTAAAAATATGATACTTGTGTAGTATGCTAACCGTAAAATATGACATACCTTATACCTACTCTTCTATTTGTTATATTTTTATTTAATTTTATTACGGGGAAGTAAGTGTGATTTGAGTTGATAAGATATACAACTTAATATAATATTAACGTTCGTCGGTCATACAATACTGTAATAGCTAAATATCAATTATACTGGTAACTATCTGGTAAATTACCAGTAAATATCCACGAAGCCCAATAATAACTTACTTTTAGATATTAAATTATTTTAGTTTTTGTGGCGTCCTTCCACTTTATCGTGTTAAGCAACACTCGCCACAGTTATGTTAGACCGCCAACCAAAAAATAATGGTGGCGATCAATAATTTAAACACAACACGACAACTGTCAATGTATTATATATTTGAAGTTTTCTGGGACAAACGTAACAGCATACTACACGAGTACCAAAAACATTTTTAAGTTCAAATCGGACCATTATTAAAGTAGCATATTTGGAACATGCATTTGGATGCAGTAAATATTTTACGTCATGCGTATAACGCCTGTAAAGACATTTAGACATTTGGACGCACCCGCAGACAATATAGATATAAATGAAAAAAGAATTTATTTAAGACGTGTGGATAATGATTAATATTTACTTTAATAGGTAGTGAAATAAATGTGTTTATATTACCTTGGGCAAACTTCAAAAATAGGCGGTGGATGATAAGGACCATGCAGTAGATGTTGAGATGAAAGATAACCCCTTAAAAACGGAATTAATAAATATATATAATAAGTATATCGATACATTTTTGGTTTTTGTTGCTATTTTATATGTGTGGATTTCAAATTTTGTATTAATGTTGTGTCAGTTTTTTAATTACTACGTATGACATGCACTATGTAGTACAATATACTAATTAAATAATATTTTTTTATTACAATTTCGTAGGACCGATTTATTTTATAGGTATACACTATACAGAGGAATGTATAACAGTAACGATGATTTGAAGCTTTGATGATTAGGTTTAATATTTTTACTTGGCTGTATTATGGGACTAGACGGAAGAAAATAACTTTTTAATATTTAATCTTAAAAGTATTTTATTATATTATAATGAATGTGTCATCCACATTTTTAAACTATGGTATAGGAGCTAATAAATGTTTAAAAGATTGCTAAATAAAAAACAAGTTGAATAATTTATGAATCTATAGTAATAGCAGCTGGTTTGGGATTAGTGGATCATTCTGTATAATATTTATATAAAACAAAATGTTATAAACAACAATAACGTTGCATGGAGTATTTACACAAATGTTTTAGGGACAAAATTATTAAATGGATATTAACAGAAGTATTTACAATATTAGTTTAGTTGATGTCATACGCATAACTAGATTCATAATATTATGTACAATTTATTACGATCATATAGTTGAGTATATTTATTTAGTTTTTATGAACCGACGATAATGAATCCCCGGGCGGTTCCATTTTCCTCCAAAAACGAGATGCCGTTTTCCTCCACTGTCTATTTTCCTCCACACAAAAAAAAAGGTTGGTTTCCATTTTCCTCCAAATTATTTTCTACTTAAGTTATATCTATTTTCCTCCAATATTTTTGTTGTAGTATTACGTTCCGTTTTATTAAGATAGAGTAAAGCTAGGATCACATTTTGCACTTATCGGTTGATGATTACATTCTGGTATCGGCTATCTATATCAGCTATCGATTAAGCCTAATAAAGATACGTACATATAACATACATTTCTTTAAAAAGGTATTCACTTGTTGCTGAAATGTACAATAATTATAAAAAATTATAATATTATCATCAGTTTATTTTTTTCTTGCTATGTATAAATTATTTGTATTCACTATTTTATTATTTTATTTATCATTTATTGGAGGAAAATGGTCAAGAATTATTTTTTATTTTTTTGGAGGAAAATGAACAGTGGAGGAAAACGGTATCTCGTTTTTGGAGGAAAATGGCTACGGCCGAATCCCCAAGGATCTGTATAACCACTATTTTAACTATTATATACCCAGCAAGGTTAAAAATTAAAATGTCTTAATCGTATCTATTACTCTATCTTTGATCAGCGATCTACAATTATTTATAGGGGCCGGGACTTCTTGGCCATAGCGATCGCTAGTGTGTATGTGTAGGATCCGGGATTTGAAATATGAATAGTTATTATGAGTATTTATTATTTATAGATTTATTATGAATAGTTATTCGTTATTATAAACTATACAGTACCTAGTTGCGGACTGGGCCACAGTGAGCTGCGGTATCATATTATGTCCCCCCCGGGCTGGTACAAAATAATCCATCAGGTATAATATTATGATTGTTCAATTATTGTTGACGAATTTTTTCGGACCTTAGAACACCTTGCCACCTTGGTAGTAGTCGGAGTAGACCAACATGATCCACTCCGCTCAACTAAACTTTAATTACTTATAAAGTTATAACTATAGAGCCCGCATTTTAATTTTTAGATTAAACTTAATTGGTGCCTATAATTCAAAACATTTTGTTCCGACTATTCACAATTTGTCGATTGTACTATTTATGATTTCGATACGTCGGTAACGTCTTTATCTATCTACAGTTTAATGGCTGTTAATTGTTATATATGCGTCCGGGCCTCAGAACAGTAACAAGTACCTACCTAATTGGATAGTTATAGTGTTATATCATAATCACGTTTATTTCGTTAAGTTTGTATTTTTGTTTGCTCAAGAATTATTAAAACAATTATTTGGTAATTTTTTTCGGGAATTTTTACTATTTTAGAGCATTTTGGATAATTTTTTTTTAAAAAAAAAAACATAGCTGCTGTCAATGCCTCAATACAATCATTGTTATGATCGGTCGCTACAGTACAACTAAATAAAAAGTTGTAAATAAGTTCACTATGGGTTACCTACTTACTTAAACAATTAATTACCTATTCCTTAAATTATTGTGTACCTAAGTAAAAATGATCCACCTATCTATCACATTTATACTCTAAATTGTATCTATGTGATTTATGATTTAAAGTAGGTATACAATAAAAATAACAAACAAAATATTACCTCTATTCAATTTCAAACATTGATTATGGTGATTGGTGTGTAACCAAAAGTCAAAAATTAAGTTCTAAAAGTTTAGGTTGTAACTTGCAATAGTATTGGGCCGATTTTTTTTCATTAACAATGGTCTGACTGGGTCCCCAGTCCGCCCCTGATATACAGAATAATAAAATGGACTTTGTGTAAAAATCTTTTAGAGATTCTCCAATGATCACTCAGTTTAAGAATCTAAAATACTTATTTAAAATAATGATTAGGTTTAAGTATGTGTTTATACCGTCGTGTACTTGTGGTGAAACCAAATATACAACGAAACACTACATCAAAATATTAATACATAATATAATAAACACACATAAGCCGGATAACCACACATGCGCATTTATATTATATATTAATTAGGTACTATCGTTCTTAGAAGGAAGGAATTAAAAATGCACTTAAATTTTATCAATCATATTATAAATTATAACGGTGTTTTATTGGTAAACACACAATTAGTGGAAACCGTTTTAATAAGAAGTAGAGGTTGTGATCTTTTTGTACCATTTGGCGTTTTCATACTAAGTACCAAGTAGTAAGTACTATAAATTATATTAGTTTTTATTTCACCCATGGACATTTGTTTCATCCTGTATAGTAGGTATATTATATTATATTACTTAGGAATAAATTATTAAAACTTATTTCAGTATTACAATTTAAAATAACTATTGTATAGATAGGTACATATTATATTTTACATATATTTTGCATGATTATTATTTATTGGTAATGATCCATGCAATAACAAATAGAAAAATGCGTGTCGAACAATATTTATTTTAGTTTCAATTCACATTCAACACGGCTTTAATAATTACAAACTGAGAACAAAAATGAATTTCACAGTTATCAATAAATTAGCATAACAGTAAAAATGACTCATAATAAATAAATGCTAAATATTTAGATTCAATTTATTCGGATTTTTTTTTGTTAACATCTTTTATTTAAGTTATTGATGTTCATAATATTACCTACGTAATAGTATATATTATATACTAGCTGATCCTGTGCACTTCGTTGCCCGTTAAATGTACCAACTCTATATGACTCAAACTTTGTTCAATTCGTTATTTAATATTCGGTGTGTGGTGTTCAAAATTTATCTTAACTTTTCTGTTGCCTGGAATAAAAATTCTGATTCGCAGCAGTATATTATCAGGTAGGCAATCTGCCTGCGGTAGATCGCGGTCCCAGTGCTGTTTGTACGTAAGTGTATGATTTAACTCTAAAGTATCAAAGTTATACCAAGTTTATTTTGATATAATACGGTGGATTAATATAATCAATTAATACATAATCCTAACCTAACCGACAACCGTACTAAAATCCGATGAATAAAAAAAACCAAATTCAACCCTTTTTAAATTAGCCTATCTTCATCCCAGAGATCTGCACACAAACATTCATTTATATATAATATAGCTGATCCTACGCACTTTGTGGCCCATAAAAAATGACAAAAAAATTGTGATTGTTCAACTCCTTTTTGGTGTAACTCACTGCAGTAAGTGCAACTCAGCCACCCCGGTAGGCAATGTGCGAAAATTCAATTTGATGTATGCTTGTACCTGACCAATAGCAACCAATAATAAATAGATACTATTTCTATTAATTATTTCTCCTATAACCAATAGCAACCATTTATAAACAAATATTTCCATCGTAAATCTCAAAGTCCCTGTTTGAGCACTTCTATTAATTGGTCGTAGCGTGATGTTATATAGCCTTCCTCAATGAATGGATTATCCAACAAAAAAATAATTTTTCAATTCGAACCTGTAGTTCCTGAGATTAGTACGTTCAAACACACAAACTCTACAAATTTATATATTGGTATAGATAAATCGTTTTTCCTTTTAAACATATTAGAACTATAACGGTACATCGTTATTTAATTTATAATTTATACTTATTGATGAGAATAATTTAAAATACCTACTTAAAATATAACAATAAAAAGTTCTGTCAAGCTCTGCCGTACATTATTTAGGTGTCGTGTGGGTCACTTTAATAGATGGTGTTAAATTTGAATTCAATGATTCAAAATTTATGCCCAGGCATCCCCGGCACCCCCTGTGCGTACGCCTATGAGTCTATACTGTATATATATATATATAGATAGTTATATCATGAACTCGTCGACAAGAGGCTGACGAGCACTTTATAACCCCCTCCTAGGTGGCACCATAGATGCTCCTGATCAGTGATCTTCTCTTCAACGTAAGTATTCGTATCCCTTCCTTCTTCTCCAGAAATCACTCCCTCTTCCAAGTATAAATAAATAAATAATATCATTGAATTATAAATGAAAAACGATTCTGAGCGGAGACGGACTGTCAGTCAGCCTATATTATAATAATATTTTTAAATTACAACAAAATAACTAAAATCGTTATGCTTCCTTTAAATATCTAAATTTTAACTTAAAATATCAATAAAAAAAACTGTGTTTATATTGGTTAGGTGAACTATTTATAAGAAGACTTGTTTTAAATATTCAATCCTTAGCTATAAAAATTGATCGCTTTAAAGGTGTATAAAAAAAAACGTACTCAAAATTCCATCTTCAGACGCTCATCATTTTTTTTGGCGGATTTACTCTCAACCGTTTTTAAATTTACATTAATAATAACTTATGAGGAACCTTGTGTTACCTCTATGTTTTTTGACCGAGTAAAAATTATTTTATTGACAATAATTTGGAAAAATCCCCAATTAAAATCTAAATTGTTTTATGCCTATAAATATCACAAAAATACAATGCTTGTATAAACATCTGGTAAAAATGTAAAGTATCTACGGTTATTAGTTCTTTAGTTACAACACAAAACCCAAATAGATTTTGTCAAAAACTGGTTTTGAGTAAAATTCACGTTTTTTCTTATTTCTTGTTTTGTTTTTCTCGATACTTTTGATAACTACCGTGACGTTACCATCAGAAAACATGCTGAAGTTGAAAATCTATGCATTATTTCTACTAGAAAAAAAAAAACACGTATCGTTGTAAAATCAATACATTCATCGCTCCGTTCAGAATCTAAACCTATGCGAAAATTACATTATTTTTTGCTCTTTCACTTAATTTCTGAATAATAAGCCAGTATTGTGTTCTGAAAATAATTACTATCCAGCTAATCTTTTAAAGTAAAGACGACTTAACATTATTTCAGTTACCACAAAATTAATAATTAAATGAAAAAAAAACCAAAATCATAATATTTTATGTACCTATACCTATATGGCTATCACGATTTAAGATATACAGGTTGCGTATCGAACGCCCATAATTTGACCGGTGAACTAACTATCTGAAACAGCTGTTCCCAGTACTACTATAGCACACCCTGAGGACAAATTTAAAGATTCAATAATATTATATACTATACTATAGTAACTATAGGTATTATTGGTATCAAAATCAGATAACCGTGGTAAGTGGTTTATGTCGGTATGATATTATATATATATATTTAACATATTTAAACCACAACGAGCGCTAGTGATTCTGGGCTCTCAGCTGTTTCACATATTTGGTTCATTTCAGTCACCATAAAGCACTATTCGTTATAGGCTGATGTTTAAACTGTTTATCTTAAATCATGATGGCTATATAAAATTATAAAATGTTTAATTACAATAATTGAATAGATATAAAAAACAGGCAGAGATAATTGTATTATGTTGCTGTGCAATAACGTATTACTTTACCTAACATATACCTACTGATAACTGGTATGAACAATGTATACCTATTTGTTAACGAGATGTCCAAATATTTGGTTTTGCGACAATGGATAGAACCATTCAACACAAAAAAACACTATTTTCACTGTTACTAAAGTCTATAGTGCAATAATTTATTCAAGTGTAAGTAAATATAAATTTGCAAAAAAAAAAATTTGCAAATTAAGGGGTTGGAGCATAGCATGTTTTAATAAGTAATATTTAGGCTGTTTATATAATACAACAATACGTACATCTGAATTGTGTCATTGTGTGTCAAAACTTAGTTAAGAGTTTTAGACATTTTTCCGTTTTTAAAATCTGTACAACACAGTTAAAAAAGAAAGATTTATTTTGTTACTTCTTGTGAGCTGATTTAAAATTTAAAACAAGATCTGTAATAGATACCTTTTTTACTAGTTTATGTAGAAAATTAATAGTTTGCTTGTATGTGTAAAAAATAAAAATACTTTCATGGTTTTTTGAAAAAGTAAACAATTTTATACAAAAATCAAAAACGTATTTCCTACATAACCTACTAAAAGGGATGATGGATTCATACGTATATTCAAAACAATAATAGGACATCGGGAAGTACGTATAAACTAAACTTCCACTTAAAACCACAAAAAATATTATGGATCCACCCACCTAAACAGTAACTATACGTACGTATACTGAAAAATATTTGTAATTTTAGAATTGTTGTTTAGATAAAACAAAAATATTACATGTTTAATTATTATAAAAATAGGTGTATCTATTTATGATAAACCAGTACATATTATACCCGAACATGTTCTGTGGGGCCCATTACCTTCTTGAAGAATAAATAAAAAAAGTTATATATATACTACCACGTAAGTGGTGTAATGTTTAGAACGTTTTCAAACTTGTTTTAAAAAAAAAATAATACTTACCCTATTAGTCATCTTAAAAAATTACAAAGTTACTTTTGCGTTACTAAAAAAATACCATCAATGTCACCGTCAACGTTACATGCAAAAATAACTACGATACACCAACGCATGGTTCGGTTAATAGATTGTAAGACGTTTATAAAACCTAACCACGGTTCACAAAGTGCCTACAGATGACAGTGATGAGGCACATTTTGAAGATAATACCTACTGGTTAACGTCGTCTATTCGTTCTTCCTATGGTGTATTCAGAGCGCCCGTGGTCGTTCCCACACTGAGCAACGCGAAAGTAAGTATAGATGAGCAGATGAGAATCCAACGGCGCGCAGCGTATTTTTAAGTTACGCGAGTTTTTCCTCACGGCGTTCTGGATAGGCAATTTGGGCACTTCACATTCCTCTAGTTCAGTCTTGATTACAATATTTGTTTAAAGTAAGTTATCTATATATTTAAATTAATGTAGCGAAATCCAAGTCCTTTTACAGTAATGTCTACTAAAATATGAAAAATAGCAAAATTTAAAAATGTCGTTTTTATTTTCTATGTTTTTTTTTCCGTCTACCGGTTTTAGACGGCGAATTGGTCATGATATTCTTAACGTGCGCGGAGTATATATAAAAGTATGTTATACTATATCATGCCACGGTAATATTATTATACTTATAGTGATAGTTATAGTACATAGTAATTAAGAATTTTATGTGAACATGGTCACATGGTCGGAGGAATTCGCTATGTGGACAGTTCTGAGTCCGAGCGAGTTCTTCCGTGTCTCACTATATTATATATGGCAGTGTAGCACTGTGACTAGTAACCTGAGCCCCACGAAGAACCTCTGTTTTTTAAGACAATTCAATTTATGCTATTTTTTTTAAGTAGGGGGTTTAGGTTAGATTTGTTAAGGCCCAAAAATGGAATGTGAACCATCCATGAAACACCTCATACAAAATTTCTGCGCACGCCTGTCATACATATAATATATGTGTATACAATCGTATAAATGTATGATTATAATTATTATTATATGTTATTGTCTTATCAACAACCAGAAGATTTAATGATAATATCATAATTTGTTAAACAAACATCATACATAATATATATACAATATACATGTATAAAATATAATATTAATTATATACAATAACACACATGGACATGCTGTACAAATATATCTATAATAATATACCCTATTGTAGTTTTAATTTAAAATTTAGGTAGGTAAGTGGAAAAAAAAAATACAAAAATATTACGTAGATATATATGTACAATATGAATACATGGTCGGTTCAGTAGTATGGTATTTAAGTAGATCGAAATAGGTGTCCCCATCTCCGGAACAGTTCGAACACGATACCGTTCGTCCATCCAAATCCTGTCTGAGGCGTATACTCGCCACCCCCACCGGTCGTGCCCACTTCGAGTGCACTGTACTGTAAATACAGATAAAATATACAATTGAGTCGAAATTAACTTTAATTTGTAATCTTTGACGGCGTTGATGTTTAAGAAACCATTTTTGAACGAAATTAATATAAATGCTCGTTTGTATAGTGCAAAAGTATTCAATCATTAAATTCAACACCACACTATTGATTGAATGTCGGAAAACAATTACCTTTTCAAACATAGTGCCGCTGGTTATGTATCCGACGTAATTAGTGTTTATCCACGACTTGGCCAAGTTTATAGCAACAGTCTGGGCAGGTTTGTAGTTTGTGCGGTCCAAACCTTGGATTACCATGGCTTGGAGTGGCGGCCAGCAATTCGGATAGTCCCATTGTTGGGAAGAGTTCACATTCGATGTTGGTACACCTATATTAAAAAAGATAAATAGATAATTTTACATTTGTATTGTAATACTTTAGTACTATTGGATGGTTCAAGTTTAAATTGTTTAATGTACAATGTGTAAGTATGCATTATGAGTTTTATATTTAGTTATTAACTTATATATTAACTTATTAGGTATAACTAGTGTTCGGATTTCAATGCATAGGTATGAATTTTTTTTGGAATGTCTTACATGATGATTTCCAAGCTACAAATGTGTTTCAAACACTCAATGTTGTATAACCACAACATTTTTCTGGGGCATTTTTTAATTTTTTAAATCATTTTTGACCTATTTCTCGTATTATTACTAAAAAAAATTGCCTTCATTGAAATATAATTATGATATTACGTAATATAAATCATTTTCATCTTGAACTATATAACATCAGGAAATCTGGTTTTAAATTAGACAAGACTGAGATTTATCTTTATGCCACACCAACCAATTAGCCGATTTAATTGCATAAAACTTTTATCGGAGTATTACAGTGTAGTGCAGTTGGAGTACAGTTGGAGTACAGTGTAATACAAATGTAATTTGTTAAATTAAATTTTTACTCATTTTTTGTATTTATAAACGTACTTATAACATCTTACAATATGTTGAATGTATTTTTTGATATTTTTAGGACATTTAAATCCAAGCCCTAGTTATTACTTATTATGGACATACAAATATAAAATTTACAGTTACGAGTTATAACTTATTATAGGTACTTCTCTAATTCATAAACTATTTAATTTAATTTTTATACTCTGTAGGTAATGCACTAAGTAACGCATTTTATTCCACTAAGTTTTAAGTATATTCCTATTTCCTATGCATAAAAATGATTAACTAGAGCACATTTGTAATTTAATTTTAATTTCAAAACCTATATTCTAACTGTTATTTTTAAAATGAATATTTTTTAAAAATTAAAATATAGGTATATAGTTATGACATGGCCACTGTACAAAAACACGCGTCTCATAGCACACCGATAATCTCCACTTTCTAATTTATCCTGCAGACCGAGACATCGTCTCATATTTATTTTTATAGTGAATTTTTACTGTATTTGGGTGTTTACTGGAATGCCCACTACGTCGACCACAGCCAACTCGACATATTGGTGACTAAAAATATATTGCCTTAATAAAATAATTTGAAAAAACTAACAAAAACGCGAAGACGGGAATCGTTTTTTGTATACAATGATTTATCATTGAAATTTGAATTAAAATTTAATACTTCCGTCATGGTTCTCTTTAAAAGTTTGAGTAGTTAATTTTTAACTCAAATTATTAATTTACTATTAGGATTTTATACTTACAAATTAACTTTGGAGTTCCATCTTGATTGATAACACCGTTAACTATTAAATAGTCCAACACCCGTTTACCATAATACGTTCTAAGTTTTCTCTCGTAACTACCAGTCCACAATGGTGCAAAATTGGACGTATAGAAGTACTTACGACTTAGTTTAGTGGTCAAGTCATAATCTAACCAAATACCTTCTTCTTCGTTCCACAGCAACTAAATGTCCATCCCAAATAAAAAGTTTTTAGTAACACAATTTAGTATTTTACACCACATGAATATAATATTAAGTATTAAATATCACTAACCGCGTTAATTCCAATCTGAAAACGGTGACCGATGTCATTATAATATTTGAATTTAGCTTGATTACCCAGTAATTTAAACAATTGAGCAAGAACCACTGCGTTAGCTTGTAATATTGCATTCAACTCTACGTAAATAAAATTCTGAGGATCCGTATTAGACAAATCTCCTGAAAATATAAAATTAATAACCTACATGATATTTATATACACAAATAAACCTAACTAATTCATCGATACACAACCAAAAAAATGTATGTATATTGAAAAGAGCCACTATAGCCAGTAAGGGTAATTAATAATATTGTTTAATGTTTATTTTTTGTAATGATTACAATTTTACAATAGGAAATTATATATATAAAAAAATATTTTATTTAATAATAATATGATTGTTGTAATGAACTAAATAGTTAAATTATGAATAAAATCAACTTGAACAAAGATATCTCTCATTTCTTAAGGAGAATAAACTAAGTTGTATATACCGTATATTAAGAATATATTATATTATGTTGAAATTGTATTCTTCATTAATCAAATAATCATATAGATTAGTTTACCTAGTTTAAGTATTTAATATACTTCTTAAATTCTGTAATAGATAGTTAATATATACGCATATGGTATATTGGTATAGTAAAATGTTTGCAAATATTTGTAACCGAAATCGATCACTAACGATAACTATACTAACAATATGATATTAGGTATTGAATGTTAAGAATATTTTTGCGTTTGTATTCATAAACAATTGTGTTCAATTCATTAGTATTATATGTTATTAATTAAAATGTATTCATTCGATTTAGTAAACAATAACAAGTATAATCTTTCCTCAAAAACAAAACATGCGGTGGTTGAATATAGTTATATTAATTTACTTAATAATTATTATAATTCATGGTAGGTATACTTTTAGCTGTATTAATGCATGTTTTTTGTTTGTAACATCTATATTTAAATATTTTTTTGTGGATTGTATACGATTTTATATGATACGTCTAGAAAATATTACCAGTGTTTTGACCAAAATTATTATAATGTTTGGTCGAAAAATCCCAACCAGTTTCGGCGGCAGCTTTTAATCTTGAATATAACTCATTTTTATCGTCTACGCTAGAAAGTGGCGTAGCTAAGGTTTTGTCTTGACTATAAAAAAAAGGCATATATTGAACATATATAAATACATTTTAATATATAAATATTTTTACTTATAAGCCAATTTTACACTTACTAATAGGATTCGGGTCGTGGTCCCCGAGTATGTGTGTTGTACTGTCCCATAATGTAGGTATTACCTGCCTTTTCAACTTTAATTGTTCGGTTCGTCATCCAAAAGTTGAATTCGGCTTCCAGATACTGTTAAAAAATATTCAAATATTTGATAATGATGTTTAAAAATATAGGTACGCGTTTTATTTGTTTATACATATTATAATGCAATATAAATAAGTATCAAATTCAGCTTAGATCTTTACTATTTTTTAATCAAATGTGAATAATGGGTGTTCACGGAATCACTTGATTAAAAAAAAATTAAAATTATAATTGAATAGTCATAGGTAAATTACTTGTATGTTTTTCTTGATAAAATCCAAATCATCTGTATACGTATAATATGATGCAGCCATTTGGATGAGGAGCGGTGGCTGAGATCTCATTAAATAGTAAATTCTACTTCCGTTCGGTACATAACCAAAGCGGTGAACCAAGTAAAGAAAATTTTGTATGATTCCTCTGGCCGAGTCTTTCATGTCACACAGTATGGCTCCTACGAAAATAAAATATTATTTGCACCATGGATTTATAATTTACGATAGTCATTTTTTGGTTAGTCGTTATCTCACCTCGTATGATCCAATACGAATCCCAATAATAGAGTTCAGTGAATCTGCCACCAGCTATGAAGAATCCATTTGGCAAATAAATGGATGAATGCCGATCGGGGTTTATTTTAACGTCTTCATCCACCCTCCGGGCCAATCTTTTCCAAATTTGATTAAGTTGTAAGATCCAAATTCTTAAAAATAAATACTACACATTACAATCACACTAAAATTCAATATTTTCCTTGCTCAGATCAACATTTTGCCACCATGGTATAATTTATAATAATTCTGATGTATTTTCATAAGTCAATCATTACTTGTAATTTTGATCCTGTACGTAAGTACTGATAGTGGGGGTCTCGACAAAATCAGGCGGCACCCACTCGACCAACGGGTCATCGCTGAAGTTGTCTTCAACAAATTTGGTAAGCACAGCACGAGTAGGCACTCGACCGTTATTTCGTAATTTTAATTCCCTATACGACTTTATGATTTCAGCTTCACTACGGCGTAACTTTTTGTCTACGAAAGTTTTGGAGTCTGAATACAGCTGTTGCATTTGTATATCGTCTAGAAGTTCTCCGTGACAATATATATCACTATAATGAGTAATAAAAAATAAAAACAAACGATGAAAAATAATTTCTGAAGGCTTCTAATATTATATAGTTGTATTTTGTAAATATTATAAAGCAGTTATTATGTCATAATCTAAACATGCATACAGAATAATCTTAATACATTGCATCGAAAAGGAAATAAAAATAAAGTTGTCTATACCCCGATGGACTAATTCCATTCCGTTACCTCATTGTACTACATAGGGTATATTCTTATTCCACGTGGAGTCAAGGCGAAACGTTGACAAAACAGCATTATAATTTATACGCAAGGTATTTTAAAAATAAAAATAAATGTTATTTATGTAATTATATTACAATAATAATAGAAAAAAAATAGTATCAAGTACTTATATTGCTTCAGAAAAAAATATTTTTAATACTATTTCTTGTTGATGCATTTTTTTACATTGCATACTTTATTGTCCCTCGTGGCCTTATATATCACTAATTAATCATCGCAATAATTCTATTAAATATTAAAATTTATATTGTGTTATTTTATTTAAAGAATGCAGAGCTAAGTTAGTTAATACAAATTATTAATATAACTATATGAATTTTAAAAATAATTCTACTACGTTCTTCCTTTATGTCAATAACGTTATAAACTATTATAGTTATAACCATAAACCATTCGTACATTTTTCTATGATCTTTAAACTTTTTATTTGCGTTTCGACAATAATAACGCATTAACGATTAACGAATGAACAATATTGGACATATTGTGATATTTAACTAAAATGATACACGTATAATACATTTTTATACTGAATGTGAATATTATTCAAATCTGAACTGTTATTTGTATCTGATACAGTGATACCAGATAACAGATAATGCAAATGTACAAAGAAATAACGATATTAAAATAAAACTTATTGTGATTATAATTCTAAAGTAAATTCAAGGTGACTGAAGTTTATGAGTTGTCAACGTTTTTGAGTACCTATATGATAGCGTGACACTGTCGATCCATCGTAACTATACTTAAATAGTTAAATAGAATTATTTTTGCAGTTTCATAAATTAAATAACAAGAAATATTAAATGTAAATTTAAATGGCACATTATATTAAATTAGAAAACTAGCTGCTGTTAGAATTTCTTCGTAACATTAAATAAATAATATTATAACTTTCAATAATTGTTATTTAGAACTGACTCATACAAATACATTGGTTGTATGCATGTAATATATTAACTAAGAAATTAATTACGGTACCTTAAATTTAAAAAAAAGAAGATAGTTAATTATAAATTAATAATACCTACAACACTGTACAAGTACTTTTCGGCCTAAATACAGCACGGTTAATCTAATAGTAGATACAATGTACAACTAAACTACATGTTGACTTACTCTGACAAAATAAACGTTATAAATGTTTTAAAGTTTGTATTTCTAATATTAATATATTATGTAATTTAGGCACAGTACCTATTTAAATCAAAGAAAATGGAAATTTTAAAACACAAAATAAAAAGGTAGGTACACAGTTATGAATATTACAGACATAGGTGACTAAATCAGCAAATAGTTTCAGATTTGTTTTGGTTATTTAGATACTTTACTGTTTTCAATTATGATTACAAGGCAGTAAACTTAAAATAGATATAATTTTTATTAACTTTAAACTATTTTACCTATTAAAAAACCGTTCTTATTATTATTCAATATTTTAACAAGTAACTACTATTCGAGTGGAAACTGTTTATGTATTTAAATATAAACGTAGGTATAATTTAGTAATTATATGTGTAGCTAACGTTTTGTATACAATTTAAATTTTACCAAAGGCATTTTTAAAACATTTATGCAAGGTGTAATAGAATAACCTGACAAATGTAATAACTTTTGTTTTTGTTCTAATCAATATTTTAATTTTTTTTTTAATATTATTTATAAACGCTAACGTAACAGATGCAATATATATTTTTTAATTGCACTTTAAATTAAATTACATTTTTTTTGGAAAAATTCAAAATAACCAATATGTAATTCTAACTTTGAGAATAATGTTAATGGTAAAAACGTTGAATTAATTTAATTCAAGTAGCTTATTATTTTTATGAATATCAAGCTTAAGTAAATCTTAAATTATTTATTACCCATATTATAACTTTCATAATTTTTTTCATACGTTAAACTTTTATCAATTTTTCATTTTTATTTGTCAGGTTTTTCTGTTACATCCTGCATAATATATATATATATATATATATATGTATTACGTATTCCAAATCCCAATATTATCGAAGTTTTAGTTTCAATGAGAAAGCAATTGTGTAAGCACCTATTTTCCTGTAAATAGTCTGATCATTGTTATTATTATTTATTATAAGATATATGAGCTAAGCCCTTTGGCCAAATTATGATAAATTTTACAAATCGATGTGCATACTAGGTAAACATGAATAAAATTTTATAACTCAACTGAAAAACGTAAAGGCAATTAAAAATTAAAGGTGGAGTCCGAATTGGCATGAGACATCAGACGTGTCTAATGGGTTCATTACTCATATAGGTTATTGGTGGTACTGAAATACTGAATGGTATAACATGTTATGGTACTGTTATAGTTGGATTATATCAAGTCATAAAATAAGAATCTAGGTTTAAGATTTATTTCGTACAAAATATACCAGCTATCCTATTGGATTAAATATGATATGTTATTTATCCCCAACCTTGTAAAAAATTATATCACAAATACCAATTTACTGTATGATATATCATAATAAATCTAGGTTTAAATTTCGATCACGTTCAATAAACAACTATTTAGTATTATTTAACGTACAAATTATAATCAATCCAGCTAAAGTAGAGGTTCTTAGAGAATTTTTTAGGTAAACTAAAACAACAAAATTTAAAAACAAAATCTATTAATATTATTTACTTATGAGTAATTACATAGGTACGTACTGTGTATTTGTATATTACGATTACCTACTTAATCAATAAAAATACATAAAAATAAATAAATGTTGAATAGATTAGATCGCACTGCGGCACTATCGCACAGCCGATCATATCATTAAACATTATAACGTCAAACATGTAAATGTGTAATAAATAATGTTTCATTATGAATAAATCTTTGACAGACAATAGTTTTTTGTAGCTTTTTTTGACATAATTTTAAAATACTATTATAAAAAATAAAAAGGTAGGTAAGTGGTTGTCGCTCTTTTGTACAGTAGGTTACAAGTGGGTCAATGTAATAGATGGTGTTAAATTTGAATTCAGTGATATAATATCATTGTATACGAAAAACGATTCTGAGTGAAAACGGTCAGTCAGCCTATGATATTACCAAGTATATTTGATGATATTATTGTGAATAAAGACATTTATTTACTTATTTATGTGGAACCTTGTTCTACATTTTCAATCCTCAGCTATAGAAGTTGAACATTTTATACATTTTTAACTACAATATCATTTATACATTTTAAAATTGATCAATTTTGTCAAAAATTGAACTTTAAATGCTTATAAAAAAAAATGCGTGCCTATGTATTTTTAATATTTTTTATTGCTATTTTAACAATGTATCAGGAGCATTTTCACTCTTTTTTACCCAACAAATAAAATTTTATTGACATTTATAGAAAAAAAAACTAAAAAAATTTAAATTGTCAGTAAACAGTTCAAAATTATCAAAATATTTTGAAAATGTTATCAAATATAGGAATTGATTAAATAATATGGTGTAAATATATTTATATTTTTTTTCGTGTATGAAATGTACAGCTTGGCGGCTTTCCGTACAGGCACGAACGGCTAAAATAATGATTACTATCATACACAAACGATCGGTTTCCCGACTATTTAATATGACGGCAGACGCCTGACATCCAACTTTATTTAATATAGTATCTATACAGAATAGACATTAAAGTTTATCTTTATATTAGTATACCTACGTTATTCGATTTCCGTGTTTTATATTAGTGTAATCCTAATTCCTGAGTAAAAGTGAGTTTTTTGATTGTCATTACTGACTGACTTATTCATTACTTACTTAGTTTAGTTACAACTTTCCAGGAAATATATTTCAGAAGATACAAGATTAACGGCGCTGAACTATGGCATGTCAAGTACTCAATAATACTTATGCTTATTAATTCCAACAATCAGTGATTATTACTAAATAATAGACAATCATTTTTACTATTTATCAGGCTACATTTAAATGTTTTAAAACTGTTTTGAACTTTAAAAATTAGGATTACTATAGTCTAATAATGTTAATAAATGTTCACTGACGTATAAATATTGTTTTCTATGAATTGGCTAAATCGATATTTTAGTTCGGTTATTTTGAATTTTGATATAGTGAAACTTCCATGTAACAAAGTCACATGGGGAACAAAAAAAGTTCGAATTATAGAGAAATTTGTTAAATAGAATTACATCATTTTCTTAATTTAATTAATTGCATATACATACATAGGTAAATTATAAGGATATTTTAATAAAACTTATTTTATTTATTTTTAATCTTAGTTAAAAATCTTAATTTTAATCGAAATAATCTGTAGTTTTAGTCTTGTTTCCTTATTATTTTTGTAAATTGTAGTATTTAAATTAAGAGTTTTCATTTTTTTTCATTAAAATGTAGGAATAGATACATCTTGAATAATGGATACGTCGTGTTTTCAATAATTTAGATTTTTCAAATATTATAAGACTAGAAAGATACAATTTTAATATAAATGACTGATTTATTGAAACATCTATAATTGTACTATAAACATTACATTTTGTACTTACATATAATAAGAAACGTTGTGTTTTTTGTTTATTTTTAATTTCTTATAATTTTCGTATCAATATTAACTATAATGACTCAATAATTTAAAAAATATAGCAGTATTTTAATTAACACGTAAGAATGAAGTTTAATAAGAATATAAAAATTATACCTATAATATGAAACAAAAATAAACGCCAAAATGAAATTCGCCAAGGGAGGGTAGTTACGGGCTTACGGCACTGAGTATAATTAGCCAATTTACTATAAAATAGGTACCTATATTGTACAAAATTGTATCGAATATAAAAAAACATATATTTACATTATTAGATCTGTAATGTTTTATATTATAATCTAGTATCTACCTCTTAAATAAGATTATGTTAAAGAGATAAATATTAAAGACGAATGCATGTGAAACGTCTAGTAAAGATAATTAGAACATATTATGAAGTTATCACATAGGTACTAAACCGGTGGGAGTACAAGTTCTAATTTATATTATTCAACCTAACCATTTTCGTATTGTTATTAATTATTATTTATTACTTACACTACCTATATAATATACTTGCATAATAGCAAATTAATTTTAAAAGAATCACATTTTTCACGCAAGTTCAATAAAAATTCAAATAATAGAAGATTGGTAAATATTAAAAACTTAAAGCGAACATAAATAGGTATTTTCGTAGAAAACGTCAATCATTTTCACAAAATAAAATATTCAATACGTTTGGAGGGTAAAAATTAAAATTAATATTAAAAACTACAGTAACTATTATCTATTTATAAAATTATTTCAGAAAAAATCATTTATTGGACACAAATTTAAATTATAGATACATTTGTGACAGTAAAATAAAATAAACTCATATTTTCTATTTATAAATATATGTACCTATAGCTTATTGATTAATTGCGGAATATGTTAGTACTTACATACATTAAAAAAAAAATATAAAAATAATAAAGAGAAGGTTTTCTAATTCCAATAAATTTGAACATTAAAACATCATTATTTCTAATAATTATATGACGGGTGCATACACAATTATAAGGAAATAATTAAGAGAGAGAGAGAGAGAGAAATTTAGCAGCTATAATATTATAGTGATAACTCCATAACTCATAGAACAGTTAGGTACATCATTTAATAGGCCCTGATGAATTTACATATTATATATTCAAACAAAAGGTGAAATATAAAATAAACTGCGAAATAGATACTTTTAATATGATTTGCCTAATGTTCATAAAGTATTTAAGGGTTTGCATTGTTTCAAAATAATGACTTGGTTATTCTGAAAATGATAAGAACACTGAACAGTAAATATTAGTTAATTTAGGTCAACAAAATATTGAAAATCTACCAAAAGAAATTAATTGAATAGAACTATACCTACCTAATGCTGGTTAGCCAAATAAATAACTTTTACATTTAGAAACATATTAGGTACCTATAATATAAGAAATAATTATACAATGGACATTTAATCACTTAAAATTAGGTAGGTATACGAGTTTACTATCATAAAACCACGCCATGTACATATAATTGGATATAAATAGTATTTTAATTTATAACAGTTATTGATTGTCGGGAACCCTAGCCTCAAAAAAAAATTTTACGCCATCTGTAATCTTAACGTGTATGCATTCAATACAACTTGTAACCCTCAAATGAAGCAATTTATGTGAATCGAACACTATAAACGTTCCAAAAAAAAAAATTAATAGTAAATATTTATATTATTACTAAAAATATAATACAAAACATATTCTATGTATCACTCATCAGTCATCACTGATAAGTTATCAGCTTCAAATCCAATGTATACTAATCATATATTTTGAATACACACATTTTTGTTATTTATTTTAAATGCTCCTTCTTGGCTCTTGAATTAATTTTTTTTAAGGATTTTAGCGTGATCAAAATTTTTTAGAGTTTCTAGGAGGTACAAATTACAGCATCCGAAAAATACATTCGTACATTGCTGTTATCGAAGAATGACTACTGAAATACATGAGAAAAAACCTACCTGGGGCATATGTCCGGATATGGGCCGTTGTACTGGCCCTGGAGCTGTCCCATAGCGGTGGCTGGGCGTGCGGACGCCATCAGTAGCAATAGTACAGCCGTCAGCCTGACGACGATGGTGATGACGGTCACCGCGGCGGACGAGCGCATCTTGCAGACTGCCGCGGGCGAACCGGAGGACCAAGTGGTGACCTGCTGAGCCACCGCTACCGTTGCCGGCGCTGCTACTGCCACCGCGGTTGTGGTCGCCGCGCTTCTACTGCGGTTGTCACGGGTCACGACGATCATTGGCCACGGGCTTTCGGCACACGCCGCCGGACGCGTATCATCGCCCAACAAGACCGCCTTTTCCAATGCCCGTGCGCACACTATCCCGCACATGTACTTGCAAGTACAAACAAGTAGGTAGTCGCTGCCGTTACCGCGTTTCCAGTACCGCTGTCGCCGTTGTTGCTGGTATGGTTGAGTAAATGGCCATCACGCCACGACGGTACACTGCACCTTTTGTCGTGAGTGTGTGGACACCTGCACTAACGTCCAATGTGTTCGTTTTTGTGACGATTATATTATTTCGTTTTGCGGGTCATATATAGTTATATAGTTACATCCACACGATATCGTATAAAATAGTGGTCTGCAAAAACAAAAACGTCATGTTATAATAAATTATATTATATTATCGTGATAGTTATAGTACTATATAGCTTATTTATAAGTTTTGTATACGGGACTATGGAGGATCAGTGGAAAATTACCTAGCCTTATAGTTGTTTTAGGGTATTTATAATGTCCTAAAAAGTTATAAATGTAGGAAAAATGAATTTTATTTATAACTTACCCCACTCCCCCACCAAATCCACTATCAAGTATCAACTATCATGCCATTATGACAGCAAATTCACGTTGACAGTCTCTTTAAACTATCACGATTCGTGATATTATATAGCTATTACGATTGCAACTATTTTTTTGTATTAAGTGGAAAAACTTGAGAAAAACTTTCCCCGGAGGCCAACAATTGTAATTGTAATATTTTTATACTTTAATTTAGAACGTTATTGTTGGAATTAGTTTGAAGTTCCTATATAGTACTTAATCCAAAAATAAAACAATGGTCATGGACGGGATCCGACCACCACATCATATACCCTTTGTATACGCCCCTGGATTGGGAAAATACAAAATACATAACAATCGATTCTATAATATAAATTATACACCATGATCTGTCTTTAATTAAAAAATAATATTTGATACATAAATAGGTACCGTGTATCAGGGTACACGGTATAATTAAATTACCCATATTACTCAGTACCCTATACATATTTTTTAACTATGTTTGTGGGACATGAGACTAGACTATTGGATCAGACAGACAGACAGACTTCTAAGATATGTATAGGGTACTGAGTAATGTAGGTAACCGTGTTATAGAGAGTGTACCCTGTTTTCGCGGACACACGGTAATACGGTATATTATGTTTGACTTACGATTAATATTATTATTAAAATTAACTTATGAAGTGTAAATGAGTAAAACGAATAACGGATGTATTCATTTATTTCATTATAATATTTTTTCAATAGTTTAATTTATTCATTTTTATTAATTTTTTGAAATTTTTTCAATACTGAAAGTAATAGCTTTTGAAATCTTTATCTTTTGAGAACATTATATTCAATAATACTACTGTATAGTGGACATAGAAATAAGGTTTTTTTTTAATTTTAAAATTTTTATACAAACGCGAAACTGTATTCCGAATGAAATCCGGTTGAGGAAGTATAGAAAAAACATACGTAATTGTTACATCATTCTTCACACAATTAATACAATTTATAAAAATAAAATTGTAGGTACGGTTGGGTTTGATATTCCTTATTTTACTTAACTATTCAAAACTTTGCATACCTATCAAAAGATTTTTAAACAGTTAATAATTTTGATTCTCATATATCTTATTGATATAAATAAAATATAGTATAAAACTGTACTAAAATAATAATAATAACTGTACTAGTGTAAACTATAAACCTATAGGTAATAATTTAACAGGTATCTTATAATATTATCTAAATTTACGTAATATATTGTTAGTTATATATGTTTGAACATAATGTTATTACGTAATGTCTCAACGCACTGTAATGGTATGTAGTCTATGAGCAATTGCTATTTGATGATCGAATTGAAAATGGGAAAGTAGAACAGTGAAATGATTCAATCTATATTTCCTCCCATTATAACCATCATAAACCATTGAAAACCTCTGTCTGAAAATTGTATAAATTATCATTGAAGATAATATTATATGAAATAAAGTTTATATAAATTATTAAGTTATTTTAGTTCAATAAAAATATAAAGATACATAGTTACAATTATTTTTTATAATATAAACATTTGAGTAGATTTTTTGTATTGAATTTGAAATTCAAATTTTAAGAAAATTCTTCAACGTTATTTACTTAGTTAAGCACATTCGTTTACTTATAAACTACTAATAGTTTCCTTGTTGTGTACGTTCATAATATTAATTTTTGATGATTACATTTCATAAACTATTATAAATTGCATAATTCATTATTATTTATGAAGTTTGAGATTAATAATGAACTAAGCAAATAATTTTACGGAGCGATGAATAATATATTGGTCTTAAAATTATGTGCGTTTTTATTTTTGTTTGTGTATGTATGTGTGTGTGTGTGTGTGTGTGTGTGAGAGAGAGAGAGAGAAATCATCTTTTGGAATAGCAGGTACAAATGCTTCAATATTCAACTTCGATGTCGGTTTTTGGTAGAAAAATAGATTTAGGTAATACTTTGAGGCATCAAAAAAAAAATTCCCGTAATATTTTAAAATAATAAATTAAAAAATTAACAAAAGCAGCAGAAAACAGAAATTCACAACATCGATTTTCAATAATAATTTTGTTTTTTGTGGTATTAAAATTAATTTTAAATATCTTTTAAAAATTAATTAGTAGGTATTTGAAATGATCACAAAATATTTATATTAATATGGTATAATTTTCAAAATATTTTGTCTCTTTTTATGTTATTTATAAACTTTGGACTTCAGAGTCAAAAATCTTAAAAATTTAATTCAAGATTCCTCATGTACTTAATCTGATTAAAAAATATCAAAAATACATAGTCACTATTTTATAGGTATAAGTTTGAAGTTATGAAATTATAAAATTTTGCAAATTATTTTGTACTCATTTAAAATGCCAGTTTAAAATATACCTACGGCTTGAACATTTAATACACGTTGTTTTTATAGAAGGTTTGAAGTTCAAGTTTTTACTAAATTTAATATTCATTGTGTTATACGATTCTTACAAAAAAGATTTTTTGTTTATATTCAAAAATATTAATCGTAGTACAAAACGAAACATTACACTACAATTAAATCACCATTTTTTATAAAAACATGTTACTCTGTAAATATTTGTTATTTTTAGTCTTTTTTTTATCAATATTTGGATAGTTGATTCTTGGTAAAAAAATCTTTAATATGTAATCAAAGGTACTTACGTAAGTTGTTTTTACAAAACTTAAAAATATTAAAAATAAGTAGTAAACATTTTTAGTTCAAACTATACAACGTTATGATCACTCACTTTATAATTTTGACGAAATTAGGATTTTTCATCAAACGATTTTAGTGTCAAAAATATCGATTAGTGGAACTTGAAACTTTTTGCCATTAGTCATTAGTCACTACTTATTACGTATATTACTAAGTATTATTTTCTATGCACAATGAAATTGTCAAAATATTTAGACTAATAATATTATTATAAGCTATTTATATCATGAACCTATTCAGTATTAATTCACACCGCTCTATGTTTCATGGTATTGAATAAAAAGTCAATAACAATAATAGTTAGATATTTGATAAAATACTGTAACAATATATTTGTTTGTGACAAAAATGTGTTCTCTGTTAGACATATCTGCTTAGAATCGTTTTTCGTACGCAATGACGTCAATAAATTCAAAATTGTTAGTTCATAATGTAACACTACACGCATAGTTACTGCAGTTTTTAATTTTGGTATTGTGGGTTGTCCTATTTGATATCGAGACCCTACCAAATCGATAGTGCGATACCTACCTTTTTATTTTAAACAAAATTGTACAGTCACATAACATTTAAATTATTTATAAGTTTATAACTGTTATAGGTGTATAAATTTAACAATAGGTACCAGCTTAATATATGTATATACAAATAAACAACGTTTGAATTCGCCATTTTCAGTCCATATACTATCTTAGTTCGTGGTTTTTATACACATATTATAATGTTTATTTTTATGGAAATAAATTATAAATTTTACTCGTGGGTCACAGACCATTGCTATAAAGGCCGTGGGTTTACAACCTCTGATCTAGCCTAACCTATATACCTACATGGCATACATTATAAATATTTAATATATTTCATAACAGGTCAAGGGATATTTCTGATTTGTAGAGTATAGATCAAGGGCGCTAAGTTAGTGCAGCGATCGAGGGATAATAATAGTATGGATAGGCCCATATTGGGTTTATTAATTTGTGTACATTTAAAACATTAATATTCCTCACCGTGCAGTGATGAGAAACCACATTAGTCAGGGTTAGTTCAATGTTGACTTTTATACGTAATATACTGATATTATAATTTATAATTAACTACCTACCTACATTTAATCATAAAATAATAGTTGAATCCAAAAACCACACACTTTTTTAAGGTTGTTGTATCTAAAAACCGAAAAATTTATAGTTACTAAAATAGGTACGTATGTATTCTTAAGTGTCAAATATAAAATAAATTTATTGCCGTCATCTAACTTCTTAGTACTTATAACAATAATTAGAATATTCTATATTTTTTTTGCTTGTTACAATAACAATTCCAAACTATTTGTAATTTTTGCATTTTAGGTGGTAAGAATATCACAATTTAATACAAAATTTAGTGTTTCTACTATACCTTTTGGTGAACTCGGTAAAAGTTTTTTAAGTTTGGAATATATCTGGTTTGTAGATTAAAAATAGTATGTGGTATAGGTATATTCTGTAGTCTATTTTAGTTATTTTAAACCTTCTTTTCAAATTTGTAAGACTTCTATGGATATTTGATATTTTAAATAATAAGTTACAAATATTTCACTCTTAATCAATTTACATGCAAAACAAAATGTTGTATTTAATAATTATTTCAATGTAATAAAAATGGTGATTATCTCCGGCTGGAATTACTCCAAGATTATAAATTATTTATTGCAAACGATATTTACTGCAACGTCCGTCAACACAACCCACCCGTGTCCGCGGTACTTATTTCTGCTAGGCTTATAGTCACCGCACTCGCCGGCGACGTAATAATAGTTAATTTTATTTATTATTTTCAATAGTCTAAGGAAAAAATCTTATTTATTTTACCATTCATAATATAAATAAATACCAAATAAAAAAAAATTTCCAACGTAATCATATTTTTCAATGATCAGCATTTTTGATTTTAGGTGCGGTTAAATATAAATAAGACAAGAAGTATAGACAAGAATTTTATATACTTTGCATAATAATTTAATTTGTAAAATAATCGCAATTATTTTCACGCACTTGATAATCGATCGTTGACCATGAATCCATACCGCAAAATATTTAGAGAAAATAATATTACTGGAGCTGTGACCCACTGAGGTATATCAAATAACCAAATACAATTTTAACTGGCAGAAAATTTGTAATTGTTTTTTTTTTCAAAGTCAATGTTACGATAACTATCGAAATCATAATATTATTCAAATCTATGCGGTCAAGGACCGTTTCGTAGTGTTAGACGCACAGTGTTTAATTACATTTTAGCATTGTTTGACTGTATTCGACAGTGATAATAATAATACCATGGTATAGACCAGCGTTTCTCAACCTGTGGTAAGCGGAAAGCTCATAGATGGTATACTAAGAAAATCTCCCTTTATAGAAAAAATAGAATTGATCATTATTCGCATTAAATATTATTTTGTATATTTGATATTAATATTTAATAATAATATAAATAACAATATTGTTCATATTATTTAATTTTCTTTTTGTGCTTATATATTGTCATAATTTTGTAGTGCCATTTTATGCCACGATTACTGAACATTATTATAATATATTATGTAGTTCAACTTCTAATTCATATTAATAAAATAACTGTAGGTACCTATATGATTTTGTTTTTGATGTTTATAGATACTTCGCATACGGTTAGGTATGTTTTTAAACTATAAATATTATGCCATGTAACTTATAACAAGGATTTATTTTCATGACAATAATATGTAATAAATGATGAATAGGAATTTTTCGATCGGCGTTACGTTCGTATTTTCACAAATTTGTGTTTACAAATGTACCCAATAATTATATATATTATATATATACTCTGGACCAGGGGTGGCCAAACGGCCGATTGCAGACGATTTTAAAGTTGATTCGTTAGAATTTATTATTTATATTATCTTATTATTATACATTTAGTAACCTCTCTAATACATCCCAGGGACCGCTGACTGTAATATCTACGTATTTTTGTGGCTTCTCAAAGGAAATATATGTATATGTATTTCTAATAAATCTTTATCATAAAAAGTTGGGTCATCCTTGCTCAACTGCTCAAGACTATGTACTCTTATTTTATTATAGAATATGACATTACAATACATTTCAAATGAAAACATGTGTTTAAAAAAAACCTCTCAATACAAAATTTATCAGATTTAATATGATAAATCACATATGTAAATATATAGAAATAATTCTGAACATTATTTACATAACATACCTATATTTTACGGTTGTTAAATTTCTGTTTTTCAACATGAAGCACATGTTTCCTTATCTGTTTCTTAATAAAGTTTTGTACAACATTGTCATTATCACGTATATTATATTTTTACTATAATATATATATATATTATATGTCGTCATATAATTATTAGTTATTTTGAAAACAAAACAGTTTATTATTATTTATTATTTAAAACGATTATAATACCTAATTATAAACAATAGTACAATACATAATATTTCTTTTAATATCATATTAGTCTACATATATTGCAATTAATGACTGACACTCAACAAATTACTATCTTTATTGTAAATATAATTTAGAGGTATAGACTGTATAGAATATTCATTAATATTTTGTCTATAGATTAAATACACCAACGTAGGGAACATAAAAAATGTTGTATAAATATTTTTATAAATAAATAATTAATTTAATCATAATTAATGATAATTAATTTCTAGAATCTTGGGGAAATGTATCGATATAATATACAATTATTATATTACATTTTATCACGTAAAAAGGGTATAATTCAATACATGTAATTCTATTTTTACGTAACTCGTATAAAATATGACATATAACGTTAAACGAAACACTTTTTTGTAATATTTTAATATAAAATAATGCGCGAAACTATGCGTAGTTCGTGTGAGTAGTTGAAAACTATATAGTATATACCTATACGACCATGGTTTCTTTCATTCTTTAATACAGTTTCGTTTTGTATCCTGAATGTTTTGCACAATAACGTCACGATTTTAATTTCACGAATCAATTTTGATATTGTTTAAAACCAAAATGCTCGTGGTTTAATAACTACGACCACAACTGTTTCACACATACATATTATTTTCGAATGATACCTATACAGGTATCTCATAATATAATATTAGTATCTCATGAATGCCCCAAATCGTCAATATTACAGTGTAGATACACGTTATGTATGAAATGGAAACTGGACTCGATGACAGGCAGATATTTTATGTTCATATGTAATATTATATATTTATAAATCTAGCGGAAACGTTTGATTTTAAAGAAAAAATTACCTTCTCCAATATTGATGTCGTAATGACCATATTTGAATGCAAAAATATTATAAGTACCTAAATACCAGAACATTTCTCCTGATTTTTTGTCTATAAAAATATAACTGACCAGAAAAATTCTAACTTCAAGATCAAATCTATACTGAGAGACGACCTCTGTATTTTTTAAACTCTGTTTTGATTACTGCAGTTACTTGTCATATTATAAAATGTTTTATCTATAGATTGTAAACAAACATTTGATGAGTGACGATAAAAGAATCAGCTTATTATAATATTTAATTTCCCACTGGGTCATCAATTAGTTTTACATTTTTGATTCTGAATAAATATTCAATAATAAGGAATTAAACGTGTACTAATAATATTATTATAACGAAAAAATATGTTTATTTAAACATTTACGTTATATGGAAATTATGAGTGTACCTACTATTATTTATTCACATGTTTCTATGACTTTCCTTAGAAATTTAATAATCATCATATAAAAATCAAGGCAGCGCCAGCCTATAATTGTTTTTTTTCAGTTATTTTTTATAAGAATATGTTTTAGATTTTGAACGGAGCGATGAATGCATTGATTTTACAATGATGTGTATTTTTTTTTTTAGTTTTTTCTATAATTGTGTCTGTCATCATCTTTTAGGACAGTAAACATGCTTAGATTTTCTTCAACAGTAACTTTTCTGATAAGAAAGTGAATCTAGTTAGTATTTTGAGGGGGTCAAAAGTAAAAATGTCCTAGTAGTTTTCAAAAGCACCGTAAAAACAAAAGAAAATTAAGGAAAAACGGGATTTTTCACGCAAAATCTGTTTTCGAGAAAATCGATTTCGGTTTTTGGTGCAACTCTAAAACAAATGATCGTAGGTACTTGAAATTTTGACTGAATGTTTATATTAGCATTTTCTATACACCATAACATTTACCAAATATTTTGACTTATTTTGAGCTGTTTACGGACATTTTCAGTTTCCATTTTTTTTAGTTTTTATTTCTATAAATATCAATAAAATTTTATTTGTTGGTTAAAAAAGCTTGAACATTTAATAGAAGGCTCCTAATATATTGTTTCAAAGGCAGAATTAAAAATCTATAGTCACAAATATTGACAAAATACGAAAAATGACGAAAATTTGCAAATTATTTTGAATTAGAAATTCATAAAAAATTTTCTATTTGAATCTAAGATTTGAAAATGTAATACAAGATTCCTCATAAGTTTGTCTACCTTTATCAATAAAAAAAATGTCTATAAGTAAATCAAATTACATTTTTATGAGCGTTTGAAATTTATATTTTTACAAGATTCGATATTCACTCAATTTCTCATGTAACGATTTTCTTCTTTTGTTGTAATTAAAAAAACAATGACTGTAAATAGGTACTTTAAAATTTCACTGAATGTTTATATTAGCATTTTCTATACACCATACAATTTTGAAAATAATTCGACTCTTTTTGAGCTACTTACAGACCATTTAAAATTTTAATTTTTTGTAGTTTTAATAAAACTATATTTGTTGGGCCAAAAAGTGTGAAAATCTAATACAAGGCTCCTGATATATTGTTACAATAGCAATTGAAAAATATTAGAAATACAGAGGCACACATTTTTTTTATAAGCATTTAAAGTTCGAATTTTGACAAAGTTTATCAAATTTAAAATGTAATAATTATTTTGTAGTTAAAAATTTACAAAATGTTCAATATTTATAGCTAAACAAGGTTCCACGTAAATAGTTTATATATAAATTACTTTATTCACGATAATATCATCAAATATACTTGGTAATATCATAGGCTGACTGACCGTTTTCGCTCAGAATTGTTTTTCTCATACAATAATATTATATCATTGAATTCAAATTTAACACCATCCATTACAATGACCCACTTGTCACCTACTGTACAGCAGAGCGACATCCACTTACCCACCTTTTTTAACTTACAATTTGTATGTGTATTATTATTACTGTATCAGGTGGTTTGGTTAGGTTAGGTACATTGGCACAATTTCTTTTTATAAGCATTGAAAGTTCAAATTTTATCAAATTTAAAATTGAATAATTATTTTGTAGTTAAAAATTTACAAAATGTTCAATATTTATAGCTAAACAAGGTTAAAATTTAAAACAAGGCTCTACGTAAATAGCAATGATATTATATCATTGAATTCAAATTTAACACCATCCATTGCAGTGGCCATCTTGTAACCTACTGTACAGCAGAGCGACACCCACTGGCCCACTTTTTTATTTATTTTGTTCGCTTCTCGATAAAAAAAAATACTCGTTCGATAATACGTCAAAGGTTATCAGCGATACACTACTGATATATCAGAAACAGAAGCCATGTGAATTAATGAGTTAAAATGATATTGCTTATAATGTCTTATAAAATCAAATGTGTTACACTGTTACCTACCACAAATCGAAAAGTTACTTTCTACTAGTTAACACAAATACACATCAATTTTAGTTATATATTTTTAAGTGATATAATATTATATTGTTGGAAACATTTTGTTTTCAGAATTACTTTTGAGGCGATTCATTTATTGTGACTCGTATATAATTAACGAATCAATGCATTAAATCATTGAATTATTAACAATATATAATATTATATATTAACTAAAGTGTGTATGGTAACACGGATGTACCTACATGCGTTCAAAGACCGTGACCGTGTTGATTAGCCATAACGGTTCTCGGTTGTTATTATGTGTTTAAAACAACGTTCATAATATAATAGTATAGCTTATCAACGCTATATTATATAGGTACACCGTGATACGTCTTGTCCGGCTAACTCAAAACATAATATGATGATGTGTGAACGGCGTTAACTAAGACACATTACTCAAGTAATCATATCATACAAGTAAAATATCATTATGATCTTAATTCTTAAAACACTAAATTATGAAATCTGCACGTGGTATTGTGGTAATATAATATCATAATAGTATACTATTATTGTGTAGTATGTATTCGAATCATAATTTGTAAGTATAGCTATATATAGTTATTTAGCTACGTATTATGTAATTATACGGCTATAATGTACACTATGTAGGCGGTCAATGTTATTTTGGGGAAAAAACACAACGTCATATCTGACGGAAAGTCGAAAAAAATGTTTAAAACGTGACGATCAAAAATGCATCAAAGGTTTCGCGAAAACGTTGCGTCGGCAGTCACACAAATAAGCATCGCAGTTCATTCATGTGGATAATATAATAAACTACGTTATTACAGTAATAATCGCGGACGAGCTCTTAACGGACAGCTCGTTGTTTAGACGTCATTTACATTTTGAAATATAATATAATATTAATTTGGCGAAGAGAAAATTATGCATAATGACAACTTACCCGTTATTGTAAAACGTTCGAGCAGTCACAATGGAAATTAATCGCCGCGGTGAAAACTGTAGACGTCCTCCAGCGCAAACAGATGCGTCGAACTGTAGCGACCGCAACAGCAAAATGGCAATATTTATATTATTGTAGTTACGCGGATAACGTACAACGAGCGCACTGTAATGGTATATTAATTATGAGTTATGACCATCGACCTAAATCACATCGTATTATTAATTGATAGTAGAATACATTTTGATATCATTTTACCGCTTGAAATCATTACGCTATTGACTTATCGATGTTATGTTATGTTCTACCTACTTCGCGATGATAATAATAATATATAGGTATACACGCGTGGTGAAAAATTGTGCACGTGCAGCGGCGCATATAAAAGCAACGACACTATAATATTATTATTATGTACCTACAACACAACGATAATATATACAGGCAAATTATTATATTATTATATTGTGATATATATTTTGCGTACGGCGAAATACGGTATGCGGTTGATAAATATAATACCTATGTTATGTTATGCGATCAAATTGGTGTGTTATAGGTACGACGGACGACCGGCTGCGCAGAAATCCAAAGTGTGTCTAAATCGCGCTCGCCGTGCGTATGCGTCCGAAACGTGAATGCTTTGTACCCGTTTAGGTTATGTATTATTATATTACTATATAGGTACTATACATATATATACGCACATGTGTGTGTGTGTGTATGTGTGTGTGTGTGTGTGTGTGTGTGTACTGGGTATGTGTGTATAATGTATATATATATATTGTATTATAATCGTGACAGTCTTGTATTCCGCGTTCGTATATATTATGTATATATATAGGATATGCGTAATAATAATATTATATTGGTACCGTTACAGGCGTATGTGTATGTGTGTATAGGTAGGCAGCGCAGTGTTTCTGTTTGAGAACAAGAAATTTCATCGGTTGAAAAAAATTGGCGGAAAATGTTTTGAACGTCGAATCGCGGTTTCGAACGATATCCCGATATTCGCGTGTACAGAACACACGTAGGTAATATTTACCTACACACTTGAACACCAATCAAAATCGTAAATTGCGATTTTCCGTTACCTATACCGAGCGAACAATATAAAAGAATAGGCACTGTTCGGGATTAAGTTCGATGTCGTGTTAAAATTGATATTTCAATATAATATTAACCCATGTGTTATAAAATATAAACACAATAATGACTCGCGCGATTGACGGATTATCATGATATAATATATTATAATTTATTGAACGTTACCAACGAATTTTTCCCCAGTCAATAGGTAAAATCACCTATATAAAACACGATCGCATTATACATTATTGCCACTAAACCTACATCGTAAATGCCTATAATTAGTGTATGGATTCTTCGCTCCCAGGTTCATGATCAAAACTAAAAAATTGTTTTTCGTTAGCGTACCTTGCGCATGGTATAATAATATTCTCACTCCCGACTTTGTGAATCAAAGTAAATCACATTATTTCAATGTTATAAATTATAGTATGCGACATTCGCGCAAAGGTATTGGACGACTTCCACCTATTTATAAATAAATAATATATTATTCCAAGTACAGTTTTTACAGTAATAGTGGTACCTACCCATATTCACCGGCGTTTTAAATTTCGTAAATAATCAATATTAACGGTGAATAATAAATATGTTGATAATTTCTTAGAAAAAATACACTGCCCAATATTAACGAATAAATCATTCAAAAAATTAAATTTTTTTGTTTACAGGTACCTTGCTGATTCTTTTACCCAAAACTATTACGTAATACTATATAATTTTTTTTTTAGCAGAATGAATAAGTTACGTTTACACTATATTATACATGAATATTAAGAATAATTATTATCAACATTATTCATATTTCATACAATAATCGGTTTGATGTATGATCTAGATGTAAATTGTCATATTATATTAAGTATGACTTTTATTTACAAATAGTAATAAGTATACCTAAGCAATAACCTGTATGCGTATAATTGACTATATACATAACTATGAAAATTAAATGTAGGACTTATAACTAAGGTATACTTTATTATACACCTCCAGCACTAGTATCTATATTCCATATTATGATAATATGTATATTTATGTGTATATGTATATTATAACTATTAACTCATATAATAGCAGTATAGTGCCTACCTAATTAATTAAACATTTATACTTATTGTTTTTTTGTTATAGGAACATAATTTCTTTGGAAAGTTATGCGTATTAGGTAGGCATATATTATTATTATGGCCGTATTATAGTATGAACCTTACTGATCAGTATAAAATATGATCATATAGTTTTTCTATATTTCGTTTTTTCTTCCGTCTCCACTTTTTTATATTTTATGTTTGTATTGCTGCATGTCTTGATCACTAGACCGCATCAAATACCGATTTTCACTTTGCCCAATATTGGATAATAAAACTAAATTTGTTTGCTTCACACCATAATTATTTACGCCATTTGATGTATAGAAGTACTATTATGGGATAATATGGTAATATAATATGTATGAATACAATACTATATTATGACGAAGAGACAGGGCACGATGTATTATTATTGGTTGCTTGAGTCAGCGCGCATGTCTGGAGAGGATCGCGTAGGACAAAGGAAGCAAACAGGAAGAACGGACACAACGGAAACGATCGTTAAGTATGAAATACGTGAAGATCATCGTACAAATAAGTATAATATGGATAATCCCACTTAAATTAATGCGTATATTTTACAGCAACTGGCACCGCATATCCGGCATTATCACGGTGTTCATCGAGAGAAAATTTTAAAATATAATTTTGATTTTAAGTTTAATTTATAAACTCCTAGTACCTTTATACGATATGTATACTATATTGGTAATAAATAATATTGTGACAACCATACTAATTCGATGTTTTTTTATTATTGTTATTACTCACACAAAACCGGTAGTTCTGTCATTGATGAATAATTTATTGATGTATAATATATTGTTGATAAGTATATTCTATAGTCTATACACCTAATGAGTCATTGTTAAAACTCAAATTGGTGGTTCCAATATAATAATTATGTTTATACAATAAATACATCGATTGTTTATTTATTTGTTTTTTAGTTTCTCATTGACCATTATGTTATACAAATTATTATATCATCTACGTTACTAAAGTATGGACAAAAAAATTTGCATTCGTTTATAATGTTGAAATGTTTATAATATTAAACTAAAAAATCAATTAAGGAAAACTTTTTTCAAGTTCACTTTATGACAAATTAAAATATGTTTACAAACATTTTATCGGACCAATGGTTGTTTATAAAATAGGCAAAAGATTAATACTTTTAGACAAATAAAAAACAAAATTATAAATATACATGAAGACTTGCATGTAACCAGATTTTTTCTAGGGTGTATTTTAATTGTATATTTATATATAACAACTAGTAAGAGGCTTTAGACATTCTCCATTGTAGTTATCAATATTCATATTAATAATATAAAATATGAAATAGAACCATAAGACCATTGTGCTTTGTACAAATCTGAAGAGTATAATAAATATAATTTTTGCATCAATACGGCTGAGGGGAAGTGTTTCAACGTTATTAGCAATGTGCATGCATGTGCAGGAGTGCTCCACTATTTCTTTTACACAACAAAAATTCTACAATCATATACGTCTTACATTAATGATCACTAGGCAGTAGGCATACGTCATTTACACGACCCGCACGCAAGGACTTAGAAAATTGCCTATATTTAACTCCTTAAAAACGGTTTGTATCAAATCCAAAGAATGAAGACTACGAATAACATATTATATCAACAAATATATTGTCATCTACATTTAAATATAAATATTATTAGTTGAATTGATTATTGGTTATCGATAATATTATCGAAATGTTACGGAAGTAAAATAAATGTATATTTTGCATGTGCTGCATGTTTTGCGGAGAACTAGATCTGACGTAGTTGTGGGCGTCCAATGTACCTCATCATTGTAAGCCAGACCTATTAGTATATTACTATAAGCTTATTATTATATTATTATACATTTATATAACTATTTGTAATTTATTTTACTATTAATAATCTACCTAACGGGCAATTTCAGAAGCTACCTACTATGAACAGATTTTTTCAACTTATACATTCTGTACTAAAATACACAGGCTTATCGCATTAATAATAATTATTATTAAAACCAATAGCAACCATTTATAAACAAAAAATATAGTAATAATAGTAATAATCTCAAAATCCCTGTTTGAGAACATCCCCGGGTTGGACCTCTTATTTGCGAGGCAAAATGTAGCCTTACTTATTTCCCGAGATCTAATCTATTTATCTATCTCTGCACCAAATTTCATCGAAATCGGATTAAACGGTTTAGGAATGCATAAAGGACATATGTGCAAATATTTTTGTCTTTCATATATATATAGATTGTTTGTTATCCAAATGTAAAAACAAAGGTTTTGTCCTTATAAGTGTACCAGATAGTCAGATAGACTCAAGAACTTACTAATCGACCAATTTTGACGAAAGTTTTAGATATTTTTCTTATACAATCAAGAAATATTTGAAGTAAGTAGTTTGAACAATACTCTAAAATATACCATGTGGCATGTGCTATATTGATACCACCACATGTGGATTTCCCATCTCGGTCAAATTAGTTCACAAAGCGAGGTACACCTATGATCCAAGTTAACTATGGTACCTACTTACACTAAAATCGAGGTACACCAATGTGATATAGATAGAGCCGTATTTTATGTTTGTTAATTTTTCCCCAGTGAAGTAGTGTTAAACACCAACTTACTTAATTAGCTAGTATTGAATATTTTTGAAAATGCCATTGTGTAAAATAAAATATAATAATACATTATACATATATACCTATAAAAGTGTTTAGTACACACGAATAATATTTTTGAATTGGAACAAAATAACTAATATCATTATTCCTTGTATTGTTAATTATATTATATTAATAATATAATATTATAATCAATGCTTCTACAAATATCAAATTTCGTCAAAATTTTAATTATATTTCGGGGACGCATCAAAATCTGGATAAAGTTTTTTTAGGACACCGTAACAAACTTTAGAGCCGGGACGTATAGACACTATAGGAATCCATACACTAATAGCCACACCTAAAACATACAGAACTCGAAGTAAAACACATAACTGCAAGTTGGAATCCATGGTAACGAACAGATATACAATTAATGTAAATCTGGCCACTAGGTTAGGATTGCCATACGTCTGTTTTTCCGGGATTATGCAGATTTAAATATAGCGTTCCGTTGCCCGTTAAAGTGTTTCGGGACGGAATTTTTTCCAGGATACTAACTACAATCATTTACGTTAACATTTATAGTCTTTTACTTAACATTTCTGGGAAGAAAACAATTTTGTTTTGAAAATGATCGAATGATTTTAAAATTATTTCAATAAATAAAATAATATAATTATTCTTTATAAAAAGTACATAAATCAAGATAAGTGTCTGTTTATAACAAAAAGAAACAATAATGACTGAAAAAAATTTGATTTTTTACTGTATTTTGTTTTCCCGAGAATATTCCATCCTAGGATTGTTCTTGGAAATTGACGGGAGTGCCAAACTATACTGTACGTACTATAGTATAACGGATTTTATAATAAATTTTAAAATTATTTGAATATATAAAATAATATAATTATACTTTGTCAAAAGTACATAAATCAAGATAAGTGTCTGTTTATAATACAAAGAAACAATAACTGAAAAAAGTATAATTTTTTTACTGTTTTTTTATTCTTGAGAATATTCCATCCTAGGATCGTTATTGAAAATTTACGGGAGTGTCAAACCTGTGATGCAGTTTACAATTTGTATATTTAAGTAAATATAGTAATTATTAGTCGAATGCTTAAATTAGGAGAAAAATAAAAAGGGGGATGCAAAAGTGTAGAAAATATGAGCGTACTCGATTATTTAAATATCTTCTTGATTTAGCCATTTGGGCATATTTAGGAGTACGCAATACGCATTAATATTTTCTAAAAATAAGAAGGACTCCGTCCCCCCATGTCCCCTTTAAATATTTAATAGTTATTACTAATTGGTTTAGACTATAATATTAACTTTTTATAAAAAGGTTAATTGTTAATACTTAGTATACATTTTATTTTGTTCATAAAAATTAAAAATGTCACTGTTATAACCGGTATAAGGTATTTAGTATATTTTCAGAGGTCCTACAAGACGGTTGATACCGAGTTGCGGTCGAGATTATATCAGGTAAAAAAAAAAATCCGAGTTGCGGTCGGGATCAAAACATATCAAAATATCAAAATATCAAAATAAATATCAAAATAGGTAAAAATCCTAGTTGCGGTAAAAAAATATGATTAATAATTATTATGTTTTTAATATTGACATAGTTACATATTATTATGCTAAATACAAAAATGAAACGGTCAAAATACGTTACGTCAAAATACAAATTTATAGTTAGTTTATAGTTACACTTACACATTAAATTATAATATAGTCACATTTTAAAATACAAAACACACATTCAACGAATAAAATTAATACATTTATAATATTAAACCAGTTCATATTTGTATGATACACATTTCATCGAAAATTGGATAAGAGCTCATCGGATAATCGATAACCGGATACTGACCGCAATTAAGACGTTAATTTTACCTTCAATATTATTAAGACCGCAATTCGTCTATTGCGACCGCAACTCGGACAATACCTACAAGACGTACAAGTATATAATATTATATATGAGGTACGCCCGAAAAAGTAGCTAGGTATCCGTGATCAAGAAAATAACTTAAAACATTAAAACCGATGAATGAAAAGTCCGGAATAAAATGGACCTATTTCAATATTTAGATATAATATCATTATCATTGTCACAATGCTATATTTATACGTATTAGTGGTATACTGGTATTACGTATAAACTCACTCGCAAATACATAGTTAATAGTTTAATACTTAGTTTTTGTCAGCCGTATTCGAGTGTATGTGTGACGGCCGGCAGGTGTAACATAAGATTATCTCTGACGGAAATTGTCGAACTTATATATTATGGTGTTGGATCCGTCGAGTGTCTATCTAAAACAGCTCGGTTTATAAAACAGAATACCTACGATTGCAGACTAATTCAATTTATGTCGAGACGTTGTAGTTAGTTGATGGATACATATTTTAATCAAAGAACAAAATGGGTGTTACCCATATAGCTTGGGTTTATAATTTAAATAGTCGAGTCACTTTAGTACTTTACAAAGGAAAAGAAAGTTGGTACCATCGACGTCATTACCTAACCAGGTCAACCAGCTGAATTCTCAAAGACCTCAGCTTCAAGTTCAGACAGTGAAGAAGAAAATGATTAATTTATTAAAAATAGTTATTTACAAAAAAACATGGTAAATATGTGCAGGGACTGTGGGTATTCGGTTTGTGTTGGAGTCATGACAATTGTGTACCTACGCAGATATTTTATCGTTGATAAACGTGACGGAGAAATACTACTTTCTATTATCAAATCAGAAGTCGATATAGGTTCCACAATATACTGACGATTGGAAAGCATATACCTAACTGTTTAAAAGATCGTTGAATTTACTTATAAAACTGTAAACAATCAAAAATATTTTAATGTTGCGGTTTTGCAGACAAATACAGACAATATAATATTATAGAACAATATTGTGCAAATAACAAAAAAAAAAAAAAATGTGACACAAAATTAAATGTTGCATTTAACATCTTATTGTCTATAGACAATTACTGGAGGAGTGGTGGTGTTCATCTAAACAAAGAAACTATATTATACTAGAAAGAGTAGAAAATTATCTTCAAGATATATAATAAGCTTGTAGGTATGTAACTATGTAAGTACATATGTATGTAACTACAACAATATTATAATAATATAATATTAAGGTTATTACTTTCATTATATATTTTGCCGATCACATATTGTACCAATAATACAATATCACATAGTGTTGGTGTACCTAACACTACACCTAAATAAAATTTAAGTAAAAAATAAAACACTAACGATTTAAAATCTGAAAAGTACCTATATTATCATGTTTTCAACTTCTTGAGCGAAGTGTCTGCAGACCTCCAAAATAATTATAGAATCTTCGCATAAGTGCATAACGATAGTAATTAAGCTTTGGAAAAGTCATTATCATTTTGTCCGTAATACAATGTCTATAAAAAAATTTTATAATTAATAAAAGTATTAAATTTATCATTAGGACATATTATATGTAACATACATAATATGAGGCAGTTTATTGTATTCCATCGTACAATAATTAAATTTAGATTAGTCAAAATTATGATGGTGTTTTTTATTATTTAAATTTGTGTTTTATAGAGAGTAAATATTATAAGTTTACGGGAGGAATGAGACTACCCACTACTATGTTAAAATGAATAATTCGCATAAGTATTAGTATTAGACCAATATGGAGTGAAAAGAATCGACGGTGGGTCAAATTTAACCTGATTAATTTTATGTCTTCTTGTCACTATGGTCTCTGGAAGAGTCATTGCGTGGTCAAGTTAGCAAAGTTGAGACGCATTTAGAAACTAGTTTTGTCACTTGTATCCAAACCATGACAAAAATTAACTCGTAACTAGGTGCAATAGTCTTTGCAATACCTATAAGTTTTTATATGATTTTCACACCTCCGTTTCATACATTTATGCAGCAGCAATATAAAATAGTTAAATATTTCATTTTTTTTTTTATTTGAAAAGAGCCACAACAACAAAGATTGTTGGCTTACAAAAAAAAGAATAGATTTATTTATATTTATGTTTATATTTCATTTTGTGGGTACTGTAATTGATATTTTTTTGATTTTCACAGAAATTGTTTAAATGTAACTGTGTTAGGAAAAACTACTGACAATTTTTAAAAATGTATTGATATTTAAGGCATCTAATTAAAAAAATTGTATTTGGAAATTTATTTTGTAATTATTTAGGGTACAATAAATAATAATCATAATGACTTAAATTTATTATCACAGATAATCTGATTAATATGTATATACGTAATACGCGTTAGTAATTTCCATGAATTGCTGTCAAGTTAAAAGTAACTTAAAATTAAAAAATCATCTTACAAACAGTATTCAAAGTTCGAACACATCAAAATAAATCCAGAATAATTTTCAGATTCATCGTTGATTTAAAATTCATATTAATAATAACACGCCGCTATCTTGCACTAATGCAAGACGTGAGTAAAACAAGACGAATTCCTCCTTACGGCCTTACACCTAGAAAATACATTATATTATTGCAATAGTACCTATAACCTGTAATCGGAAAAAAAATCCCCGGAATTTATCCAAAATCCCCAAAGCATATACTTATATATTATAATTGTCAAACTCATAACTCGCTTTAAAAATTAAAATATAATATAGAGCCTATGATATTGCCTAGATAATAATCTTAACTTTTCAATTTTATAAGAAATCAATGCACTCCAGTGGCGTATATAAAAATAATTTTGGGTGTGGGCTATATAATAAGATTGATTATTAAATCATACTTTAATTTTACAGTAAAATCGAAACAAATTTGTTACTTAGATATTCGTCGAAATTATACCTCCCATTAAATATAAATAATTGGAGTGTTATTACTTTTTTTCGTCTAGATAATGTTATTGGTTATTACTTTTAATTATAAAATTGATAATAGTAGTATATTACATATTATTAAGGTAGCAATTTTTTGTTTAAAAATATTATTATAACTTTATACTAATATTATTCGTGATTATATAATATTAGTATTTAGTATAACATTATTATAATAATATTATAGCATTATCGTTACAAAATGCTACCTGATTTTTTAACTTAAGTATATATATTCACTTAAGTTAAAATATCATTTAAGATGTTAAAATTCATAAACAGGAATACGATTAATTTAAAAAATGTAAACTTATTTATAGTATAATATTATTTAATTTCAGTTTAATATTTGTCAAATTTAGATTCAACTTACTGTACTTTTAATTTGTATTACCAAAGGGTATACCTATCCGTTTATAAATAAATAAATATGTGTATAGCAATATCATATAATATAATATTATGTACCTATTTAACAATATTATAATAATATAATAACTGTCATTCAAATTTTATATATTTTTATTATTATAAATTATTATTTTTGACAGCTGTACCCAACAGTACGGTTAAGTATAGCTTTGGGGATTTATTTTCATTGATTACTTTAACCTTCGTGTATGGCTATAAACTTACCTTATGTCTCTATAGTCTATAGCAGTGGTCGATCATAGGCAGCCGCGGGCCAAATCCGGCCCGTGAAGGGGAAAATCTTGACCGCCAAGAATATTATTTAAAACATTTTTTTTTAATGCTGTTTTCCGCACATAAAAGATATTTGATCTATTTTTATGTTGTATTTCAATGTATTTTGGCTCCACATATGCATATGGAAAACTTCGTTATCCAAAATGACGTTCAACCAAGTGAAGAGAAACACATTCTTATCAATGCGCAACGAGGAAAATGTTTTATCTGTTACAAAGAAATGGCTGAACAAGTTGGAAGACAACATGCTCAAAAGATTACACGTAGAGTTCAGACTAAATGTACCAAGTGTTTAAAATATTTTTGTCAAGAATGTTTTTTTAAGACCCATTCATGTAAATTATTGTAAAATCCAATTAAATTTAAATTAAACTTTGCTATTAACATCATTTTATAGAATTTTTTCTGTACTTTTCATTTCAATGGCTAAATTGAGTACCAAATACAGTCTTCAATAATTTAACACATGTTAAAAGTGAGTACCAATTTTGGCATTCAAAGCCTGAGAAATAAGTTAAGTGAATGCCAGGATTGGTACTCAAAGCGTGAATGACAAATAACTTAAAAATAGTATGGCGTAGAAAACAAAACTAATTAGTACCAATAATGGTCTTCGTGGCAGTCAATTTTTTAAATAATAAATATCGTTGATTGATCTCCACCTTGAAAACACTCTGCGCATTAGTTCTTCTCCAAGAGTACCAAATTTTAAAAAAACTGGCTAATATTATATTATATTGAATAATTTGCTTAAATAGCTTAAACTGTATTTTCAACACAAAAATAAACACATAAGGTATATTAACTAATATTTAGGTTTTTTCTGGCCCTTGAACATTTTTTTTTCAAATTATCTGGACCGCCATAGAATTTATTTGCCGAACCCTAGTGTATAGGCTATAAGTTATACATCGATTTTTAATAAACATAATCATGTGTTCCACGGCGTATTGTAGGCAATATACATATACAACTACGTAATAGTATAATATACGATGCAAAGAAGATCTTCTCTAGTTCCCTACATCGTGACTAGTAGGTACTCTGTGGGGTCTATATTACTTAGATATCGCTCGCTGGTGTATAAATTCATGGCGTATAGGTAGCTGGTATACAACTTATAGACCAATATTACTCTATGGTATATACAAGGTGCATAATAGAATGGTATGACAAACTAAATATTTTTTGTTCTAATCAGTATTTAATATTGTTTTATATATATATATATCATTTACACTCTTGCGCTACAAGTACAGTGTAATTTTAATTTTAAATTTTTTTATACAGAAAAATAAACAATTTTCAATTATATTCAATTTTATTTTGGGAAATTTCAAAATAGCCAACTGGTAAATTAAATGTTTGATGGTAAACAAATCAAATTGTTTATTTTTTTAAATATCAATATTTTTTTGGAGTAAATGAATTTTGAAATGACAGAAGTAAAATATGTATTTTATTGGAATTCTCATTCAAATATACTGCTTCGAAATATTAAATTAAAAATGTATCCCGTCATTCAAAAAGTTAAAACTAATAAAAACAATAACAATAATCAATAATTATATATTTTTTTTAAATAAAAACATAGTTTTACAATGACTTAGAACTGTGTAAATTGTATATTGTATTACCCGGTCGTGAATTATATGTGCGCAGGTGTCAAACGTTTTCTGGTAATAATTGTATATTGTATTTAGAATTTATACTGTGTACTTTTAAAGTATATATTATGTATCTTGTATTTAAATTGTAAATACTATTTATTTTATACTATATTATTATTATTTTAATACTCAATTCACTTTTAACACAGAATAATTTTAATCCTAATTTGTTAAAGCGAACTCTTTTTAACCACCATCGGAGGTAGAGTCCCCCGAGTCAACACCTTTAACTCCTGCCTACATATATATTTCTATAGTACCACAATTTGGTAAATTAGAAATTGGTATATAATAATTGGTCATTGCCCATTAGTGGGTACAATATTAATAAACATATTAAACTTAATATACATGGGTGCCTAACATATTTTATTTTGTGAATTTAATTTTCTTATTAATATAATTTTATAAAGTGATGAGTTTTCGTAGATTTTTTAATTTACAAAAGTTGTAATTATATTACGATCAATATTAAATAAATTGGGGTAGGCTCTTTCAATGTTTAAAATGCTAATATTTGGAAGACGTTATTGAGTAAGTTGTAAATATTTTTATGAACTTAGAACTTTAATAGTTTAATTTAGATATAGAATGAATTTCCAATGCAACAGGAAAAAGGTTAAGATAAATAAGTGGGTAAGTGGATGTCGCTCTGTTAAGTAGGTTACAAGTGGGTCACTGTAATAGATGGTGTTAAATTTGAATTCAATGATATAATATAATCATTGTATAAGAAAAACGATTCTAAGCGAAAACGGTCAGTCAGCCTATGATAGGAGCCTATGAAATAAGTATATTGATGATATTATTGTGAATAAAGTAATTTATATATAACTTATTTACGTAGAGCCTTGTTTTAAATTTTCAATCCTTAGCCATAAAAGTTAAACATTTTATACGTTTTTAACTACAAAATAATTAATAAATTATAAATTTGATAAATGTTGTCAAAATTTGAACTTTAAATGCTTATAAAAAAAAATTGTGCCTATGTATTTTTCAATAAAGTAATATAAATCGCAACTTATATTTTATCGCAAATAAAATTACTGAGCTTGGTTATAAAATATTTATATGCCTATTTACTTTAATAGGTATAAGTTCTGAGGTTCGATTTTTATAATATTCAACTAAACACTTGTAAATAAATATTTGTAATAAGTATCTCATACATAATCATGATAACATAATGAAGTATTTATAGGTATATCTAATTATATTGTACGCGTGTACGAAGATTTAAAATTCAGTTAAATTTCCACCTATTTTTAATTTTTCGATATTAAATAATAGTATTATGCTTAAAATTGTTTTTGTTTTCTGGCTTCAATCAGAAAACATGACAACGTATATCATATTATAAAGTCAGGCCTTAAAAAGGTTTTTTGAAAAACGTCATCATTTGTTATTCTGCAGCCTAACTGTTAGTCGTTCTAATATTTTGTCTACAATTATAACTTATAACAATGTACTGTGTAAACGAGTTCATCGTCCGGTTGTTGCTGATCGCCGTATTGTTGAACTTACGAAAAATTACGGATATTGTGCGCAAATTTCACCAAAACTGGATTGAACACCCCAGATTTGATCTGGTTTGTGGCTGTTGCAAATCGAAGGACACGCCGGTTGGTCGAGCCGATTGCAACACCGACTTCGTAATAATAATAACATTATAATAATTTATGTGATTATTCTTGTGTTTAAGGCGAACGACGAGACCGAAGGAAAGATGAAGAGGAACGCATTCACGCAAGTAGATCTTCCGGGATCGCGGCCCCGCCGACGCCACGGCCGCCGCGGCCGCCGTTCCCAAAAATCCACTTGTCAGTCACAGAATGTCGCCACTGAAAGCGTAGCCGTCGCTCGCTCCGACTTTCCGCGACCGCCTCTGCCGGTACAAAACTTCGGCCCGGCTGTCTACACGACGACGTGGCAGCCACAGAATTTCGCCACTGAAAACGTAGCCGTCGCTCGCTACGGCTTTCCGCCTCTGCCGGTACAAAACTTCGGCCCGGCTGTCTACTCGACGTGGCAGCCACCGAATTTCGGTATGGGACTCGTGGCCGCAGCTCGCTTAAGGTTTCCACCGCCGACGCTGCCGATGCAAAACTTCGGCCCGGCCGTGTACACGACGTGGCAGACTGCACGGCCCCCGAGAATGGTGAGGGCGCCAGCCCCTCGCTTCGGGTTTTCGCGACCGCCGCCGCCAACATATTACGTGGGCCCAGTTCACTGCAGAACAAGCGTGTAAAAACTGAATATAATTTTTAAATATTATCTACCTATATGTACCTCTATATATTTTCTAAATAACTATTCTTGTAAAATATTAATTATTGTAATATTATAAAATGTAAAATATGTTATGTACCTATATACATTTATAAAGTATTGTTTAAGTACTGCCCAACATTAATAAATACTTGTCGATGTAAAAACTATTTTGAAATTATTTCTTCGAAAACGCGATAGATATAATAATTTATTTAGTTTATTTGTGTATAAATACTTATAACTAAGTAATAAGTAATAGAAAATAATATTATTTTATGCATACTTACTAAAAGGTAAATGCATCATGTACTTGCAGAAATTGTATGGAGGAAAGATAGACTCCATAGATAGTGGTTTATTTTAAGTGTTAAAGTTATATCTTTTTTTTGTCATCAGCTGTCAAGTAAAATCCCATCAAACTTTATCACAGCAAATTTCCGTTATTTAACATTTATAAATTTTGAAGTATGACATTTTTAACGTAATTTAAATATCGCATATATGTAGTTTGTAGTAATCGATAAAAATATGATGGACAGTAATAATTATTATTTACAAACAAATATTTAAAATGTAACAACATTTTTAGTATGGTAGAATATAAGTAACGATAGATATGTATTTAGCAAACCGTGTGTCTTTACTATCAAACAATTATTTTCTATTTTTTTAAATCACTTTGTATTTTTATATTAAGTAAAATTACCCTGAGCTAGATAAAGAATCCATGATACATCTTCATTACATTCTAATCGAACTTGAACAAATTATTAAGCAATGAACCGTTCAGTTGAAATTACAAATTTAAATTATCATATTTTATGAAAAACTCAACTTTACGATGAAATATTATTTACTTTGTCACATTTAAACCATATTTTTGAAAAAAAAAATGTATTTAAAAGTTTAAAAATATATTTATTGTGGATAAAATTAAATATGAAATTATGTAAATAACAAGAACAAAATAAATGTAGTCTTATAGGTAAATTTTCAAATATGCCACGCGATTACATACCGGGTTTGTAACATTTGTGACTTTTTAGAACTTAAAAGCTTTTGAAACACGAATCCCATTTTGTGAACAATGCTCTATATACAAATACTCGATGGTTAAAAAAATGATTTATCAAGCCAACGGTTTACACGATCCTTTTTGTAGCACATAATAATATGCACATTAAACGTATGGACCTATTGTACATTGCACATGAGTAACATGTTTTTCCATTACACTGTTTTTCCAGGTCACGTACTATACATGTCACAATAGGTCTCATGAAGTACGAATAATATTCTTCACTGGCGCTAATCGCCATAAAATATCATTTTTAATCACATAATATCATTGATATACCTATATGTATATAGGTATAGTTACTGATTAAACGATATTATAACATATTACGATATTAGATCAATAACATCCGGTAGAACTTGCACCAGAGTGAAAACCTATTTACGTGGAGCCTTGTTTTAAATTTTCAATAATTAGCCATAAAAGTTAAACATTTTATACATTTTTAACTACAAAATAATTAATAAATTATAAATTTGATAAATGTTGTCAAAATTTGAACTTTAAATGCTTATAAAAAAATATTGTGCCTATGTATTTTTAATATTTTTCAACTGCTATTAGAACGATATATCAGGAGCCTTATATTAAATATTCACGCTTTTTTACCCAACAAATAACATTTTATTGATATTTATGGAAAAAAAACTAAAAAAATTGATAACTGACAATGCCCGTAAACAGCCTAAATCGAGTCAAAATATTTTCAAAATTTTATCGTGTATAGAAAATTCAAATATAAGCGACCAGTGAAAATTGCATGTATTTACAGTTATTCGTTTTTGAATAAAAATAAAATAACAAAATCGCCACATGAGAAATCGAGTGAATATCGGTATTGTAAAAATATGAATTTTAAACGCTCATAAAATTTAATTTGATTTGCTTGTAGACATTTATTTTTGATAAAGGTAGACAAACTTATGACTCTTATGAGGAATCTTGTATTACATTTTCAAATCTTAGATTTAAAAAGAAAAATTTTTATGAATTCTCAACTCAAAATAATTTGCTAATTATCGTGATTTTTCCGTATTTTGTCAAGATTTGAACTTTAAATGCTTATAAATAAAAACTGTGACTAAGGATTTTTAATATTTTTCAAATGTCATTGTAACAATATAGTAGGAGCCTTGTATTAAATTTTCAAGCTTTTTTACCCAACAAATAAAGTTTTATTTACATTCATAGAAAAAAAGACTAATAAAATTGAAAACTGAAAATGTTCCTAAACACTTCAAAACAAATCTAAATATTTTGAAAATTTCATCGTTTATAGAAAATGCAAATATAAACAACATTTTGTGGAAAATCGATTTTGCATAAAAATACCCATTTTTCCTTAATTTTTATGTTGTTTCTCCCGGTGCTTTTTGAAAACTATTGGGAATTATCAATTTTGACCTCCCAAAAGTACCACCTTGATTCACTTTACCATCGAACAAGATACTGAAGTTGAAAATCGAAGCATTATTTCGACTACTAATCGTGTACACAGACACAAAAACAAAAAAACACACATCATTACAATACCTACATTCATTGTTTCACTCAGAATCTAATATAAGATGCAGGCAGTAAGTAGTATCATTGATTATGATTTATAAAAAATTAAGTAATTATTAAGTATTCATAATCAATGGTAGTACCTACTTCACTAAAAAGTTGTAATTTTAAAAAATGTATTCAAATTATTATTAAACTGTTTTCATTTTAGATAGGCACCTAACCCTAGAAATTCTAAATAATAAAACTTGTCTGGTCAAATCAGATTTAACATCAGTACTATAAATGAAATGAAAACATACGATGACTTAATTATATATTCTATTTGCTGTACCTATTTAAATATATTTAGGGGTTGCTAAAAGTCAAAATGTCTCAACACCGTTTCAAGTCATTTAAAAATACTCTTGCAATTAAATAAATATAGCAGTATTTGTAAAAGAGGCAAACAAAATTTAAAACAAATATTTTATTCATCTCCGTCTAATCTTTTATCATAAAATATTTTTCATCATAAATTCATAATGTCTCTTTACACATTTTGTTGGATATTATTCTATTGGTATAAATCAGCCACAGAAAAAACCATTTCTTATGACTGTCAAGATATCATATTGTAGATAAATTAATTTAGGGGAAAAAATTACCAACAGTAGTTGCAATTTACAGCACTGTACCATTATGAGTGTGGGGATAAATAAATAATTCAAATGAATTATATAAATATATATATTATTTATAAAATACCAAAGAATAATTGGACTTTAAACTAAAATTTTGCAATCAACATACAATGTTTAACATAACGACAAATAATTTTGACATAAATTCAAAACTAAAATTATAATTTCAAAAGTATTGCAAAAATGCCATTTTATTGACCATAAAAGGCGACAAACACTTGAACATACAAATATATTATAATTATATCGTAAATATATATATATAAACATATATTATATATAATATATATATTTCTGACAATCATATGGTTAAGACAATAATAAACATGTTATTCAATTACTATTTAGTATTGGCAGTATTGACAAAAAAAAAAATAAAAATAAAAATAAATAGTATGATTATTACAATAATAAACTGTGTGGGTTTAATAAGTGGCTACATATGTGTCTTTCAAAGTCATATAATCATTTAGTATAAAAAAATAAATAAAAATGGCACTCTGTTTGGGCTACATTTATTAATAATTTTTATTGGATAATGAAAATGTTTGTAGCTTAAAAATTGCACAAAAAAATTGTCATGCGTACTGGGTTTAGCCTTAATTTAATTCAATACTAACTAAATACTTTAATACTTTTAAAAATTAATTTTGATAAAAAAAAAACGTCTTATATTGAACAACCAGCAACATGAGATCAAAGTTACTATAAATGATACTAATTTTGGCAATTTTAGATGTTAAGACCACTTTACATTATTACTTAACAGATCTCAAGATAGATACATTTTGTATTGATTGAAAATAATAAAATTAAACATAAATGGCAAGAAATATATCGTTTTACTAATAAATAGAGCAACAATTCAAAGTCAACTGGAATGTTTTACGTTACATTTTATATTATTTACATTTAACATAATTATTTGATATAAATTTGGGTAAAATTAAAATATAACACGAATTAACTTGAACTTATAATTACAATAGATAAATAAAAAACAAAACATAATACTTTTAAGTACATAAAACTAATTAACTCTACATTAATATATTTTATTTCGTAATAATTAAAAATAAATTTATTTACAAAAAAAAAAAAGATAAGTACAAAAAAACGTTTTGAAAATATAAATTTCGAAGTAACATGGCAAAATATGTTTTGATCTACGTTTACTTATAATAATAATAGTATCCTCGTCCCTCGATTAAAAAAAAAAAAACAAAACAAAAAGATATACCATTGACAACGTTTGATGAGCAAAAATATAAACGATTAAACAATATTGATAAAATGTATTGTCATGATGATTTAAAACTAAATTGTTCCTCAAATAAAAATTGAGCAAAAGAGTTTGTCTTGAATACTTTACAGTCAAAATTTGTAAATCATAATTGATCAAATTGAAATATATAATGCTACAATACAATTCAAAAGTTAAATAAGTTTATAACTGTTCTCTTGTATCACATTCAATTCAATTTTGATGCTTGCAAAATAGTAATCACTACTTAATAAAAAATATATGTATACAAATAAAAGTATTTATCTATGTATTATAATCTTAATTTATTAGACCAATTACATAAATCTCTAAAATACTGTTTCATTAAACAACTTAAAATTAAATTGACTGAGCATAAGGTGTGCACAAATTTTAGAACTATTGTCATATAATAGTGTCATCAATCTAACACTTAAGTACAATAAATATAACGTCATGGATGTTCATATGGAAATTAAATGTAAACATAGTCTATAATATTATAATTATGTACATTATCCTATTAAGATCTAATCACTATTTTAAAACTATATAATATTAACGTATCGACTTGAATAATTTCACATATTTCTTAAACAAAATATGTTGTTGAGTAAAGAAATGAGCATAGCTTGGTAAATGATAGGAATTTTGAAGTTTTTTTTTCATTTTAAAAACAATTTGATTGGACCACTAACGGTCCATAAATTCAATCAGTATAATATCAAGCATGTTCTCATTTTCTTCGGCGTGTCTGACTTCCAATAGAAATGAATCTTCATTACAATAATATTTGAGCATATCATTATCAATTTTGGCCGTAATCCTAAAAAAAAATTTATAATTAAAACAATGAAATATCATCAAGTTTTTAAAACTAATATTATGTTTAAAATTTGTATCAAATATTGGTTAGGTGTTATAATAATAACATATGTGTTTAATTTTGTATTTGAACGCAATTATATGACGAATACTTGTATAATATGAGCATTCACAGAAATGTACCTATTTTATTTAGTTAGCCAATTAACTTGGAGGAATTTTTTAAACATTAGTCTGAACATGGTATTTAAAAAACTGAGTATCTAAAGGTTCACCTATAGGTTCTTCTCAGAGGATGCCCTTCCACATACCATGTTTCAGTATATAATTTTTAAATTTGGTTATTATCACATAATATAGGTAAACAAGAGGTTTATGAACTCGAAAGTAAATTAGTTGCTAAAGCGGTGTTGTTATGAATTGTTAAATTATAAAATGTATTTTCAGGAAAGCAAATTTGTCTGTCAACTGTGACCCAGTATCTTAAAAATTGGAAAAGCATTTAAATAGAACTTATAAAAAAAAAATCAAACGTTTCCACTTACCCTTTTTTGTTTTTTCGATACATGTTACTAATGCTGGAAGCAGAAATTTTGTACTTAGCCTCAATCTGGAAAAATAATGGGAAATAAAAATTAACACGGAGTATGTATATACTCCTAAGTTAAAAAAAAAAAGTAAAAAGTAAAAACGGACAAACATCTCTAGTATTTTTTTTTTTATTGTTCAATTTTAAGTTATTTTTTGATTTGAAAGTTTAAATTTGTAAAGTATATAAAAATAATCGTGATGGTTTTGGACGAAAAAGGATCACTGGAAAATTATGTTAGTAGCCATGCAAAGCGGGTAAGAACATACTTAAGAGATAAAAAGATGTACCACTTACCAGAGAGAAGGTGAAAATATCCGAGAATAAGCCATGCTGCATTAAAAAAAACAAGCAATATGACAATATATCATGAGAATATAAAATTATCATTATGGTTATTTTAATGCTCTAGAAGTAATGGTTATTGTGTTTAGAGTCCGGTGCGAGATTTTGACCAAAACATTTTGCACAAAAATGATCGCAAACAAAATGTGTATTTTTAAGCTCTATAGTTTATAAAAGTGGTGGTTTTAACGAAAACGTTTGACTACTAGGAGCGATAAATAACCCCACCTACAGCTTTAAAAACACACCATGGTTTTGTGAAAAAGTGATTAAAAAATAATAATTAGATTGTTAATATGTTGAATATAGGTGTTTTTGAATACAGTGTTTCGAAAATAATTTAACGAATAATAAAATAAAGCGTGATTAAATTGTCGGTTTGTAAGGAATAAAGTATATAATAATATAATATAAATAGATAAATAGATGATAAATCTAATAAAGCTTCACGAATATAATATAAGAAAAAAAGAAAATAGGATCGTTTTTTAGTGACAAAATATGTGTTTAGCAGTTGCGTGGTGGGAGATGGTGAACTGTGTGTTGAGCGCAATGAATACAGAGAGTCCAGTGCGGCAGTGTTACATGTAAAGAATAATGGAATTGTCTGCTATAATAAATTGTAGAAATAATATCATCATTATCATTATTTTTATCATGTTTATCGGACGGAAATCATAATTGTCGGCGCTCTGCCTCTGGGGTGTTGTATTATACGAGGGGACGCGCGAGTGTTTTGGAAAATAACATTGTGGTGCAGTATTGATTAATGGATATAATATTATACAGTAAAAACCGTGAAATAAGAGGTATAAGAAAGCGAAAATTGTTTTGTTAGACGGCAACGTATCGTGATGAGTTGCGTTGGATGAGAGAACATTGTACCAAAAACAGGTGCAGCGGGAATAACAGCGTACAACGCCATCATCGTTGGAGAGGAATAAGTCGGAAAGGGGTCGGGCGGGCAACGGGAAAACTACGGAAGGAGGCGCGGCGATTGCGATGAGCACAGAATAATATCATCCAAAAGCAGCACGGATATTTTCTCGATTAAAAAATGTAATTAAAATTTAAAACGATTATATAATAATACACGTATATACAGTGTATGTATAAATATATATTAAAAAAAAAAAAAAAAAAATAATAGAGAATTTATACTTGTTTGTCAATAAGTACTTCAATAATAAATGAAGTCTGTGCTTACAGCATTCAATAGTCCCTGGGTCGTCGGCGGTATGACGTGCAGGGGCGTGTACACGTCCTCGGCGTCCTGCCGCACGTACAACATCACTCGCTCGTTGATGGGCGGCACCTGTAGCTTCGTTCGCTTGTTGGGCGGACTCGAGAACACCGTACCGTCCGTGGTCAGTCCACTCTGGTCCAGCACTTCTTTCTTCTCGCTGTTGTAATAAGACACGCTGATGTGTAAAAAACATGTCTCATATATATAAATGAATACGCAACCAAACGTTCGCAGGAGTATAATATATAATATAGTTAAAATAAAAAAATGAAAAAAACAATAAAAACAGCGGCAATATAAAGTACCACTGCAGCAAACGGGGAGGTTTTAATTGATCATATAGATAATATTTTATAAATGTGTATGATAATATCATAAAATAGTACAAAGGTTCGATACTTAATGCGCCATAATAGAAGTTTTAAAATTATTTATTAAATATGCACTAAATCATTTACATCACACCAAATAATAAAAAAATTGGTTTATTCTTTTGATTTTTCTTATAAATTTATTAAAATATCAAAAAATGTATAAAATATATAGATGTTATTAATAGAAAAAAAAATGAAAATAAGCACTACACTTTTTGAAATTTGAAACCCAGACGTAGCGAAACAAATTTGTATCGAAATCATCATGTTTCTATTTATTTTCCGAACAAACACGCAGATGTATAAGTCTCGAGCCCTGACTTAGTGTTTAGCAACGGATGGAACTATTGGTACAATACCAAACGTGCCGATTATATCTTTGATCGTCCCAAAAACCATGTGCCTTGGAGACGAAGTCTCGGTTTATTCAGTTGACCAGCTTCATCCATTTCTATACACTATTTTATATATTATTATACACATACCTTAGGGATTCTAATAATATATTGCTATTTTTATTTTTAATATGTTATACAAATAATTGGGAAGTATTGATCGTAATGTTCGTTGTTAAACTCACTTGTGCGTATCCGGTGGGAAGTGATTGTGGAACTTGAGCGTCTGCGTGGTCGTCGTGCCAGCTGGCTTGTTGGCCACGCCAGAGTGCAACAGGAAAGGCGACGAATGCTTCATCGAACCGGGTTCGCCGTTCGACAGACTGGACGTGTCCGTGTCGTGCCCATAGAATCCCTGGAGTTCCATCGACGTCAGCTGAAACGACCAGAAACGTATCGTTAATATATTATATTTAAAGAATTTTAAGTACCATATTCTATGGTTTTAAAAGGTGTAGGTGTGTAGCACATGCTGTAGTAGCGCTGTTAGTCATCGTAGTACATGGTCGTACGAAATCAGTAGTACCTATGTTAAGTTGATTGTACCGAAATGAACTGTTTCACGGGGTTTAGGCGAAAAATTATTATTTTGAGCTTGTTTTAGACATAATAATAACGTATTTGAAATATTCACCTTGTCAATGTCCTCGGCGGGTGAGAACAGCACCGGCGGTTTGTTGAGGTCACTCATCGAATAGAATTCGGAACGCTCGCACGGTGGATGATAGAGTTCGTCGATCTTCTTGCGACCCGTGGCAGTCATTTTCCGTTTGGCCGCCCTCCGCTCTTCGTCTCTGGTCTTCCTTTCGGCTCCCTAAAAACCAAATGGTAACGGTCGTTAATAAAAGAAAGCACAAAAAAAAAAACGCACATAATAAAATTTTATAACGTGATATACGATTTGTTGGATCGTCCAATTATAATATTAGACAGTAACATTTCGGAATCGCCGAAATTTGTGCCGTCATTAATTTGTCGCGAACCCGGTAATTTCACATAGTATAATATATATTATATTATACATCGTACACGCACGCCATATATGTATATACCTACAATTTTTATTATTATTAATGCGTTATAATGGCATTTATTATTATATATTCTGGGAACCTCGGCGGGTCCAGGCGTTATAAATCCTCAAATAAAAAAAGATTACACGTTCCGAGTACACCGCCGGGTAATTTAAACGATTATATAATAATATATACCTACTATTTTTTTTTCTCTCCACGGTCAGTAAATCATAAACTGTCGGCCGGCCGGTGTACGCCAGTAAATCAATAAAACCGTAATTAAACGAATTTTTTTCACCATTCAATTTATGCGGTTTTTTTTCTTCTAACAAACGGATGTATAGTATAATTTTATTAATCGGGAAAGTTTTTTTTTTTTTTTTTACACATGGAGGTACTGTCGCACAAGGAAAACTCTGATGGCGTAACATGAATATCATAATTTATGATTTGTTTTCTCTACACACACACACACACACACACACACACGTGAAAACTATATGATATAATATAATATGTATGTGGTACATACATGTTATAAGTATCTTTGTACCCGGGCGACTGAAGCAGAGAGAACGTATTGTATATTATTATATACGTACATACGTATAATAGCATTATGTATAGGTACATAAGAAGGCGATTTGAAAATATTATACCCTGTCATGCGTTCAAATTTATTAGTCGCGCAGGTTATACGGCTGTTGCTGCGTACAACACAGTCTCTCAACTGCAGCTCACAATTATAAATTGAACTTTATTTTATTTTTTATTTTTTTCGACATCGATAAATAACATGCTATTTATGTTTTCACTACATTATAATATTATATATGTATAATAGGTATGCCTCTACTATTAGTTACGTCTATGCACGGGAGTATGTAGGTATAATATTTTTCTCGTGTAGTAATTAAAAAAAAAATTATACACGCATACACTCATAATATTTTGTACCAATGCACGTATATGTTATACGACGACCGATAACGGCTTTTTTCGTTCAATATTTGTGTTCTCGCGTATACATCGTGTACCTACGGTCATAATACTATTTACTAATAACTGTATGTTTCTATAGCCCCCCCCCCCCACGACTACCCACACAGAACTCGTCAAAAATCGCCTCCTCAAAATATCATTGCCGCGTCGCGCCGACGGACACTAGCTTAAAAGTAAGGCTAGACGAAACCATTCTCGTGGCTATTGAATGACGACGATGTCCTGACATTTTTATGATATTTTTCCCATTTCGATCTAATTGAAAAAAATATTACGTTCTCGCGCACCGTCACACTTTTACGTAACTATATGGGACGTCCTAATGTATAATATATTGTTGTATATATATATATATAGGATTCATTAAAAGCTATACCTATAACTGCGCAGCCGAGCTGGCTCGCTCATATAAATTGAATATAGAATTCAAGGCTGCTATCGGCTCTTTTGATACTATATTATATTATATTATTAAATCGTTATTAATGGCATTGCCGTGTGGCACCACCACACATCGGCGTGGCGGTGATCGACAAATAATCTTGAAATTCGACCAACGAGAAAAACACACGGACATTTTAATGTCAGGTATTAATGTATTATTGCGCAAGTGTGACGTGTGATCTATACGCGAGCATAATATAGTATTAGTATATTATCATGGAAGATGCAAGATAAATCCGAGACCGAATTCCAATCGGACACGCACTGGACACAAGCAAGCACGCACATCGATGCTGTTTGCCTGTATTTGTATATACATATACATATATATTATATACATAAAAAATCAAACCAAAATTCGTACGACGCCGCTGCCGACACTTTCGACATGCGTCCGCACTCCGCTGTTGGTTTTATGGCTTTACAACTAAATTTTAATGACTTTTATTGGAGCTAATGCTCCCCGGAGAATCCTATTATTTACAACATGCTATCTCGATGAATAATGTGTCCGTAAGAGTTTTATTTATTATTCTATTCTAATGCGTCGGCCGATAAAAAAAAAAAAAACCTATGGCGCGCTTACGAAATGCAGAGAAAATTCATTAGGCAACCGATGAAAAAATAAAACATTATATCTGTAATCTACACGAATATAATATAATACACGGACGTGGAATCGGAAAACACAACATCGGTTTAATAGCCCGTTGTTAATAATCCAAAGATTATTCTCGACGGATCGATGCACAGAATCTCGCGTAATAACTAATAATCTGCGCGCATTCGATCTCACTTACACGCACAGTATAATATATACTTTATTATTTAAGATATAATAAATATTTAATATAGTGATGTTATCATCTGGCTGGTATCGTTCGTACGGCGGAAACGCTGCAGCGGTAGTTCTTTGGTCGATATAATAATAATAGTTCGCGCTGGTACGGGCACGGGCGAGCATTTGCGACAATCGCTCTTAGGTATCTTTTGTATGCACACAATATTATTATAATATTATACTTTGGACACACGCGAGCGCGAACTGTACAATGGGCTGTCCAGGCGATTATTTCTCCTCTCCGGTGACCGCGTTGAACTTCAAAAACAAAAACCACCGTACACACTTGCGCTGTCTCGGGGTACTGTTTCAAATCTGACTTTGAAATCTCTCGAAACACAGTCTTTTATTTCTTAGGTTTTATTATTATTATTTCCCATTATATACGAACGTTAATACCCCGCGGGAATCGAATAAATATATTATATAGCGTTTTAAATACATCCTTTGTCTGTCTGCGGGGGTCACAACTCACGTGGAATCAAGACACGACACGGCTGAGCGGGCGGCGGTGTTATCAGCCAGCTCGGCAGCACTCCTCGTACGAGTTCGAGCAATGTTTGCCTATATAGGAATCCCGACGAGATTGAAAGAACATGGTATGTTTTTTTTTTTTTTTCGGACAAAATATTAGAAAACAAGAACACGTTACACGGAGGTTGTTAATTTCGGTGGTCCGACTGCAGCGTCTCGTATACAATATATTTATACACACACGTAGAGGAGATGCGTGCAGTAAATTAGAAGCCTCTGACCATTTGTACATGTATACGACTAGGAAAAAAAAATTAAGAAATATATTATACGTGTATAAAAAGACACACATATACCTTCCAGCTGCGTCGTCGTCCATGTCTGATCTACCGGTAAGATACCGGCGAAGAGTTTTTGGGGGACGAAAAAATAAATGACCTCTTCAGCGCTGTTTTAATAGACAAGGCGCATAGTTTTCTACGTGTGATATATACACTATATATACGAGTACATTACACACAAACACAAAAACACACACACACAACCTTATTATAATAGACATTATATATAGGTATTTTTATATTATTATACGCGGCTTGTATTTGTAAACATAAACATATACGTGTCGTATAATTGCCATCGTGTTCGACTATAAAGCATGTGGCGGCGTACGTATCCGAGTCGTATATAATATATATATATATTAATAAATTACATTATTCGAAATGGCGGTGCAAAAATTATGCATACCTACATAATTTTTTTTTATCTCTCCCGTTAGATTAACCACCCCACTACAACGACCAGCCCCGTAAATAGAGAATAAACGATTTAAGAAAAAAAATATGATTTAATATCTAATTAATCTTACCTTATCACAGAAAACTTTGATTTGACAATATCCCCTGTGGTACACAGGTCCGTCTCTCGGTTCTTCGTAGGTGTCGATTTGCAGGTGCAGCGGCAAACCCTGAAAACAAATTCGAAATCGTAGGTATAATAATATTATATACATATTATCATACGTATTTTATTGCAGGCCGGTAATAATTTAATTAATTGCGAAAACCCATGTCAATCACCATTGTATACGTGAACATTGCACACGTACCTATACCTATCTACCTACCAGCAATTTATAAGAATATTCCGTTTAATAGTAATGTGTAGTTGTTTTCGCGATACACAGATCGAATACCGTTCCAATTAGCCCAAGGTAGTAGTGACTGTGCAATAATTAAATCGAGATAGACGCAAAAGCAAATCCTGTGAGCAGAGCATTTATGCGAGAGAAAATAATAATTACTATATTCATTTATATTTATTATATTTTATTTATAAAATATATAAACCTATAATAATATGGCGTGTACATATGCACCAAGCAAATTGGTTTCATCGGTTTGTTCTATTTTCCTCTTCTTAATTAACTGAGGTGTAATTGTATAATAATAGTATGTAACTGTTAATTTATTATTCAAGATTACCTGTCGAGTTTTGTATTAACATATGCGAGTTTGTGCTCGTATATAGTAAGTTATATCTACATCACCGCAGCACTGTTCGTACCATAAATATATAATTTGGTATTTTATTTTGTTTAATTATTTAAAACGGTGATCAGTTTAATGAAACGCTAATTATTTTTCTTAAAATCACAGTTGGCCTTGGTTATACGCGATATCCATTCAAGTAGGTACGGATTTAGGAATATAACAATATAAAATATACCTATAGTAATTGCATTTTTTAACCAGTGTATTTCGTTCGGGCCGAGGGGTCCAATGGACCAAGCATAAAAAGAAACCGAGACTCCAATTAAGACGTTCCCCACCGCCCCCGTAGAGAGATGAAAACAGCGTGAGTTCGTTTTTAATAGTTTATTTTTTGTTTAATTTTATTATCGTTTCGAAAAGGGGAACGCTCTCGCGTGCGTTGAGTAATAAAATATACAGAAACTCACCTTTACGCCTTTTTGGCTGCTGAAATCCGTACTAAGACATTGCACGGCGACGTTGATCTGAAATAGAAAGAAAAAAAAATTATATTATTTATATTTAATAAAAAAAAAAAACTTGTGCATATATTATAATTTATAATACACCGTGTGATTATATTTGATTGGACCGGGAAGCCGCGGGTAATCCGGATTATTGTGTGTAAATTTCGATTTCAAAATCGCTCGCCGTGTGGCATCTCCGAATGGGTTTTTTAACCTCGTTTAGCACACACACAAACGGCCCTCGGGCGATTTGTTTTTTTCTCTCTCATAGATATTGAGACTAGCACAAGCCGGGAGTTCAGCAATATATTATATTATATATATAATATAAAATAATCTCTTTTCGTTTCACTTCTCCGCGGCTACTACGTGATGTAGATATTAATTACCATTATTAAAAGATAAATACGCGGCGCGATTTCCTTAGAAGAAAAAAATACCGGTCATTAAATGCGTAGACGGTTAGGAATTCGGACGACAGGTTAAAAAACAGATAAAATTGTTCTCGTTACTCTTTAATTATTGTCTCCTATATATGTACGATATACTTGTGTATGCGTCTCGTACGCGTGAGTGTATCAAAAACAATATCACGAAACTTACCTTTGCCGGACTCTCCAGAGGGTTCCAATAAATGGCGATGGCGTTGTGTGATACTTCTTCGATGCATCCCACCAGGCCGGCACTGTTTTTCGTGTCTGTAAAAATAAATAAAATCATCATTATACTTATTATGCAGTATAGGATAAGTTTTATAATTTTATAGGTATAATATGCAATTTATTTACGAAAAACAAAATAATAAAATTAACAGCAATACATAAACGGACGGATTGTATAAATTTAAACAAGAGCGTGGTGTGGAATTTGATTCAGTATAATAAAATTCACTTTTCGTATTTTTTTTAAACATTTTTTTTTTTCGTTTCTTTTTGGCACCGCGCCAAGTCATTTAATGCAAACTCAGCTCTGGTAAATTACAGTAATCTTCCAAGTTCTAACACACACAAGCCGCACATAGCAAATAATATTGATTATAAATTAATTGTACAGCCAGTGCACATTGACATGAATAATTTTAAAAAAAAATTGTATACCTAGGTAAATATATAAAAATTGATTTAGTATGTGGCGGCGGCGGCGTGAGACAAGTGTAACGGGTACACCTTCTGTATACATAATATTATATTATCTTTACTATACAGCTAAAGCTGTGTGGTGAGATGTTGCACGGAGAACTGGATTGGATATCGCACCGTGGCACGGCACAACATCGTCGGAGGAGGCGGTTTCGATTTTTATGAATGAAGTGGCGCTCGTATAATAATAATAGCAGTACTACAATAGTAACTAGCTATACGTCAAAGATATAATATAACTTGATTTCAATAACAGGTCCCGACGCTACTACCGACTATTTATATGGTATATATTATATAATATATATATTATACGCTACGACGACGAGTAGCATCTACTTACGCGGGTAAATATATATATTATGTGTGTGTGTGTGTGTGTGTAGAGGAAGAGGAACCTGATTGTATATTATATTATATAGCCAGTGGCCTTTGCTCCGTACGCCTGCATTGGTGTACACTGCACCAGTGCACGCGGTTAAAGAACAAATGGGTCAGTGCAGCGTTCGTTATCAGGTTTTTCCGGTCCCGCCGACACGCGTGTAATAATATATATATATACACACACCTGTAGACACCCGCCCACGCTTTGCGTACAGCGACGATGTGCAGTATTTATATGCATCACAAGAACGTCGACTAGAACGCCCCCCCCCCCCCCATCCGCCATCCCAGTACCAATTTTGGTCGAGTGCGTGTGATAATATTATAAGTTATACGCAGGTTAGTAAGTGTATATATATGCGACGAAAATTAACAAACACGCATAACCGACCTGGCGGAGACGTGCCTTTTATATGGGTTTTATATGGGTATTATTATAATATGTCTATGTCTGATCCAAAAGCATTACAAAATATACGCGATTATAATAATACCATGACAATATTGTTTATGGTATACGAATAATATTATTAAACGTGTTGCTCGATCATGTTACGCGGTCGTCGAACGATTTCGGGAAAGAGCGCAAATAAACAGAGAGGGATACACTACGATGTGCATAATAGTAATAAACGGATATAATATTATATTATATTGTACCGTGTACACGACGGCGACGGCAAACAAATGATATTCACTATGTGGACGACGAGATGCGCTCACCCGGGCTGGCCGATATCCAATTATAATACCTAATGAGAAACGACACGTCAGACTTGCCTCCATCGGTGGATTTGCATATTATATATCTGACAGATGTCTCGAAACAGAATCCGGCCGTCTGTACGGCACATATTTGTATATATTATTATTATACCGTACAAGACGTGTATAGTTTTTGTTTCGTGTATTATATGGGTTTTTTCGTGTATTTTTTTTTTTTTGCAAATTCGTCAGATATCGTCTAAAAGCAATGTCGTGTATATTATTTCGTAATGGCATTTTAGAATAATATAGACACACGCGCGCACACTATATGCGAGTGTTCTGAACACACGCGACTTAATTTTTTACTACGATAGACGTATTATATTTGTGAAGGTCGAATTTACATAAATTAGTAAAACCAAAAAAAAAAAACTATACACGTGCAGTGGGTATATAATACACATAAAATGTAAATCTTTTTAAACGCTATAGCCCCCTCGTCTCTTTCTCCTCCGACTGGCAACCATCCGTTCCTCATCGTGCGCGCCCGCATTATTATTAATACTGGATCGAACTAATCCTTATTTGTATACGATTTGGGTCAGTGTACGCGTGTGTCTAAAATGAAAATAAAAAATAATAATAATAATAATTACAGGCTACTAGAGAGAGTCCGATGCTCACGATTTCCTCGAAGCGAAACAGTGGTACCCCCTCCCCCATGTCAAAAAAAATACATTTTCTTACACCCAACGCATTGAAATATTAGTGCAGCCTCCGCACAACCTAAGGGTTATCTTGGTATGGTTTAATATAGACCCGAACCGATCGCGGCTGTATAATAACCAGTTTAAACGCGCTATTACTATAAATAATGGAGTTCTGATGATTATGATTACACGCATACATATTATCTACCCCACCCTTTTTTTTCGGGACCGTGCGAATTTATGCCGGTTAATTACGAGTTACGACGTTACGCGTTTCATTATAAAAATGATATCTTACAGAAATACGTCCTCCCGACCAGAGTTTTTATTGAATATACAAATATATTTAAGAAACAATATATATAGGTACCTCCTACCTATGTATAATATTTATGTATAATTTTAGATATACGATATCAGGATGACGTCCGGCTCATACGCGTGGGGTTGTCGAATATAATGCTACAAAATAATATAATATATATAGGTACATTTTCTGACAAAACGCGGCCGAGGTGAATTTTGAAAATACAATAAACTATAACTAAAAACATGTATGTGTGTAAAAAAAATAATAAATAAATAATAAAAATAAAATAAACGAGAACAACAATCCGAAGAAAAACGCGAAACAATGGGACATTCGTACACGCTCAGGTGATACAGGAGGATGAAAAAATTTACGATCTCGAAAACACAGTAGGCCATTGTTGTTGGGTTTTTGTTTTTCAGTTTCCGTAAGTGTCGTGGACAAAAACTATAAATATCATCCAAAGAGAACAATGTAGATTTTAGTGTGCGCACGCGATTTTTTTTTACTTACGAAAAAAACATCGTGACGAGTTTTCTAAAAAAAAAAAAAAACCAAATTGAAGATAGCAAACCGATAACGTCAATTAGGGAAATGCTTCTTCGTCGGTGTTATTTAATTTATTTTCGTTGGTCGTATTTCACATCGCGGGATACATTTGTATATTTTATATTTTTTTCGTTTATATAAATTATTATATATAAGGTTCACCGATCGATGTTGACCTCAGAACGGAGGTAATATATTTTCGTGTGTTTTTAAGCTCGACTACACGCAGACCCGACTATACGCTGCAGTGTTTGACATCAGAATCCATTAGAATAATAATTATTGGTCGTTGCGGGAACACAGATGGAAAAAATATCACATTAAGATAATAATATATAAATATAGGTATAATATGTACGAGGAAAAAAGTGATGTAATTAAAACACGGCTGACTTGTATATGTAATATATATATATATATATAGGTACAAGAAGATTTAGACTTCAGATTCTATATTATGTATTATATATAACGACGTCCCTCCACTCTTCCATCTTAATTAACTATACATATTTAATTCTGACGGTATTATGGGAGCGACGAGATAATTTTATACGAAAAAGTGTGCATGTTTATTGTAATATATTATATATATATATTATAATAATTGGATAATCTACGCGTCGATAAAAACGACTACAATGGAACCTAGCTGCATAGATATCCCTCGCGAGAGACACGGGCACACGCAGTCGTCGGAATTAATTATTTATCTGATTTTTTTCACATTTTTTTTTTTTTTTTTTTCAAGTAATAACCTATAGTGTATTATATGCGTGTAAAACGACATTCCGATTGCGCGTAATCCACCGACGGATTGCAGTTCACGTACACAACGCGGCGGCGATGTGTGACCATTTTCGGATTCTGTGTGTGACAAATACGGATGGAAACGATTTTTTTTCTCCGGCTGCGCCGACGGAAACGGAATAGGGAAGTCGCATTTTTGTATGCGCAGCTCTACTCCGTCCGCCGTATAAGAGCAGAGGGACATATATACGAGACTCTTTTAAGGGAACGAACAATTAATATAAGGCTTAAAAGGTCAATGCAGTAGTGTTTTTTAAAAATACAAGTTGTACAAATAAAGGGAGTTGAACCACAGACACTATATAAACATATACCTAGTACATATATACCTAGGTACCTATAGTACCTACATAATAATATAATATACACACGTGACACATACCGTTGCATCATTCAAACGACGATTTCAAATAGAAATCTTTTATACATACGCGGTGATATAAACACGTGATATTATAGGAAAATGTAGTATTCATATTATACTATATTTATTAAGTCGAGTTAGTAATATATTATATGCCATTACGGTCCAAAGTGCGAGCCGTGTATCGGATAGGTCGTACTTTATACATTATTAGATTTTACCGAATGTAAATTTTTATGCGGGGTTCGCATTACTCGGTGGACTTATAATGCGTGCGTATATAGAGTCAAAGAAGCTAAAGTGTATATGTGCTGTGGATATTATATTAAATGGCGGTGGTGTGCAATGGGTCGACGGAAACGTAAAAAAAAAAAAACTAAAAAATGCGCAAATACCTATATAGTAGGCACTGTATAGGTATATAAATTTAAAATAATAAACATATAGGTACACACATACGTATAAATAGGTAGTCGATAACTGGTTTGAAATCCTTGGCAATTGCGATATAGACGTATATCATTCGAAATGTCCCATTACATTATATATCGTATATAGGTAAATGCGTATAGCGAGAGACCCTGATCGGGCGAAAAAATAACGTACGCGCGTTAAATGGAATCGTCATTTTATTATTCGTCCGGGCTATAATCGCCGGGCGGCGTCGTTTTATGCATATACGATAAATAACGCATATGATGACGATTTATTTATTATAATATTGTATACGATTCGAAGAGAGAGAAAAACATCTTTGACGTCAAAAACATCGGCGGCAACGCGTACGTATTATAATACCACGCCTCGGCTGCTTAAACGCACTCGGAAAACGCGGAGAGGGAAATATTACACACACACACACACACACACACACACACACACACACACACACACACATACGACTTACACTATACGCCACCGTGTCATACAGGCACTAATCATATGCGCGTACAAGACAGCATCACACACGCACGCACGCGCGAAGTAACGAATCGTGTTCGTCGAAGTATATTATAATCTCAAGTATAGGTGTGTATATAATATATATATATGTGTGTTATACGTATGTGCCCACACGTTATCCTCACCGGCCGTCACTCCCACCGATCTAAGTTTTTCTACACGTACCTCTACTACATGCACACCACGAAATGGCCCGCGCGCGTATCCCGTGGATTAAAAATATATAAAACCGTCTTATATGCCCGCAACGACGCGCGGTATAGATGCTATTATACTCGACAATAATATTATACGCGTACGTTAATAATTATTTTCATATTTATACCGCTATGGCGATAAATAAACGACAATTGTTATTAACTACCTGTGTATACCGAATTGTGTGTATTATGTGTGTGGATAATATAGGTGTGCACATGTAAAATTATATATATATATGTACGTATATATGGTCGAGAAACGACACGTAATGGGAAACGGATACATATAATAATATTATTATGGTCTCGGCGCTGTCCGTCTTTTTTTCGTCTCCATCTCCGTCTCTCTCTCTCTCTCTCTCTCCATCTCGTCCACGAGTGGCTGGAGAAACTTGTCAACCCGACGTCGCACGAATTGTAACACGAGAACGCGGATTGCGGTACACGGTCCGTTGATTTCTCAGCAACGCGCGTCTTTCCATTAAAGTATTAACGTTTACGGCGGCGGTATAGGATTTCAACGTATCAGAGTACTTCGAAAGGGGGATCGAAAAAAAACTTATGAAAAAAAAATTAAGGAACTTGACATTTCTGAAGTTTTTTTTTTATGTTTAACCTAGCATGAGGAGTCGATCTCCCTATATATATTTATATATTCGTCTCGGAAATTAAAAATTACTATATAATGTCTATTATGCGACTTACCGGCGTCGAGTATTCGTTGTTTGACGCTATGCTGTCTGCCGTGCCAAAACTGCCACGCTTTGATTTCGTCATCTGGACTTTTCTCCTCTCTAAACATCAGCATGACCACGCTCTGCAAGTACAAAATAAAAAATTCGTCAGAAAAATGTGACTCATTTTACGCGCGCGGTAACACTCGATCGCTCCAATGAGTCATAATACAATATAGGTACATAATAAAAATATATATGTGACTAATATAATTATAATGTATTATATACGAACTATTATCGTATTTTAGTAACGCATAACATATTATAATGGTTTATCTCCTGGTCTTTTTTTTTTTTTATACATGTATAAATGTTTGAGAGAAAAAAAACCAACAAAATATAAGTAACTCGACTACACATAATATCGGACGTTCGCATGTTTTGATATAATTTACTGTTATTACCTTCGGATTCCCGATGAAATTAAATGACTACATGGCCGGTAGTATTATACCAAGAAAAACACATGCGTGTTCTGTTGGCCACAAGACGCGCTATTAATTTTTAATCTCCGGACCATTTTAGAAGCTGGTAGTTTTTTTTTTCGTATGTATAGTTTCCATGGAAAAGCAATAAAAACGCACGGGCATTATGTGTGTGTATATAAAAAAAAAAATACGTATAAAAAACGAATGAGTAAAATAAAATCGTTCGAATTAATTGAACGGAGCAATCTATGGGTAATAACAATCAGTAATGAGATTCGGTATACGTGTGTTATTTTTACAATCATGGCCTTGAGGAAACGTGGGTTAGGTTCTATAACAACGTCTTGTGCTCTATACATAAGTTATAATTTTTATTTTATTTTATATTTGTGTGTTTCACTCTATAGCGAGAAGTGAGTTGTGAGTGTGCTTTTAGCCCGCTGTGTGCACGCTGCACATACAATTACAACAACAATAATCAACAGTATATATAACATCGTCCACCACCTGCCAAGTATTTATATATACCTACGTCGAAAGAGAGCAGAGAGAGACTTAAAATGTCCGACGAGTACGTGGATTATTATTATTTATTATTATATTTCTCCCCCAATTATAACTTCTTACCCACTCGGTAATATTACATTATCGGATCAAAAATGTCGACCGATCAACTTGACGGCCGACGTAATATATTATGTATAAAAAAAGTCACGTGTATAAACTAAGATTGAAAATTGTCTTGAAAAGAACAAAAGTAATTATCTACTCGGAAAAATAATGTATACAACGATTACGACGCTTATATTATAGGTACACGCATATTCCATAAAAAAAACCCGAGAGGACAAAACCTCAAATTTCACACGATAAAAATGTAATTTTCGTATAATAGCTTCTGTATGTAAGCTTCGGGGCAATAAAAAGGTATATAAGTACGAGGAATATTCAAATTATTATTTCTCATTCGATCGTCTTTACATACAAATACCTATAAGTACGCATGCATGGTATTGCGGCGTATATATAATTTATAGGGTATAACCGTAGTAGAATGGTAAGAAAAAAATATGAAATGTGTTACGAACGACGCCGCCGCCGCCGCTTTGGAATATGCATATATTATGTGCGCGACACCGATCTGACAGATACGAAAAAGAGATAATTTCCATCGGAATCCGCTGCTGCAACGACGATCCAGCGGAAAAATAAAAGATAAATTCGTAAGACAGGTGTCCCGTGAGAACTGTGCAGTGCGCGGTGCGCGCATAATACATTATCCGTTTGTGTGTGAGTGTAGAAGGCATCATGAAATCCAATATAGCCGTGAGTTGACAATTGACCCTAAGAATACGATATGTTCATCCAATGTTATAAACGCATAAAAAAAGTAATAATATATAATATGCGTGTATGTGTGTGTGTGTGTGTTGTAAAGAAGAAAAAAACATTATAAATTCAACGCCGTCGCCTAATCTCACAAAACAAGAATTTCCTTTTAGAGTCGTCTTCATGTGTGTGTATTTGTGTGGATGTGTGTGTGTATAAAGAGCGAAATCGTTGATGTGTGGTTGTGCCTATATTATAAGTGTATGGTAACGGAGTGGAGATTTTAACGCCCGTCAAGTTTCGTTTTCGTTATTGCCTCCTATTTACCCTTTATCTTCCTTCACCGAAGAATATATTTCATTACAGTATATTATATGTAGGTACTGTGTTTTCAATGTGTTTTTTTTATGAGTATTTTTTTCTCAAAATATATTCCTTATTGCTTTTATGTCTGCATAGTGTGTATATACGATGCATATTATGTTGTACTCCGGTGAGAGTGTATATTATAATTTATAATAATAAATAATAATACATTACTCGACCGTGCGGAATCGAATTTTTTAGATAAAGCACAAACTACAAAAAAAAAAAAAGGTACTCGTCGCAGCTGACTATCTACACAGGTGCGAAACTGCTGCACCACCAAGCGCGTAGGAGTCGAAAATTCGTATGCGGTCCACTTAAGTTGCATCGTGTTTCTCAGTTATATATATTATATCACTAAACGCAGTATACACGAGTCGTCTGATTTGCCCGCCCCCGCGGCGTGCAAACCGACAAAAAATAAAAAGTGCACCACAGAGTCACACCCGGTGTTTAATCATCCCCCCCCTTAATCTTCAATCCAGACAGTGGCGGTCTGCAAACCGTTTCCGCCGTATATATATATATACCAGATATACATGTGTATATATCTGAGCGGGGGGCATACCACCATACCACGGTAGTGGAACTTATGAATTATTGAATCGCCGACTGTCGCAGCGGATTTCAGAGTTATTACCAATCTGTCCGAGACTATTATACTCGTATTACCATTTTATACATACACAGCGCATTACATATAGGTACGTATATATGTCCGATATATGGCGGCGGATTGTGCGTTTTTATATTTTATTCCTCGGACAAATACTATAAATCATTGGGCCGTCAGTTGACTTCTGCGGCATACAATCGCCGCTACCTACGGGGAATAGGTATTTATGTATAGGTATAATAAGTAGGTATCTACTTTATCAGTCGGACGTACATACAGCACGCGTACTTGTACAGTGTACACATACAATATACATACACGTGTACGCGCGCGCAGTCGAACTTACCGAATCAGACATTATAATGTAACGCAACACAGACGCTCCCCCCCCCCCCCCAGGTATAGGTATATATAATTATATGGACTTCGACGAGACTATATTTATATGCATACAAGATTAAAAAGCAATCGGACTTATATCGGAAATGGCTACACGTGGATATCAATTACATTAAAATATAGTATTATTATTAAACTATTGCTGATGGTGGAGTGAGGAGAGGATGATTTATGTATATCGCAGTGAACGCGAGCCATTCCCACTATAGGTACTTATACTATATGCCTGGGATACATGTATTGGGTGCATAGAAGAAACGACAATGTTTTTGGATCGAATCGAGCGCATTACAAAAGGAGAGCTTTAGAGGTCACGAAATTAATAAAAAAAAAAAATCCTTCCACGGTAGTCATAAAACACAATATATTATAATTCGGTGGAAAGAAATAAACGATAATTTATTATACTTGATCACGCGGCCAAACCATAATTATTTCCGCGAGTGGGCACAGGCGTTATCGTCATATATATATATATATACCTAATATACGGAGAGCCAGGCTCTTCAGTGATGAATTCACCGTCAAACGATGACCGCAGAGATCGCGTTTTACACTGCAGTATGCAAATGTATACGTCATATACATAATGAAGGGGTCCATTATATATGGTATATATTGTAAGTGTGTGTGTGTGTGTGCAAATGCGTAAACACGTCGCAACCAACGGAATTAATATACAATATTATAATATATTATATATTTTTTCGAACACAAGCACACACACGCGCACACGCACACACCGATTGTAACGAGTGCGATTACGTCTTAAGTATAGGCTATGCCGCTATTAAGTCGTAATTTTAAATGGAAATGCGGCAAGAGGAGGTTGGCGGGGGTAGGGCAGTAGAAGTCAGCACACGGCCGGCCGTCGAGACGTCAGAAGTGTGCAGCGAGTGGAGTAAAAAAAAAACCAAGACTGAATGCTCTTATATAGATGAAAATCTCGACTATAGATATATATTATATTATATAGGAGACAAGAGCGTAGGTAGGCCAGTGCATTTGGTCGGCAGGCGATCATTACAAGAAGACGGTCCAATTACTTTCTTTCGAACGGAAAAAAATATATATAGTCGTCTATTTATGTATATGGAATATGTATATAATATAATAACACGTTAAGTGCCCAAAACCATGCTCTCCAGATACTGGTCATCGACCCGCCGCTGCACCGTCGTGTGTGTGTTGTACCTACCTCGTCTTCCTCAGTTCCTCCTGTATGTATACCAATCACAACAACACAATCTACCCTGCAACCATTTAGCTCATATATATATAGATATATATACACAACATACTCACACACACACACACACGTCTAATAATCACCTTGGGCGAGATTTTACCCATTGACCGTTGCCGGAAGATAAATATATTATTATATATTATCTTTAGTGCCTCGACATATTATATGAATATAAATATGGACCGCCGATTGGCGCTATTATTATTATGATTATCCACACACGGTCTACGCTCATATATATATATATATATATATAATATAGTGGTGCTGCAGCGTGCGTGTTAGGACTCAGGAGCGGTTAAACACATATGATAATATTATGTGTGTAACGTCTGTATAGGATGATAATAACAAAAAATGCGTCTTGTAGACGGACAGTTTTTTCCAACAATTTTGCTCCATCACACGGAAAACACAAACGCGACCGCCGCTGGTGACCTCTGTTCTCGCACCCGAAACAAAATACAAACTTTACCACCTCAGAGAAAACAACCGACAACACCACCCCCTTCCCACTACCCTAGACACCATTATACCTAAGTTATTATCACCATAATTTTTATACCTATGCGCATGTGAACTTTTACACACATGCAGTTTATATATGCCTATAAATTATACACATATTATAATATATATTATATGCAACAGCAGTGGAATTATATTATATAGATAATAAATAGGTTTTTTTGCTTTCGCTCTCTTCGGCGATCGACGACTGCAGGCTCCCCTATGTACGCTTGTTGGCACATATTTTGTATGAAATTACAACAAAAATGTATACTTATGCGACATATATTATATCGGGCTCAGATATCAACGCAAACGGCCTTAGCTCGATAATATTATATACGCTCAGCGAAACTTTCACGTCTACGCCGATTAGCGCCGAGATAGTTCCGATAAATGGACAGGATAAATATACTTTTTTTTTAAATACGTACCTAGGTATATGATGTATAATATATCAGCGCTTAATTTACGGTCGTTTTTATGTTATTTCGATAAAATCCATTGCAACACGACATGTTTATAAATATATTATATATATGTAAATGAAACACGTGTGGTGGCAATAGCGATATAACATAATTCAATGTACTGTAAGCAATTATAATACTGTCAACTATCGAGCCAATATCTTTGTCGAATATCTATGCAAAAAATATCTTTATACAACTAGTCGAGAGGCCTGAAATACTATATTATAAGTGAAATCAAAAGTATCACATACGAAACTTTAAGAGTTTTATTTCCTATGTAAGATATTATAACCCAATCCGTGTCTCGGTATAATCACCCCTAACAACATATATATATAATTAATTGCCAAAGCGCCTTACCTTGACTGTTTGACTGGTCAGCGGTTTATCTGGGTCTGGTATGTACTCCATGGTAATGCCATAAAACTGGCCTTTGTTGATGTACGTCACCCGGTCGTCTTCACGCCTCTGGTTGGTAGAGATCGGGGATTCCAAATAATAGCGGAACCCATAGTTGGAGAATCTAAACATAAATACGGCGATTATTTTATACATTTCAACATTGGTATATTTTATTTACAATAATATTATAATATTTTTCATATCGTTATTTTTGTACAGTATAAATTATACTATACACACGCATACACCTACGGCGGCTAAAATTGTTCAATGTGGTTCGCTTCTTATGGAAAAAAATTTAACATATCTAGGGCGTTCCTTATTATTATTTTGATAATGACATTAACAAACAGACTTATATAGTGCCCAAGAGCGGCTGTTTACAATAAAATATGTCTCTCAGCCACGCCTAAATATTTTCGGTTGAAAAAAAAAAGAAACACACTAAATTCCCAACAACGGTGGACACTGGACACATCCGGAGGCGTTTGATTAAAATTAGCGTGCAAAGTGGGTCGTCGAATATCTGGCACACGCGGACCGGGGGGCAGACTAAAAGCGTATAAATAAATCTAAAACAGAAAAAAAATCTACTGGACGGGAAACTGGTTTGAAAATTTTAACGATGTAGACGAAAATGTCGAAGTCTGAATTTATTACCGTATATGTATATATTTTCGTATACATACGTTGACAAACGCTCTCTCGGAATCACCACGGAAAGTATGTTAAATTATAATTAAAAAAAAAAAAAAAAACCCCACCAGAAAACAAGTTGCGAAAGTATCTCTACTCCATCGGTCATAACTATTTATTTATTTTTTTGTTTTTTGTCAACTGGCTTTCGAATATTGTTTCCCTTAAAAAAAAAATGTATTCTTACACTTTTGGTATTTGTATTTTGTCCGCATCGTTTTGCCTGCCAAAGTCGTGCCACGGTCTCGACCGTCCTCCGGTGGGCGTCCGCTGTGCTTGGTGTTCGCCCAACATGCTAGGTGTTTGGCACATCTCGTTGTAATCGAAAGACTATATAGGCACAAGACAAATTAAAATAATTATTAGGTATTTTATCGTTAAAAATATAATTTTGAGACTTTGGAATACGGCTGGGGTGGACATATTATTATACAATATCCAACACTCCTGGATACCTTCGTTACCTACCAACTAAAACTAACTATACTAATATTAAATTTTAAATAATACTTTTACGCCAATGTTTGAATACTGCATAATATTTGAGTATAATTGACAGTACTCAAATATTATGCAATTGCCACTGCCCAGCCAATTAAGACCGAATGGTTAAAAGCATATGTATATAGAAATAGCCAATAGGTATTTTTTTACTCAATATAATTGTTTTCCTTTATTAAATATACACAATTTGTAGATGTATCTTCTCAGGTAGAACAAAAGAAAGTGCTAATGAAATTATTGTAAAAGAATAACGCTTGCCGATAGAAGAATAAAACTTGAAAATGTTTAAACTCGAATCTTTATGTGTTATACTTATGGTATAAGAAGACTGCTCAAAATATAAAAAAGATAATAATATGTTATTATGTTGTTGTTGTTGTTAACCCGTCCAAGTTAACGATAGCAAAACTAAAAATGTTCAAAGTAAACAGTTAATGTTTTTACCGACAATCGAGATGGTTGTTATTAAATAGAAAATTATTTTTGAAAGAAGGATTGCTTTTGATAAGAATTATTTCAATATAATTAAGACTGTCACAAGTATTATATATAATATCATACCTGTTGGATGGCGTTTTGGTCACGTGGTGTGATGGCGTCCGCGCCGATGCCACTGTCGGGCGACGGCAGGTCGACGGTGAGCCCGGCTGCTGCGATAACGCCCTTGTTGTGGTACGAGCTTTGTCGGACGTACCGTTCAACAAACGACGCGGTGGCCGCGGCGTTGGACACGGCGCCAGGGTCGGAGGCATCGCCGCCGTAGGAGGACGCGGTCTGCCGGCCACCGCCGCCAGCGCCGATCTGCGAGCCGTACGGGCCCGGTTCGGGGCCTCCACCGGCGCCGCCAAAGTACTCGCGGTAAGTGTATGGGTCGGCGAACGGGGTCCGGCCACCGGACGTGGTGATGTAGCCACCTGGGTTGCCGGCACCACCGCCGCCAGACAGCACAGACGACGTGGTGTACTGCTGGTGTTCGTACGAGTTGGGGGACGGCGTACCACTGTCGGCGTGCTGTCCGGTCATGGTGGTGAATATGTGCGTGCCGTACATGGGCTTCAGGCCATCCGGCGTGGCTATTAACTCTATGGCCGGCGGCGGCGGGTTCATCTCAGTGATGAGGGATGACGTGGACGACGGCGTGCCGTTTATCGACCGACTGTTGTGCTGCGGCGAATGGTGTCCACCGCCGTACTCTTCTTTCACGCCGCCCACCGCGTTGTTATTGTTCGCTTGCTGATTGTTATTGTTGTTTACGACGTCCACGACCAGTTGCTGTTGCTGTTGGTCCTGCTGATTGCCGTTGTTACCGGGCGCGACCAACACCACTTTTGGACGTCCTCCGATCGTTTTCAGACCGTCTGCATTGTTGTTACCCTTGTTTGGTGGCCCGCCACCGCGGTGATGGCTCAGGTCCTCGGGCTCCCGCTTAAGCGGTTGCTGGTGCAAGAAGAGTCCCTGCAAATCGCCCAGGTGTCCGGCGCCGATTTCTAGTCCTCCTGGACCCGTGCCGATAAGTCCGTTGGACGGTTTCAACTGCGATGGTAACAGCGAACCATTCGGTGAAGATGTCGTTCTGCGAAGAGACAAAAAAAAAATTATTAAAAATACGTCATATAACAATATATTATTATTACAGTTCAATAAAATACGGTTTTTATTTTCAAATTTATTTCGTTAGGTAAATCGCCGATTGCGTAAAGCCATTAAACCAAAAGAAGGAAAAAAACATGCAGCTCGTAAAACTATGATCTCGTCTCGTTGTTCAGTCGTTGTATTATGCAAATTTAATCGACGCATGGAACATAAATAACCAAAAAAAAAATAAAATAAAAATAACGTCTGGGTCGCTAATTATGACGAGAAATAAAATTAAATAAAATCATCGGCCACTATAAATATCATAAAGTATATTATTATATTATACGAAGACGTGACATGGCGGTTATTCGTATTAACGCAAATTATTATACCGTCGCTCAGAGTTAATAAATAATAATATATGCACGCGATCGATAAAAAAAATATACGAACATTATAATAAAACGATAAATCGTCCTAGTGGACGTTGTGTTGCGTCCCGTCGGATTCCGGGCACTCGTATAAGTACCAGGTCAAAAACATGTTTTTTTTTTTTAATTCCGACGTCACTAGAAATTAGAAAGCCCGTACGACCACACTCCACAATACAACAATATTGTATACGCGTACGGGGAGACCCGGAACCGTAAAACTCTCGCAAAATGTACTATATCATAATGTTTTGTTATACAATCGCGACGCTACACAATACCGGTATATTTTTTGATCACGTCGAATCACATCGAATTTTACGATTTTACGGTTTGAACATTGAAATACGCACGGCCACGGATGATAACATAATATTATTATTATTATTTGTAAACGAGCTTGAGGAGAGGGCGAACGAGCGGGAACAGTTTAGGCGGCAGAGACGACGACGACGACGACGACGATGACGACACACGCGGACCGGCGCGAGATCCCTTCTGTGCACGCAGGGCTCTTTCCTCCATTCTAGTACATATATATTACTATTATTATTGCCTAACTACGGGCTGCTCCTACCTGTACACACGCACCCAATATCGCGACGTCTCCCGAGAAATTATGCGCACAAACCGGTTTACGAGATAAGAATTTTTTAGCGCATTGTTAAGGGATACATAATATTAATAATAATAGTACATATATAATATAACGTTATGCTCGTATACAGCGAGTAATATATGTTAACAGCAGGGCCATTGTTACGAAACGTTCGTTTAAATATATAACTGTAAGGCATTTTTTAATTAATCTTGATAGTATAAATCCGTTGTAATAAAACATATTCCCACACGCGAGATGTATTCGGGTATGCTCCGTAACACCTATATAATAATATTATACCTGGTATTATAGGTACCTACATAATACATAACCACCGTACTGTTGTTGCTGCCGTTGCCGGCTCCTCCTCCGAACGGTGGCCAATTATAATATGATTTACGCGGCGAAGATTTTCAATTCAGCGATCTCGACGACGCCCGCGAGGTATTATTCAAGTTTTCTTCTCAGCCGTAAAAAAAGGCCGCGCCGTTCCGTCTCGCGCGCGCGCCTCCTGCTCTACAAGATTCATAGCCCCCCCCCCCCCGGGCAAAAGGATCGACGAATTATCGAAAAACATGATAAAATAATATAATAATATCATAGTCGCGCTAATAGACAGTTGACCCGCGGACAGAGGTCATCGAATACATAATCGCGTTTTAATGTCCGTCCGTGGCGAGACGAATTAATTTTTTCAATTGTCCGTACCTATTATTATTATTATTATTATTATATTACTACGATATTATAACATTATAATATTGTTATAGGATCTCCACCGGGCACGATTATTATTATTATTTTTACAGCCAAAGCGGTCCGTTTAACGCGCGTTGTTTTATATACATATAATATTATATCATACATCTACATCACGAGTCATGACGATATGATTATTACAAGCGTACGCGATATAAGTACCGTCGACGACGTGTAATGCGTTTTTAAACGCATCGTTTTTCTCGGACGAAACTCGTGCAGCGTTTATCGTTAACCGCTCACATCGACGGTTATACACGCACACACACACACACACACACACACACACACACACACACACGCACACACACAAGTACACAACCCATCATCGTAATAATATAATAATAATAATAATAATATACGCATCTGCACTCAACGAGGTGATTAATAATTAGATACGGCGCAGGCGGACGAGATTTCCGCGAGAAACAATTACAAAGTGACGGATATGGTCGTTTCCCGGGCGCGACACGTTTCGTACCCAATACCTACACCACTTCAGTTTTGTACGCATCCGATCTACACCAATGATATTGTCATGCGTCCTTGTTTTCGATCGACGTGCAGCTAATATAATATAGCGGCGACGCAGCCTCTCCGATCGACCAGATAGATCCGTCCGGACCCCCGTCGATCCCGGACGCCCATGATAATGTATCGAATTACCATTAATATTAAAATGTTTGATCACACCACGCAGTAACAATGCGGCGCGTATAATAATATAATATATGATGTAGGTACAGGTACACGGCAACTAGAGCACTTAATACGTACAATTTTTTTTCCCCATCCACATAAAGTACCAGCTACTTCTATAACATATTACTATGCCCATGTCATAACGATATTATACGCGTATATATGTTAATTATCATTCCAGTTGATCGATCAACGCGGACTACCGGACACTCAATGGTTTTTTAAAAAGCTATACATAATACGCCGCCGTAATAATAATTATAATAATGATAATATTAATAATCCAGTCTCCGTCCCGAAGCTATTTACCGAGATTTTAATAACATGCAGTTGCAGTCGCTGTTTACATTACGCACGGTACCCGTATATAATATCCGTCGATGTCGTGTATATGTGATAATATAATAATATACGCGTGGCCATAAAGTTTTGCCAAAATCTGACATTATACGCATTGTCACGTGCAGCAACTAGTCGATTTCGTTTTAATTGCTGCCGATGTCTGTATTTTAACGCGATGAAATGTGTAGAAATTGTTCGAGCAGCATACCCGCGGCACGACCTCGGAACGAGGAAATAAAAAAATAACAAAAATCTTACATCTATATAGACAACCGCACACACATTTCTTGGCTAAGCTCGTACATAATATTACGATATCATTACGGCGTAGGTTTGCAACGTGGTCATATATTTTTCGTTTATTATTATGGCTTCACACGGTATTCACAGTAATAACACTGCAACGACGCCGTATGGTAATTGCACTGTGCAGGCTGTGGGTTCTGATTTTTCGGTGTGTGTCCAATATGAATGCGTATAATACGTGTAAAATATAGTATATAACATCTATGTATTATAATTTAAGCCAATACGATGTATACAATAGACGAGGAAGCGGCGTATTAACCATTTATCGGTTTTCGACAAGGTCATCGCAGGAAACTGTTGCATCCGAAATATATACGTACACTACACACAAAATTATACACATATATGTATATATAAATAAATAGGATTGCGACTGCACCGGACAGGTGTTGGGATCGGTTTCGTTTTACAACACGCACGACAACCCCTTTTTAGCCGTATTCTTACACAACAATACTATACAACAGTACTATATATATATGCGCGTGTGTGTGTGTGTGTGTGTGTATACCACCGATATATATGGTATATAAGGGTGAGCGGCGGCGGCAACCCCTCTGGAAAACATTACGCACCAACGGATTCTTCTAGTTAGTTTATTTTAATAATAAATAATATGATAAAAAAAAAATATTAGGGAGACGAACGGCAGCCGACGACGGTGGCGGCGGCGTCCAAGTGCGTTTGCTCCGGCACCCTTTCCGAATACCCGATTTCCCATCACTTCATTGAGCTTGTCATAATGAACTCGTCACGGCATCACTCACTCGTTCACTCGACGCCACTGCTGTTTTTTTTTCGGTACGTGTCAATTTACAACCAAACACTACCACCACCACGTTTGTGCTGCGTTCGTCACACGACCCGACGACGTCGGGTCATTAGTGCGTCGTACATAGGTATGTACATAATATAATATTATACACATTATATTATAAAATAATGATATAATACGTACGGTGCACACTGCGATACGATAATAATATATTATATTATAACATAGGTTCGGCGCGAGTGCATAATATAATAATATAATATATGATATTATATGATTGTCCCCGCGTCGCGTCCGTGTAACGATTTATTCCGTTGATGGTGTAATGGGCGCGAAATTAAAGCGTGTACGTACGCGTGTTTAAAAAAAATCGAGTTCAAACGGTGTGAAAGACCTCTCCTCCACTTAAAGGCATACGGCGGCGAACTGCACGCGTAAAATAATATATAAATACGCACTGCGACACATATACACACATAATAATATACACATATTATATTCATTATACACATAGACACATGCTCACAACCGGATCTGGACATTTGATATCGCGGTACGTCGTAATGTTACACGCGGGACTTGCGTGTCGGATCGTCTATCTTTGCGGCGGCGGCGGCGGCGGTGAGCGATCGAGCGCGCGCGACCGACGACGACAATATAATATATTAGAAAAAAACAGGTTTTAGCCATAAGCTGGAGAACACACACACATAAAACGAAATATATAGGTAAGTGAAAAAAAAAAAAAACGGGCAAAATGAAAAGAAAAAAATCAGAAAACTCGCCTCGCCGAAGCACCACCAGCTTAAACTTGTCAAAAACGCCAAAATTAATGTACCCATTTTATACGTCTGGTTTTCACCGCCGAGACGCAGGCGCGAGCGCTCGTTCTTCCCAAATGTCATTGCACAAGTCTAATTAGAAAGTTGTTTCGGTCATCCGCGATCGCGTGTGCATGTGTGTGTAATATATTATATTTGAATATAACATTATTATACCTATATAATACAGGTAAACTCTACACACTGCCGCCGCGGCGACGGAGACCGATTTAATCAGTCCTGCTGCTATATGCACTCCTGCGCCGCCACCGCCGCATATTTTATAAGAACCCAACCGATAACAGTATTTTTTTTTTTCCGTATAGATAACTTTCTAAGCCACTCTCGATAATTATGCCGATATGTATTATAACGGTCGTTCCAGCGGCGGCGCGGGATGCGAATAATCAGCATTTTATTTCCGATTTTTTTTTCTCATATATACCAGCTATATATTACAATATCATGGTATATTGTATACTATTCTATAGCCTATAACATATCAGATGTGGTCGATGAAATAAGTGATAAAATATTATATTTATAACGGCGGACGTCATCTGCTGCAGCGGCTCGTCACATGCGCGCGCGATCGTGAGCCGGATAACGCTCATTGTCAATGACGATATTGACCAATAAAAAACAATCGGCCCTCGAATACACGACGTTTATATTATATAGACGGTCGTAAAAATCTATCGTAACGTAAACATTAAGATCTTCAATCATAATTTAGGACTACTTGTCTACATATTATTGATTTATATTTATACATATTATTGTGTCATTGCGTGCGGCGCATAAAACGATATTTATTGTAATATGTGTTTATATATTGTGCGGAATTTAACGTTCTTGGACGAACCTCGGGATGGCATATAATATTATGATATATACATATATATAAGAGGACGGTGTTATATTATCGTATATATGTATAATATAATACGCCACAGAGATTGCGATCGTCGTGCGATAATAACGGCCGCAACACGGATTACCCATATTATAATATTGTGGCGATCGAATCGGCGAAATGGGAAAACGACTGCGGAGACGAGGGGCGGCTGCGGTCCTGTACAGAGGAAACTTTAACGCACGACCGAACACCGCGATAATCTATCTGTAATAATATAATAATAATAATATACGCACGTAGGTTTTACTGATCGGATCCGTTGAAAAGACTGCAGCCGAAACTGGTGGAGATATCGCGCGAGATATACGTATTATAGGTATATATATATGTATGTATTATGAAAAAAAACCAAACCGTTATCAACATAAAAACCATATATATATATTATAATACTGCCGGTACTACACGTCTGTGGCCCATTCGCGCGGATTGATTTTAGATCTTTATCCCGGACGATTTACAGCACAGCTTTGAACTCGTATAATATCGTATTATCGTTCACATAAATGCGGCGCTACGATACTGTCTATCACGTCGTGTATAATAGCGTAATAATATAATATATTAATATATTATATTATTATTCGTGCTATCGTCACATGCATATCGGCCCGTAATGCAGCAGCAGGCGACGAGCGCCCCTCCCAGCCCCCCCGTAAATAAACGTACGCGGGTACCACGCCCATCCGGACGAACGCGAGCCAATGCCGAATTAAATGGACTGGAAACCGAGGATGACACCTCGCACACCGTTTAACGACATGCCTCGGCGGTGGGCTCTCGTAAATGGAAATTAAAAGAAATTCGAAAACATACCAAAATGTATTACACCACGGCTAAATATACTATACCTATATAATATATATATTATATATACATTAAACGAGTAACGAGCATAATATGCAGGCTATATTTTTTTCTCACGTCTCTTAGTCTCAAATATACGCGAGTCACGTCCGGGAACGCAGTCTCCGATTGGTCGTCGCCGTGCGCCTCAACCCTACACGCACACGCTCTGCAGGAGTATATGAGTATTGCAACCACGCTGTATATGCACGGGATGTGCGCGCGCGAGAGGGGGGGGGGAGTGGTCCGCGAGCGAGATAATCTTCGGATTTATTCGTCCGTTAAATGTCGACAATTAGACGATGCCGAATATCAGATTTCGGAGACGCTGCAGCCGCGGCGGATATCATAATGTGTCCCATGCACGCGCTTGTACAAGACCTCCCGTACGTTATTTTTTAATATACGAACGAGCGTACATTGTAATGCGCACAAACTCGCGGCAGGAACACGTAAAATATTATAATATTATATAGGAACGTACACAACAAAAAAAAAAAGGGTTGCTCGCGCCCGCGTGCTATGAAATATTACGACGGCCGAATACGTTACGACAATGGGCTATAATTGCGAGCACATAACTACGCGTTATATATTATATAGCACTAGGTAAGGTACGTGTATGTGTGTGCACCGTGCCGGGGCTATAAATTATAGATCACGTCCCGCAATAATAATATTATAAATACCCGAGCACAAAAGAACCCGGGGGCCTAATTTTTGTGTGTACGCGCGCGCCCGGTATCGTCGTCGTCGTCTGGTAATTCGATATTATTAGTATCAAAAGTCCCGCGAGCCCATCGCGTAGATATAACAACATTTAAGTAGTATATTATGTTATAATCTAATATCGTCTTTATATTATAATATTATTGTAAAATACGCGACGAACCGCCATATCGCCGACTTTAGAGTTGATGACGAAGCCGTACGGGTGTAACCCTCTCACGCGACCGAAATATGCGCATCACATTTCTATGTAACGACAAAAAAATAAATAATATTATATTATATAAAAGTAGCGGTGGTTTCTGATTTTAAATGAGGCAAGAGAAGTATCTCTATTGTTTCTAACCAATTATAAGGAAGAGGGAAAAAAAACCGAACATAATATTTTTGCGACCCGCCGCAAACCAGACATATTGTGTATAGCCGTGTGGGTATAGTGTCGGTGTCGCAGTGTTATATTTTCAAAACAATAGCGTATAATATTATTATCATTATTACAATAATAATATATAATAGTAAGTGCTCTCCGGGCACGACTGAATATCAAGTTTTACAAACGTCTGCGTGCACTCGTTAAAAACACATTTCATCGTCTGCGGCGTATTCTTTTTCGAGTGAAATGTGCAAATATAATATGTAACGCCGCTTCTTTATACCTATATACCTAAAGGTAATATAATAATATAACACTTATACATGTTCCAGTGATATACAAAAATTAGTCGTTAAACCGATACTCGAAACGTGCATGCCCCGATTAGTAGATAATACATGCATAATTTTTTATTGATAAAAACAGTAATTGATATTAGGCACGATTGTGCAAGTACATAATATTTTGCCGGCAATGTGATTAAATTACAATACGATTATTCGTACTAACGTATTATGCATAATTCATACAAATATACTATGGTATTAAGTACATAAACATAATATTATATGTATAGGCAATTTATTTATTTAATAAAAGTTTATTATTATTCATCAATTTGTACGTATTTACAATCCAATGAAATGTACGTTTTTCAAACAAATATTATAATATGTTTATGGGCGTGCTTACAATTATTTACCTGAAATCCTTAGCAATACAATTATATTGTTATTAGGCATTTATAGTAGTTATCAAATTAAATTTAGAAATATCGCAATTGCAGACAAGTACCTAAAAGACGTTACAATCTACATCGTGGATTAATATTTTGCAGTTAAATATTGTCATATAATATATAAATATAATATCAACACTAAAATAATGACCAAAAAGTTTTTTTTTTTTTTTTTAAATTATATTTTCAATTACGGCATCAGTTACGACATATTCTGTAATATTATAAGGTTGAGTAAAGAACAATACTTTATTGTGTCGGGCAAGTAAAAGGCGTTTCTACCTTTTATAATATAATATAACCAACGCAATATAGAAGAACCCCATTGCTGCAGCTTCAAAGGCTATTATGGAAGAGTAGTGATATATCAAGGTTCTGAATAATAGGCCGTGGGGCTATTGTAATAGTCGACGGCCGTTTTCGACATTTATCCAGAAATTAAAGATTTCACATATCGCACAGAAAATCCGTTTGAATCGCGCAAGATACGGTATTTTTTGAGCATTGCGAATATTTACACATTATTAATTAATATTCTATTTTACAGAACTCGCCGTGTATAAAACTAGCGTAGTAACTAGTCGTATCATTGTATACCGCAACCGGGCGTATTTTTATTTGTTGATTTCTAAATATTGCGGCAAAAACTATATACCTAGCTGCATAATATAATATGTTATGCAGCATGATTTAGGTACAATATCAGATTATATTCGTAATGGCAAGATAACGTATACATATTACATAATATCACCGCAGATATTATAAGGGATACACACACAATAAAATGATATAAGTGCGTTAGTTATCGAACGAAATGCGTGTTATATTATAACGTCGATCTGTAGACGATTATAAAGATAATAACCTTATCGATTTTGTTTTATAGGTACCTCTAAATATAGTTAAGCGATGAACTTTATTGTCGTTACACAAGTCAGCCACATAACACGTTAATGTTGCATTATAAAATTAGGCAATAATGATTTTATTATATTATATATATAATGTAACATGAAATAAAATACGCAAATCGCCTAAAACGAATATCTTGAACGTGTATGGTATGTCATACCATTGAGTATCAATATATTTTGACAATATTATACACTCAATGGTATTACGAAAAGTGACGAAATTATAAAAACACCGATTACGCGACTAAGAGGATGAGAGGACTCTAATAGATTTGTTGTTATATTGTACGAGAAAACTGCTAAACCAAGTTTACGTGGATTTAAAACCATACGTTTTTGCGACCGTAGACGTAATAAATATTATTCTCACCATAAATAATGTTTAACATTTAAAAAAAAGCGATATTAACCTAAATTTGAGGGCATTACGCAATTGATTATCCTAAATATTTATCAATTAACACGACGCCGGCGCGATTTGAATATCAGTAACTCAAACAATCGTTGACCATAAACCGCGATGTCGGTATAGTTAATATAATTAGCGCCAGCGGTAACAAAATGAAACAAAGCGCCTATACAAGATGCCCTCGAAAATGTCGTTTTCTTTTAGTATTGCAGTGCACTGTTGCGATGGATTACATGGCCATACAATAACTCCCCAATCGACGACAACTCGGAAACTTGTTTTTGCCGTGCGACACATGCGTAGCCGACGACAATAAATTCGGCGGCGGAACCCAACCGAATGGCGGAGACAGTGCTTTCCTCAATCCTTATAAGCATATTTGTTAAAAAAAAAAAAAAAAGCAAACCTTAAGTATAAGTAAAAATGTTAGACACAAATATTAATATATATATACATCAAAATAACGGTGTTAAACTTGATTATTATGTTATTTTGTTTTATAATAATAATAATAATAATAATAATATCAACGATGCATCGTCGTATTCGGTTTTTGGTTATTGTGTTATTTTTGAAACACGACAAACGGCCAAGACACACATGTGCGCATAATTTATTTTATAGGAAAATGACGAGTTATGTATGCGATAAAAATGTATGAATAAAAAGACAAGCGGCGGCGGAGGTAGCAGCGGCAGCGATCACGCAGATTTATACGCGCGCGCGCGCTATGACACTTACGGCCATATGTCGGCAAGATGCTTGTCCTTGACGGAGTCGGACAGGTGCGGCAGCTTGTAATACTCGTAGACGAAACTGAGTGGTGCACCGCCCTGGCCCTGTCCCTGGCCCGACTGCTGGCCCTGTTCGTCTCCGGAAGCGCCGCCCGAAATGTTGAGCATGGCTGACGTGGCGGCGGTCAGCGGGTGCTCGTAGTACGACTGCCTCCAGCCACCCGGCTCGGCGGGTTGTTCGACCACGCCGCCACCCCCGCCACCGCCTCCTCCTCCCCCGGCGCCACCACCACCGTTCGTGTCCGAATCGGCCATGCCGTCGTCGCGGTGATGATTGTGTCGCCGGCGGTGGTGATGCTGTCCGTCGCCGTCGACAACGGCGCCGGTGACCTCGTCGTCCTCGCTGCAGCTACCCCGCCGTCTCCTACAAAAACAGCCCGCGAAAAAAAAACGTCCTCCGTTCAGGTATCACTATCGCACAGGTAGGTAGGTAGGTATGTGGGTATACATAAGTTTTAAGGGATACGCACACAAATAATAATTATATCATGGAAAGTTTCATTTCTATATTTTCCATTGTCCCCTGCACTCCCAGCGCGCCCTTACGACTGCTGAGCCTTTGCGAATCAAAAACTATGTGAGACCTATTGCAGTCATCGCCGCGTTTTTGTCGAGAAATCTTTGTTCAAACGGAAAACGATCGCGTATATTATTATTATTATTATTATAACATACTTGTGGACATATATATATATATACCTATAACGATCTCATAGGGGGAGCGGGGGGAGGGGGGGCAGGCGTCTAAATGGTGAAAATATGTTATAGATTTCAAACAACTATTGCAGCCGACTTTCACCGCATATTATATACGCTATATACGTAGGTACCTACGTTTAGGTATGTGTTGTATCGAATACGTGTCCGAGCGATACACGGCAACACAGATCGGACGAGGAAAGTTCACTCTTTTTCCAGTGAAATCCGCCGATCGATCGCATCTGACAATAGTAAATAATTAACGCGAGATGTCGAATGATAATGACGACGGCGATAAAAAACGGAAAGAAAAGATCTAATAGAGATCACGTGTAAGTACACACACGATACAACAATATTATGTCCGCTACCTATACAGTAAACGACGACGGCGGACGAGATCACGAGCGGCGCACGCGTTTCGTGAATGAATCGCGCGGACCGCGGATGAATGACAGCGCATTGTTGTTGCATTATTATTATTATTATTTCTATTATTATGAGGTAGACCGAGCGATATCCGGCGCCGAGGGGCTCACGTTTGTGCGCGCGCCAGACCGGACCGGTTCGGTTCGATCGACCGGTTTTCGGCGGCGGCTTCCTGCAGTAGACGTATTAAGCCGCTGCAAGACAGAAGACGACGACGGTGACGACTCTTCCGTTCGGCGAGGTGATTTATGAAAAACTGTGCCGAAAACAAAGGTCACCCGATCGGCGCTCGTCTTTCGTCTATACCGGCGGTGCCGGATTGTCGTTTTTTTTTTTTTGGGGGGGGGGGGGGCACTACGTAACGTGAATAAGTCGTCACTCGTCCGAAGAACTGGACCAAAGTGCGCCCCGAGAGACCGTGGCTGCGAAACTCGTTCTGCCCGCCCGCCGCCTAACAGAGAACAACACTAACCTATCGACGGCGACGCGCGCGCCACACCGCACACAATAAATACGGGTGTACGATGATAACCAGTTATTATTGTTATTATATTGTTGTAGTTATTATAGTTGTTGTTGTTGTGTGCGTGTTATATTGTTTGTATAAATAGTATATTATGTTTACCGCCGTGACCTTTGGTCTCGTTAAAAAAAAAAAAACTGAACCTGTTGTGCCACTGCACACGCGCGCCGCCAACTGCACCGACCCGACCGACCACGACCAGACCACGGTTCCCCAAACGATTTCATTAACAAGTGTCGTCGTCGTTTTCTCGTTTTCCGCTCCACGCCGCCGTGTAAACGCCGCGACCACGTGCAATATCACATTATTGTTATTATTATCATTATTAATGTATATTTTGCTCGACTGTCGGTATAATGATGTCGGAAAATACCGGTATATAATAATCATAGTTATGATTACGCGCTCGTTTTTCGTAATGGACCAAAATCGTATAACATCATCGGCGTTATCACGCGGTGTTTTTTTTAGACGCATATTATTATACTCGCGTAGATAGTCACCACAACATGTTTATAGAAATATTGCCAGGCGACTTGTTCCGCGTTCTTAGTTTCGACGTGGTGATGATAAGGGTGACTCGGAGATGTGCGTTGTGTGCTGCAGCGGATTGTCTGTATGAAGTGGCAAAAAAGTCATCGCATCGACGATGAAGCGATCTCGAAAAAAATTGAAAACCATACAAACAAAAAAAAATCTTGCGACGAATCGGATGTCGGCTCGGAAGACACACGACCCCCCCGGGTGATTAATTGTTTTATAAGATTTCCGAATAAATATAGCGCGCGCACCGCACAATGTGCTCGGGGGGAGGGATGAGACAGTGATCGGAGGGCATGAGAACTGCGTTTTGCGCCGACGGGTACATATTATACACAGGTATATATAGTATATACTGCACCCCGCGATGCATGGCTTCCTATCCCGGGCCGTGTTTACACAACCCTTTTGAAAATCATTTACGAAACAGCGGCGGTCTTGCGCAACGAGTGATTTTTTTTTTTTCGCGATCTATTCATGCGACGACGTTATCGCTGACGACAATGGGTAACCGAGCCTATATACACACACTGCACGCGATATATATGTATAATAATATGTATAGGTACGCCGGGCCCGGGGCTATTTGATGCGAAAAGGATTTAAAGGTCGACATTGACAAATGAGGAGCGCGCCGAGTGCGAGCGCATGTCGCGCGTTTATCACAGTTTCGATATTTGTTTTTTTTCGAGAGCGGGTATTATAATAATGCTTGTGTGTCTGAAGGAGATATAATATATGATGATGCGGCGTACGCGCGGATTAGAAGTCGTGTCGTACGATTTAAATATTGCGATTAAAAAAAGAATAATAATAATAATAAACGTAAAAGGTCATATTGTGTGTGCACAGAGTAACGGTTTTTTTTATTATTGTTATTTTCACCACCACGATGCTTGAAATTCTCATGATTTCGACAAATATGTTCACGGTTTGTTCACTGGGTATACCCGTACGCCCTTTCTGTAGTAGAGATCGGTCTATACATATTATGCAGTATATAGTCGATAATAAATAGGTCACCATTTACGAGTTCCCCCAACAGATATCGTCGGAAGTGGAATCTAAGGGTTTCCGAGTAAAAAGAGGAAATGATACACACGCTGCAACGTTCCGCACGAAAACCGAAGGTACATTATCCGTAGGACAGAAAAAGGACAACTACCATAATTATACTTAAGAAAACAAACAATGTAATTTTCAAACTAACCGCGGGCGCCGACCGAGTAACGATTTTTTTTTTTTTGTTTTCGTCGTTTTAGGTCTCAGGCGGCGCACATATTATAGCTATAGTATGTATATGGTACGCACGAAAATTAGATATATAATATTATTATTATATACGTAAACAACAATGTCAGTTTTTTACCGACGATATATTTTTTGATTACTGGTTTTTCGTCGTTTGTCAGCAACCGATCTCATGGGAATTTCCTCGTCGTCGCCATTCGTACATAGTATAACTACTCGGGTGTGTACTACGTAATATGTATATTATATAGATAGGTGTTCCTATATAATATCGTATAGGTGTAATGCACACACTCACACGCATAAACATATATACATAAATACATATGGATATAAGTACCCACTGCAGTCGCCGTCGCCGAGCAAATGATTTGTGGGAGATAATAAAAAAAAAATTACCTACCTAAGTAATAACTACGCATGCATGTATATATAGCGACAAGACGGCGTGTCCGTAGTATATTATATTAATATTATACACGGACAGAAGGGAAATAACACCGTTAATTTGGTACACGGAGTTATCCGAACAGTTATAATACTATACATGCACGCCGCTGAACAGACCATACACATTACACATATATGCAAATGACTGTAATCACGATGATTGCGCCTCGGGACCGTAGTCGCCCCGTCACACACATCCGTGAATATATAGTATATAATAACAATATAATACGATATCTACCCCCGAACGAGATGGAAGTCGATAAAAATGTAAATCCTATATGTATTTAGGTAGGTATACCTCGACTATATATATATATATATATATGATTCGTGAGGCCATTGTTGTTCGGCTTACACCTTAGGTATATTGGTAAGAGGTATAGACCTATATAATAATATGATCGCATATACCGAATACCGTACCAACACTTTATTTGGGGGACTATACGGGGCGAAAAAAGGGATAAGAATGTTTTATATATTATGAGTAAAAAACCGGTGACCCGCTGAATACAATGCAATGATATCGTGTGCGTCGTGTGTGTTATTATTATAGGTATATGTTTTCCTCGCAAACGTGAAAAATGCCATAAAACATTGAGAGTAGACCCGTTCAACTTAACCCAGTTATAATATATAGGTACCAGGGAAGGTTATACAATATATACCTATACACGAGTATAGGTACTCAGATGCTGTGAAAACGCGTCAACGAGAAATGTTGATTTATAAATTAACGCGGGCTGGGCAAACTAGCGTGCCATCGACCTAGAGAGCAATAACGTTTTTCTGTCCGTGCAAAATAATAACAAAATATCGTACAATTGCATAATCATTTTAAACGTGCGCATGTGTGCGTTATCCTCCATAGATACTAATCCATCGATCGATCAAATCGACCGATTACACACACACACCCATGTGCTTATTATAATATCATACACGATATATAGGGTATTTGGACCGGATATTCCTGTTTTGCGTAAGGTTGCCGCCACCGCGAACGCAGTGTCAAAAACGAAAAGGACGTCCGCCCGTCCGCGCCCAAGCCGATGCCAATATACGCGTACATTATGATACCTGCTACATGGCATATAATAAAATAATATATATATACAATATGACGATGGATATACGCCGATAGCGCAGCACGACACCCGAGTCCGGAGAAGCGGTTAGCCCTCAACGGTCAATTGTTTTTATACGCGTATAATATATAGGTACATTTGTATAAATCGAACGCGTTTTATGTGCCACAATGCACGCTCTCCCGTAATTAATATTATTTATGTCCGGTGTGCAGCCGAGACATGCATATTATAATATGATGGTGTTGTACGCGGCTGAGCGGACAAGAGAGACCGCGACCGAACTGTCTCTGCGCGCAGCACGAATTTAGCGATGGAAAACGGCAAGGACGGCGTGTCGGAACACTATAGAATACATAATAGGCACAATGATTTTGTAAATATGTGTTACATATAAATTGCATATTATTGTGCATCGCCTCGTGAGAAGGCTTTACCGCAACAATTCGGTTGCCAAATCGGTAGAAAACATATTCGATCTCTCGGCGGTATAATGTTATGCATGCGGCAGGGCGGCAGGCAGGTATAGGTATAAAATATATGAAAATCATCGGGTATTCGATATCGAAAGAAAAATTACGTACATAATAATATTAATGCGCGAGCTTATGTATACCTATAGGTATAATACCTTCGACGTTGACGAGGAAATTGAACAACAGCTGAAAGTATATTACAATATGTACACGTCGGTTTTACGACTGCACGTACCAAAATACAATATATATTATGTGTTTATGTGTGTGTATATATTATAATATATACGAATAGGTTAGCCGAAATGGGTGTATCCGCGAGATGGATTATTGCTCCGGTAAATTGCTTCGGGAGTACCTATATACATACATAACCAGCTAACATTATATACCTATAATATTATATAGCTATATGTGTATAATATAATACGCATATATTATAGATAGGAGTACTCGCTGACCACAAAAACCTGTGCCCCGCACACGGCGGGCTGCACATAATATTATAATATATCATTATATACTAGAACATATTATATACGCGTCTAGATATTATAGGTAAGTACGCGTTCCTAGTCGTAGACTAACATTACCCCGTATCTCCGTGTCCATGATGTATAATAATATAATATATGTAATGCATTTAGAGATCTACGAGCATACGCAACGGTTTAAGAGTCCATAATAAGGTAATAATAAGGAGTATTGTTGAAGATTTGTCGCGGATTCGAACGTTATCTGTTATTCTTTATATTTTCGCCACTGCCTCGATGAAAATTGCCGGTGTTGTATATTATGGGTCATATTGAATTATACATGTACATATATTCCGGTGAAATATAGTTGTGTCGATTACGTATTGCATTCATAAAATGCAGTAACTACGATGTTAATGATACCGATATATAGGACATAAAGGTATGTCATTTTACATCGTGTCGGACGTGTGTAATCGATTCGGCCGCATAACTGTGTTCAATATAAATATGTATATGCTTATACGCGTTTACAATAGTTTGTACATAGGCAACAAACTAGATAACATTGAGACGGTAAATTAGAAACGAAATTCCGAGTCTGGTGACGAGTGCACGCGCGTGCGTCCGGGATGCAACGAAGAGACGATATTATATTATTATATATTATACTAGAGATATCGCCATTTTCGTCGTTCAAGGGTACCCAGAGGAGTGCGAATAATATATATATATATATATATATCTATCAATATATGTAATATAATAATTGTACTTAAACCATGTATAAGGAGTGTGTGATTACCACGTGACTTAACTCGTCAACTCGGACCGCGACAAATACGCGGGGTTTTGCGTGTTGTACCTATATGTTTAGCAGCGGATCGTGCTCTATACATTCATAATTTGAAATCGTGTACTAATTAGCCACGATTTGTCGATATATTATAAGTATAGTCATTGTAAGATGCATTAATTTATCGATCAAATCAAAAAGTATAGTGATCGATGGAAACATCAAAGTAGGATCGTTATAGCACGAACGGGGGAGGGGAGTCGCATATAGTGTAACTATTCAACATCCCCTAATTCTACGTCAAAAAAATATTTTATAGGCAATCTAGGCAAGCACTTAGGTAATGATATTTGAATATTATAAATTATAACCCTATATCATTATACCTAACAAATAAATTATACATTTTATTCTATTTTAAACACGATACTTAGTGTGCGAGAAGGGTATTGCGATCGTTCACGATTGGTAATCCAACACTGTTCGAATAAAAACAAAAATACAAAACGTACGACGCAGCGTGGCGAGAAAGAAATTTTTATTTACGCGTAGGCAATCGAATAATATAACTCGACAGTCGATGGACGGAGGCGTGATGATAAAGACTATATTATTATATTATAGATGTTAGAGTGTAAATCTTTAAAATACGATTATTATCATTATTAAAATTAGCGCGATGCTATATTATAACGATATTATTATAATATAACCAGATGTTTCGAAGCTTTCTATTGGCCCACAGCGTGGATGTACTGCGGCGGTAGTCACGGTGAACACTGTAGATTATAATACATTGTACTTTACAGGATCGTCGGTACAGGAACAATAATATCATCGTAATAATAAAATAAATTACGGTCGCGCGAATATAATGTACCTAATATTTTTTAATAAGATTTTTCGCGGCGATTTAACCCCGAGGACCTCGCGAGCGCGGCGGTGACGGCGCTGCAACAACAACAACAATATGTGGGCGGAGGACGAGGATTGTGCAGCGGACACACACACATCATAATCTATCTGAATGCATAAGGTTTTTATATGTATATATGAACCTATGCATAGGTATCTACACGCGTGTAATATGCTGTGGGAACACCGCAGAGGTCGCGCGGCAGGTGAAAGGCCGTCGGTCCATCTCATATAATAATATCATCGCGTATCTGACTCATACCACTTATATGTGCAGCCAATGTGTGTGTGTGTGTGTGTATGATTGCTTATACAAGAAATGTATACGTATAGAATATCGACGTATGTACCAGAGTTATAATATTATAGGTAGGTACCTTTAACGAGGTATGATGTGCATTGTGCAGCCTCTCGCGTGCGCATGGACGCATCGTATAAATACGTAGGTACCAAGGTATATACCCCGACCGAGAAGAAAATATATGCGCGACCGTTTTAACACCCGGACGGTCACGTGCAGGGAAAAACTGTCAGCGGCACGTAAATAATAACGCGAGTTGGTATATATATATATATGTATTATATACAATAATATTATGTGTGTATAATAATATTATGATATGCGACAGGTACCAATATATAATACCTATACTAACATATAAATGCACGATCGTATGCATATAATATAATATGTATACCTTATACAACAATGTTCGCTCGAAATATTACAAAACCGTCAATTCCAGCACGCGTCGTGATTGTTTTCGATGTTATAAAACACATTGTTGGGGTAATTATAAAGGGGCTTAAATTAAGACTCGATAATATATATTATTATTGTTATTAGAGTTGTGTATAATACTACGTCACGTATATAGGATTTTTTTTTATTTTTATACTTATTTTTACCGACAACATTCTCAAAAAAAAAAAAAAGAATACGAAGCTCATTGGAAAATAAATTGAAATATACTCGGGCTGGGGTAGAATATATATTACATGTGTGTGTGTGTCTGTTTATCGACGTCGGCGATTATAATAATAATAACGTGTCGCGCAAAGAATTTTGATCAGTCGTCGGTGGCGGAGGCATGCTATGGCTGCATTGCTGTATATACTCTACGCACATCGGCTAGGCGAATCACGAGGAAAATTCTCATAGTTTTATATATTATTATTTATTATTGCTATTTTTTTCTTCTTATAACATTATATTACTCAACGCTGCATGGTACGCGGGACGATTCTCCTATTCGCGCATTCGTATCACGTACGGGCCAAATCGTTCCTTACCGGGAATAAAAAAATCATCGGCCACTCCGTACTAGATCTTTGCCCGACCGAGACACGGCGAACGACCGCGATCCGGGAGATGATAATAATATAATATTATATTGAAGTAACATCGCATCGTAGATATCAGTTTCGTCGCTTCGAGGTAATATTTAGGTATCAGTTTCGCCGACGACCGAATTCAGTCGCGTTGTTCTCAAACTCCAATATTATTTTCAGTGCGTCTCCAACGGATTACTGCACCACGTCGTGAAACACGTCCACATAATATTATACATCTGAGGTAGTTTTTGTAATCGTCACAACTCACAACCAGCGTCTACAATAGTGATAAAATATCGATCGCGATGCTGCTGCAGCAAGAACCGCTTCAGTCGGCCCGCACTGCAATCAATCGATTGATGACTGCAGGGGTTAATCGTTGGTGTTTAATCAATTATATATAAGATATATTCTCGTCTGGGTTTTATGTTTACACGCGTACAACAGGCAAGTATTAGACACGCAAGAACAGCGCGCGTGCGATTGAGATCGTGATGATCAAAATGCCGTGCTCGAAACAACGACGACAACGACGATAGCTCGCGTGCGGGGTCTGCTGCAAGAACGACTATTATACTTATAGTCATGTACGTTTTTATTATTATTGAATCGTTATAAGTATTATACATTAGGTATATACTGAGACTGCGGTAGCAGTAATCTCAACGCTGCTGCGACTATGTTTTTCCAATCGTGACACGTTCGACCGGGACATCGCGGGTGCAATATCTGGATAGAAAAACTTTTGTCGTTTGTTGTACAGATGTAAAATCTATTTTATTCGAGAAGTTATTGCACATTGTGTAAGGTACATGAAGTTGTAGTGTGCATGATATAGAGGTACGCGTGTTTACAGTGTATTATGATGACGATGATTAAGTTGATGAAGATGACAATAATGTCCGTTTACTGAGCGCGGGGTCTTAAACCGGTATATTAGGTAGGTAAACACAGCAATATTATATTATTATATCCCATGCGGCACGTGGTTGTAGCTGTAGTACCTATAATATAGGTAGTGTACGCCACACGCCGAGGGTAATTTCTTGAAATACCGGACCCTCGAACTTGTTCCGAGTGTATATTAAGGTATGTGTGCATACAGGTTGTTGCATACTAGTTTGGCGGCAAGAGAGGCGAAAGATACTACTAAGTACCTATACTGCTACTACTATACTACTAGTATTAATATTTACTACTACTACTACTACAACTACTACTATATTGTTCAATTACTATATACATAGTTACACTGCTTCTGCTCGTTTATTATACTACAACTACCTACAACAGTACTACGACTACTATATACAGGTTCACAAGCACGACACCCACGTCAAATGGTGCAGTAAGCCGTTTCCATTCATAAAACCAATGATAATAATAATAATAATATCTAACGGGTATTCGGCCATGTACACGAAACGCACATGGTTTAAAGTTTAAACGATAGTCGATCGTCATTTTCAGTACACCATCGACATAATATTATTTACACACAATAATAGTATGTATAGGTACCTATATTATGAATATTATAATACACGCGTATATCGTTATTAATTATATTATTATCGCACTATATATCTATACCTACGACCGGAAAACGTTGTATATGCAAACACGGAACACAGTCCGTTTAACAATTATTATATCGTAATACGCGTCCCCTTTTATTTATTTTTTCGTGCATACCTATAAAGTATAAAGTATACACATACTATACATATACGTATTATCTGCAGCCTACAGGTAGTCGTTTCGAAATATCTGTTGCGTCGACGACGATTTCTCAACTACATATATTATTATTCTTCGGGTTTTTTTTTTTCATTCTTTTCATACGCCTTCAATAAAACATTTTGCGAGCAGTTTATAAACCCGTCTTCTCTATATATACCTACAGAATATATATATAATTTTTTTTCTCTCCGTTTTCTGCAGTAGCCGGGACGACGACAATGGCCGACGATTGATGTCGGTCGTAAAACAAAATTGGTCTGATATATCTGCCGTTTTTTTTCTTCTCTCTATACGTTTACTCTCATTCCTTCCTGTATACCGTCCCGGGTTGTGATGGCCAATTAAAGTACCTATATAATGCTGACGGTGCAGTGTCGGCGGGGCCCGCGGCGGTCGGTACATATATACATATGCGGCAAAATATATAAGACGACAGAGACAGAGAGATATAGTTTGAGAGGGAGAGTGAGAGTGGGTCGGTGGGGTTTGGCTCGCGCACATAGAATTCTAAACTCGGAACTTTATTCGCATTGTGCTCGGGAAGGGTTTTATGAGAAAATATAATAATAAAATAAAAAAAGAGTGTACCTCTATATAACATCGGTAGGTATATAATATAATAACAGAAAAAAAAAATAGTCACATGCCAATAAATATAATAAAATATAATATATTATATGGGCTGCGTACGACGACGGATCATGAAAAAAAATGGACTGGTGACGACGAGTGTATTGCGCGCGAAAATATGTTGCGGGCGGCCGGGTCGATAGAGCTGAATAAATTCGTGTGTGCGCGCGCTCTCGGCCAGACGTCTCCCGATTGGTCGGACTCGTCCTGAGCGGGCGGCGACCATTAGCCGGGCGGCGCGGCGTCGGCGTGCTATCGCGTTATTTATTTTTTAATTTTTTTTTACGACAAGTGCGCTTTGCTGCTAGACCAATAGATAATGATAAATAATCAAATCTACGCGCGCGCGCGCACACACACACACACACATAATATGATAAATAAAATATATTATCACGTATGCGCGCGCACGTACATGTATGCGTATATAAACGTCACGCGCGTGTTGCCGATTAAATTATCTATAAGGCGCGGCGGTAGCGGCCGCCCGCCGTCGTCCCGGCGCCGATTTTTATCTATATTACGCGTACTTATATATAACATATTATTGATATAATAATGATAAAATAATAAGCATTATAAATTACGCGTCGTGTACAATATTATTGTATTGATACGTATGTAAGTTTCGCAGATTATAACACTACTACCTAGGTATATAACATTAAATTATTATTCCGGCGTGTTTATGAGTTATGGTATATATTATTATATAGTATAATAATATATAGACAACGCCATATACACTGGAATATAATCGATTTGTATTATTATCATGAAGTACAAGTCCGCGGTATTGCAGGTATCGTATGGTCGTTTAGATATTAGATAGGTAGTTATATATTATAATAAGTATACTGCGGAAGACGACTACGATCTGTGCAAATAACGAATATTATATAGGCACTATACATATATATATATACATCTGCACTGTCGGCAAAGAAAAATTAACGATCCTATAATAATTTATCACGACACGGCTGTACCCGTGCGTTTTATCGTTGTGCCTCTGTATATATGAAATATTATATTATAGGAATAGGTTACTGCTATATTATGATCGTTTGATGTATGCACTGTAGTGCCTCCTATATTATGACAACGTAATAAAAATGATAGAAAATAATAATGCGGGCACATGAAGCCACGACGATAAAATAATATTCTAAAGTTCCTACCAAGGTATGCTTAGATAATATACTGCAGATCTGATCCACTCGTACTATCGTCGTCAGTCGCAATATAATAATATAATATATACAAGTGCACTTTAATACGAATATCGTACAGGTTAGGTGTACCTATAACCGGGAATTTTTTTTTTATTTCTTTACAATATATTCGGTTGAACATACGCCTAGCGATATAACGTCATTATTATAAGTAGGTAGGTATACGTTTAAAATATATAGTGCCTCTGAATAATAAACTTGTAAAAAATTTCATTTATTATAACTATTTCATTATTTTTTATGTATTATAACTACATATTATTACCCATAATATAGATTATAAGTAGGTACAGACATATACACCGCGCAATGTATTATAATGCCAATGTATAATAATATAATACAATATATTATTATACATTTATGTATGTGTAATTTGAATGCGTGCACGAAAGTTATAAAAATGTAATTTTACGACAACGATATTTTTCCAAACTAGTGCATATAATAAATAAATAAAAAATTAAATACGAAAACGATCTCTAATAAAGGTGATTATTTTTAAGGCATATATTATTATAATACGCACGTTCTACTTTTTATGCGGTTAAAAAATACAAATAAAAATTAATAGCGTTCACGAAAATATTGTCTAACACAGAATCTGATGTGTTGTCGAATTTTTTTTCTTTTAATAATGCATTGCAGCAATATTTGTTTTTATTGATTATTTTATATAATTCTTTAAGCCTGTAGGTTATAGTAAGTTGTATTATAAACTTGCAATTAAAGTCGATTTCGCCCCTATACAATAATATAATATCTATTATAAATTACCTACGTTCTTATTTATTGCTTTTCAAACAAACGTTCAGAAAATATACGGGCACGTGCATGTAAGGTTGGATATCCACACAAATTCGTTCGTCACGCGCGTTAGGTAGACTATATCTATATAATATAATACTATTGGGTTCAAATCGTAAATCAACGCCACGCGATTCCATTACAGCAATATGCGCCATGATAATAATAATATAATAAAATATGCCTTCAGCTTTAAAATCAAAGATTTCATCGGGGACACCGACTTTCAATGAAAAATGATTTCAAGGATAGTAGTATACGCGAGGATTTTTGTATCACTGGGAGTTTTCGATAGACCGATGCTTATGTGTGCGATAAATTACAGAAATCAATAACCAATACAAGTGTGTGGTGTGTACACAATCGTAATATTTATGACGGTAAATTAGTAAATAACTAATTAATTTATTATTACGAATGTACGCGATGACAATCTAATATAATATATTACGTATATTATGTTCTCAATAATATTTCTGCAACTCACCGATACGGGAATAATCTTATTCGCGTCGAAAAAAACGTTACGACATCGTGGCTATCACGTGTTATTTGTATAAGTACTTATATCGTCGCGGGAATAAATACAGAATAGTTTTTAGATAAGTAATAATAATGAGAAGAAAAAATCACTCTCGGCGATTCGAACGTAACATATTTTATATTGACTGTCGGGCGAGTTTCAAACAAAACACCAATCGGGAACGATACAATTTCACAAACAGAAATAAAGACACGGTTTAATGCGTATGCCGCACACAGACGCGCGCGCATATTGGGTTGCCTAATGACGGGTCCCTTGAATATTATAATTTACTTTTAGCACTACAAACTATTTTTTTATTTAATATGAAAGTGTTATATTTTGGGGAAACCGAGGGAGTAGTCAATGCACGAACGAAAATAATACCTAAAATGCGGGAATTTCATGCGATAATAATAATAATGACCTGCTCGGGATTATAAAGAATACTAAATATTATGTACTGACGAAGCGGGAGAAAAATGTATGCTATCATTTAGGTACACTACCTATTAAATGCGATACCTTATTGCTGATCGTGTTTATCGCCACCTCGGATAAGCGGACGAGCGCCCACACGAACAACAAGCGTCAATATTAATTACAAAATAGTATTAATAATTTATCATAAAATATTTGATAAGTTATAACTTTAAGGCTACTATATTAACGTTTACACATCGACGTAGACATTTATCATAATATGATATGTGTCATGTGTGCTCCAAATGAGAATTGCACACTTTAAATAAATATATATATATATTATAAAAACGCGAGCCACGTATGATTTTAACGGTAGGCGTATTATGTAGACCTACTACACGTTATATAGATATTACGTTTTTTATTTAAGGAAAAAAATACGGAGTGGTTGAAAGGAACAAGGTGTAGTTAAAAACGGGGTATTGATCTATATAATAATAATAATAATATATTATAATATTACGCACGCGGCGTACTATGATTTTATATAGATGATAATAATAATTATAATAATAATGATATCCGTCCGTCCGTCCGTCGTCAGCGGGGATTTATTTTCTTTTGGACTTAACGTTTGCCTAGTATATTATACTACATTGAAGACTACATGCACCTAATATTATAGGTACGTTTCTTTCTAAGTATGTTATATTATTATATGATGATTGATAGACGCATGTCGATCGTCGGATCGGAAAGCATTCATTAATAAAGAGCACTAAGTATTTATTTTTTTTTCTTCCCTCCCGTTGATTAATGGTCGAAAGTATAATAATATAATATACGTATATTATGATGGCTTATAGCGTACGCGATGAGATGCGTGTTTCTAACGATCGTCTGCACAGCCAAGAATAAGACGAACGACAATGAACGTTTAATATTTTTTACAATCCTCACGTCATTATTGTGATGCTTTCAAAATAACAAGTAAATATGTTTTAATTAAAAACAAAATCGAATACGATAAATGATTTATAAACACAGGTATATTATTATATATGATATGCCAGCTATCTATGTACTAAGTTGGGAAACCCTAGGTTTTTTTTTATTACTCGAATCACATTGATAACAGTGTAAAGTAAATAGATTATTATATTATAGTTATCAGTAATCACTTATCGCTTACCCATATCCATCATACCGTATCCGGAAATAATTTATTAATTTTCGAAAAATTCTAAATTGAACACATCGAACCAACAACACCAGTGTTGTTACAAGGAAAAGTTATATGGCACTTATAGTAATATTATAAGATACTACAGTAAATAAATGTAATATACGAACGTTTCAAAACACCGCATATTATTACTCACGCGGAACCCACATGTTATTTATAAATCGGTTAAGATACGGGTGAGCCCGTGGCAATGCGATCACACTATATTATAATATTGTTATGTACCAACATTCAATCTTTTTGTATTATTTATACATACATTTTATCAAAGTAATTATTAAAAATATAGCATACCTAATACTAGCCTAATAATAATAAGTATAATACATTTTAATATAATATATTATAATGTAATTTTTTGAAATAATTGTTATGTTAACACACGTGCATATACATTTGGGATTTCGAAACGATTTTACAGCGATTTGAATAGTTTATGTGTAATACATATACGACATCAAAAAAATATCCGACACGCATGATGGTGAGTTATAATTAAAATAAATACAAAAAATATCGACCGAAACGCGTGCGTTACCGACGAGATAACTCGTGTTTTATCAACATAATGATAATTATTAGTATATATAATAATATAATTAGACACCGTGGTCCGGCTAAACCTTACGCATATTTACACCTCATAATAATGATAGAACACACATCGGCGTTTGTTCAACTAAATTTTTCTTACAGATTTATTTGAGTTCGGAAATATATAATACCACGTTAGTATAAATTCACAACTTGTACGTCGTTCCAGCGCAATATCGGCAACATAATAATTATTAATAAACACACGTCGTGTATATGCGATGTACAATATTTTTGAACGGCTAAAATAATATTTTACATAGGTACGGTAGGGTCACGCGCAGCGGACAATATCCATACACGTAGATATAGTCGCCGTTTCTTCCCTTTGCGAGCACAGCGTTTATGTATATAATATTGGGGTAACGGACCCCGTACGCGTAAACATAATGTAATGTACATCGCTATGTATATAAGAATAGAGTGAGAGAGAGTCCGCCTAGAGAGTATTTTCCCATGATATTCTTATGTCCTTGCAGCTAGCAACTACACACGCACGTATACATACGATGTCCCTGCGGCAGAAATCGCGGCTGGACAAAGGTCGGTCGGAGCTCCCCCTTTGGCCCTTTTGTGTCCGTGTCACACACTATACACACGCACACGCACACATATACATATATATGAAGTGTGTATTCGTGTGTGCGTGTACTTATATATATATATATATATATATGGAGGAGATGTACGCGTCTTCGCCACCACCACCGGCCGGCCATTCGCACGCTGCACACCCAACTAATTCCATTGTGCATTTAATGTATATGATAATTCGCCGCGGACAACGGAGACACTGCCGTGGTGTATAATGCTAATAAAATAATATTAATAACGAGCAGACGGGCTGAGGTTTTTGTTTTAACGGCCAAAAATTAAATCGTATTCGTCGAGCAGCGAAAAGACCCCTCTCGCGATTCTCTCTATATAGCCAAACTCTCACCTGTATCGCAGTCTTGGACATATTATAGCCCACGGAATAAATTATTTTACGGTTTTTTTTTTTTTTTTTAGCACCGAGCTCGTTGAACTTAGATCCTATAGACAAATGTATGTATAATATTGTAATTGCTTCTGTATTTTAATAATATTTCACTCTATACGAATACACAATGTCGATACAAACTTGATTAGAATAACATAATAATCCATATATTACAATATACATTATAATATAGGAATATATCAAAAGTTAACTGATTTTGTTTGTCATTTGGTGACCGATTTGTATAAAAATGTTTTATTATCAAATGTAATAGTACCTAAGTTTATACATTTTTATAGAAGGTACCTATTTTAAATTTTTCCCCTCATTTAGACGCGTAGGTAGGTACCTATATTAGTTTTCTATCTAATTCCGCCTATGAATTATTGATTACATTTTTTTCGGCTATTGTTCGATTTTAAATAAATCATTATGCACGCGTTATATATTATTTTATACACGATGATTTCTACGAAAAAATTAATAATGATCGCGAGTACCTTGAGATGATAAGAATAATAATCGCTACCTATTTCATTTTTCCCAATGATTTTTGATTCACACAGAAGGCTCTCATTTATACTTAGTGGCGGAAACTATATAGTGGGGAAATCTCTCGAGTATAACGTAATTTTACATAAAATCATAATTAACACAACAATGTTGTGCTAATTAAAAAATAGTACACAATTAAAAAAATATATGTTATTTTCTTTGGCTCAAGGATAGGTTCAAAAGATAATAAAATAAAATATAATTTTAGAAGGAATAATAAAAACCTATTTGGACTACATTAAAATATAGGCTTTGTATAAAACTTAAAATTAAATGGTGTAATGTATACACCCAGAACGTAGTTATTAAATATTTATTTGGTTTTGAAAATAATTGCACAAATTATTTTTTATGATTGAATATTATTGGCGTGAGAAAAACGATCACGTTATACGTTATAAAGAGATTTCCCAAAGACTAAGTAAAAAATAAAAATAAAACGAAATGAAACTACCGAATAGACCAAAAAAAGTGCAAAAATAAAAAATTACCTTTAGACAGGGATGGCGTATAAATGTGTGCACGTGCGTTGTTTATTTATAATTCCTCCTCGGAGAAGCTCACAATAAATGTTAAAAGTTCACGTACACGAACCCGGTTTTTAAACGAAATAAAAATTAATTGACACGAAAAAAAAACTTAAAAACGAATGTGATAAAGTCAAATTGAGATGTATAAAGCACGAACGAACGTAAATTTTCGTCGGACACGAGAAAAATATAATATATTAAAATTTAAAAAAATTCAATAAATCAAAAACGCACTAGTATCACGCGGCGTGTGCCCGGCGGGGCGGTGTGTCGACGGCGGAAAATCCGTCGGCGGAAAAACGCACGCGTGTCGTTGCGACTGGTCGGCGTTGTATTCAACGACTAACAACTACTGTGCGGCCGCGGCGTTGTCGCACTCGCGGGTGTCCCAGCAACAAGTGTGTGCGTGCGCCCGGCGCGGTGTCAGTCGGTCCCGCGTAAACTACGGCGGCGGCGGCGACGGCGGAATGGAAAAAAAATAATAATAATAATAATAATAAAAATCGAACACGAACACGTCGGCGGCCGACGGCGATCTGCGGTCGGTGGGTCGTCCGTATGCGTGTGTGTGCGTGCGCGTGTGCGTGTCTGTGTAACGCTCGGAACAACGTCACCGTCGTCGAAGGGTGGTGGTGGTGCTTCTGCTACCACTACTGCTCTCGGTGGCGGCCGACCGATATTATTGCTGACCGCGTGCGCGCGACGAAGTAAGACCACCGCCCTTGGTATCTGGTCATTATTATTGTTATTATTTGGTATTTTTTATTTTACACGGCGGCGTTTTCCAACATTATTATTTATATTATATTATTATTATTATTATTATTATCGTATAATTATTTTATAGTAGCGCACGCACACGGTTGTCCCCCAGTAATAATGCGTCAACGAGTGGCGGCGGCGGATATCGGTGAAAAGCGCGCGCGCGCACACCTAATCGATACGATTACGTTATCATCACCGTCGTCGCCGTTCGTTAGTTTCCCCCACCACCGATCCCTCTCCGTCTGACACCCACCAAGTAGACACTCGCGGTCCGGCCCTTTCGCCCGCCCCGTGATTTACTTTCGAGCGTTGTAAGGGTTGCGCGCGACGACGTGGAGGGGCGCGTCGCGAGTTGCTCCCGTTGGTCGCCAACTCCCTCCCCCAACCACGACGAGACTCCCACCTATACCGAAGACGTGCGACGGCCACATGTTACTCACCACGTCCACCTCCCCACCATTAAACTACCGCGAGCTTACACACACGATATGACGATGATAATAATGTATTAATAAACGGGCACCGAAAATCAGGTTTGGTTTCTTACAATTTTTTTTACTCACCCTACCGTACTACTTACTACTTTTTACTACTACTACTACTACTACTACTATTACTACTACTACTACTACTACTACTACTACTACTACTACTACTACTACTACTACTACTACTACTACTACCAACGCACTACTGTCGCCGCTACTTGTTTGTTATCTCATGTGTACGGTACTACATATTATACCGGTCCAAATAATAACTGTGTGGCGAGTTTCCGATTTTCCTTTTAGGAAATTAAATTCCAGGATATCGTTCAGGTTTATAGTGAAATCCACTTGAACCCAAGACACCTGCATTATTAGTACAGATAAAAGTACCTATATACCTATATTTCGTGTTTTCAACTGATTTATATAATTTATAATATAATAAGTACTATAATATAATTATTATACTAGGTAGGTATAGATATAGTTTTATTTCGAATTCGGATATATATTACGCTCTAAATATCAGATAGTGTGTACTAGCCCCTTATGGTGATGGAGTATAATATTAGTATATAGGGTACATTATATTATAAGGGCAGTTCTTTGAATCACAAAACGGAACGACTGACAGGTCTATATTTTTGACACGCCAAAATACCTACAAACTAGATCCAATTTTATAGATAACAAAAACTTCACTCAAAGTTGAAACTTCGCACCCGGATTTTTTTTCTACTATTAAATGACTTGATAGACACACACACAAAACATCACATAACCAATACATTCAACGCTTCAATAAAAATCTAAAATGGCGGCGAGCATGCTTGCTTGGTGAATCACTCTGTATGTCTGTGGTCGCTGACGCAGGTATTATTCATAATACATTATATACGTAATAAATAATGCTACTAATAATAATACTTCCGCCGTCACTTCTAGAAAAATATTCATATCGCTTTTATATTCATTGTAATTAAACCGAGTCAAATATATATTTAGATGCAATCTAATATTCGTGTCTATATAATTAAACCACTGCAGCGTTATTATTTTTTTAATAAGTGTATGTTTATACCTACAATCTACACGTTAAATCATACCGCATATCTGAATGTCGTTTCTTTTGTGTAAATAAAACTTTTTCGCAGTGTCTTTTGAAAAATAAAAACAGGCAATACCGTTGTGTAAATATATACATAGGTAATAATCGTTAAGTGAAAATCAAAAAGTGTCACTAACGCAACTGTAAAACACGACATATTTAGATATCATTTTGTAATGATAATATTATAATAACATTATATAGGTACTATAATAATATTATAATCACGAATAATATTATTATAATGTTATAATAATATGTTTAGTCAAACATTTGCTTCCTTTATAATAGGTAGATATTGAATAGACCTTTTTTTTATTCAAACAATTATTATTGGCCCTAAGTACCTATAATTTATACAAATATAGTAGTTAGTAACTAGTTACCTAATAAGTTATGTGGGCATATACTCAAAAAAATATAAAATAATATATTGTATAGTCATAAGTCATATTATACTATTATTATAAGATTTGTACACTATTGTAGTAACTAGTAACCATCGTACAATTTCCCAAATATTTGTATATGTTGTGACGTACAAACCTGAATAATATAATTTTAAATTAAATTAAATTGTACAAGACATATTAATGGCCAACGAAACGTAATTTGAAAGAAACTAAATATAAAAAAATGTAGGTATTATTTGTATAATAAAATAGCTGCAGGAATATTATCTCCAGGCATCAGACGACATATTTTAACTAAATTGGTATTGGCTTCGAGTCGGTTTTAGCATATTATAATACAATTTAATGTAAAATATTCAGTGAATATATTATTATTTTAATACACTGGGAACAAACTGGGTAATAATATAAATAACAGTAATAATGATAATGGACAAATGTCTCATTCCCGCGTTTCGTCCGCTGAAATCAGTCTTGACAGTTAAATGAAAAATAGCATACATACAAATGATAACTAAAAATATTGCTGTATAATATTAGAGGGAGGGAATACCTACAGTCCTCGTCACATAGAACTGCGGTACCACTCGGATTCGGGTGTGGTAATGAAAACGATTTTTGTTTTTGTATTTTATCGCTTCCTATGTACAACAAATTTACAAACGCATCACATATATAATGTTAAATATATATATATATGTATGTATAATTATGTAAATAAACGCGAATAACGCTTCCAAACAATATAAACTGGGAGCAATGATCACGTCGGAAACGGTCAATTTTCTCCCAAAACGAAAAAAACCACCGCCGCCTTTCCATCCTACTATTATTATAGTCATAATATAAGACATATAATATACCTGTGTACTTACACACGAAATATATATAAAATAATAACGGAACGCGCATGTCCGGAGAATTCTCATGGGCGCAAGACACGTCGCCGCGTTATGGACTGCAACTATATTATAATATAGAGTATAGACAATGGCCGGGGGATTATGTCTTGTATATTCTTTGGTTTCGACATTGTTTTTAAACGGCACATCTGTTCAGCGCGGTTGTTATTGTTTTTTCTTTTAAATAGTCCCTCTGCCTCTCTCTCTCTCTCTCTCACACACACACACTCACACACTCCCGTAGTCCTGTCTCCTGGGATATATAGACTTTATAGGTATGCGATATATTTTTTAAATTTGTATTTCGTGTGTGATCGATGTGTACAAAGCGCGGATTATTATTTATCAAGCGTAAAAACGTTATTGTTTTCGTTATCTGTACGTATTATATTATATTCGCCAATTAGTAATTATTTAATAAAATACATGCGTGTAATACGGTAGTTCACTGCACAGCATAATATAATAGTATATATTACAGGTATCTTACGTTATTATTACAATTTTATTATATTAAACCCGCGCACATCACAATTATTCAGCGCACGATCTCAGAATTATCGAAATCATTATTTGTTTCAATATCGTTATTCGTTGCAATTTAATCATAACAATATTTAAGTGTAATATGCCGGTCCGAGCAACTCGAATAGGAAATTTAAATTGAATTATCCGTATGTACACGGAATATAAAATTGGTTCTTCGAGAATAAGTATAATTATTTATTGGTACCTATTTATTTTTTAAGATCCAATTTTCGATTATTAAATGAAAAATAGTATTATACGAGTAGTTTATAACACGAATTTGATATAAGAATATTATGATATTAATTCTGTTAGCGTTATTTTTTTCAAATATTAATTTGGATATAATGGAACGTCTGCATAAATAATGGCCGGTTTTTTAAAAATTAAATCCAAACATTTTTGTAAATTGTTTCGATTAATTTCAAAACTGTTAATACGAAACACAATTAATTATTCGGGTACTTCTGGGTTCAGAAAATAAGTAGGTATAAAACATGGCCCTGCAAATGATTATGAACAGGCGGAACGTGTATACGATGAATCATGACGAACCGCATGATTAACTGAAACCCGTGCATTAGTAGTTGCCTGCCCCGGTACGCCTGACGAGCTGTCCAATACATAATATGTTATAATAACACGATTAAATAAATAAAATAATTAAACAACGCATGGGAATGGTACGAGAATAATCGTGCGGTAATTATATGGTCTAACTATAATGTATATGATCTGTTATATCAACTACCTTTTAAAATATAAACACAACAATAAAAATAACTAAATCTGAAAATTGCGCGGTATAATAATAATATATAATATTAGGTATAGCATATAACACTGGAATGGTATAGTGTATTTTTCAATAGGTTTAGGTACTCGATATTTTATTTATCCGCATTGGGCTCACCAATATTTTTTTGGTAATTATACGATTACTGAGTGACGGTAGTGCAATGTCATAAAATAAACGAACAATGTTCGATAACAGAAAAATATAAATAATAATAGCCTACGAAACGACTGCTCCAGCAGAGTATATCCGATGGCTGAATGGCGGCGGCGGCGGCGACGACGACGACGAAGACCACGACGATGTACAAGATTGGTTTACATGAAAAAGCAATTACGCAAGATCGTACACGCGCTTTGGTACACGCATCGTCGTCGTAAAGTCGTTAATCATTCGTAAGTGTTTTTTTAGGTAGATATTCGTAATTTCCCAAAGATTTTTTATTTATTTTATTTTTGAATCCAATAATGCGATAGAAATTGCCCACGATAATTAATGTAAATCTCGACTCGTTATGTGTTATACGTAAGTATATGCTATACCCAATAATATATTATATTATTATAATTTATAATATACTTCGTAATATGCGCGCGGGTTTATATTTCCATATTATATTATTATCCACACTAGCCCGGCCACTGCGTCCTGCAATACATCATTATATATTATTATTATTATAGAGTATCGATAGGTTGGTATATTATTGTAATATTTATGTTGTTATAAGAAAAAATAACGCATGCTTTTTTTCTCTTTATATGCGTATTAGGTGTAACGATATTATTTTATTTAAATGGCCGAAGGACTTCACATCGTATGAATACATTTTTATGCGTATAAATTATAATATCAAAAACTCACACATACATAAACATATGATTTTTATTAGTATATTATACTAATTATGATTCCATAGAGAAGAAAAATATCTATTCAAGATACACTGGCAGCCTCGAACGGTAAATTTATTAGCGTTTTGCGTAAAGTCTCAAGGTACCAGATTTTCCATACAATATATGTACCAACGGGCACGTTGTACTCTTATAACATAATGTAAATAATATAAATTATACACTTGGATATCGCCGATTTCACCACGGAATAATGCATAGAAGCGACACTCGCGGCTGTTGCACGAATTGCGGTTAGGTTTGTTGTGTATATAGGAATAAGGAAAACTCGCGAAAAATCAAACCGCCGAATTATCTGCAAATGTGTGTTATTATTACTTGTTCGTATAATCTCTATAATATATTATATTATAATATGTTCGGTAATCGGTATGCTCATTCAATGCTTCAATGGCCGCCACCGACAAGTGCACGGGCTTCGGGAGTACAAAACATAAGTGTAAAAAAAAAACAATAATCGAAAGCCACTCAGGGGACCAATCAACGAAAACATTGTAAAACCATTAACCCCATCGGTTGATATATTTTATATATTATACACATTAGGCCTATTTTTTTAACGAATAATTAGACTTTATATATCGTATAAAGCATCGTATAAACAACTAAACAAGTATCGGGTATAATATATAAATCCAATTACAAGCCGCTGATCCACAGGAACTATGAAGATCACCACAAAATATATTATATTTGAGTAATTAATAATACGTGACATATGCATTAAACATGTATATATTTGTTTTATTAAAATACTTAAAATATAAGTGGCTTTCATACGAAACGACCGATGACATCGATAATTATTTTATGGGCTTAAAAGAATTTTCTTGTGAAAACATTCAAAACAATATCATATTATATTATAAACAAGACAAGTGTACTACGTCACAAACTAGTCCGACCGGATTTCGGCGAGTGCCTATACCTACCGACAACAAATTATTATAATCGCCACCCTGTGACGTTTCGCCGTCGACTGTCGAGTTGAGACGAGTTCGTCATAAGCTCATAACTCATAATAATATAATAATAATAATAAATAATAATAATATTACCGCAATAATAACATTATTGTCCATTCGGGTTTTACGACTGCCGGTAAAAAATATCCTTATGATATTATTACGCGTGGGTAAATTCGATACTATAATATTATTATTATTATTCACTGTTATAGCATTTATATTATAATAATATGTATAGAGAACAACAAATTCACTTCATACATAAATAATATATTATATAGAATTGGACGACAACGTCAAACTGTAGTTGGTCTGCAGTAGGTCTCGTACTTTATAGTTTTATTAATTTATTATTTTAATGTAGGTTCTATTATAATATTATTATGGTATATTATGGTAGGTTATACGTAGGCACTGGGCGCAAAGCAATTAAGTCATTTTAAAATAGGTACCTCCGGGCTCCAGGTTTAATAGTTTTCCCATGAAGCCACCATACGGTGTACTTTACATGCTAGGATTACGAACGATCACTACTTTAAAATATTGTAATAATAATATTATATTATGACTAAGCCAGTAGTCAGTACACACGTTATTACGTACGTATTATAGAATGGATAACAATTTATACGTCATAATTTACTGGGCTATGTCAACGTCATGACAATTTTCTCAAACATAAATAAACGTATGCATAAAATATAATCATAATCATACGCGAGAATAGAGCAACAGTTCGACGCTGTGTTATGGAGGTTTCAGTTAAAAATCATACAAGTGTTATTGTATACACGATAGATACACACGATTTCACTGCAGATTTTTATCTGCTCCTTCGAAAAAAGAATATTAATAGTATGTACTTCCACGTGTATCGTCGTGTTGGCCCACTCACTTCAGCGCCAGTATAGCCAATTAGGTATAATCATTATTGTATGTCAATTATAAATATTTATTCTGACGTCGACATCGCGCGGAATTTAACAATAATATGGACCTATTAACAGAATCGTAAAAAAATTAATTTAAAAACCCACTGCAAAACGTCACCGCACTCGCCAAAATAAATAATTCAAATTATGAACGTAATATTGTATTATTTAGTACTATAACTACGTATTCCATAGGTAAGTACTTATATACAGGGATATTAGAAAATAATATACTCGAGTTTGTGTTACCCATGTTATAGTAGTTTTTAACAGTTTGACGTGCGTTTTTTCCCGCATCACGTGCTAAATAATAATAATAATAATGCACACAACTAGTATGAAACACCACAAAACGTGCATAAAAAAAAATAAATGACCGAAATAGCGCCCTGCCGGACAGACTTTAAGAAAACTATACGAGGAGTAGGTAATGAAAAAAATAAAATAATTTACCAAACTGTAGAATAAATCACGCATACATGTTTCTTGGCCGTCTGTATAATATAACAATTGTACAAAAGTATTTACCTGAAACACACAAAAAACAATAATTATTATACTAATAATTCAAAGAAACAGTCATAGGTTTAAATTTAAATTTAATACTATTATTATGCAACGTCGAACGAATATACTTGGCTATAGATATAATCATATAAACTTACGATCTTATTATGTGTATAAAATATTATTACTATAACCTCGTTTAAATTTTATCATTTTAAATTCAAAATGTATAACTCACAACCCGTTCAGGTGGCATATAAATATTAAACACGTGCTACGACACACAATATTACATGGGCAAGTAGTTCATTCGAGAACCGAGTTCAACGGGACCGATCTTCGGACTATATATACGCCCTGCAGAGGATTTATGCGTGATATAAGAACCGTATTTTTTTACCGTCCAATGCAAACGCGTAGGTAGTAAGTAGTTTAAACACAGCCTACATAAAGACTTTAACGGTGCATGTAAAAATACAGCTCTCGTTCCCATCGGAGCAGAAGAAGAAAAATCTCTTCTATCGGGAGAAGGAAAAAAAGTCCGTTGTACAATACGGTATTTGCAGAAAACAGTATGGGCATATAGACACCAGTCTGCTCGTGTCATTGTCATTTGCGGTTCATCAATCATTCTGTTTACTCATAATTCTGGTTCCTAGTCCTTTGAAAATATATTTCGAGATATTATTTATTCATTTAACACATAATTTTCCCCTATTACTCATGCACGCGGAAGACCTTTTAAATCACTATTTATTATTATTATTTTTAAGCAGCAACCGTGTCCTGAACAAACACTCTAAACCTGGAACCCTTACATCATTTTTCACCGTGACTAAGCCATAGTCGTAAACAATGGACCACCAAACCAAGTGCTCGTAAAAAGTCAAGACGATCGCTATATGTAAAATTGGGATTTTAAAACCCTTTACCTAAAAAAACATTCGTGATCAACATTGCAGTGTTTGAAACAACAACACCATAAACTATATAATACGGCCACGAGTTTTATTATTGTGTAATGCCAGTTATGGCAGAAAACCATAATATGCAATTATTCCGAATACTTTTCAAACGAAATATTATCACTTAATACTATGTTATTGTTATATGAGATTTGTTAAAATAATTTTGTGCCTATATAATTGGCTCGACCTAAGTAGACATTTATACAAAAATAACTCGCTCATGTGCTCTAGAGTATAATATAATATTATTATATATATTATATTGTAGTATACTGCAGTGGTATAATATGCGTTATAACTGTAATAAGGCATTACAAAATAATACTGTAAACATATTTTGGTTAAGCTAATAGTTGCAAAAATCAATAGTTCTACCTTATGCAGCAGCATTAACACTATCCAAATAATATCTTATTATTGATTGTACGGCAATATTATTATGCCGTATTATATATTTATTATTATAAATACATAGTATTTTGTAGCCGCGCTATATTATAATATTATTTATAACTTATCAGAAAACAGAAAAACGATTATTATTATTATTATTTTTTGTCTGGGTCTGGTGTTCACGCACTGTTATCTTTTCTCCATACAATGTCTTGTAGGTACCTACACTATACAGTGTGTATACAAATATATATATATATTATATTATTATATAAGAAATAAAACGAAAATCTTCGGTGGTGTGTAGTGTGGTACATTGTCTACTAATCGACTTTGCGCGCTTACGATACAATGCATGGCTGAAGAAATACAAAAAGAGCGCAAGGGAGAATATTCCTCGTATCGAGTACGCAGGGGGAGAAAAGGAGCCAATGAATAAATTATGTACGATAAAGGGGTTCCTGCTGAGGTGTATTATTCTGATGCTGCTGTTGCAGGTTCTTCTACCTCCACCCACGTTAGAGACCTCTGCGCAACTCTCATAATAGTAACTATATAGGTACACGATGACTATGATGAAATATTGTTATGTAACCCGAAGTCGGAGGGTGTCATGTAACGTACCGTTCGGTATCCGTGGCAAAAAGAAAATCGTTCGACCATTATTATTATTATTATATTATAAATTATATGAGCTATACGTGGGGAATATAATATAATGGCTGATGTAGGGTGGTTATATAATATTGTTATTATTCGTCTTGTATTCACAAAAATATGATTGCGTTTTTTATCCTTTGGCTTATCCGTTATTCATTTTTCCAAGACGTCTTTCCCGACAGTCGTGTTCAGACGAAAACGCATTATTAATTTCATTCAGCCAATTTCAACAAAACAATACAGGTATACTTGATACGATTAGATAAATACACAACCTTTCATAATATGTATAGTACTTAAAAAGGACGTCACTTCGTTACACTATATGATTCTATCTGTCTCCAATAATTTGGAAGATTACAAAAACAAAATGATAGAGTCTGTCCAAAACATATTGCCATATTGGAAAGTGAATAATCCCATTCAGTTAGGTTCAATTTAGATTTCGTTGGACCAATATTATACGATCTCATTTTTGTTGATCTGCAGCGTACTCTATTACACCTACCCAATAGTCATTCCTTATACGCATCCATACAAACTACGTTACTGTAGACCTGGTACCTCTATATACAGCTGTATAAACATTACAGTGTAATATAATATATGTAGTGCTGTAATTATACACGCATTGTAAACCGTATCATTATTTAATTGAGACATTATAATATTATTATCACACGCAGTTTTATTCTTGATTTTTATATTCGTCATGTCGGTGCACAAGGAATGGGAATTTATTTAGTGTTTCATGATCAATGTTGCAACCGCACATTATATTATATTGTTATAAGCTCGGGTACACACGCCACGCCGTGCCGCAGCGACAGATCCCGCGACGATTACGCGCGCCGTCCGCCACCTAAACCGGCTCGGCGCACGTCCTCCACCGCCGCCACAATGCTTACTAATGCCGCCTGCGCAAAACGAACGCAGTCCGCACAGCAGCAGCAACAGGTCGTCCCGGAGACGGCGGTGGCGTGGCGGGAGGAGACGGCGACGATAGAGAGATTTATGGGGTGCGTGTTATTATGTATTTTTTTTTTCCACCGCCAATTCTGGATTCGGGGTTATCGGCTGCGTGCCCCTAAGTCGGGGGATGGTGTGAGGATACCGTATTTGTATTTAATTGCGCGACTTAACGGTTGCTCGATTCGACCCGTGAGTCTTGCGACACCTTTACCGTACATATACATGATGAATACGCGCATATACCTACGACGGGAGATTCGCGACTGCCGATAGTACTTTACATATAATAGTATTATATTATATTATTATTATTATATGTCTGCGCAGTGACGTCGTTGCACGTATCATGTATAGGTATAGGTTTATGTATAGGTATAGGTATATTGGCTGTGTAAAATGAACGACGACCCTGGGTCGACAGCGAAAGGTTATCGGGCGAAACGATCAAATTAAACAAAAAAATAAAATGAAAAAAACATAATCCAATAGTCTCCGACCGTATTCCGAGATACCCAATCTTTGGGCCGGCTATATGGCTACTTTTTATTATAAATTACAATGCACGCCACGTGTGAAATTCTTCGACGTTTCTATACACAACTGTACATATCATACCATATTATGTAGGTAATATACTAATATGTACACGTCATCATGCGTTTAAAGTGTGTCCTTTCTGCAAATGTGTAAAAACGCGTCGTTCGGATGGGTTACGATCGGTTTATTATACGCGTTCGTATGACGTTTATTCGTATATATTATTATATATTGGCGTTATGTGCGTAGGAATTTGAATCACAGACATTTATATGTTGGGTTATTTATTAGTCTGATATAATATATTATACAGTATACACCTACCACTTGCGTGTGTGTATGACACAGTTTTACAGAATAATAAACTCCTGCGTTAATGATTTATTTTAAATACCATTGCGCTCGGTTCGTTTGAATGGTTAAGACACCAAAACAGGTTTAAAATGAAAATCCAAATTATCAATAAATTTTGTAGAAATATTCAAATATACCATTAGAATTTTAATATTTTGCATAGTTAAATTACGTACCTACATTTATATTATCAAATGACATTCATATTAAGCTGTTTTTTATGTGGCATATAAATATTTTTGGGGAAACATCCAGTTACATCCGTTACCATACAGCTATAAAATATAATTAGTTATATATCTTATTAAAATATATACTAAAAGTTTTAGTAGTATTAAACATCGTTTATTTTATACGTTATGTTTATCTAACTAATTTATAGACACAAAAAAATGTAAGCTATCGACAATATTGATTTACTCCTTTTGTTGTAATACAAAAACGAATAATCGTAGATACTTAACATTTTCACCAAATGTATATATTAGCATTTTTCATAAATGGTATAATTTCCTTTGCACTTTTTGAAACATATGTTTTTATTGTTTTTTGAAATATTTACGATTTTTTTTTTGATTTTTTCTGTAAATCTCGATAAACAATTTTTGCTTGGTTAAAAAGCGTGAAAATTGAATATAAAGTCCCTCTTAGGTTTTTACTAAATTTATTTAAAAATATTAAAGATATCTAGTCACGGTTTTTTTTTATCATCATTTGATATTCAAATTTGGACAAAATTAGATAATTAAACAAAGAAGAACGATTTTGTTATTTTGTTTTAATTCAAAAATATTATCCGTTGGGACTTGAAATATTTACGTATATTATTATATTTAATATTTAGATTAATTTTATACTATTATCTACCATGAACCTAATCACACGCGGTTCTACGATAAGTCGGTACTGACTCAAAAGTTAATAATGCATGTTTATAATATATGATATTTATATAGATAATACCTATCAGCCTATATATTAATAATTAAAATAAATATTGATAAATGCAATATTTTCGAAAATTAATTCAAACTACCGTATTACTAATAGTAAAATAAATTACTATAATATAATAGCAATACCAATTAGGTACCTATATCATAAAATATAGGTACTTAGTATGATATATAGGCTCGACAGACCGTCATGGCTGATAATAGTTTTCCTTATATGCAATGATTTAGCATTGGATTCAAATTTAACACATACCATACAATGACATAAATAATAATTATGTTGGGATGTTGTCGTATTTTAACAAAATGTTATAGGTACACATATTCGAGTTACACCAGTCTCGACGACTATACGGAGGACGGTGGTGATGGGAAGGAAATCAAAATAAATTAATTTCAAAAATAAACGGAGTAACGGATAACTAGGATATGGCCAACCAGGACCTAGAAACGTATTGCTGGCTGTTCGCGTTGGCCGCACTCGTATAGTCGTATCGGAACTCGGGAGCCAATAAAAAGGTATTGCCACCGGCACGATCGGTGACCCGCTGCTGTCGTTTACTACGTTCAACCGGCTGACGGTTGCGTACAAGTCACTAGTGGACGCCTGGCGGATATGGTTGGAGGTCTCCAACGGGCTACAGCGGGGACAGTCAGATGTCGGCAATGTTTACGACGAACGGTGTACTTGTACCGAGATTTTTGGCTACTTATCAACCGACACATGTTGCCAGAAATCGACGAACCACGCGCTTAAGTTAAAATCCGACTTCCACAATATAATGCTATAAAATAGCGTTGTGTGCCTTTACGATTATATTTTATATACCCTTAAGGACTCAGTTCAGTCGCACTTCTAAAATATTGTTTACTTGTTACCTCAAGTGATAGTGTGCTCAGTTTGTCAATGGTCGGGAGAACTTTATTTTTTCTTCAAATGAAAAGATACGAATGTGATGAATTCTTTTATATAATACCTACGGTTCAAACGATCAAATTATATCTTAAGATATCCAAAGAAACGAGCCATCAGACACATGTTTTCGAATGTGCATAGGCCAACAATTAATGTGTTGACTTTATGATTAGGGCAAGGGTTTTTAAATTAGCTCCGAGAAGAAGGTTGGACTGCACCGGAGTAAGTTATGGAGAATGGAGATACCAGATAAGCTGCAGGTGCGTTGAACAAAACCCAAAATTTTTAATATTTGTGTTTATGTAGTATACGATCTAGTAAAATTTGCTAGATTCGACTAAATAATGTTGCGTGTGATGTTGTTTACAGTGTATAGTGCCATGTATAATAATATATGATATTTATACATAGCCGCAGTAGTCATGTCGATTAGACCGCGGGCAGCATAGGTATATATTATTATAGTTAGGTTATGATTAGTCCATAAATTGTCCATTAAGAAACAAAATACATATCAGTAAACGCGGACGAGGTTTTAAATCGTTCAAACAACGCAATTTCAAACCACAAAAATAAATTACTATACGCGTTTGGGTTCGGATAAAGTCGTAATATAAAATCGTAATTGGCCCCACTCGATGACGGGCGAGGGAGAATAATGTTATTATACCATGTGCATTATAACAATATTATCATTATTATTATGTATAATCTCTTTAATTTATGCATACTTGGATGTAGCAGCGGTCACCTGCAGCCACTACGCCACACGCCATACGATCATAATATAATAATATTTTTTATATGCTAAATCTGAATTAAATCATCGATCGACTGGATATATTATTTTAGAATATAGGTACTCTTTGATGTACTTAAATTTTCGATTGCATGTACCTGTTTGTGCACGATCAATCCGTACGAAAATGTATCTTAAAACAGAATGTCTTTTCCTATAGGTATCTTTATACATACAAATAAAACTAACAGAATTTAAAATTTCACGATGATAAAATTGACTACCTATTATTGACTTGACGTTCGGCACACGGTAGGTACACAATACCTAGTGTCTGAGGGTAGTTTGAAGAAATATTTGGTCATCAAAGTTTGCTAGTCGTATCAACGCAGTTATGACATACCTGGTCCGGTCCGGTTGGGCCTGGCCGTGAACTTCACCACGTGCTTGAAGTGCATTTTTAGAGGCGGACACGCAGTCGCTCGACGGCCAGTGAAGGTTGTCCACGTTGCCGCGGTTTCATGTCGCTGACCCGTGACATGAGCGATTATCGCTCGACGTGCTTTTTAGACGTCTACAGCTGCACCGGTGCGACTGCGGAAGTCGACCTCAGCCAGGAATTTTTGTACTTCCGACGCTTCAGACACCGAACCAGAGTTTAGATAACGTGGTGAGAGGTGGTCGTGTATAAAGTTTATACAGTATATAGGTATTATGTAGTGTATTGTATTATATTCTGTATATCATGGCGTCGACGACTCGTATTGTTTATTATATAGATACTAAATAATATTAACAATGATATTTCGATTTTCGTGTTTTAAGCGCAATATTATATCATTTAATCTTGGACGTATATAGTTACAAGACATTACTTATTGTTTTTTTTTTCGGAATCGAGTTTTTTGCTATAATGGGTACTGCAACTATCCAAAATATTATAATATGTCTTTAAAACGATACAATGATTTTAATTGACTAAATAAAAAGGCTACTCAAAATCCAAACAGCACATGTGCATTTATTGTGATAATGTGCATGTATACGAAAAAATTGAAATTTAGAAAATATGTGGTGCCTTTTATTTTTTAATGATGGAACGCTCAGAATACGAACAGGATATATTCCTATGTCAAATGAACATAATTTCACAATGTTATTCTGGCGTGTTCTGTATATTTGCTTTTATGAATAATTGCACAGTGCCTATAATATACATATTATATATTATATAAGATATACATGGTGATGAATATCTCCGATGATTTACAATTCGATAAGTATTCATTAATTTCAATAAAACATTATACCTACACGTTAAGTTAACTATTCATTTATAATAAAATAATATTATATTATATTTTTTTTTTTTTTTTTTTTTTTTTTTTTATTGAGTAACCCGCGGCAACATAGGCCATTGGGTGTGGGGAGGGTACTGTAGGTTTTTTATATTGGGTAGGTTTGGTAGGTTTTATATTGGGTAGGTTGGTACACGTGTGTGTTGTGTTTGGCAGAATTTCTAATGGGGCACCCGTAGGTTTCTGCCGTGCCCCGGGGTGGGGGGATGGCGGCACTTGTTCTCCGGACACCGTGACTTGCCCGAAGAAAAATGCCGCCCAGTGGCCGGGAGTCGAACCCGCGACTGCCAGCGCCGCAGTCGACGCGTTAGACCGCTCGGCCACCTCGTCCCCCCATTATATTATATTATGCTATTAACAAACATCATTCAAGTGTTACAAAACCAAAGAGAAACTATTCATAATAATGGGTATAACGTATCGACGTGATGCATTTAATTATTTAAATATAATATAAATTGAGGAATTATACTTAAGTCTATTATTAACGTATTAAGACAAAACAATGTTGACACGATAAGGAAATTTATATTCTAAAATATTTATATAATATAATATAAAATCTAGATTATAGGTGCATAACATATAGTATCTACTTTTGGACGAGATACATTCGTTCTTAAACAATTAGAGTATGTAATTTTATTGAAGCCGGCATAGGTATTATATGATAATATTTATTTATTTTTTATTTATTTTTTTTTTTAGAAGAATATGTACAATCTATATCTAAGACATAATGAGTATATGTATGATGAGAGGGAAACAAATAACATGATTTATATAATTTGGGGAAAGAAGCCACCCACTGATGACACTTTCTACTTGGTTTAAATCTTGTGTGATTTAATTATATGAGTAATTTTTTTTTATATTTATATATAAAGTAATAAGGTATTTTACTGAGGGTGACGAAGGGATAGGGATGCTATAAAGTAGTACATTTGGGCAAGGTGCTTGCCTTAGTGTAAAAGTAGTGTGTACTGATTTTTTTTTGATTTACTTTAAATTTCTATTTGGTATACCATCTTTCCATCAGGCTTAGATGGGTTTGCAAGTATAAGGAGGCCAGGGATGGGTCATCGTTAATCGAGATAATCACTTTATCATCCGCATAGTCCGCGACCAAGGTGTTTGGTGATGTGGGTTGGTCAGAGACAAAGATATTGTATAGTAATGGAGATAAAATACCACCTTGAGGAACTCCAGCATTTATACTCGCTATTTCAGACGTGGCAGTTCCATAGCAAATTTTAAAAGAGCAATCAGTGAGATAAGATTTGGAAAGTAAGAAGTAGGATGTAGGTAGGAAGGATTTCAGTTTATATAAGAGACCTTGATTCCAAACACGGTCAAATGTCTGAGAAATATCTAAGAAAGCACAAGTGCAATATAATTTTTTTTCGAGAGAGTAGGAGATTGCACCCGGCGGACTTGGTGTATGGTTGAATGCGAGGTACGAAAACCAAATTGATAATCGGGGAGGATTTATATAATATAATAATATTTTGTATTAGATAATAAAATAAAACGAAAATAAGTCATTCTTTAAAAGTGTACAGTTCTGCAATCTGACGTTGCACACATTGACATGTACGATGTATAAACATGTCATGTACAGTTTTAACGATTATGAATGTTTTCGTAAGGTCTTTGAAACTAGTCAAAATAAAATATGAAATGTCCGAGTAAATTAATCTCTTATAAACACTTATCTTATTTTTGTCAAAAAATATGACGCATGACACATAGCGTAATAATTATCATCATTATTCATAGTATTAAAACTAACATCGAGTTTTTAAGTAGTAGGTACAAATAATAATTTTAATAAAGTTCGTTTTGTCCGTATATTTTATTAAAATCGAATGTATTTATTTTACATCGACTTACCAACCTGAAGATGTCACCCTGGTTCTGTAGCATAGGCCATTCCGAGACGTCGACCAGACGATAATGTAGACAGTATAGGGGGGGGGACTGGTACACGACGAAGGAGCAAATCCATATAATACATAATATATATATTTATATTGATTATACATGGTAGGTAACACAGGAGCAATCAAGGTACATCGGTTCGGGTGGCGTGACGCGTTATTAAAAACAATTTTAAAAACAAGGGAAAACGATTTCGATCGTGGAAAAACATTGAATTGTTGCAAAAATCTGTTGTTTATACTATACAATATAATAATATAATATGTGATGCATTATAAATAATGATATATACTATACAGATATAATACGCGTCGTGCATACATCAATACATAATACTATATTACTATATTTACTACTCGTATTATAAATCAACGTATTACATGTAGGTACCTATATATAAAACGGGGCGTTATAAAGCACCTGTAGATATTTGCGCGCATATATAATAATAATAATAGTACAGCTGCGGGTACATAATTTATACTCACACAAACACGCATTATTAATTGACGAAAATCATATTTCGGTGTGTTATCGGGCGGCGGAAAAACGATCGAGTTATGTTAATTGGTTTACACTCACTCTCGCACGCATAATAAAATACGCGCTCGCACACACACACACAAACACACACACACACACACACACACACACACACGCACACACACGCACACACACATTATATATAATATATATATATATATGTATTATGAGTATGGGATACCGAGTGTTATGTTCTTCACCAACCCTCCACCCGGGATATAATAACAGGGGGCCGAATCACCCGAAGGCACGCTATTATTATTTTTTTTTCTTCTTAACCTTAAGCCCGAGATAAACATGCGTTAATAATTTTTTTTCTCTTTACCGCCGCGTATTATATTGTATAGTCTTCGTTTAGCGTGCGTCCGTGCATGTACATGTGTGCATTTGTGCATGTGTGCATGTGTGTGTTAAGGATTGCCCGGTTGTCCAGCTCACAATATATATATATATACATGTATAATAATATTATATATAGGCGGGCCGGGCAGTACACGACAACGGCCACGTTATAAACATATATATAATAAGTATAAAATATACGAAGAAAGGAATAAAAAGTAATAATAATCGTAAAAAAAACAGTTAATTAAAATTCACGCTACTTTAGTAATCGATGGATTCACGAGAGAGGGAGTGGGAGAGGGAGAGAGTGAGAGAGAGAGAGAGAGAAAGAGAGTGAGACCCGCGGTCACGTTTTGTAATTAACCGTCCGGGCGCTAGATAACAAATCGCGTCTGTCCGTGAGTGTAAATATAATGTTGTACATATCCGAGCGGACTGTTGTAAACGCGCACCGGGGCCATATAGGAGCACAAGACTTATATATATATATTCATAACATATGGGGATTATAATATTATATGATATTATATATTATATTTATAGGTAAAGATATGAATTGGCAGCCGCCGTCGCGGAGGCTGCGCTGGAACCGGGCCAGCGAAACGCCTTAACCTTTTACCCTCCGCGCCGGCGCATTAATAACGGTACGCGAGCAGCGAACGATCAAGTGACGTTTCGTTCGCGCAAGTATTAGCATGTGATGTACGTCATATTATTATTATTATTATTGTTATTGAAATATATTTATTATATAAGGTCGTGCACGCGATCTATGAAAAGGCATCATACTTGTGGACTACTACTGCAGCACGTGATTAGTGCCAGGTTCCAGGGGCCCAGGATTTACGTTTCGTATCCTTTTGAAAGTTTATACTCAACAATAATACGGAAAAAAAAATCATGTGTTATTCATATTGTTATATAAAATATTTAATATGTCATGATTTTATGTTTCATGTATTTTAATATATAAGTACGATTGTACATATTATAATATTTATCTTTATAGAAGTTTTAATACGTAATTTTTATACTATTGTAATAAAGCTATACAACAACCAGTTTATTTGATTGAAAATAAGAATTATTATAATATTTATATACATTTTGGGTACCTAATGATTATGTTATATCGATCTCGAAGAAAATATTTAAAAAATATCTAGCAATACAAAAGTAACAAATCATTATCGATTGGTAATAAAATAATTTCGTCGTGTTTTTAATTTCATACATAAAAACATTAGTACCCCAAAGTTTATTTTATAGATGACCTCAGACCACTTCCACCACAATTCATGTACGCACGAATACAAATTACAATCATGCGATTGGGTCACTCACCTATTTACATATAGTGGCGCCCGAGAATCATTTAAGTGGTCAAACAAAAGCAATTTACATAAATCACGAGCCTAAACCTAAATTATATCTCGGCGCCGACATGAAACATGACATATTATAATATATACATAGGAACGTATATAAACCATAATATTATAATAGTTCGTATGCATTATACCACTGCGTGCTTAATGTCTGTATACTATACAGCCATATAGGTACATATCATAATATAGACCAACATATAGAATACCATCATTGCACAACATATCGAAATATATAATAATATTTTACACCGGCCATTGTTGAAACGACGTAAAAACAAAACATGGTTATTACTTATTAGTTATATTATAGTTATTATTAATATATAATAAAAATAATAATATTAGGTATTGAGAAAAAACATTACATTCAACACAATTGGGGATTTTTATTTTCGCGTAAGCATAACAACACGTACATATATTTACGTACAACACGTCATAATGAATCGACACCGAACAGAGAAAATATAAATATACGTAATATACGCTGCACGGTGATCGGAGGAGGAAAACGTAAATCTTTCAGTTCGTTTGATCTGTGCGCGCGCAAAAATAACAGCACGTTCTTTTTCTTTCTGTAGTATACACGTGTGACGCAGCGGCGTTGTGAGGAATACATTTATATATTATGCGTATTACATATTATTATTATATAGTGTTTAGAGGTGCGGCGCCGCAGTATAGCCATTATTCTTGACGATTCTCGGGATAAAGACGAACCGAAAAATGGTAACAAAACGGTCGGGAAAACGGGTAAACTTAAGCGTCGAATAGCCAAACACAGTTATTAGAACGTTTTTGCGATCTAGTTTTGAATAGTTAACGGCTAATTATTATTTGAACTCGTCTAATAGCGCGTCCCGGGTAGGAGAAAAATATAAATTGTGACGTGCGATTTTGTGAGCGATGAATTAGTATAACTCTCGTGGCGCTTATTGGTACATTATCGTAAATTATTCAAATTATTACATGCTTGTAGTTTAATATCAAACATTGACTATCAAATTGTGCATTTATGGGAGGTACGCTATACGCATGCAAGTAACGCCTAGTTATAATTTAACGAAAACGGACAACAAAATGTGCACGGTCGTCGCGATTCCGGTTGAAAATCGCATGATAAATATTTTTAATACTACACAATAGTGCTGTATTATAGCTGATATAATATTATCGTATTGCAAAACGATATACATTCATAATATTATTGTACACAGAATTTGTTATTTTTCCGCACGTGTACGTAAAAAAAATGAGTAATAGTATTATACTATAATGACGTGATACGTATAATGGGGCTGTCGAAATTGCGCGCAATCCTTGGATTTATGCTAAAGGATTATGTTTTAGGCGGGGTTCATAGGTAAAATAAACGCCGGAGACGGAGAATAGCTACGTGAAACCCACACACACACACACACACACACGATCGTCGTTGTTATTAGCAATTAATATACCTAGCGTAATAGTAATTATTGTTTACAATCTTCTTCAGGCGTACGTATACTTTAATATTTAATATTGCAAATAGTATTGAGTATAGACCTATAAAAAATAACGTAATTCCCACATTATTATTATATTGTACACGTGTGTTTCCTCATACTCTACTATATTATTCATATTTTGTCCGTACACGTGCCACACGATGCCAGCATAATCGTCAAGGGTGCTTAAGACATTATATTATTATAATAAATAAAGGCCTATATCATGAGACACGTGCAAACCTCGAGTTTTAGATTATGTCGCCGCAGTCACAGGATCCGATGATTCCTAACATTCCGAATATTCCAATGCATATAGCCATAATTTATAGGTCCATGCATATAACATACCATTACTACTGTCTGTGTCGACACGTAAATTATTGTAAATATCCTATAGGTACTTTTACAGCGATCCCTAAACTTGTTTAGTTCACGCTTCACTAAAAATAAAAACTAAAACGTTTGTCACAATAGCATCGCCCGTGAATATTGTTATAAATTATAACTTATAATGTAAGATCGTATGATATTGTGATAAATATTATTATTAGAATATTATTAGATTCATTATCAATCGATCGCACTGATTACCTAAATATAAGTGTATAGTGATGAATACCAGTGCGGAGAGATACGTATTTACTCTTTGCTTCTCTTATATCATATGATGCCCACTCATCAGTTGGAGAACTCGCTCAAAGTATAATCTATTTTTCACGCGATAAATTGTAACACTATTTTAACAATATCGACGGGTGTGTGTACCACTTGCAAACCGAATACAAATTTGCATACGCACGACGAGTGTATTTACCTAATAGATACAATAGCTGGTGCTGCATTAAAGTGCACCGGAACGAGGAAGCATGGTAATATATTATTGTTATTATAACGAGAGCGCGGTCGTCGACGAAGTGACTGAGCCGGTTTGGCGGCACCTGTAATAAACCGCCCTCGGGATCGGGTCAAATATGCGAGCGCGATATCGCGGGTCAGCCACCCGCGCGGCGGCGACCGCCACAAGGGCGCGGGTCCGGCGATGACAATAGCGTCGGCGAATACCTGTTGCTAGTGACCACCACCGCCGCCGCGGTCTAGTCCGGGCGCGCGATGGGCTGCCCGCAACAAGTTTACCTTCACAAGGCACTCTTCTTGTACATGCGTACTGCCACCGCCACAATCATAATGCACCAACACGTTTATCAGGACGACCAAGTGACGCACAATTGCACTGTTATTATGCACTGACGTATTATTGTCTGTGTGTCAGTGTAGTGTGTCGGCGGCCAACAACCTATATTATAGTGTTATGATGTGGCGCCGTGCACGCACAATTCATATTGTTGTTGTTATTATGAATAATGAATGGTATTGTATCTATACAGTTTTTTCACGATTCTTCGCTCCGAATTCGTATTTACCGAAATATTATAATTATTTTACACGCATAGCAACGGTGTATTCACTATTAATTGAATTGTACAAAGGTCGGTATCAACTTAACTTGTTAGTTAATTTTATAATTAACTTAACAAGTAATAACTTAACTAGTCAAAAAACTGGTTATTATCAATTAAAAAAACATAACTTTTTCCAGTTATTTTGAAAAAAAATCATGTTCATATTAGTCTACAAATTAATAAATATGATTAATTAACTTAAAATTTTTTTTGTCACTATGTGTATGCATATAAATACAAATATACAATACTTTTAAATGTAAATATGAACAAATACATATATTCTTTGATTTAATAAGTTTAATTGACACAACGTGTAATTGCCTCAACCATTACAGATTGCATGCAAATAAGAAAGAATATTATGGAATGAATTGTTAACAAAATAATGTAGTTATTATTTAAAAAAAATCTCAAGAGCGCAATTATGAATGAACTTGGCAATATTTAAAAATAATTTAGTAATTTATTAATTTGAACCATATTAACTTCAAAAATACTTATATTGTTTGTTAACTATTAACTTGTAGCTCAACGTTGATTTAACTTCACCAACTCAAGTTGATTATTTTCATAATTAATGTCACCTTTGGTATTGTATAGTATGAAATAGCGTTTGTCTATCACACAAATAAAACGTCATTGACTTTAGCTAATTTATAAAAAAAAACACCACGATTAAGTATGACGAAAAAATCGTGTACCCACCATTATACGTGTGCGTGTTGTACTGAGGGAGGGAGGAGAATCTGGATTTTTCATCACAAGTATACTTAACTCCTATATTATAGTAATATAGTATATTAGTATGTATTATTATACATATATTATATTATGTAGGTACTGCCACAAACGGTTTTCACGCGATTACGTAATAAATATTTTTACCGACGTGATGGCGTCTCGTCATCGAAACGACGTTTCGGTCAAGTCACGGTCGATAATACCGCAACACGCTATTATTATAATACACTACCCGAGTACTGTGCGTAAACACATCGAACAAGCGCGCACAGACATCACGAGCGCGAGGGCGTCCGTCGTAAACACTGCGGTCATTGTTGTTATCGTCGGCGGAGGTTAATTGACTGCGAGTTTCTTTTTGTTCCTGTAGCGCCGGCGCGAAATCATCTCCGAAAACAAAATAGATACTTAATACAAACGTCGCACGAAGACGACACGAGTTGAGGTAGGACAAACCGCCGCGCCGCCTACGCACCAACGCTTTTCATTAAATAGTTATGTACACTATGCATTTGAGTATTTTTTTCATATAGATATGTCTGTAAAAACTCGTATTTTAATATAATACGGTTATAGGGCATACTTCACAAACAGAGTTTGTTAATGGAATAATAATGCTATTTTATTACGACTAAGTGTCAAATTCGGACGTACTTAAAAAAGAAATAAGAGCAGCTCGATAAAATAAGAAACTTTTCTAGATCCTAGGTCACCACTCAGGACTGCGTAGGTTAGGTTAGGTTAACTAACTAACTAATATACACAGTAGGCTACATACATACCTAAATATACCAACCACGCGAATATAACACTTAATAATTGTAATTAAATCTAATTGTCCGCGAGACATCTATATAAGACAGACAACACGTAGGCATGAAGCATATACCTAATAATAGTATATAATATAATAGATATAACACGTAAGAATTAAAACTTTTCGTCTAAAACGCACACGCATACACGAGCATAATAATATTATACACGAGTCATCGTCGTGACGTACCTAAATTCCGTCGTTCAATTAGCACTGATTTGTGGTCTATTCGGCCCGATATCGATATGTATATTATATTATATACAACACAAAAACTCTATCTGTAGAACACATAATATGCCACCCGAGGCATCTGTCGCCTATGCATAATATACATATCACACACGTGGTGTTATAAACTGCAGCAGTAATAATAATATACATTTAGGCCACCGTTGTCAAAACGCCACCGCTATGTCATAACGCTTACGGATTTACTATACTGTTACTATATGTTATAAATTACAGTGATGATTATTATTATTAATAAACATCAGTAAGGACGTGAGGTTAACGTGCGTGCTTGTATTTTTGTCGGTTAGTCAACACGAAATATACATAATATGAATCGTCTCAAAAATTATTGATATATATCTACCACCGTCTCTAGCGAAACTGTATGTACAAGTAAATATGTAATATTGAAACGCAGGTACACGCTTAATCGGATAAAAAACTTAAGTACCTACTAAATATAGTTAACATTTTTCAGATAAAAATCAACAACTATAATATAATAATATTATAATGTCGACTTTCAGTAGATGTTATTGTCTTAATATTGGCGAAATTAAAATGTATAATTATTTTAATCCGAATTCTATACGATATCGTATTATTATCTACACGAAAAGACTAATATAATATATGTATTTTAATGAGAGATAGATGAAGAGCTTTGATACATAAAATTGGATGACGATGTGCAGACGTATAGCCGCAGTATACAAAACGTGTGCTGTTGCCTGTTGTGGTGTAATTTATAAATTTGCCCGAACACACATTATTATTATCTCTCATATTATACACTTCCTGATATACTTTAATGAATTCACCTAAATAAAATGCCTTTAACATAATATTAGTATTATTTTTATCCACTCCAACAATATATCAATAACCTCGTCGATAGGTGTTTTGTGTATACGTTCAGCAGAATTTAGTGTAATGTCTTGGTAATTTTTTTATTTATTTAAATACATAATACATGCGTATTTATGCGAAATTTGGGAGAACACGAGAGTTTACCCTAGGGTGTATGCTAGTATGTTTACCAAGTGAAATTGGTATACATTAATTGTATATACATATTATATTATGTTATCTATTATATCCCTCCTCATTAATCTAGACTGAGCTCATAAATATTTATTAGACAAGATATGGGTTAAGATATTTTAACATAATATTATTAATATCATGAAACTAAGCTATAATTATTTATACACCTATACTCATTTTTTGTGTACAATTATTTTGTTTACATATTTTATAGATATATATATTATGTAAGAATCGAATGTCGAATATAATACGTCATTATTTATTGATTTATTAATTATATAGTTTTTACTGTCCTGAACTCGTAAATATAATATTTTGATTACTTTTTCCAATAAGTTTACTTGGCAAACGTTGATAAGGGAGATATCTACTATGACTGGCTTAGTAGCAGGAGTTGTAAAACTTTCACCGGCCCAATTAAAAAAAATCAAATGACGGATCACTCAAATTACATGATGTATAGACAGTGTATACGGGCTATAAGCAATGATCCTACTGATGTGACTTAACTATTTTCCTGTAATGTATTATTATTATAAAACCAATAACATTTCTCCAAGTTTCTGTATAAATCACATATCTGTACATATTTATTATATAAATCAGGTGTAACCAGCGCCCAACGATAAAAGTCGCGAGCCGCACATTATAATGAAAAATAATATGAAGAACAGGAAAAAGAATAATACCTGTTATTATATTAATAAAAAAATTAATGCACAGTATTAAAAGCGCTGTTTGGCCACCCCAGGTATATACAGTCATACAGAACTTTGGAGAAATGTTATTGGTTTTATAATAAACCAAAACTCAATTTTCAAAATTTCACGAATAAAATAAATATAAAATATAATAAAATGTATAGCGAATAGTTACTAAATAGTTATTATGTATGTCGAGTAATACGTTAATATTATCATACCTAAGTATTTCTTATTATTGTTTGCATTTTACATGGCACATCAACAATTTCTTGGTAGTTCAAAGGTTCAATTTATTCTGACTGTTTCAGATATTTTATAGTGTATAAACGACACAAAATTTGATATTATACTAGTTTTTTAACGAAATTAGTAGTCCTCAATGCCGATCTTTATTATAATATTTGTTTAGAGCGTTATCAGAATCTCTGGTTCGAGGCCACCGATTCGCTATTATTCGCAAAAAAATAATTACATCACGCGATGTATATCCAAATACCAAAATCTAAATCTATATCTCAAAGACTGTATGTATATATTTATAACATTATACACTTACCTATTCATTCATTCACATTATAAGCATTACAGATTCTTGTAATGGCCATTGGTTGCATGTAAGCAATGGCTTTAAATGCTATAATTTTCGTTCAACATAATTAAATCTATATAATGTATACAGTTTACAAAATATTCCAACTATACAGTTAATTACAATTTTAAACGTAAATACGTTATTCGCTTTACAGTTACAACAGTGTAGGATTCCAAAATAAATCACGAAAATTGTATGCGGCGTCGTATTGAGACAACGACAGCGAGTACATAGATTTTACCATAATATTATACACTGTGGGACGTCCGATAATGAGATCATCGATGGCGTTCCCCATATTATACGCGTCCCACGTGACAAAAAACCTCTTCATTAAGGCCGTCCAACCGAATTGTGTATAAGCAGTAAGGAACCGTGATGTGGGGGGAGTATATATCAATATTTTATGAAAGTGGGGATTGTTAACATTTTCCAAAACGTCATAGATGTTATATTATAGCAAACTCTATAATACATATTATTACATAATTTATTATATACAAATAATGCGAAGACTACTATACTCTGTTCGAGTTAAGAAACGTAGTCGGTGGCGACCAGATTTCGTCGGACCGCAATCAGTGAACACATGTTTGTCCCCCCACCCAGTCGATTTTCTGTATTCTTGCCGTGTATATAGTAATGCCATTTCCTTGCGCAAAGTCGGCCGTCGACTACGTTTCTTAACTTGAACAGGGTATAGTTAAACATAACGTGAATATATAGCGCGAAGTGATTGTCACTAAAAGTTACATCTTCATACACTGCAGAAAATTTAACAGCAGGTGATATTATATTTAACCGTATAGGTATCTACAATTATAGTATCGGTAAGAAGCAAAAAAAAATATACAGGTAGAGTTTCATGTACGTATAATGTATATATTATATAAATACATAGGTATGTATTATAAATGTTTATTACAGCTTGTGCAGCGTATAAGAAACGGAAAGGCAGAGGAAGAACATAAATATAAATATGGGTGGATACACGGGGAGGGAGAAATATTTTTTTATCATCATTATTTATATAAATCCGTGAATGTTGGGATTATAATTTATCGTAGTAGAAAAAAATGGCATGAGTTATGGTCTGCGTTACAAAGACTCGGGAAGATTGTGTGTGTATATATATACACATATGTGTATTGCATGATGTACATTTTACATATATAAAAAGAAATGAAAGGAAAAAACTTTGGAGAGGAAAAAAATCCGCTCAAATATAATGTACTGCCCGTGTCCAATGCGGACGTCAAAAAAGTCGACGAGGACTATTTTTTATCCTGTTTGGAAAAAGATGACTCTATCTGTTGCACGAGAATTTACAACAATGCGCGCCGGGTGGAAAACCGGTTGCTATATATTATATGTAAGCGTGCGTACATATTATAAAATATATAACAATATACCTAGGTTAGGTATTTATGTTTATAATGTGTGTTACGTTTTGTCGGTCCTCGTCGTAGGAAACTAAAAGTCGTGTAGTCCGAAAACCACCCGCTGCAGTATACACGAGTGTACATAAAATGTTTTAGGTATATAATATGTACAGTGTACACTGAACGCATGTCTAACATCATATTATGCATGTTGTATATAAGGGAAAGACGTCTTACACGTGTATTTGATGACGTCCTATTTTGCACACACGGTCACAACATATATATGTATAGAAAAAAAATCCGTTCACATAAATAATAAATATTAAATATATTATATAAAAATTAAATTGGCAATTGTCATGTTTTCTCGTACAATCGGAAAAAACGCAGCGCAGCATGCAGTGAGAATTTCCAAACCATAATAATATAATATTTGTGTCATGATGTTATCAGTAGATTATCATTCCGATATTAGGATAATGAATTACATCCGACTGTAGGTATGGCATAAAAACGTGTTATATTCGGATAGGTGTCGCAGTCTCCGTGCGCAGTAAATTTACTCTCGACAACGATATTTTTTTTCAGAATTTTTAACAATTTTAAATACGTTTTTGTTCGAGAATTGCGACTCAAGTGATTGTAGGGTTATGCACTACTCCTTCCGTTTCGAAAATCAAAAATGTCATCTGCATAAGAGAGTCGAATATATGGTCATATGGATAACAGGTAAAGTTAGAATCGAATTTTTAACCGAGCCAAAGACAGCATTATATTACCTGCGCAACTATAAATAAATTTCCGTTAGAATTTCACGTGATGAAATAGAAATTGCATATTAGTTATTTGCGGAAAAATCTACATTGAGCTTCGATTTGAATTTACGATGGAAATCTTTCGATAAAAAAAAACAATTATCGTATATAATATTATTATTTTATGAGTTTACGACCTATAGTAAACTTATTATATTAATAGTTATAGTTTTTTTTTTGAACATCACACATAAATAACGACGGTGATAAACATTTTACAATCTAATTGTATGGTTTGGCTCAAACCGTTAACACTTAACATCACCCACGCGTTTATTATGGTAGAGTAATTTAATCGAGAAAGAAAATGTCATGTCGTAGATATAGAAACATCGACGTGGGTACTTATGTCTGATACCTGTAGTTTGAACAGGAAAACTAATGGATAAAAATCTGAAATACTCCAAACGCATTGTTTTTCAGGACTATGTACGACAAATAAATTATAAAATATATTGTATTATAACATCAGTTTTGGGTATAAAGTGTTTAACTTTTTAACGACACGCTCGAACTGTACCTAACACATACACATTACACACACATTTAGGAAAAATACTTGTTATCTACGTCAAATCGTTTTGTCCATGTACGGAGCTACGAACTGCGTCAGTCCTGTAACGGTCCGAAAGTAGGTCGTCGTCGTCGTCGCCGTCGGTAGTTCGCTACCGCCACTGTCCCGGACCCGTTTGTGTGCCCCTCCGCCGAAGCTCGTAAAAGTATATTATAATACATATTTATAAGTATCAGTTTTACGCAGATTCCACAAATTAATAAGTCGTGTCTTTAGTTTTTCATACGACCATTTTATTATTTTTATTTTTCACCGCCATCTGATTGTGGCCATTGTTCTATACGCCAGGCAGGCACACACACACACACACACACACACACACACACACACGCACACACGTCTAGTTTAGGGTTGCCATACGTCCCGGAAAACCGGGACTGTCACCGGTTTTTGACTTTGTGTCCCGGTGTCCCGAAAACATTTTTCGGGACGTCTATATGTCCCGGTTTTAGGAAAAAATTAAAATTGTTTAATTTCTACAATTTTATTTTTAAAAATAATAATTGAAATCGAGAGTCAACATGTTAATGTTAAAGATAACGAATAATTGATAAATCCATAGGCTAAATATAAAATAATAATACCGTAATATTCGAGAACAACAAACAAGTCATGTGCGCTGTGCACTATGCTGCAGTTTACATGTTTTATTTTTATATTTTATCGTCTTATCGATAATCGATATAGCCATACGGGTGATACAGAGACAGACTAATGACTTTTACATCAGTAGAACGTAGGTCGTAGTCACTAGTCACTCGTAGACCGTAGCCTAGATTGTTCGTATTTATTATTTTATTCGTTATTATGGCACCAAAAAGAAAATGTCACTTTCGTGATGAGTTTTCCGTTACTTGGAGTTTTATAAAAAAAGGTAGAAATGAATTTGAAGCATATTGCACTTTTTGCAAAAGCTATCTTCAAGTTGACCACGGTGGAAAATCTGACATAGTCGATCATATTAAATGTAACAAACATAAAAAAAATTCTCAAAGTGTAAATATTAGTGAAAAAGTGACCAAGTTTTTTGTAACTCCTGATACAAAAGAAGAAAAATTGGTAGCTGCTGCAGAGTTGGTTAATGTTTATAAGGTAATTTTTCACCATAATTCATTTAATTCACTGGACTGTACTACACCACTTTATTCAAAATTATTTCCCGACTCAAAAATTGCTTGTAAAATGTCAACCGCACGAACTAAAGGCACTGCAATAGTAAAATACATTTTAGCTCCACATACAGTTGATATATTTAAATCAGATTTAGAAAATACAATTTTCTTTAGTTTGGCGACGGACGCTAGTAATCATAAATCAGAAAAAATATTTCCAATTATAATTCAATATTTTACAAAGTCAGATGGTACAAAAAGTCAATTAATAAAAATGAGTTCTCTTAAAAACGAAACTTCAGAAACAATTTCGCAATATTGTATTGATACATTAAATAATTTGAAAATACCTTTAAAAAAATGCATTGCATTTTGTGCAGATAATGCAAACACAAACTTCGGAGGAATTCATAGAAAAGGACAAAATAATATTTTTTTTAAACTAAAAGAAGCCATTCAAAATGAACTGGAAGGTGTTGGCTGCTCTGCTCACATATTGCACAATACTATTTCTACAGCTGCAAATACGTTTAGTTTTGATGCTGAAATGATCATATTTAAAATATTTGGGTACTTTTCTATTTACACTGTAAGAACAGAAAAATTAAAAGATTTCTGTGAATTTGTGGATATCAACTACAGAACTATTTTAAATCATTCCAAAACTCGGTGGGTATCATTGCTACCAGCAGTAGAAAGAACGCTATCTATGTGGCCTGCACTAAAATCATTTTTTCAGTCCGAAGAGAAAATTTTACATTGTCAATTTGTTATAGTAATAAAGTGTATAAGTTATAACACTATAACCTATTGTAGTATTGTGTCGTTATTTAATACATATCCAATGGCGAATATAGTTCAATAATATTTCTAAATTTATTTACTATTTTTCTGTCTGTCCCGGTTTTACTTGATGAAATTATGGCAACCCTAGTCTAGTTTAATATAATATTATACTGTGAGCAGCAAACGCGTGTGCGTATATTACCCATTATACCCGTATATATAAATAATATACGATCGATAATCGGTCGAACGAAAATAATAATAATATAATAACCCGAAAGATACATTCATTGTTTTTTTGTCGTTGCTACGCGAGCGATTATGTTCGCCGCCGCCGCCGTCTTCGTCATCGTCGACGGTAACCCCTCGGGCAGCCGCGGTGTAACGTACACCGTCGTTATCGTGAAACTGATGCACGCCGGGAACCCTCCGGGGTATGTTTGCGTGTGTTTAGGTTGGAGGTGGGGGGGGGGGTGATGGCGGTGCCACCAAGCTTTCCGATCTCTATCCCAAATCTATACATAGGATCCTTTCCTAACCGACAATTATTATTGTTTTAAATTCTTTTTTTTTTAGGGCTTTGCGTATATTATATCCCTATAATACTATCTATTCATGTTATTACGTCCCGAGGTTATGACTATCTGTCTATCTATATGGTTGTTGTTGGTATTATAATATTATCAATGAGTCGGGCGGATACGATGTCGTTATTATTTCGTTTCGACCCGGCGGCGGCATTGGACTCGTGGGCAAATCGAGAACGCATAATATTTTTGCTCGATGAACTTACGCGATTAATCCGTACCACATAGGTGGGTACGTACGTATGCGGGGTGACCGCAATGGTATACGTGGGTTATACGTTTTGATTTCATGCGCAAATATATTATTATATAAGCTAGGTTTATGATGCGGGTCGTCCGCAAAGAATGTACTCACTTACTTATGCATAAGTATACTTTATGCCAATGCACACCAGTTTCCAAACGGTTTATAATTCAATTGTAATAATAATATAATAACTATTTTTAATACGATATTTTATCGCTATATACGAAAGTCTCACGATCCGCGAGATACAGGTACATATAATACGAGCAATTAACAGCGTGACTGCAAGTCGCAGTTAATTGCTCGTATTATTATCCGTGTGTACTGCAACTATGGTAACGAGTAATGACGACAACGACCATAATATAACATGATAATGGTGATAATAACACGTTTAAAGTACAATATAATACACACTGTAGGATATTAGGATAGTACGACTTATAAACTCGTAATCAAATACATATAGGCCATCTGTCAAACACGCGAAACTCGATGAAAACCGGCAGTATGAGCGTGGGTGGAGGTGGTGGCGGTGAACATAATATTATATTATAGTATAATATGTGTAAAACTATTCGGTGGATATACGTATTGTGGTTCTAGGATCGCGTTACCAACGAACGAGACACATCGAAAATTTCTCTGCGAAAAGGTTCGGATTTCGTAGGTTATCCTATAATATAATATTTATTATATATTATATGCGGCGTACATGAGTGGAAACGCGGAGTGCGCAAAAAGCGGCACCGCACACTATACAATATACATATTATATGCATCTCGGGGTCGTAACGTTCGTGACAGAAGCTGAGAAAATTTATGGCCCGCGACCACCTCATTTTCTGTCCATACATGATAATAATAATATATAACGCATAACATATACGTGTCATATACTTATATTATATATTTAAATATAATAAATTGTACGATACACACACACACAAATATAAATTAAACGAGACGTCACGGAGACTCGAACGTTACGATAGAAGCGAAAACGACTCGCGGGGAAATGAGGTGTTTTGCATTTGAACCGAGAGCGGTGCAGCAGTGTCGTTATAATAATATTCCCCAATGATCCGGTGCACAACATAATATTATACACTACACATACGCTCGTATATTGCAGAGAAAGTATTTCGATCGTTGGTAGATATATATATTATATTCTATGTTGTTATCGGGTTGGCGGCGGATGTATCTCCTCCGTGAACTAAATCGCCGCATACATATATAGGTATAACACGTGGATATGTCGGGTACGTGCGACGGACGCATTTCCATACGCGCGCGCCGTTGGTCACTTTCACAAAACAGAAAAATTATTAGAAATATTAAAAACAAAAAATTATAATATAATAATAATAAAGCGTTTCCATTGCGCCATACCTGCAGCAGTATAGTGATATTATGACGTATAAGCAGCATATACACGCATATGGCATATATCCATACGACCATACATTATAATTATATGTTAGGTATAGGTACGCGTATTTTATTGTATAAATTATGTGTTTCAGTGTTTTTGAAACGGTTTTTTATTCGCTCCCAGTGTTAAATCACCGCCACCGAATAAAAGGCGCGTATTAGAGCGCGCGAGAACAATCGAGATATGATTATTACTACTATTATTATTATTATGTCTGCTATAAATATATTTTTAAAACGCGGACATACTTTTAAACCAGGCGTGGTCCTGCCTGCCCCCTTCCGTCCACCATCCCGCCGAGTCGCCACAATGGACCGTATATATAATACTATATGTCTATATACCCAAGAATTTACATCATGTCGTCGTTGGCGGCGTAGGCGAAACAGTTTCGGTGGAAATGATACATAAGCCATTCGAAAATATTATACACACGCGTTTAAAATAATAATAATAATAATAATTACCATTATTATTATTATTATTATTACTATTACTATTATTGTTATTATTATCATCATTATTGTGTACACATATACCTATATGATATATTATTATCATTATATTATATATATATATATACGATATTATCGCTGGAGATCGTTGGCCCCCGCGCCGCAATGTTCGGTAATATTTCACGTCATCATTTCAACCAACAACGGTCGTGACGAACACGGTAAAAACAAAAAATAATAATGCAAAACCCATGCACGTGTATATTATAACGCAGCAATATTTGTTGTACAATAGGTTGTAAAATAAAATAATTCACATTGCGGCGGCTTGTGTATATTTTCGTACATTTCGCCGAATCCACCATCATATCATAATATGACCTCACTGCACATTATAATACACACTTCGTGACTGTATGCATGTATATTGTATATATATAGCCCATGTATTGGTTTAAATATAATATATATATTATTATAACCATTCCTTCGGAATTCGTCAATTTTTTTTCTCGCACGTCTTATATAATGGATTATTGTAAACCATACGTTGGTCTCGTATCTGTGCAGGTTTTGAAATACGATCTCTGTTTAAAATTGTGCATTATATTATAGAAGCAACTATAACAAGTGCATTTGACCGTTTAGGCACCCCGCACAGCACAAAAGAACGGAATATCGATATTTAATATAATAATATCATTATAATAATATAAAGACGCAAATGTTTTCCTTTGTTGTACGCGGCGCAATGCCGAAAATAAAGATAAAGTTTTACTTACAATCTACGAAATTATACAGATATACTGAGTAAAATTACAATTGAACAGCAATTTTATTATAGTTTTTATTGTATTTTTGGCACTCGAAGTCACACACTATAATATAGTAGATATATTATAACCTTGTACCTAAAACCACGTTAGCGTTCCAAATGCGTTCAATATGTTATATACTTTATATTATATATATAGTAAGACGCGCGTGTTTCGGTTAATCTTGACGACTTTTGAAATATCTAAACGCGTCAACGACACTGAACAAAAACGGTTGGCTAAAGAGCGGCCGCACAACATCTACTCGAAGGTATTTTCTGTTCGAAACAAGAAATTTATATTACACACATATATAGTGTTCAGTATATATGTGACAGCAATATGGTGTGCGGTGATTAATAAAATAACGATTTCCAGTATATATTAAATACACGCATCAGATGACGACGTTGATGATGATTATTATGATGATGATGATGATGATGATGATGATGATGCTGATGACTAGTAGATTTCTTTGTAAGGAATTATGATTATTGTAGTTAATGTGGAAATATGCGATCGGAATGTATTTGTAAACGAATAGTAGTTACGGTATATTTTGTTTGTCCACCGTCGAGTCATATGATGTGATACGACGACGTTCAATTGGATTCGCAAAAATTATTGCCGTTAAATACCACTCTATGTTCAAGTATAATATTATATCTATACATAAAATATATAAAATATAAATATACATATATACACGATGACGTGGTACAGTATGGTTGGCGAATGTATTTTTGTTGTGTCGGCGCGACTCGTACAGTATAAATAAAATCACTGCAACACTACGAGGACGTGTATGCTTATGGAAATGTGAGAACAAAACGTTTTCGATTTTCGCGCTTTTGAAAATAATGCACGCAGCGGCGATCCTCGTCGACGGCGACCTTGTACATGAAATCTTTATGGCAGCGCCGCAGCGGTCACGAATGTTCGACGACGGTGAAGGATCTTCGAGTGGGACCGATGGGGCCACCGGGGGATTTATTAATTGCCCATTGCCATGGATTCTGAGACTCACTGGACACGCAGAGGGGTTCCCAAAATGTTCTGGTCGTAATAATATTACATATTATTATTATTATTATTATTATTATTATTGTATAGTCGTGTCGCCATTGTGGCCGGCTGGTCACACACACACACACACACACACACACATTTAGTTTTCAAACTATATAATAATATTATATAATGTGTACATTTATATTGCACATGCAGCGATTAGACGCCGGTTAACAAACCACGCGGTTCGTGACCAACAACCCCGCGTCGGAGATATTTTTTTATTCGCTCGTCGTCTATACTCGTTCACGTATAATATAATACTACGCTTAAATCGTATCGTACGTTTAATATAAACAATTAACGATTTTCAAAATAATATAAACAAAAATCCAACACTTTCCTGTATCGTATAAATATAATATTATACATTGTAGACATCGGTATATTATTAAATAGTAATCATAGTTCGTCGACTGTTCGCGGGATACTTCGACCGCAAGTCTCAACTATATGGTAATATAATATTATCGACGACCGATAGCGTATTATAATATAATATAGGGACGGCTGCCCGTCCTAGGCGATCGGGTACATCGTACATACACCTATATAACGGCACATCGGTGTAAAATTCGATTTGTCAATGTCAAGGTAATAATAAATATGCAATAATAATATGTCTATGGGACGATAATAATAATATAACATATACACGCCGCATAAGTCTCCTTCTTCTGGCGATTGGCGCGAACACGACAAAAACGTGTACGATTTATGCTGCCAAATTGATCGTGACGCGGGACCCGCCGTGATAATATTACATTTTAATCACGCGGACGACACAGCATATCATTACGTACACCTCATCATATTATGTGAACGCAACAAAATATTACATTATTCTATCGTCTGCATTTGTCAATATGGTATAGGACTATCTATGGTGGGTGGGAGACTTCCTGTCTGGGCCCTTCATTCGACTCCGGCATACCTGTTACCTATGGCATCACGTATCGGGAGCGCAGTCTTAACGGCGCCAGTCCAAGTATTTCAGGGGATTCATAATGATTATTATACACAGCTATTGTTCTACACGCACAAACAAACGACGATGGTCATGTTGTTCACATTATAATAATATTATATTAATATTATAAACAAAAAAACTGACGAAAATATTAATTTCATTATCAACATAATCGGCCAAGGTTTTTGCAACACACATAATAATATACCTAATTGCAATAAAGTAGATATATGTACTATATACCTGAATGCCATATGGGCGCATCATAAGTGTTTCAAGGGAACAATAATTATACATTTCACGTGATGCCGTGTTCGAAAGAAAAACGATTTAATCGATAACAGATATCGCACCGGCGGAGTGCACGCATTATTGTGATTATATCGGAACGACGCTTATCTACATATATATTAATTTAAAACACAATAGAACATTGGACAATGCGCGTGCGACGACGACCGAATGAATACGACCTCGTCGTCGCACTGGCTTGGGAAGAAAAAAACGCATATAAATGTATTATTATATTGTATTTACGACGAGTACGTAAGTCTGGCGACGATGATAGTAGGTATACATCGTTCTTGCAAGAATACGATATAGCTGGTAGGGCTGTTGCAAAATGTCGTGGGTTTTGCGTAACAGACGATATGTTTAGGAAAGGTCGAGGAGAGATTGAAAATAAAAAAAAAAACGTAGGTATTAATCATATTGACACGCGATGTTAATTGTGCATGCTACACTAGGGGAATGAACGAAAAACAAAAGACAATTTTAATCGCTAAGGGTTGATGAGATAACGGTCGTATACAATTAATATACAATACGTAATGCCCCAGTACTGCAGCGCGGGGATGATGGTGTGAAAACCTTTTTATTCGTATGATAGTGCCCCCGTCATCAGGGGACTTTAACGCTCGAAGCTGTAACAATAGGTTTATAGCGTGTATAGAGTAAATAATGTTGTATGTAATATTGAACATTCGAGAACTCTCAACAAAAATATAGGAAAACATAATTTATATATTTTTACAGATCTGGGTGAGGTTAGCCCCCCCCCCTTCCGTGCATATGTTCGATGATCAATTAAGTAACCTTGCAATCGCTATAATATGTATATTGTATATACACATTCATCAACGATTTCTGCGCATAATTTCGTACGAAATACATTGGCAGCCGCCTACGAAAGATCAATGTCGTTATAATATGTTTACCATATAATTGAGGTCAACCTTAATATCACGACTATGCTCGTTCGTTCAGGTCTCGTTTAAAATATAACCGCGACTACGACACCCATCTCCATAGTTATTTTTAGTTGGTCAACGTTTTTATAGCTGTGTAATATACAATGTACAATATACAGCAAACATACTTTATCTAACATATTGTCAAATATCTCGTATTGTTATTAGTTATTACTTATTACAAATTATTGTTTTATGCAGATGTATGAGAAATCACATACTTTCAAATTGTACCTGTACATGCACAGGCTTTACGAATTAAGTCTTGGAAATAATCAATTAGATTTAGTTATTACTAATTTGATCTACCCTTTTTGTCTGACAACTCGGTACCCATCGTTCTCGTTACGTCATCTCTTAAACTGACTAAAATAAAAAACCATCAGTATAACATTTGACGTCACCTTGAAGGTTTGTACAGACCATCATTACTTATTTTGTATCGAGCCACTTAGTCATCATAATTACATCAATATCTTCAAGAATATAATTATATACCCTCACTAGAAGTCAATTTCCCAAAACAAATGCTTTCTACAGGTATAACTACGTAGAGTGTTATAGACGAAAGTATAGGTCACTTATCATTATTGCTCTAGACATTATTATTTCTGTAGATATACCAACTTTAGAATAATTTATTTTTCAAAAATTAGATGATTAATTTAGGAAAACTAACATTTCTCTGAAAAATTATCAGCTAGATATGGTATCTACTTGTAATTCAATGTAAAAAATATATCAACAAATACAATAAATATATTACATAAAATTACTAGTGCGTGAGGTATGCATTTAAAGGTACTTAGGTCGATAGGTATATCAGACTATTAAATATGGGAAAATTATTTAGCAAGTCATGACAGCTCCTGCAGCATGATAATCGATATATTTTATTTGAACATGTTTATCAGCAATTCGTTATCAGGGGGAGTAAATATATTTGTCGAAAAATGACAGCCGCTATATTATATATATGTATAGAGAACTGCAGCAGGTAAGGCGTTTTCGGCAGGTGCACTTAACTCAATATATATATATATATAATATTATATGAAGGTATACGACACAGCAACCAAGTACCCACGCGCTGTTATCAATATATGAATCACGATAAAAAATAAATGCGTTATCTGATTACCGGCACCGAATTGAATGTTGCCGCCACTGCATCCGTCGATAAGGTGAGAAGTGGGTAACACAGTTAAAATACATCGAACATTCATACATGTATAAGTAAACATCGGTCTGTGCACGTGCGTAGTGAACATTTTAATCGGCCGATTTCCTTTTCGTTCGACGAGCTTGGACCAAAAACGCGTTCGTTTTTTTCTTACGATTACCGAATATCATTAATAAAATAAAAAAACGTTTTATCGTCTGCCTATCCGATTCCGACGGCGTGTTTTGTGTTTGAATGATAATCGCCGTGGATCTTTGGTACCTGTAGGTATAATATATTTATATACATTGTCAACCGTCGGCGTACAAGCCATTGTGTTGGTTTATACCTACACTTCAAATTGTCCTATATATATATATATATATGTATATGTATATATATATCGACCACGCATTTAACAAAACACTAGATTTCCCCGGGCATTGTATTTAACTCGAATTAAAGTGAAACTTATGTCGGAGACTCTGCGTATTATTACAAGTATAATATAATATGTGCGAGTATGTATTTTGTGCACACTCGTATAATCCACGAAAATGTTGATTCGAATCATTATGTCACATTTTTTTATCATCGTTAAATATATTGGATGTCGTATTATATCTGAGGTATATTAAACACCTTAAAGCTATAAAGTGAGGTGGTGGAGGGACCATGTAAGCCCAACGGAGTAATATACGAGAGCGTTAATATTCTAATATAAATAGGCACTGTCGCCATGCGCGTGCGCGTGCCGCGTGTATAATATATAAGAATATGTTATACATTATATACAAATAAATACATCGTAACAAGCGCGATTCGTTGTCTGTACATATTATAATATATATTATTATATTGTTGCCGCCGCAGCCGCCTTATTGCCATGCAGTTTATATAGGAATATTATGTTGAACTTTCATGAGCGGCAGTAACGACCTTGGGAATGATTACGTTCAATTCTTTTTAACACACACACACACACACATACATGTCGAACTACAGCACGCACACGCTGATTAGTATAATATTATGTATTATTGTAATAATTACTATTGGACGAGCTAACGTTACATATTATTCATACATAGCCATATTATAATATATTTCGATTGCTGATCGAAATCTATAGTGATGGATGTATATATTGAATATCAAGCCAATGCTATATTTTCGACTGATCGATGATCGAAAAGTGCTCGATTGCTTTAAGAATCTGGTGTTGAGCGATTTGTAATGCTATTGTGACGTACGTCGTCTCTTTTTGGTTTAACAGCACGCTTCCTTTGCAGACACTCCAGAAAAGACGGAAATTGAAAAAAACGCTGCTAAAAACATTCCTATATGGTAATTTACAATAAAATCTCAAAACCAAACCCCCGAAGAAACGTGAACGAGTGAAAAGCGTCCGTATTAAAGATAAATCTTTATCGTTTTCACGTGGTCCAGTAGATACTCATGTATATCCTGGTTTACCTGAATATAGCTCTGCGTACAATCATTTTTCGAACGCAACGATTTAGTATAATATAATATTTGTTTCCTTACTTTATGAGAAAGTTGTGTTGTCTCCGTCTTACAAACTTACAATGTAACAAATTTACATTTACGTTCAGCTGAAGCAATCTCGAATAGACAGTGAATTGACCTTTTCTCAAACATAAAGTTAAGAATATTATCCGTGTTATTTCGTTGGCATTTTACGATATTTCAATTTTGATGCGATATATTACGAGCATGTAAAATATTAAAATTTAAAAATACTCACATATTATATCGAATACAAATTGGAAAATTGTAAAAAGCCAAGTAGAAATTGATGCAATAAATAATTTAGACATAAGTCAATGAATTATAATATTATAGATAAAAAAAAACACATAATTAGATCTGTTGAACACAAAATTGATGTTGTACGCGTTTGTAAGACAGAGATAATAACACATGCGGGTGGGCCGTCCTCTTAAAGACGTTCGCCAAACCGTATTATACTTTAGCGACGATTTATATCACTAGTATATGGAGAACTTTCAAACGATTGACGCGAGATTGACATTTGTGAACGCCGCGGCAACGTCGGTTCAACATACTCGCAATGCTAGTTTCGCGCGCGCGACGCGTTCAACGACCTCGCGGCTACTCCGGCATTAGATACTTTTGGCATTGCCGTAACACACACATATATTAATACATTGTATTATGCGATTATTAATTATGAATTAATAATATACTACAAAAATTTAAATTTAATAAAAGGTATACCCTAATACAATACTTGCCCTAACCTATATAATATGACCGATCCGTTTTGTAATTACTTGCAGAAACATAAAACCTAATACCAGACTATATATACTAGGTATTAGGTACTAATATAATGTTTATAAATTTGCTAGACTAACCTGTGCAATATGTGACCCATGTCGTCGACCAATTCCTGCATGACCAACACGGTGGTACCCGGCGCTCCCAGGTACTGGTGGTGTCCGGCTTGCCCCTGGACCAACACGGACACTGCTGAACCGTTGGCCGGATCCTGCTGGATCGTGATGCCCGGTGGCAACGACCCTTCGGGGTTCTGCGGATCGTAGATGATGGTCTGCTGCGGATCTGTGCCCGGTATGTAAATGACAGTCTTCTGGTCCAGCGGATCGTCCGGCTGCTGCTGGTGATGGTGTTGTTGTTGTTGTTGTTGTTGATGTTGCTGATGCTGCTGTTGGTGGTGGTGGTGCTGCTGGTGGTGGTGGTTTTGATGGTGGTAATCAGACGCTTGGAATTCGTCCACGCTCACTGGTTGCATGGTGGCCAGCATCACGGGTGACGTGCTCTCGGGCGGCATGTCTTGGACGGTCGTCGGCGACATTGCGGTCTGTGGGTGCGGCGGCGATACGCCCGGCGATGATTCTTCTTTGCAGCAGTGCTGCGCCAACACCACTGACATAGGCGGCGAACCACCGGCCAGCGGCTGTTGTTGTTGCTGTCCGTCCACCGCGGATGACATGTGACTATCCCCTCAGTTATGTGGTGTGTGTACACGGTGACACCCACCGTCGCTAAGACAGCTAAGTACTGCTCAGGTGCTGCTGTGTGCCGTGTCGGTAATCCGTCGACGGCGGTTTATTCCGCTGTTTTGCGGAAACTATCACTGAGTCATCGAGTCTCTGCTTCCCGTGCGACCGGCCGCTCCGTTCCACATATTGCCTGTAACGTTTATGATACAATTATTGTTATTATTATTATTGTCATTATTAGGGACGCCGAACAATAATTTTCATCGCGATCTGATATTTTTATGTTATACGTCTATGTTGTCTTAATGCCTGGGTTGGAGTGAGGTCTTTGTTCGAAATAATAGGCAGAGAACAATAAAGGAGTTAAAATATCGTTTTTATACCGTCGTTGTGCAGCCATTTAATTACATATTATCATTCTACCATAGGCTCTCGAATGAAATACGCATTATTATTATTATATATTATATATAGGTACGTTGCGTTTGTCCTGTAGCAATAAATCTGGCCGAGATCGAGAAAACTGCCATAAAAGGTTGTGTAGTCACAGCGATGACAACCGTTCGTTATGATTTTATTCAGTAGACAGCTGCTGTGCAAATAGTCACCAACTGCACCGGTGAACAGTGGGTACACAACCGAATGGTCAAAACGAATCGTATGATTTCGATTAAAGACAATCACCGACATTTCTCTCCGAACGACTACTTCTTACACAAACCCACATTAATCCTTAGTATATTGTATATTATATGTGTTTTTTTACGAGAACTGTCGTAAAACATATCTATTAACCTGTTAACTGCGGCGGCGGCGGGCGTATATAAGAAAAAAGTTAAATGTCGAGTAATCTGATAAATTAACAGTGTTCTTGTTTTGTAACAAGCGTAGTGTAGGTATAATAGACTTCACTGTATATAAGTTAGTTAATTTGTCATATCATAATTATTTAAGGAAATAATATAAAGCTATGGAAGGAAGAAATGTCTTGTTATAGTGGGCTTGTTCTCTTTTTGTTAGAAGTTATGAATAGTACTGAAGTCTCTGTATGAAGTCCAGTGTTGAAATTGACAATAAGACAGATGCCATCCCTTGTCAATTAATCAAACTTAGAGATTTCAATTATAAAATGAATTACGAGTATGTATATAATTTAATAAATCAATATAGGTTATTTTCCCCATTACATACATCTACAATTAGTATTTCAACGTTGAGTGAAAAAAATAATTATTATTGAAGTAAATACCTAGTGTTTGTGTGTCCTGTACGGCTAATGAATTCATAGTTCTAAAGTAGAATAACAGACAATTTGAGGAATTACATATTAACTTCCTATAGCAACTGAATACTATCTTAAAAAAAATCGGTTCAGAATGTATAAGAAAAAATAAATAGGTACTATGTCGGTATAATACAATTACTTGCGGTTGTTATTTATTTATTATTGTTATTTTTTCACATACAATAGAATATGTTTTTTTTTTTATTATTAGCCGTTCGTTTCTTATTGCCAGAAAGCATCTGCGCGCGTTAGACCGTAACAGTCTCAAAACATGATAGGCGCCAGGACGACTACCAAAATACTACAGGTACAAATATTTTTTTTTAGGGTGCGTCGTCTTAATTAATAGTTTTCAAAAATGTATTTTATGACTTTCAAGTTCAAAAGACGAAATTGTGTACGCTGAGAAGCAATAAACACTTGAGTTATTTGAAACGGCCGAAGCCATTAAAGAAACAATGGATTTATACTTCATTTTTTTTCCATAATAAAATCCCCATCGCGCACAGTCTGGCGGTTTATGGCAGTAGTTATAATAATATTATGGAATAGAGCAACGTCATACAATATCTGTCCGAGATTAATACCATTCATACAACAAAATCAATTAAACATCATTATACGTAAATCTTAATATTCCCCATAGATATAGATATAACAAATTGTTTAGCATCATAATCGTAAATACACAATTGGTCATCGACATGAACCTTCGGAGTACCTTCAAAGAACTGATTGACCGTATCAATAGCATAATGATATGTCAGTGAAATTCAATTTAAATTTTCAATAGTAGTTAGTTGTTCAAATGAGCAGATATTACTTGCTCTAATTGTTTAATTTGTTTACATGACTGGCGAATATGGTGCGTTAGATAAATCAAAAATAGTTTTAAATAATATTATTATGTTCTTCAGTATCAAGACGTTTTGTGAAATATTATTTTAGTAAAATTTAAATCGTATTAAATAATAATTGTCAATTGACGATGTTATGGGCATTATAATATAATAGTGTACGACGTACGTGTATATGTTTATAAAAGGTTTCGAGGTGTTAATGTTTAGATAATGAGCACATGGGCAGTGTAAATGTTTCGCACAAGTCCTCCTGGTATCTATTTATTATATTAATTTCCAGACATATTTTTACTCGGTAAATCGTAAATGTATAGTTTGGTATTTAATAAACACTATTTGCGTACTAAAATTCGTTTTAACGAGTTATTTATTATGACCGTGTTGTTGAAAATATGATTAACTGAAATTGTTCGACATTCGTCCTGCGTAGTATGTTAGCCACATGTTTAGATGTTATAATTCGTACAAAAAAAGAAACCTATTTGCATAAAATATTTTATACATGCAATTGCATTTGGAGTAAAGAAAAACATTCCAAACCGAATTATATTATATAGCATAAAATAAGTATTCCGTATTCGTGAGTATAAAAAAAAGGCAGCAGCTACAGCTACAGATGCGAATTAAAAAAGAACAAATCTCTGGAGTAATAAAATCTGAGTGGTTTTTATTATTATTTTACATACATAATTATTGAATGCACGTAGAAAACGAATAGAAAAAAAACATTTATTCGATTTCTACCCGAAAAGAAGAAACGCCATCGTCGTTATCCGTATTTGACATTAAAATTGTTTTTTTTTTTTTCAAACACACGGGCCAAGGTCGATCGCGTTTAATATAACGGTCTTAAGCCGCTGTCGTCAATAATGTATCTAGCCGAGTGTATAACATAGTATATATATATATATATACACACACACACACACACACACATATGTATAATATATTATATATAAATATATATATAATATATATCATATATTATACTCTCTCACGGATGCGCACGCAAAAACACACGCAAGAACGACGGCGGCTGAAGCTGGGCAGCGATTGGCAGCGGTGAAACGACCTGCCGGGCAATAATAATAATATGTAAATTTAATGGCCCGCACGAAAGGAATCCGAAGATTATTACCATAACCGACCAGATTAGGTATATATGTATATATAAGTGTGTGTATGTGTGTGTGTGTGTGACTATAGAAAATGTAAATATATGAGAAAAATACATTTGAAAGGAAAAAAAATCACTTAAAAGGTATATTATAAGAATATTATATTATTATATATAATCTACATGTAATGCCTAATATCCAATAAAAACTAATAACGAGAGCGACGATAACCAATACAACGATAGTGGCGATGTGAGAAATTAATGTATACAGAAATATGCGTGTGCAGTGTGCTTATGAGCATCACGTGCATATAAACGAGCGTGTGGACAAATTTCTTTCAGTGGTGTTTGGGCGATTTTTCAATCATATACGTACACTCACTCACACATTAATATATTATACGTCTTTGTTGTTCTCCTCCTTTTCTGTCTGAAAAAAAATACACACAGGTAGGTAGGTAGGTAGTCAGTCGTACGTTGCCAAGTTTATCACCCCACCACAGCCAACGCCATCACTGGCTGTCTGCAGCCGACGCCACTGCCACCACCGACCGATCCCATCGAAACGCGTCTACAGGTGCCGTATACAATAATAATCGACAAGGGTCGAAGAAATTTCCGACATACGTTAACGTTGGGGTTCTATACAAATGTAACCTACCAAAATGCAATTTTTATAATAAATATAATAACATTACAATGACCTTCGTTTAAAGACACGATTATAAGTAGGTACAACGCACTATACGAACAGACCAAGATAACTCATCAATAGAAATAAATAGATGAACAAAATGTATCGAAATAATTTTAGACGATATAGGTAATATTAGGTGTATATTATTATTTTAGCGTGGAGACTGACAATAATTAAATAATACTCTATACAATATTTCCATAATACTCTATTCTATAATTCTATATACATGTTTATTTTATAGTACTTATTATCATGGATTATTTTAATGCACGATTCTGAAGACCGTGATGTTTTATCAAATTGTTTTATTGTAATTTCATTGTTTATCAACATAATCCTACATTTTTACGTTTTTCGATGATTTTATATTATCACGAGGGTGGCACTGAGCTTCTGCCGATATTCAATATATTATTGCATATTATAATATACATATTCAAAATGTATAAGAATAGATAAGCGTGGGTAGTATACCTACGTATAGACGTAAAGTTAGTCGGAAAAGACGAGGAAGGAGATATATATATATATATACAGAACCAATAAATGAATAAACTATATAAACTGTAAAAGTGCACTACAGCCAATCGAATTCAAATTTGACAGTTGAATAGAAAATATGAAACTAAAAATGCATTCGATCAAAGGATTCCGGGTAATATAATATAATCAAAATATGAATCAAAATAAAAATTACATAAACGGTTAAATAATGAAGTAGTAGTATTAGTATTAGTTGTAGTTATTTATTAACGGGGTAACAACTGGTTTTTTAATACATTACTTAAAAACAAAATTACCATGACAAAACTTCTAACACAAAATGCATAGGTACTATAATAAATGCATAACCTTACAACATAATATATGAGATACAAAATACGATGTTAATATTATATTATATACTATAGGAATACCCGAACATAATAGTATGATACAATTTAATTGTATATAGTTAAATGATACTGATATTATATAAGAATAATTGATTGAATACTGAATAGTGCGACTGCATAGCGACGATGCGGTTGGATTAATTAATTGGATAATATAATACGAGTGCTTCAATAATAATAATAATGTGGAAGAGTTTTTAAGAGACAAAAGTGGATTTGAATTAAAAGTAAACACACCTACTTGTCTGTAACCTAATTATAAATTAGTAATTACCTTCCCATAAAGATACCGATTCAAACACAAAAATTAAAAAGTATTCTCCAAAACGTTATAATAATACCAGCTTCTAGCTAGAATAATTTTAGTTATCGTCACCCTAAGAGTATAAATAATTCAAAATAATCAATTAAAATATCTAATGAATAATTAACGCTCAAAAATGTATTAACTATGAAAATCGTGAAACTCGTCAAAATCGGAAATGCACGTAATGCGTTTAAAAGTTGTGGAATTATAAACAATCAATATTATTATATATGATTGTTTTGCTAGGTACTATTATAAATAATGCAAAATACGACTATCGCATATTAAAATATCTTTTTGTTATAATATGCAGTATTAATAAAAACGCAATTGACCAGGAAAAAATAAATATTATTCCGATTATTTAATTTTTTTTCAAATTAAACCAAGTTTGCGCTTACGAATAGGAATTTTATTTTTAATAGACGTTTCACAACCAAACTATAAACAGTAAAATAATATAATATTTTCAAATCTTTCTCTATACGTAACAAAGAATGTTGTGATTTCCTTGTTCCAACGCAGGTCTATCAATGAATTGACACGACACTAAAAAAAAAAAAAATAGCAAGAGGGAACGATCGTAAAAAGTGCCTAAATATTTATTATTTGTTTCCATGTTTTATAGCTCAATGACTTATTATAAGTTATATCTACAACTGTTCAAAAAAAAAATCTCCAGTTCATTATAGACTTAAAATCGTAAAAAGTTGACAAGCTATTAATTAAAAATTAAATGCGTTTCGAACAACATATGGTTTTTCAGTACGATAAACTAATTGTATATTAAGTATATGAGTAATAGTTATCTTCAAACGTAGAATAAGAAATAGCACAAACAAATTTAGTTGTTCAAAATTAAAGTGGACTAAAACTTCGGTTTTGCACTATAATTTATAATATTATGATAATCATAACATCACGGGCAGTCATTATAGAAATATATTATTTAACTTAAATTTATATGATTTCATATTCAAAAATATGTTGAAATGTATATTTTTTTAATCTGTGAAAAGTTTTAATTCCTACCAAAAAGCAGCGAGTACGTACTCACAAATAAAATAATATTTCCTTCTTTATAATATTAAATCCGAGACACCGAGTTTACCGTGTTTGGACTTACCTTATAAAGTTATAATCTAGTAATAGTATTTTTCACTTTACAATATTACAGTTATTATGACACTCGATTTGGAGTGAAACTACTTTAGTCGTAGGTATGCGTGTACACTTAACAACGGATGACTGTCGAAAAATTGACGGATTTTTCAACTAGATCCTGAATAATATACTTGATAATATTTACACACACACGGCAACCGTAAAACAACGACCTTCGTCCGAATTACACCCCATCCGAAAATTGTTGACGATTACAGGTAAGAGAAAGTAAATGAAGAATACTGTTTCGTGTACCAATGGTTAAAATGTATTTTAATATATAGGAATGAATCCGCATTATTACGATCGATTTGATCAAAAACGTTTCATTAGTAGCACAAAAAGAAAATACCTAACTAATTTAATCCACAAAATGTAACTGTATTGTTAATATAAGATCTTAATGTATATATTTTAAATAGTAATTAAGACTCGTGAACTAATGGCTTATGCTGCCGAGTTGTTTTTTGAAGATTAATAAAAAAAAATAAAAATAAAATAAAAGTATAAGACTACACTCAACGCTCGTGTTGTAGCCTGTCGGAGACATTGTAGGTACCTTTATACATAATATAAGGTTTCCTACACGATAATGGTCAAGTAGTAAGGGAGGGGAGGAATTCTTAAAGATACATCCCTTTATTATAGCTACAACAATAAGCGAAATTCTATTATAGTGTGGTCGGAACTCTGTCAAATCGTTGTACCACCAACGACCTACCTAGAAGTTATAAGTAATAAGTAACAATTGTGACATGTCACATGTAGTAATAATGAAATAAATACTTTTAAGAGGATGCAACCCATGCGTTTGCAGTTGTCTCCATATTACAAACGTACGACATCAAATTTTCGGCCATATAACTTCAATAGTGTTTTAGTTTTGCTATTAGAGTGTATTTACCTATTATCAAACTTTTAGGTAAGATTCGCTAACTTAGCGTCGGTGGTTTTTTGATATTTTCCTTTTTAAGTAAGATGTGGGTTTGTGAAATATCACAAATTAAAAATGCTCATATCTTACTTGTAAATTAATACATCGAATAAAAGCATAGAGCTAAAGCACAGATAATGTACTTACCTAAAGGTTTGATTATAGGTAAATTCATTCTAATATCAAAACTAACAGCACGCTATTGAAACTAGTGAACGGAAATTTGGTATGTCGTCTGTCGCCGGGACGACAAAATATCCATGGGTATATAGCGTCCTCTCAGGGCGTATGTACATAAATTTTCTGTTATTATAGATTTCTCCAATAATCGCTTGAAATCCCTTCGGAAAATCCATAGTTAAAATATTATGTACAAACGACCCGATGCCAAGCGAACCCGAACGCATATTATGCGTGACAACATTTTCGCTTGTGCAGGTACACTGCACACACTGCAACAGGTACACTGCACAAGTCCGTCACGGGTAAACGTCCAATGTAAACGCGGGCAACGATATCATATTAATAACAACATTCTGTTTTGAAATGGAATTAGATATAATAGGTATACAATGCGAAAACGGTAGATATATACTGTGCATGATACTTATCGACTTGCGATTATAATTATAATTGTCACGATGCGCGGTTTCAATTATACCAACGTATAATAAAATCGTTGTGTTACGCTTATGACAACTATAATCTATAATCTAAAAACTATAAATTATATTATATACATATATAATACATCAATAATGCAGGTACGTTTGTCGAGTACCGGACTAATCAAAGTTATTTAATTGGGACTTTACGTGCGTATCAAGTTATAAACGCACCTGTTGATAACAACCGAAATATAATCATATGGGCCATGACCTATCGCCGTCACATCGCGGACGGCAAGACCACAACACCGCGTGGCTCGACCGGTCAGGCAGAGATCACTCGCTCTCGCGATTCGGTGACTCATTGCGAATCGAATGTACCGTAGTGGCGTAGTCTGCAGCAGGTCTGAGCGACAAACAACCCGTTCGGAAAATACACTCGTCTGTGGCTATTGTGCGGTCGGCGCATTGTGTACTTGTGTCTGCCGCACAGACCCGACCGGCAGCGGCGGCGGGAGACGGGGCTCAAGGTCATCACCGCCGGTGTCGGAAGTGTCTCGGCCCAGCACCAGTGGAGCCAACAAACAACAATGGACAAAAGCGCGCGCCGACACGTTTCGGGCAAACGGGTTCGTGTCTTCGAAAAAAAAATAAATAATAATTTAATATCATTATTGGTACAGTTACGCGACACCAGGACCATCGACCCGTGGTTAGGTTTGGACGGTGGCGATGACAAGAAGGAGGGAGGTCCTCCAAAAGATCTCGAAAACGAGTAGTGTACGTACGACGTGATCAACAGGTTATACAACGGATTGGACCGAACACGAAAAGTAAATAAATAAAAACGAAATCCTCCGGACGGCCCTCTCCCTGTCGGCGGGCCAGAGATCGCGCGCCCCCACCGGCCGCCGTAGACCATCCGAAGGCTGCCGGCCGGCCGAACCCGCAGGTTAGGTTAGGTTCCGGTTCCGGTCCGGGTTTTTTCGCCACGCGCCGCCACCCGAAACCCCTTCGCGGCACAAATGCCACTGCGCACACGGTCTCCACGGTAGAAGCGTAGAACCAGTTTTTCGTGTACGACGACGATATTATGATATACGTGAGCACGCGCCGCGTTATCGGTAGACGCCGCGCAGGGCCGGTCTCCGCGCCCGGCAGGTTCCGTCGGAAACAACTACTGCTGAGTACAGGTTTCGGATTTGTTGGGGGGCCACCGCCGGCCCAGTCCTAGTCGTCGTTTTCAATTAATAACTCGTAACGACGGCGGCGACACACGCGCGCGTGCCGCACAGTAACTAGTATCGCGGCTTGTTTTGTATATAGTGGACGGTGGCGTGCACGGTCACCAATATTATTATGGTACAGCTAGTCAGTCGCATTATTGTATTGCCATCGGTATGGTATACTGTCATTCTGTACGGTTTAGTGTCTACATAAAATATTAAAATACGTACAAAACCGATCGTTGTCGTTTTTTGTTGTGCATGTGCTAATAGTTGTTGGTATATAATGTTAAAGTTGTAGTTTAGTTGGAAGCGTTGTGCTATTGTAATATTATTATCATGTAGTTATAATAGTGGCTGCAGTCGTTGTGGTGTAATATATAGCAGTTAATTTTATTATTGCAGTTGTCTCTTACCTCGGATCTCGGACGTGTATAATCCGTTCTTATATTTTGGGCAAATCGGACCGGCACGCAGACGAAAATCGCACACACACATGCACTCGGAAAACGACAGAAATTTTATTTTAACAATTTTTCTCCGCGAAAACGTAAAATTAATACAATGCTAACGAAAAACGGTTTATAACATATTATATATTGTGTATACGTGTATAATATTGATAATATCACATTTATATGCATATAAAGAATAGAATATCGTTATGTACGTGCGCGTACTCTTCGCCTATTTACGACGACGACAAAGAATATCGGCTTTTATTATTGTGTTTACACGGTAACCACGGAGCAACAGGCAGCGGCGGCCGAATACGTGTGGTGCATTCTACGTCCGTATGGCACTGGTCGGATTTCTTATTTAGGAATCGCGCGCGCGCATACGTACACACACACACACACACACACACCTATACGCACACTCGCACACACACACCTATACGCACACTCGCACACACACACACACACGCGCGCGCGTTAGCCAGCAACGTCTATGGTTTCATTGTGTGCGTTTGCGTGTACGATTATTATACGTGTGTGTAGTACGTGTGCGTGCGTGTGTGTACGGCGCGCTCTCTGCCCCCGCTCGCACCGCCACCCCCACCACCGCGCACCTGAGCAACAGCAGCCGACGACGACGACGCCGCCGCCGCCGCCGCCGCCGCCGCCGCCGCCGCCGCCGCCGCCTCCTTCGCCCGTTGTCTTGGACTCGGCCACGGTGATCGTACGCTCGCGCGCGCGTGTGTGCGTGTGCGTGCGATGGCCGCTGCTCCGGCGGACGCGGTACGGTCGGCCGTCTCCGTCGGGCGCCCGGCGGTTAACCAAAGCGACCGTCTCGCTCGCTCCCGCACACGTATTCAGACACTCCTACGCGGCCGCGACGCAGTGGCGGTGGATGGTCGTCGGCGGTGGGGTGGTCGGCGGTGGGGTGGTCGGGGGGGGGGGGGGGGGGGGCGAGGGAGGTCAAGACTAACCGTCAGAGACGGCTGCGGACCCATGTTATAGCCCCGAGGGCCAAACGCGATAAGTGCGCGGCGGTCTCGCTGCGTCGGATTCCTCGCCGCCACCGGTATGGGGTGACCACCGCCTAACCACGCACTGTAATAATAATAATATATTGTAATGATATTATTGTCAATATGATTATAATATTATCGTCGTCCGGCGTAAGTACGATAATGGAAAATTATTTGATGCGCCGTGGCGGCTGCGCAAACCCTCTCTCTTTCACGACCCTGCATGTAATATGGAATAAAGCAATCGAAATTCGTCCCATATGCTACCCACTCAGTGGTTGTGGTGTGAAAATCAGCCGGGCAAAAGTAAAAAACAAAGATTTATTATTATATAATTCTCCGCGAACGGCAAACCTTGATAGCCGCATCAGATCCCATGATAATATAACGATAATATGAATTTGAAAAAGAAGTTTCGTTTTTTTTTTAAACTCATAATTCTATAATATTATAATATTATATAATACATTATGTACGTACAATGTACACAAATTATATATCATGCGGCGGAAAACTATGCGATTATGCGAAGGTTACTTCTATGCGACGCCTAGGTTTTCGTGATTATAAACATGTTAAAATATTTATTAGGTACGTTATTATATACCTATATTGTATTTATATATACTAGGTAGGTACTTATTGTATGTTTATATGGAATATTCGATTATATTATGTGCAAAATGTAAATAGGTATAGTACCGCACAGATTTATTTCGTAATATTTTTAAATATTTTAATTTTATAATTAACGTAACCTAATCATGATGTTAGTTGCCCATCATCTACGCATAATAATATTATCTATATCATAGATATAGTGCTCAATACATTTCGAAATAGGAAAAAACGGTCAGTACATTTATTTTGATGGCTACGCCTACCGCATTTCGGTTACGTTCATATTAATTAAGGCACAGAGTTTATTATATTATTATATTACTTATTAGTTATTACTCATTAGTTATTGGTGTGTGTTACCAACACATTTACTTATGTGTGTAATATGTATATTTTATTTCATTGAACACTGCAGGCAATTTTAGAGAAGTAAACTCAAACAATTAACCCAACACAAAAGCAATTAAAAAAATCGCAATACCAACATAATATTATATCTTATAATAGTTATTGGTAGATTGATTAATGAATAATGATAGTATAATAATTAATAATATTGAGCGTTAGGTAGCGGAAAAAAATTAAATTGTCACTACAACACGTGCACCTATTGCGCAATTTACAGTAAGATGCTACATAATTATATACCTATTTGATAAATACAACATTTATTCATATTAATGATTTATAAAATGCAAGTAAGAAATTTAATTTTAAAATTTTGTAATTCGGTATTTAAGTTATAGTAGATTAATGATTTAGAAAAAACTTATTAAAGTTTCGTTATATTTTATCTTTTGCACTTGTAAACACAGCAAAAACAAGTTCATACCACGGCGCACCTGTATTTAAGAAATATATGTTCGTTAATTGTTGGTAATTTGTGAATTATAATACCTCATACAATATAAACAAAAATATACATAAATTAAAAACAACATAATCATCGTATGTAAAAACTGATAAAACCTAAAAGTCGTAGGAAAATGTTTCATTTAAGTATAATATTATAGTACAATATGATTTTTATAGCGATTTTTCCAATCTGATATAGGTCCTTTTAGTTACTATCCTATAATTTCTATCGTGATTTTATAACTACTCGTTGACAGATTTTCCTTGCGTGAATAAACATCTTTACAGCGTTCATTGTTCAAGCTTGCCTTATCGATTGGCCTAAACCCAATACACTTACCATAGTTATAGTTAAGATTTATTGTTGTATACAGAAACATTTGCATATTAAATTTGAGCGAAGTCTGTTAAAAATGCTGTTAAAGTTAAACCAAATCTTTAATGGTATGAACACATTTTATAAATACTGATAATTGAATATTTTATAATAGTATTTTAAAATAAAATAATTTCAGATATAAACAACAACAACATACCTATGCACTGGCATACGGCTATACCTATAACAAAAATAAGGTATTTTACAATTTATTTACAATGCGGTTTTAAAACTATAGGTATCCCTATAACGGGCTATTAGTGCTTGTATTGTTACTATTTTTAAAATTATAAACTAACTATATACTTTTTTACTTAATTATATTATTATATACTATATTATAAAGATTATTATGTTATGATTCGGTAAATATTTAGTGATTATTACCACACACCACTGTATGCTAAATATAAGTCGTTCCCAATTACATAGAGTAGAATTCTACTATAATTGGATTGCCTTGTATAATCGGCAGGTTATTACTTATTTATAATATGATTAAATTTTAAAATATATATATATAAATGCCAAAAACATTACCATTTGGAATTGCCGTGCACTTAACGATACAATTGGTGTTTGTTGATTATTTCGTCCATGTCGAAGTTCACCAGTACAACACCAGTCGTGGGAACCTGCAGGCTCAACAATAATATTATGGAAATACATTACTACCTACATTAGTGAGTGGTGTTAAGTGTTAGTTATAACCAATAGGCTCACAACTTACAATGCCCGTACAAATAAATAATTAGTGATCGAATAATTTTGCATTATACTATATGTTATAAAATCGAAAAATAATATTGTACACGTGTTTTTGTTTTACTTTTATATAAAATTTACATAGGACAAGAATAGAAAAAACACATCACGAATGATATAGGTTAATTAATATTTGAATAATGGCCGAGCCGCCTGTCGATAGTTTTTTTTTATCTTAATTGATTTTATATGACGACTACTTAAAGTGATCAAAATAATTAATACGAGTATTGCGCGTTATTGCGGTATTGCGTTGACTAATATTAATTTTGGCAAAGAGATTTCGTAAATAAACATATTTCGGCTACCTAGGTCACACAACATTGTGCAAACGCCAAACGGTATAGCGTCTAGCGTCCAACAGCCAGTCCGGGATATTTTCGGCGGCCGTGCTGTTCCGCTGTCCGCTGCTAGACCGTATACGATATTATTTAAGTAGACGTAGAGGAACGATTTTTTTGAAGCGTCGGACAGTGGAACAGTATACGACGTCCCATGCTTTGATCATGGGATCATCATCGAGTAGAATCAAAGATTAGACGGAATTGATTGGCCGTCAGCCTGCCCGAGGAGCGTTCCTGAACTATAAGCTACGTTCAATATATTTTTTATGCCATGAACTAAAGTAATTTTTTCTTTTGAAAGGAACACAATTATATATATAGGTAAGGTATATTAATTGCTGTTGTTAAATTAATACATTTAAACCTCAATTTATTAGTGTTCAAACATCAATATTGGTAATTATTATTGTTGGTTGTTATTATTTAATCGATAACAATAATAACTATACCAATAGGTATAGAGATAAGTCTGAACGAGGTTACCTATTTAACACTTATACTGGTACTAATCGTACCGACGGGGCATAGGTACCTAAACTTCGGGAATGCCGCCCAATACAGTGTTATAGGGATACATAGCCTTTCCAATTTTATTCTATTATCTGGGAGTAGCATCCGTAAATACGGGACCAAGACAGGAAGTTGACGCCACATCCAATTGTATCCAGGAACCATTTTCCATACTGTTATTCACTACCTACAAATTACAATTTTAATTACCAATTTAGTTTAATTTTAAACGAAGTTTATAGGTATAAAACATTATTACAATATAAACGATAAGATGTTTTACCTAAGTGGATATCAATGCTAGATATATCTCATCCAACACCAGCTGTATGAATATTTAATTATATATGCAATTCAATAAATATTATTATAACTATATATATATAATCGTATATAATAGCAGCGCGCATAACAGAGTACAACGTTTTTTCGGAGATATTCCGACGTGCGCATGTAAAATAATTTAATAAAATATATTATGAGAAAAAAAGTCATAATAATACCTAACTATTCATATTATGTACAAATATAAAATTAATTATTTGATTAAAAATGATTTATAACTAAAATCAAAACATATAACTAGCGTAGGTCCAAAACTTAAATGTAGGTTCATATTATTTTACTTATTTATATTCAGTTATTGGTATTTTTTTCATTTTGATCAGTGGCGTCATTTGGGGGGGGGGGGCAACTGTGGCATTTGCCTCATTTACATCAACCTCAAGTCGGCACATTTACCACCTCCCCTTAACCACTATGCTCGTAAAAAAAATTTTGAGCCGGAAAAGCAGTGAAAAATTAAATTGGCCTACTCTAATAAAAACTGAAATGACGCCACAGATTTTGATCTACAAATTACAATTATAACAATATTATATTACGACACATATATTTTATACAGAAGTCTTATGTGTCTAAGATAAAATTGACCTTCTTCTAGAATTCTCCAACACTGTATTGGCAACTTATCAGTTTAATTATTCCATATCCATTAATCATTATCGCCCAAATTAAATTTAAAAATCATTAACCTTCAATATTGTTATTTTAGGTACTCCAATAATTCTGTTATAATTGATAGGAAATATTTGTTGGTTTACCTTGACTAACAAAAATAATATTATAATAATAAAATTGTTGATTTATATATATTGAGTTGTTTACATGTTTAATTTGTATATGCTATATTAACTGCGGATTAAAACGTCTATATAAAAATGTATCTTTAACAATGATACGATGATCATACCGCGGACAACACACTATAAAGGAAATTAAATATAAAAAATGTATGGATTTTCAAAGAATTCCATACATTTAAAGAGGTATAATAAAAATAAATATCAAATAATATTATTATTTTGGTAATGCTGTACATAATGTTTAACCGTCAACAGACATATTTTAATTAAAATATGCATATACCATATATTATAGTATTACAACTTAAAAGTAACAGGGTTTTTTTTAAAACGTTGGAAGGGATAAATCATTTTGTTTAGGACGTTATAGTTTCAAGAAATTCATGTGCCCACGATAACGGACGACGTGTAATGATTATAGATAACAAAACTTACGGGTACCAGCTATTTGGCTGTCACTCTGCAGCACATATCATATTAGATCGCCCGAGGAAGCCATTTGAATTATTTTTAAAAACGAAAAGAGATTTGAACAGGGTCAAACCATTAGTATGATAAGAGAATTAGATGGGTAAATTCGATATTTAGATTAGATGAGTGCATCTCTAGTGAAAGTGCAAGGCGCAAGTCATTTTTGATTTAACGATTTTGGATTTGCAATTTCTATTTATTTGCAAATAGCTAAATTAATTATGAATCAACATAAATATCCAAACATTATAGTTTATAATAAGTACAGTATATTATATTGATTACGAACTGCAGACAATAATAAATTATAGTTATTTACCAGGTTTTAACGCGTACGGTAAATATTTTTATTTAGTATATTCAATATTGAGTAAATACAATAACTATATTTTTCCATATTATAAGTAATTATTAATCGCTATTTGTTGACGGCGCGCATTATACACAAATTGATCATATAGATATAAGTAGGTATTTGATAAAATAACAATATTTAAGAATATTTCAGGATCTTTGGAACGAGATTGTGTTCGACAATTTATTATTTTAGTTTTAAATGTCAGTTTCAAAACATAACGCTTACTATTTATTTACATAGTTGAGAAAAACAAATGAATTCGTAATTTCATTACATTAAAATATATGATTGTAGTGGTGATGTTGATATCTGATCGGGTTAGTAAATGACACGACGATCCGTATTCCGTGTTAAAAATTACATGACAAGTCGGTAATAAATCAGTTATAACGTTATAATATAATGGCCGATAAACGCATTTGCATGTTCAAAAAGCTACAAAGGCCGAAAGCCGACTTGATCTAATGGTTCCAACGTTTTAAATCATTTTGTTTCCACCATCTCTCAAAAAAATACTCGACAAAATATTACATTATTCTACCATTATTATAGTTGTGTGTATATAATACATATAATATATTACTCCGCGCGATTTAGAGTTTAGAGATTTAGAGTAAAGATAAATGTTTCACAGTAAGAAATTTGAATACTGACATTTTTATCACAACGAACCCACTGATATTTTTAATTATATGAATTTATTATTTTTAACTTGTCGGTTGGTATGGTTACATTTTGGTTATTATTAAGATTAATGGACGTGCATAGCGTATAGGTATTTTATAAACATAAACCTAATTCTACGTAAGACACATAGATATTTGGTCAGTGGTTTGGAAAAATAAATATTTTAAAATTGAAATTCAACGTAAAACAAATATACCACAACTACAGTATCCAGGCCTAAATAAGTCATCAAATTTATAAATATAAATAAATGTATTACATAATTTACTATAAAAATGTATTATGCTAATATTCTATAATTATTATACATAAATACATAATAGTATAAACATCAATAGGTTGTAATATTATGTTCACCTTTTTTTACTGTATCGTCGTTACGACTACATCATATTTTGCATGTACAGTAGTAGTCATATAATATGTAAGTTAGGTACCAACATATATAACTAGTAGGTATACATCTTAATATCTGACTGATTTGATAGTTATTTAAATAGCAACTTAATCATCAATATCACTAGATAATATTATACCCTACAGAATATAATGAGAATTCTACTATTTTCATAGAATATAATAAAAAATAGAAAAAAAATATTTGGAATTTTATCATACAAAATATATTGGTATTTTATGAATAATGTAATATACCTTACCCTAACCTATAACTTTATGGAACATGCAATATTATTTTAATTTTATTGTGGATGGCCTAGACAATCATGTCATATTATATTTATATACTTGTTCCCAATCGATAAACATTACTAAATTATCTAGAGCTAGTCATAAATATTTGTATGCAAACTAAAGAGTAAAGAGAGTTGAGGAAATAGGTTCCGGTCAACATACCTACTATTGGTGACTAATTTTGTTTTTCAATGACCTATAGGCTATAATATAGTATTGACAATTTATCTGAAATGTAAATTAACTATGTATTTGATTTTAAATTAAAAATGATATACCTTCCTACCATAGACTCATACTCATGTATTATTTAGCATTCGAGTTACGGAGTACTTTGGGTCAGAGATTAATTTCACGGTAGTTTAAACACTAATTTTTAAATTAAATCTTACCTGTACCGAACACTAAGTTTGCAAAAATAATTATTGGAGACCGTACAAAATATAAGCCGTCTTAATTCTTTAACATGGAGTAAAGGATTCATATTGGGGACCGGGGACTATATTTTGGCATTTAGGGTCCGTTCACTATTCATTATTTCACCAAACAGTAGGGTATGGGCGTATGGCACTTAATATTATATTGACTGCATATTTATTAATAGTTTTTCATTGTATACATCATATATCATAATATACCTATGTAATGTTAGGAAAATGAGTAAATAATTTACCTAGGTTAATCATTAACGTTGGTTGAGCAACTGCAAATTAAAAACAATATATCTATTTATAACCAATGCTGTGTGATTATAGTGAAAAATGCATTATAATTACTAATGAATTTTAAAATCATAATATTATAATATGACGTGTTGAGTTAAATCAATACGCCTAGTGTGTAAACCGTTATGCCGCGAATAATATTTGAGCCTGGGCAATATTTAATTATTATTTTTAACTGAGTTAAGTTTAGTTGATGGCAAACAGTTTAAATAGTTTAAAGTTAACAAAACAGTTAACCTAATTTTTTTTTAACTTATTTAAGTTAAAAGTTATATGAACATTTTCAATTAACTTATTAAGTTGAGTTAAGTTATTATTATTTTTTTTTTAATATCTATATAAATACCCAGTAATATGGTTTAAAATAATAAAAATCATAAATATTATTGAACACAGGAAATAGCCAATAGCTTTTAGGTAGTAGGTATCAAAAGCATACGAAATTGAAAATGCCGAAATAAATACAATCTTTTGATTCATAAATAAATAAGTAACTTATTTATGGCGAAAATATTTTATAATATGTTCTTGAGAATTGTACATTTGTGCTTTGCATCTATATCAATATCATAAGATAATATCGTATTATTATTACTTATTATTATTTATTAATTATTATTATTACAATATGCCCGTATGCCACAGTATGGTACCTATATGGTATATCTTTAATCTTTATATATACCTAATAAATGTCTATTGCTATAATATGTATTTACTATTTAATTAAGTTATTTTTATAGTTATATTTATTATTTAAATATTTATAAATTAACTTAACTTGAATTTGATTAAAAGTAACTCGTTATTTATTGAGTTTATATCAATTAAAATAAGTTAAGTTAAACATTAAGTTAGTGAAAATTTAATTTTAAAAAGTTAAAACTATCTCAACTTTAACTTTTTAACACGTTTATGCCCAGGCTTGATAATATTCAAAAATTACCCTGTGGTTCGTCTGGTGTGAGTTCAGCCTTATTTCATCTGGACGTTTGTACACACATCTAGGCGCACACACACACTACCATATATATAATATTATATACGTATTCGTTTTATTGCCGACCGGCATATATATATTGTACCTATATATATATATTTTTTTTTCTTCTCTCAAAACCTTTTTACAATCGTTCTCTCCATCCTACCTGCGCTGTACGCCTGTCTCTGTCGCCTCTTAAAAACGACCGGCAGGCGGTCTTTTCACCCCGCTCTTATCCCCACACCAGAACCGGGCACCGGCCGATTAATGCATGTGCGTGTACGCCGAGATCTCGATGACTTAAAAAATACTTCTTTGTACCTGTGTGTGTGTGTGTGTGTGTGTGTGTGTGTGTGTGTGTGTGTGTGTGTGCGTGTGTGTTTCTGTGTATATTATCATCCGGACGACGACGATGATGATAATTTATAAGAAATCAATCCTGGGTAAAGAATGGACGATGTGTTTGGACATGGGTCTCGATGTGGGCAAGAGAAGTAGGGAAGAGGGAAGTCCCGATTTTTATCTAAAACAAAAAAACACCACTATACGACGGAGATGAAAAAAAAAAAAAACCACAAATCGTCAGTATTCATACATGACCACTAACCGTCGTTATATTATACGGGAGAAAAAAACAAGATGGATGCTGGCATAGGGCCGAATCGATCGAGTATGATACTGCGACAGAGGTGAATTCATACAATGATACAATATATGCCTACCAAGAAATATATTGACGAGAGACCCATTCAAATATTGATTATGTTTTTAACAAATATTAGAAATATTTTGTAATATATAATATTTACACTTAAATAAAAACACGGGATGATTTTATTTAGCTCATATTTGGCTGTAAGAAATAAGAATACATAACATAATACCTATATAATAATGCGTTAAATCTTTCTTATACGTTTGTATCTTATCAAATATTGACATTTATAAATTACAAAAATATAAGAATTGTTCTATAAGCCGATAACCTATTAGGAAATCGGAATGTTTTTAATGCGAATGTTAAATTAAATTTATATTATTTAATAATATAGAACAGGCGTTCTATAATGTGTTTTTTAAAGAAAATGTAGGTAAACGTTTGTTAATATCATTAGGTAATTCAATACCATAAAGGTTAAAAAATAGTATTTTGAAGTAATTTCTAAAATAAAACAAATCATTGGTCATTCCATAACATCGAATAAATATTTCATACAAACTGTACATTTTATATTTTTTAAATTTGAATTATAATATACTTCGGATGTTTGAAAATATTAATTGTTATATAACATTCTTATTGAAATTTCTAGAATAAATTGATAAATGCTTTAATAACGATCAATTCATTTCGAACATTGTCCATATGTAAAATACTAAGATACTTATATCTTCCTTTTTAAATGTGATTAACTAGTATTATACCATTCTTACCTACATAGAATTCCATAAAATATGAATATAACTTGGTGCAACAAATTAATATTTCAATCACTTTATGTACCTACGTCATTATTTTTTTGAAACGTACCTATAATATCATTGGTTGTTTTTAAATTATGAGTATATTAATAAACATTAATCATTATTGAATATTAGTAAATAAATAAATAATAATTATTTTCTGAATTGTTATGGACTTTTCCTCATAAATGACTTATGAGTACAAATTTAACTTATTGTATTTTCCAAGTAGGTTTATAGCCTATAGGCTATAGGCATATGCTAGGTACGTCAATAGATAATAATATACTATACATCCAAATATTACTCTTTAATCTTTATGTTTATGCTGGACATTACATTTAGATGATATGTTTGTTACAGAACTGAACACTATCTGTATAATATGATATATAATCCATGCTGGATTCCACTTAAGTCATTTATTAGCCATATCCAATGTGATTTGCACTAGAACAGCGTTTCCCAAATCATGGGTCGCGACGGTTACGATTACGCTTATTTCAGTATTTTTTTATAATTTGTTTTATTTATTTATTATGTATTTATTATCAAGTATTGTATTTTATAAAAATTCAATGATAAAATTAATAATAATAAAAATATTATTTATTTATGTCATAGTTGATTTTTTTTAGCAGGGGTCGCGTACCCAATAAAGATTAAATTCTAATCTATATAACTCTACTAATAACAACTTGTGAGGAACCTTGTATTAATTTTTCAAGTTTTTAGACCAAGCGAAAAATTTAGATGCTTATAAATATAGCTCAAAAAGTGTCAACATCATTTTAAAATTATATCATGCATAGACAAACATAAATGGAAAATTTCAAAGTCTACATTCTACGGTTATTGGTTTTCAAGGCTTTACATTATATTAAGAAAACTGATTTCGTCAAAAACTGGTTTTACGTAAAAATTCTCATTTTTCCTTAATTTGTTTTTTGTTTTTTAATTATTAAAAAAAATACTGATCATTTTTACTTTTGACCCCTCTGAAATACCAGTTAGATTAATTTTCCTATCACAAATTACATTGAAGTTGAATATCATACCATTTTGTCTTCTTTAAAAAGTGTCAATAGCTATTAAAAAAAAACTTACATCATTGTAAAATCATATTTTATAATACCTAGTCTAAATATAGTATATTAGTGTACAATTTTGAATCCAATAGAATAATAATGTTAAATTGATTGTTTTAATATTAGGTATGTTATATTTCGTATTTTCATTTTTTTTTTGTATTTAAATAAAATAAAATTTAATTTTAGTATTTATTATTTTAGGTATTCATAAAAATCTGATTAATAAATTATTTTGAAAATTTTATCATTAAAATCTGTTGAGAAAATGTATACAACATGTACGCCGCGCCGTACGGCCTATTTTATATATACGCCTGCAATAGATAACCGTGTTATTACCTATATATATATATTACTAAAGCCATTATATTATGTTGCATGTTTTCTTAAACGAAATAGCTTGATAATGGGATAAAATAAATATTTTACAACAATCTCGACGATAATTTCGACCAATTATTTATATAAAACATTTTTACATCATTATGTTTCTAATATACAATTTTCTCTGAGGTGAACGTTTTCATCGATATAATTTATCTTCTATTTGGAATTCATTATAATAAATATTAGTATAAAAGAAAGGTAAACATGGTATAGAAAAGTTGACGCGTGCATAATTGGTTCATGAATAGAAATCACAATCCATGATTAGATTAATAAATTAGATAAATTGATAATAATAAATATTAAATACATGATTTAATAACGCTTGTTCTAATTGATAGTATTAATTCCACACTAGTAAATAAACATGATTTATAAAATTAAATCAACTCTCAATAAACATTTTTAAATTGTCTATACGGTTTCCAGCATACACACAATTTGTTTCTTTAAACGATTTAATGTTTCAATTTAATTCATTATTAATTAATATCACGAAGTTTAGTAGATGATAAAAACTATTATCAGTAGGTGTATAGTATAATAGTAAGTATATCTACTTAGCTGCATAATAATATATTATGTAAAATTAATATTAATTTATTAATTGTTATGTTAACTTCCATTAATTTTCCATTTTAATATATTTTCTGGTTAGAAAGTGAATATACTTGGTAATTTGAGAGTTGAAAATTAAAAATTTTTAATACTTTTAAAAATAATCGGGGAAAACAAAAAAAAACTAAGGAATATTTGAATTTTTAGGTAAGTACTCAAAACTAGTTTTCAAAAAATTCGATTTCGTGATTATTTTAAATATTTTTTATGAGGATTTGAAACTTTTACGTTTATTATTATATTGTATATGCATAATGAAATTTTCCAAATATTTAGATCAATTTTATGCTATTGCCTGTTTATAGTTTATACAAATTAATTACTATGTACGCAATATAAATACAATATCATAAAATATACTTAGTAATATAGATGACTTAGGCTGACGGACCTGGGACCTTCTTCATTAAGAATGGTTTTTCTCTGAATGATTTATCATTGAATTCAAATTTAACACAATACCACATACATTACAGTGACATACTCAATGACGATAGGTTCACTTGACACCGCTGTACCTACAACAGATAAGTTACCTATTTTTCTCCTGTTTAATATTGACGTTTGACATCGTCTTATGTTCTTCACTATTGTATTTATCTATAATCAGCTACAATAACAGTATGTCTAAGAAATATAATTTTATTTGCTACAAGGGTGTAAGATTCTCTGGGTTACTAATTATTATTTTTAGAGGGACTCATTCAGAAATTCAGATGGTTTTCCGGTGGATATCAAATTTAAATGATACTAAATTCAACAAAAGGTAAATTTAAAAATTAAAACTAAAACTAATTCAAAACACATTTAGTTCGTTATAAAAAAATAATAATACAAATTAAAGCCTTGTTTGCGGGCCAAAAAAAATTCACACATGGGCCGTTTTTTTATGACCCAGGGTTCTAGAACATCGTACTATCGCAGTTACTATCGCTTCTACTCTTGGTAAAATTATGAACAATAATATGCTATTTTAACTAAAATTACGTATAATTTTGACAAAAAAGATCATTAGCATTTTATTTCAATAGTTTAGTTTTGGTACTTACTTATAATTCAAACGATCGATAAAAAATCTGATTTTAGGGTGAATATAGGTAGTTATAATAATTATTATATAATAACTTTATAAAGAAAATTAAGATCAATGTAATATTATATGTATATTATGTATTATATATTGTACCTAAGAGTTATTGTAGATAAAAGATACTAATTAAAGGGTTACATTATTCAATTTTCTAAATATTAATGTGAAATTAGCATACAAATGTTTGTGTAAATTATTTAAAATTCAAAATTTGTTTATTAAAATTGAAATACTACATTCTCTCTTTGCAATAAAATGCTAACACAAAGATTGCGATCATTAATCATTTTCCATAATTATTAACCCGTAATCAAAATTGAAACGATGTTGGTTTGTACCTACAGCATACGTTTTATTTATTTTTTATTATCTTTCTTAGATTTGTTTAGTGATTAAAATTTAAAAGCATCCCCGAATTATAAAATTATTACCTTGTCATTAAAACATCCGTTTTACGATCACTAATATTATTTTATTAATTTTTTTCATATGACTGTATATCCCGGTGCAATCGTAAACTGTTCACTTTATTAACCTTCTGCTCTCAGCCCCATCTTTTCAAACGCGCACCTTAAAATAACAGAACAAAAAACGAAATTTATTCATGTATTTATTTCTGCTTGAATCTTTATAATGAGTTTTGAATATTATTTTTAAAAAGTATGAGTTGACAATAATAAAAAAATATACATTAAAAAAATATTTCACTATAATATCAAAATATTATTCTTTGGTTGACTTATGAGTTAGGACTATCATCGAATATATTTATTAATTTATTATTAATAACAATATAACTATTAACTGCAAATACTTGAATATTAATTATTATTTATTACTTCTTAGTTATTACTTATTAGTTATTAGTAAGTATAACAGCTATATCAGATTCAAAAGATGCTTAATTTTTGGAAATATCCTGAGGATATCGAATACCCTGGAAATGAAATTATAATATGGCTGGTGCACTCAAGACTCAGGGTAATTAAATTATTAATTTAATTAGATTTTACAAATATTATAATATTTATAAATTATGATCAGTTGAATTTGATTGCACTATGTTTTTTATAAATTATAAACTTATTGTCAACACTCATCAGTATGTCACGTCACGATAATATCTTTAGTCTGTACCTGTAATGTACCTATAGGAACTAGTAGTTTCTTTGATATAATGCAGATACTGAGTTTATTGATTTATATTACTTTTTGATGAATGGATTAAAAAATAAAAAATAAAATATGCTCACGTTAGAAATAAGGTAGCCATTGGAAGTTATTCCATCAACGTGCAAAGTATATACAATTTATAATATCTAGTATATAAAATATTTACAATTGTTAAACATATTTATCAAGACTTTTGGGTCGATTAATTAATAATAAAGCCCCAGGGAATTAAAAAAAAAATTTACAAATCACAACAGATTAATTATTGTCGTAACTTAAATTGTAACTAATAATTGCTTTTAAAAAATGTAAGATGAAAAATAGTATTACAAAAATGGCATTGTGGATTCTTAGTGTTAATTTCATTACCTTCTCGGGTAGAAAGTAGTTTTTTAAAATTGTAAGATTACTTAAATAAAAAAACAAAATATCATAAAATATACTTAGTAATATTATAGGCTGATAGACTGTCTTATATCAGAATCGTTTTTCATAGGTATACAAAGATTTTTATATCATTATTGAGTTCAAATTTAACCCACTCATTACATCGACTCTTCTATACACCTACTGTACATCAGATCAGTACCCACTTGACCAATTTTTAATATTAGAGTGAATTGACTAACTATCAAATTGAATGGTTAGCTAAGCCAGGGCCCTCATAAGTTTTTTTCATGTACATTTTTAAACAAATTATGATAATTTTAAAATGTACAAAAAAATGTATAGAAACTCTGCCTCCCTCTCCCTCCCAAAAATTATAGCTCTTCTCACAAGTCGCAAATACATTACAATTTCTACCCAACACCGCATCTTCAAATTTTATGATACAACGCATTCAAAAAAAAAAAAATTATTAGCATTTTTACATTACATTTTTTTACTAAGGAAGTGATCTATAAAAGTGCTGTTCCATTTATGTATTTATATAGTTATAGACTTATACATATAATACATGTGTGTAGGTACTTGGAAGATAAACACACATTTCTAGCTCTTGTTCAGTTATAATGACGATGTACATTTTCAAAAAATAGTAAACGTCGAATTCATTATAAAAATCAATTACATAATCCATTTATTACATTCATACTTTACAGTAAATAATATGATTCAGTAAAATAATATATCAAAAAGAGATTTATGACCAAATGAAAAACATTAAAACTTAAATTTCGTATAATATATATCTACTTTTCGTATCGTTAGTGTCAATCGAAATTAAGACGTTGACTGATCGATGTACGAAAAGATTTACGAACATGGAACAATATAATAAAATATTGACGAGCGATCGTTTCAATTACGTACGTGTGCTGTGCATGTATACCACGGTTATCTAGTGGATGTATACACAAAAGAACTATTACACAGTTTTCATCGGAAATTAGTTACGGTCGTAATTTACTTACCTGTTGTGCGGTTACGGCGTGCCGATGATATTAACTATTAAATAATATTATTATAATAACAATGATGATAATATCCTCCTAGTTCTTCCTCTAAATGCTCTTCCTCTGGGTTTTGACACGCCGTGTCGACCTCGTGAACTGTTTCCCCACACCTAAACTGTCCAAAATACGAATTTGAAGGTATACCTACGTGATAATTCAGTGTTGCCACGACTATGGGATTTTCAAAACAATTTAATCTGTTTATTACTTACCACAGATTCGTTAGATTAGATCGGTTACTACAAAAAATTAACCTGTGGTAAGATACCTGCAGATATTCGTTTGATAATTATATACCAAAATAATTATCTTATATCATGTTATCATTGTTTGTTAAATTAAAATTAATATTGATAACATGTGCCATTAATTAGGAGAGGGGATTATAAATAATTTAACTGCCCATTGGAGATGGTCAAAAAAAATGTGACCGGTTTGTAACCAAAGTGATCAGTTTGGTATAAAACAAATTAATTTTTTTATCACTGATTCTAATTTTAAGGAGAAATAGTCACCCATTACAAGTAACGAATTTCCAGTTAGATACACTGCACTGCGTATTGGACCGCTGGACCAATTCTTCTGTGGTTGGACCGACCTATTGAGCCCACACACTAAAAACAATGAAACAGTGCAGGCCAGCCAGGTCCAAAATCTCCGGTTTCGGACTACCACCTCCAGCTTGACGGCTTGAACTGTCTACCCCACATACCTCAATTTTGGATTACAGTCTGGTTCGGTGGACCAAAACCGCGGTCTAAACCAAGTCCATGGTCTCAAATGTTCGTGTAAATGTGTGTATTGTTTTGGCTTTTGTTATAATTTTATAAATATCTTGAGATTTCCCAATAATCAACATGAAAAATGAATTGCTTACTTGTTAAGTAGGTATACTTGTTATTGTACTTGAAGAATATTGGTTGAAAGAGTGATATATATAGAGTTAACACTCGAACGATGATTACACATATTATTTTAATGAAACCATTTTAGGCCAAATTAAAAACATTTTATTGTTTGAACATATTTAAATGTAATTGATATTGAATTATTAGACTCTGCAGTGTGAACTACTTATGAATACATACAATTATACATTTATTGCAGTGCAGAATTTAAACCTCACGGTTTCATAATAAACAAAAACATACAATTATACACCTAAAAATTAAAAGTGCCTATTGATCTAAAGTAATATGTTTTTAATTATAAAAATGAGGGTGAGCATGCTGGTAAATTCCTCTGTATATTCTCGTATTTAATTAACTTGCACAATTTGAATTAAAATGTATTCCAGACATAATAAGCATATAAAATCTCGTTTCCAAGGAAATGGTGAGCTAGTATTCAACTATAATTTATTTGTATATTTAATCTCGAGTTATTGTCTGTGTAACGAATCAATTATAATTCGTACTATGTATGATGTCTTCAATATTACAATTAAATAAAGGGACGCGAGGGCTGCTATTATACGCTGCAAGTCCATTGACTAAGCCGTATTTTTAATATTTTTCATCTGCTATTATAAAAATATATCAGGCGCCTTGCATTAAATTTTCACGCTTTTTTAACCCACAAATAAAATTTTATTGATATTTATAGAAAAAAAAACTAAAAAAATTGAAAACTGACAATGTCCGTAAACAGCTCAAAAAGAGTCGAAATATTTTCAAAATTTTATGATGTATAGAAATAAATGTATGTTTGCATTTTTCTTAGGTAATTTCGTATGTAAAAATATCTCTTCCCAAAATATTAGCATGGTTTGGTTTTAACGAGGGAAATGTCACGTAACATTATTATATTAGTATTTGGTCTGAACGAGTTCCAACAATTGATCCGAATAATGTGTTGTATTTTTGTAAACGTTGTGCCCATTGTTTATACGTGGGGAATAATTATGGTAAACAATTTTGCACGTTCAGTGTACACTCGTTATAATATAAATACACTTTGTCTTTAAAGTTGGTCTGTACTGCTGTAGCGAGTGTAGCGTGTCCACTCTCCATATTGAGATATTTATGGATATTCATTTATTTTTAATTTTTTAATGCATTCAAATGTTTTTTATTTTTTTCCAGTACTTTGTAGAGGGAATTAAATGTGTTTTATATTTTTTTAAGTTTCATTAGGTACTTAATGTTTATTGTATAACTATAATTTGCATCAATTTAAACGAATCAAAATACAGAAGTTAAATGCGTTCACGCTTCACAATGTCAATAAATTAAATAAAAGCATTCTTCACAAATTTATAATTATTCCAAGTAACCTATCCTAACCTAACCTTAAATATATTATACATTTATATCAAACCTCGATTGATAATTTTGATTATGATGACCAAACGTTGAATACCTACTCACTCACCAATGAATTGTCATATCTAGTTGAGGAGTGATTTCTTCCAAAAAGTGACTTTAACGCCTTATTGTTATGTATTACTACTGGCCAGGTTTGATTGAAACATTTTTCGGAGGGGTTGGGCAACGGTGTTTTCGATCTTTCATTGATTTCATTTTCAACTATATGCAATTATACACACCGTATGTTTGCTTGCGGGCGAGTGTGCCTACGTCTCAGCCGTCTTATACCGTATATTATACGTCTCTCTCACTCTCTGTCTCTCTGCTTGGGGTCACGGGTTTTTCCCGCCGCCGGAGATCGGCTATCTCGGTCGTCCGAGTTGACAAAACAATGTTATCTGCCCGCCTGTGCCCACTCGCAAGTCTACCGGTGTTGGTCGCGAAAACGGCCGTGCAATGGTTATTTCGCTGTTTAATTAGAGTTTACGTAAGGACATGCGCCGTATGCGCATTTACTATAATATAATAATATACTACTGTTCCGAGTTCTATAGTATAATATTTTTACGCGCGACACAACCATAAGGTACATACATTTTTTTTTTATTTATTCAAACTTTTCTTTACCTCTACCTTAGGTACGATATGTGCAATAACTAAATTTATAAACAGTATAACATTAATAAACATAACTATATGATATGATAGGGTATGAAAAAGAAGTCCGTACAGCAGGACCCCACCTGAATATTAGTTGTGAAATATACTCGTGTAGTATTTGTAGATGCTATAGTTTTTTAACCGACTTAAACTTTATCAGCCTTCTTGATAGTGGTTTCATTGATGTACCGGAACTTTTGGGTTACAACTCATTTGCGCACAATTTACGAAGAATAGAAACCTTTTTTCCAAGAATTTTATCCACGTATAGGGTGTACATAATCTCCATACCACCATATTTTCGATTTGGTCAATACTGATAGTGGACAATTATTATACTCAAACAACATTTTCCTTCACCCTTTAAAAGGCTTAGGACTTTCTGTCTCATTATATTCTGATGTTATAGACTGGCGGGTTTAAAAATGTTGTTTTAGCTATTACACATTATTCAAAATTTTGTCAAATTACAATAAATTAGGTACAATCATTATTCATTTTTACATGAAAGTTCAAGCTCCGTTTGTTGTTCTAGGGCTATCGTCTGGTGCACTAGCCCATAATTCTGGCCCAAAATCAGCATCAAAATCAATATAATTTCTTTGTAAAATCAATAAAAATATTATTATTTTAATAAATTAATTTTTGTTAAAATTTGATAAATGCATTTTGTTGTCTTAACTTGTGATAATTCGTTGAGTGCGGAGACTAAACTAAAATGTATAGAAGAGATTTGTTATAAGGTTTATCAGTTATCACCGGAAACGTTTAACAAAAATAGGGTAAGATATAACAATAATATCAATAATAAAGCTTGTCCCACATGACTCGAGTACTTGGCGAGTATTAATGCCATTTTTGATAGATAAGAACTGATGTGAATACGCGTTATGCTTTAAGACTATATAAGGCTATATTGAAGATACTCCAATAACGGGTGATCATTGATATCAATAATATTGAACGTGTAACGTGTTGGACAGCTTAAGACACCCTGTACACCCAAAACTGTACCTAAAAGCTGGTTTTCATTGTTTACTATTTTGTGCGCAAATGAGTTGTCGTAAATTTAAAAAATATATTAATATGTGCGCAAATGAGTCTCCACCCTTTTTGCAGAGGTAAACTTTGGATTCCTGGTAGATCTTCCAAACTTCCAAAGTTCCTTCTACGTCCCCCTAAATCACACTAACTAACCACATCATTCACCAAATTATGCGTCTAGCAAACGAAAATCTCTCTAATCAAAAATATTTTTCATATGTATAATATACTGAAACCGTAATCCCGATTGTTTTGTATACATTACTACATTGTATCATATCGATATCACTAATTACATAAATGTCACACGCTATACTATAATATTAAATGTTAATATTGTCGTAATAAAACTTGTCAGAGCATTAATATGCATAATTCACCGCCAGTGGGCGACTTATCCAGCACACACGTTTTTTCTGTTGAAATCTTTATTCAACCTCATTTATGCATATTAGACTACAATTTTATAGATTGTATGATTCAAATAAAAAAAAAAATAATAAAAACAATATGTATAAACTTAAATGTATCTCTTTTTAAAATGCATGTATAACGTCTTCTTTTCAAGCTACCTTGGGCAGCCACGCACTGTGGAACATTAATTCAAATTAGGCGGTCTTTATTATTGCCCGATTTCAAAATGATTAACAATGTAATTTCTTTTTAAAAATATTATGTCTAAATCCTGTGGAGTCCAATAATATGTAATAGGTAATTTATTAATAAAAATGAGACATTTGTCTGTGTAAATGTATTTTATTATCATTTCGGGCATAATTGGCATAATGGGTTTATTTATATTTGTCATATAACATATTACAACCAAAAAAATAAAAAAAATATACATTTTGAAATAATATTATCCATGATTTATAAATAGAAATAATAATACGAAATAAATATACACATATATTTAATACATTTTTAATACACTTATAATGAAGTTGATTCAGAATTTTGCGTATTTATTTTTTCAGTCTGCAGTTCAAAGCAAATGACTACCATTACCCATATAGAAAAGTAATATCAGTCACACATATATGTAAAAGTATGGACAAAATATAAATGTTTAAAAATCATAAAAACTATGATTAAGGGGATCGGTGGGGGACAGTTTTTAAGGAGTTTGAAATAGGCAATTTTCAAATTGCATGCAAGCAAGTCTTGTAAATGTGTGTGTAGTAACTAGTAAGTGATCAATAGTGTATAAAAGAAATTGTGGAGGAGCACGCACATGTACAACTGTACCAGTCACAGTTTCGGCCGTGGCGTTGTGCGCGTGGAAGGTAAACAATTAATGATCAATTGTTTGTGCTTTGGTTCTATCCTACCGATCGACCTAATAATGCGATAATATTTCAGAAAACTGATCTGAATTCGTTACAACGTCTACTTGACATCGATTAGTCCACATCTTAAGATTTCTGATTTAAATTCCGAATAATCAACGTTAGAAAATTCTGAAATTTTAAAATATTCAAACTAAATTTATAGTTGTTGGGGGTGGTTGAAATTGGTAAAAGTGAACTGACCGATCACAAGTAGACAAAGTATTATCGCATTACTATATTATATTATTATGGTCAGGTTACTATGGGTCGATCAGTTAGATGGAAGAAAGGTTGGTACGTTTTGGCTAAAATAACTGTCCGCCAACGATCCCCTCAAAATAATACGTTTTCAGTATACAAATAATTAAATATTATTTTATATTAAGAATTACAAATGTGTATTATAAATGCTAGTTTGTTGCAACTATAAATATTAAAAATTGTGCCTCGGCGCGACGCAGTGGCTGAAATCAATCACGCAACGTGATTGGGAGTATTATTTCGGTAAATTATGAGCACATACTTTTAATATTTGGAGGTAAATAAAATACTGTCAATGTTGAAATAATTCTTACTTTAAGATGATTTTCAGGTTCGAAAAATATTAGATCAAAAGTGATAACAAACTTTTTGTGGGAAAATGGTCGAATATCATTTTGAGATTTTCGGTGTTAGGTTTTGATAACAACACTTATCAAATAACGTGAAAATCTGAAATTTAGTTATCAGATTTCATGAGTAATATGTCACTGACCGGTATTATACCCACTGCCGTCATTCCCCCGCGTACCCCTACCTACTATATGCGTTATTAATCGATAGTAAATATTCCAAACTGACGGATAAAATAAACCGTTTTACTTTTAGTTTCATGTTAACAAATAGTGTCAATGTCAAACATAATGAAATATAATGTTGGTTAAAAGAGAAAAATTTACCTTATTCTTGTAAATAAATTTGTAGATAAAATATTACACTCCGCCGCCAAGTCGGTGATATTCTCAAGTCGACACCACCGAATCAATTTCACGCTGTAGAATGTATAATATATTAATATGTATGTGTAAAATAATGATGTAGGTACAGAAATATATTATAATATAGCTTCATAGCGAACTACATACATTCCCAAGCAAGGTAATTTGTTATTATTTTTGTAATGACACAACGATGGTTTTTTTCTTTTTTTTCATACATACAAATTAATCGAACAGTTACAGTTAGTGTTATATTTATAGCATTTTATTTTAATTTCTATTTTGCAAGTTATTTACATATTATTATGTAAATTAAAAAAACGATGTTTGTTATTAATATTTAAGGCATAGACATATATTTGATTTTTTCCAATCTACTTAATTACTCGTTATTTTTTTAATGACTAACTATAAAATATTTTTATATTATTAATTTTATTGATAATGAGTAGGTATCATACTGTATCTATTAATATTACTGATTAATAACAACAAATTCTTTAAAATGTAATAAAAACCGAGATAATTAAAAATAAATTTACAATAGACCTGTACAATTAAGAAATAAAAAAACAAATAATTGATTTTGCCATTTTTGGGTAGGAAAAATTGAATATCAAGGTGTATAATACTTACAGCAATACCGGCTGCCTAATGGACTTTGCATTTTAGCGACGATGGGCTTTACTTCATAGTCATAGAGTAGTGGGTTGAATAACTCTCATCTGACCGCCTCGGTTTGTATCTAAAATTAATCTGTAGATAATCTGTTACATTAATCATACAGTGTTGAAGTAGGTAATATTTTAAACTTTAATACAAGGTTATCTGTACATTATTTTATCAACTATATGTATAATACGTGATACGTTAAAAAAAATCGTATATATGTATATAATGTTATATAATTTTTAAGGAAATAAAACCGTTTTAAATGAGATAATGTTTTTATCATAAGATATTTGTATATTATAGTCGTTTGTGTGAATATAAAAAGAAATACTTATACTTTCTTTTATTTCTTTAACTTTATGTGAAACAATATTTTATTTGGGTAAACTGATTTTGGTAATTTAAAACTGAATATCCTTACAATTAATTAACATTTTTACATTAAATATAAGAATTTTATAATGACGTAATCTATATTATCTGATCATACTATGTATTTCACTCTTTATGATTATTCGTGGGTAAATTTTAATAACTAATAATTAGGTAGTATAATTTATATAATTATTATTATATTTAATATTATTATTTATTATTATTAGTTTCTAATATTCTTGTTGATGTCATTTATTTCAAACTTCTAGTTGCCAACTCCTACCGTAGCTACAAAATGCATGAATCTGTTTTAGTATGTACTTACATAAAAAGTAAATAATAAGTATAAAGTATAAATTATAACGTATATACATACGAATAGGTATTTACTGTAATAACAAGAAATGAGTGTGGGATTAGTAGGTATGTAAAATAGGTATAAGTATACGGTTCATGCTAATATTTTGGATCAGGAATATATAAAAAAAAAAAATGTATAATTAAATATCGTACCTATCTTGCATCTTGTAATAAATCGATGCATACGTAAAATTGATTTGGTTAGTTAGGTATCACTCTATATAATATTACTGTACGATCAGGTGCATAAAGCATTGTATTTTATTTTCATTTGATACCAACGATGATTAATGAACGGACAAGATGATAGCAGTTGTAAACATTTCCGACTTTCCGAGTACCCGTGTGTATAGGTTATTTTTTTTTTCATCTACCGAACAACAACGCGACCAGTCGTCCAAGTCCGACTGTATAATATACATAGTGTATATTATGTGTGTTGTGTTGCATTGTGAATATTATTGTGGTGGATCATATAATATACAGAGAAAATTTTCTTTTTTGCGTTATTATAATACTCAAGACGGCGTTGAAACGTCGAAACGTCGAAACGTGCAGTTGGTATTGATTTCACGAACACACGACGCGGTGCACCACGAGCGTTTAATCGTAGCTCATGTACCTTATAATATTATATTATACCCGCGTGACCTATCCAATAAATTTGTCGACGCTGGAACGGTCAGTTGCCAAGTCCACGCAGTTGTGCCAGCTCAAGATATTTAGTTCTGCACTAACACTGCGACATAATATTATGTGCCGCAGTTTACGACACATTGATTGACGTTAACTGTCTTTTTTTTTTTAAAAAAAATCCAATTATCACATTGAGTTTAGTTTAACCAAAAGTAGGTATAGGTAGGGGGACTGGGTACAATTGTGACACGGGCTATATAAGTTGTTCAATAATCAATATAAAAATCTCAACAATAAGTAGTTGGCCACCTGTATAACAATCGTGGTTCCTTATCAAAATTATGATAACTAGATAACTTTTTGGAAAAAAAATTAAATGTGATTTTGATATTAAGATTGTAAATAAAAATCATACACTGTATCGGGAACAATCGTAACATATTATTTTCTATATCTATATTTATTCAACAACGTGTGGAAATAAAAATTCAATACACACATATTTTTAAAGGTAACTACTTACTTTAGTAATTGAAAGTGTAAACGAATCAAACATTTTTGAATTTTGGTAGAAATAAATAATTTTGTGAAAACTGTTACAATAAATTGTACCCAGTCTCCCCTACATATATTATACTATAAATCGATGATAAACTGCACTGCCAGCCGTGTAATACACTAATATGTATTATAAATTATAATATTTACCTGTATAGAGTAATAGTTACAATACAAATTGCAATACATAGACATACGTGTCATGACGTTGAGAAGCAAATGCAAAATTGTATCTTAATATCAAGCACTAGTGAACTAATGCTTATATATAAACATTATATAGAAATATAAAATCAATTAATGTAAAAATCGTATGGTGTTGTTTTCATAATTTCCGTTAATTAACGTACATAATAATTTATAAAACGAATTAAATGAGTTATATTTAATTAATGATTCAGTATTTATTTCAAAACGTTTGAGTTGTAATTGAGATTTGAGATTGATATAAATAATTATCTGGGTCGTGATGATTGATGCGATTTTAATCCATACATGAAAATACGAAACAATTTAAAAAAATAATTTTGTACCTTTTTGAGTTTAGTGTATAACCCAAACGTTCGTTATTTTAATTTTAATTCTGCATACAAATGTTATTAACGTTATTGGATCCATGCCAAATATTCGAATACTATTCATTTCAATTAGTTATTTAATTCGAAAAGATTATAATAACAAAACGATTTATCTTTACTGTAATTATGAATTTAATATATTTCAAGAGAACAGTCAAAGTAATACTAGCGGTACAAAACTAATAATGCGTACGTTGTGTAAACGTAATTTACGAATTTTATGAGATATTCTCGAGTGTGTGTATATAAAGTACAAACAAAATATGTTCCAGGTACTAAAATATTGACGAACCATTCAATCGTCCAATAATATTATAAGCGCATCGGTCGGTTCTCGCAGCTTGCCACATAAATCGCTATGAACTACGTTGGTTTCCCCGAAAATTGATGGCGTAGGTCAATAATACGATTATATTATACGAACAGGTGTTTTTCGGAGGGTTTATCAACTATAATGGATGTACCTATACCATACCTACCTACCCACACGCGCGCGCACAGAGCGTGTGAGAGAAACCGAGGAGACGAATAATCTTCCTCAGACTACAATCATCCACTGTATGCGTCGAAATCATTAACGAACGTCTCCGAGTCTGTTGTTTGTACCGAGCTGCTCTGCTGGATAATCACCAGGGACGTCAGACGTGCTATGATTATTATGTGGGCACACTTAAAGAGGGGGGCACGTCCCGGTGGCGCAATCAGTCGTCCGCTCGTCGTCTGCTCACTCGCAGGTCTGTTGCGTTCCTTCGGAATGTGTCTACGCAGGCGCGGACTGGCTGGGATGCTGGGATGCTACAGCATCCCTTGCCCTAAAATATATTTGCCTAATATTATTTATTATATATTTAAAGACTGTAGGCACCTAATGAACAGCAGATTGTTACCAACTTACGATTACTAGTAATCTATAATATTGTACAACTTTGATTGAAAGTTTGTTGTAACTTGGTACTTATTTACGTGTTTAACGTATATTCAATATTTTTTCAAAACAAAATAAAATGTATTAATATTTTATAAATAATCTACATGTATTAAATTTGCCCCAGCAATTTATGTTATTTGCCCTTTAAATTGTGTAGCATCCCGTGCCCTATTTTACCAGTCCACGCCTGTGTCTACGCAAATGTTTTTACGTATGCCCACTATGCCATATTGGTTCCGATTGACCGAGACACAAAATTTATCACGAGCATAGAATTATTGTAATATGTTCGGCTTGTTAGCAAATAATAAATAATATTATACGCGTCTGGGCATGGCACGGCCGTAATATAATTTTTGTGTACCCAACGGGCGAGCTGCGGCCGCCTTATTGCGTATAATATGTTTGCGCAAGGCCTTATACGTATTTGTGTCTTAAAAGCGAGCGAAAATGTCTGCAGTGTCAGTGTGCTGAACTGCGTTTATTCACGATAAACGTATACGTATAAACATTGTTTTAGTACGTGTAGATAATTATTCGTGAATGTAAGTAATGGGAAAAACACGGAGACTTTTACCAAACATTATGCGTTTTTGTGCCTCCGCTGATCCGAATATATACGTCATGTCATACAGATCGAAATAAAATATTTTCTAATTTTATTATATATTATATTTTATTACACGCACATTTTATATTAGTCTGTGAAATGAGTTCGTGTATAAAATATGCAATGTATGAATTCGTAATATACTAGCTACTATAGCTGCGCGTTATTTCTTTAATCTGTAATGATTTCTTAATATATATAATATATAATAATATATACATATAGGTATATTACTATATATTATTATGCATAGTAATACGTATTTGGCTTAGTAGTTCACATGGTTTTAAAATTAATTTTTTCATCAAGTTACGATTTAAAATATTAATGCTTCATAAGTCATAAACTCATAACTATCATCATAAAAATGTAGGTATGTAAAAAAATGTACGGGGAAATTTTTAAATAGGCATTAGGTAGGTACGTTTAATTGAAATTATATTAATGATTTATAGTTTTAAAAAGTTTTAATTTTATAACTATACCTATGACATTTCTTCTTTATAAATATATACAAATAGGTAATAAATATATATATAAAAAACCTCTAAACCTTTTTAAATACTTTAGTAATTTTTTATACGTTATTTTAGACATACCTATATTGCCAGAAATAGAGATTGTTGATAATAACTCTATTCTTGATGACCTATAAGTTATGTTTTCAAGAAATAAGTATATAAAATAAATACATTAGTCTTTAATTTCGTTTTTAACATTTCAAAACAAACATATTTTTTGAGATAAATAAAATATAATTTTACATATTTTATAAAATATCTATTTGAATCCATTAGGTATTCTATTTCATACTACTGGTTAAACTGGTTATAATTTTTATAACTCGTGTACTATTAAACTATGTGACGTATAATATGTATACATACTATATTCATACAGATTTTGCTTCTTTAATAATACATAATTTATAAACATTTTCTTTCAGTACTGATAATTGATTAATCATTAATATAAATTACATATATATATATTATATATATTACTTAATGTAATTAATAATTATTATACTTTAATAGTATTATTGCCTCGTAATTTATATTAATCGGTTATAAGATAACATATTGAAAACTATCGATTTTAAAGGGAAAATCTTTATCATAATTTTATCACTTTCCATTATAGGTACTAAAAGCCTAGTTAGGAAAAAACTAATGCGTATAATACACCTTCATAACAAATAGCAATATAACATTTATATAAATAAGTTGTTGTTTTAATAAATATGAAATGTAGGTATATCGTGTTTCATTTATCATTTTTGTTTTTTTGTATATTTCTGTATATTTTTAAACCACTGTACTAAAATGTTGATATGTACTTGCGTCTTACTTAGTGTTGAAAAATCTCATTTTAAAATAAAAAGTATAATCATGCTATATTTAAATTTTTTTTATTATATTATGATTGTACGCATTTCCATTGTAACTCAAATGATTTATCATAGGAAACACTGTTAGGAAACAGTGGTATACGTTTTCAAAAAGACGTAAAGAAATTACCCATATAGTTCAAATTCGGTGCAATTATAATTTTGACGTATACAGTATGCTATTTTGTATCTTCTGGTGGCATTCGACTATAGAATAAATATATTATCGGCGTTTGACACACAGGTCACAGGTACACTAATAAATAATATTTACGAGACTCGTTCGTGTACTGGTTATCAAAACGAGACGTCATAATCGAGACCAAAAAGACAGAAATCCGATTTAACCTACGCGATTTTCTCTTCCGATCGTGAAGTACCCAATTCATATCCACGACAACAATAACACCACCAACAATAACTGACACCCGATTATGTGTTGTAAAACGATTATATTACCTACTATGACGTATGCGAGCGTTTAATATCATCTATTATCGTCGTTGTGGGTTGCTTTACGGCTACGTGTTTTTGGTCGCTGTATTCTATTCTATGACTGACGGGCTCCAATGCGTTTAAGCGGTTTTACCTTTAACGGCAGTACAGTCGAAGACTGTATACATACTATATCGGACGAACCGACGACAATTATTATAAGGACGCGCGGAGGAATGACATTCACCAGTCGGTAAAATGCCACCGTCTACTTGAAACGTTACCACTCACCCTTCCAGTGCAGTAGTCGTGATCTATACCTCAGGACCTATGTATATGGCTTATTACATCTGAAATAGTTGGAGGACCTGAGCTGTTCCAAGTTAATTATTCCATTATAGCCGTGCGTCCGAATCGAGGGTGTCCTCCGAAATTTCCTTGTCATAATTTTCCGAATATGTCCGTAAAATATGTAGGCACTTACCTCGTTTCAACATAAAAATAATAATTCTGTAGACCAGTTGTGCGTCCCAGTTCATTTAGCATTACCCAGCTAGAGTGCGCCACGAGTAAGTAAAGCGAACTTGAAAAACCCCCAAAAATGCGTGCGTGTTATGATTTATGGCTATAGTTATGAGCATCACGATTCACACGATTCACTCTGCAGCATTATCTTATGTTATTATTACAACAGTGTATGTATAGGTACATCTGCACTGTGCCGGTAGCCAGTGTACCTACAATTTTTAATATATTATTATTGTGTATATACACAAGCGCATTTTAACCGCAATATACGGTTAGGACGGTTAGGGGATGTTCGGTACTGCGGTGAGCAGTACTACGGGGTTGACGTGTGATAGCATTTTCTCTCTATCTTATATCCAACCCCCCCCCCCCCCCTATTCAACCCTAGTTTACCGTGTCTAGTTAATGCTGTAAGGGTTTTGTGGAAAATTATGGGAAAAAAAAATAATAATAACCTAACCTTCCTCAATGTACTATATTAGTGATCGGCCATATAGGTAATAAGGTTATACATTTATAACACGATTAATGGCGCCGTTTCCATTCGTAAAATATAAGTGGCTAAGCGGCGGCGTGAACGCAGTGGTTTGGACCGGGTATACGTCATCGATGATGATATTATGCACCGGAATGGAATATAATAAAAGCCACCACTAATAACTTACATGACACAATAATATATTATGCGATGCATAGGTTCGGCGGCAGACAAGTGTCGAGTCGTTCTGGAGACGACTTACAGAAAGGTTATATAGACGCTATACTCTGTACGGTATACTATATTATATTATAATTTATAATATGCTAAATAAAAATATATATTACGCACAGACGAAGGTGTTATCTTAATTAACATTACATTATAGTATAATACTGTGTGCCACGACGACGATTCTGCGACGTATATACAAACGATCTCTTAAATTATTATCGTTATAATAAATTGAGTATTATTTATGCGACAGATCTGATCGCGGTTGTGAGTTCAAAGCGTTTCTTCATAATAATATACGATATACGTTTGTGATTATTATTATTATTATTTTTTTACTTTTTTGGTTGTCGTTATTATTATTATTATTTTTTATCACCAATTTATATAGGTACAAGTAATATATTTATATTCATTTTTCGGTTCTTTTAATACGCGCTGAGGGTCATCAACGTATTAAATTACAGTCGAACACGCCGAATATGAAGACAATTTATATTCACAACCATAACTATACGGTCAAAAATGATAAATCTTTTGAAATATAATACTTTGTTTATTCGTAAACTAATTTTTAATTTTTTTTTTTTACATTTAGTTCACGTTAAAGTGTGTGAATGAGTACTGAGTATGTACCTATACATAATATGCCATTTTTTATCCCATATAAATATTATAATTTATTACGAGCTAAAGCACAAATTATTTTTTACATATACGATGGATTTAATAATAGATTATCTCATATATTTAATCATTTAATTATGGTATAGTAAAATCTAATACCAGTAATGACTATAGTCTTCAGTCTTAACAATAATATTGAAGTGTAATAGGATTATAGGAAATATTATTTTATTTTTATTTGAATACATTTTGCATTTTATGACTTTTTAAGTAGAAAAACTGTATAATTATGCATAATTAGTATTAGGAAACATATATAACATCAATAATTAATTCAACGTATTTTATCAATACACCTACCACCTACGGCTTATATATAATTTACTAGTTTTAAATTATGTTTATATTTTATCATAAAAAATAATAATAAAGTAAATTATTTTTCGATTTGCACTATAATAATTGATATGATTATATAATATTTTAAAGTAAAAATAGATTAATTTGAAATCTGTTCGATAATTGATACGACTTAAATAGACAATTATTAGTATATTATGTTTATTACCAATATTCAAATGTAATTTAAATATTTTTTTCATATTTACAAGGCATTTAAAATAATTATGTTATGTGCATGATATAATAACAATTAATTGATATGTTTAACATTATAAAATATAACTTATAAATTATTTTAAATTATATGTCTTCAAATAATTTTGCTGATGTGAATATATTTTTCTTAGTCTTAGAAAAACTACTGATAATATCGAAGTTTTTCTTAAAGTTTTAAACCCAGATAATGTATACAGGTGATATTTGAAGAGTCAATAACATTTTAGGTCTCCTAATAAACTGTTCATGAAAATTAAAATAATAAATATAAATAACTAAAATATCATTTTGAACATTTAATATTTATCACATGACTCAGAATCTAAAATAACTATATTTTGCAAGAAAATTATGGTATTTATGTTATGATATAATTGTTATTATATTTCTTATTTTGAACCTGTGTAAAGCACTAAAGCGTAAATAATGAATCGCGTTTCATTTGCATTACCTATGGAAAATGAAAGGTGAGCTACATAAACAGTTGCATTTAATAGTTATTGCATATTTAATCTTAAGCCAAATGGCTGATTGCCAACATTATATAAAACTTGTTTTTATTTTAAATTAAAATTAATTAAGCTCACTGAAGTTTAAACTTAATATGTATGTTCCTAATGCATATACCTTAATAGTATAGTAGTGCTTATGTATTTGTATTCAAACTTCTAAGTCATTGAAATATAGTTTTTAAATTTAAATTTTGGTACCTACCTATATATTTTATTAAAATTTACACATGAAAAATTACTATTTGTTTTTACCAAACATTTTTTATCATTCGTTCGATAACAGTGTATTATTTTTCTCAGCATACGATTGAGTCTCCCTCAAGTTGTTCGAAACAATAGTAAATTTTTGATTTCCAAATAAACGAAAACTGTATTAATTTAGCTTGAACATATAATATAATCAATATTTTTAAAAGAATGTATGTTTATATTGACATACATTGTTTTATATTTGTTTGATAAATCACTTAAATCGGACATCTTTCTTAATATTTGATAATTTGAAAGTATTCATTTATATCGTTTTACTAATTATTTAAAAAAGAGCTTAGTTTCTAAGCTCTTAAATGATAAATTAACAATAGATTTTTCCTAAATATACTTACTACTTAATCTACTCCTAAATATATATATTCTATAAGATCCAACAGGATGTATTAAAAAAAGGACCTGCCTCTACTATTTAACATTTAATTTAATTAACAATCTATAATCGATTCATTAATTAATAAAAACCAAATTTATGTAATAAACACAGATGCATTCAACCAAGTCAACCATAAATTACTATTACAGAAACTTTTTATAATTGGTATAAGGGATTCTTTACTTACGTAGTTATCATTTTGTCTATATTTGAAAATTACATTTTCCATAAAATAGTAGTTACTTCAAGAGTCATCATCATTTATCACCATTACTTTTTTTGTTATTTATTAATGATATAACAGAATTAACAAAATACTCAAAAATATTACTATTTGTAAATTTCAGATGATAACACGATATTTAAACCTATTTTGAAAGTTATCTTTGAAGACTTACAAACTGATATTAATTAATTTGTTAACTGGTATATTGATAATGACGTGTCACTTAAGAGGATGTCAGCGCACTATTTGTCTTATTTCTCTGACCCACGCGCAACATTGCAAATTTTACGTTCACAATAATGATTATTGATTATAATCACATTAATTTATAAAATTAGAATGAAATTACCTCTTATACAAATTAAAGGTAAGACTATTATCTAGATTCTAGGGCATCTCATAGGCGTTTTATTATATTTTAATTTTAAAGTGAGTTATGAGTATTTTAAGATGTACAAACAGTTTACAATTTTAAAATACTCATAACTCGTTTTAAAATAAAAATATCATAAAAGCCTATGAGATGCCCAAGATAATAATCTTACCTTTACATATTATAAGAGGCCATTTCACTCAAGTTTTAGAAATTATTATGATTATAATAATTTTTGTGAACGTAAAATTTGATATGTTGCGCGTGGGTCAGAGAGAGAAAACAATTTGTTTGCTGACATCCTTTTAACATTGATATCTATAACTCTATTACATTTTCTGAACAAAAAAAATTTTAATTTTAAATAATTACTATATAAATAAAAAACAAATTAAAATAGTTATAATAGTAAAATACCTAGGTTTGATAGCAAGCCACTACATAACGTCAACCTAAACAGTATTAAAAATAATATTCTAGAAAGAATATGCAACAATTTCAATGATCCAAAAATACTATGTAATAAGTACTATATAGTCCGTTGTAATTATTAGAGCATGGAACTCTGATCAGGGAAAATTATGACAAAAAAACTTTAAGCAATTTAACTCCAAATAATTTTCTGCGATTTCTATGCCACTCTGTTAAATACATACACATTCAGATTTCAGATTATAAGGAAATGTTAAAGCATAAAATAGTTTGATATACGTAGAAACTTTTATTTTATTTTTTTTTTTATCGATCCTCAAGCCCGGCATCTATGGCCATTAGTTGTTAGTAGGGTTGTATTGTGGTGGTGGTAGGGTTTTGAAGTGGTGGGTTTTTACACGTGAGTGTTTGTGTTTGGCAGAATTTTTTATTGGGCACCCGTAGGTATCTGCCATGCCCGGATGGGGGATGGTGGCACTTGTTCTCCGGACACCGTGGCTTGCCCGAAGAAAAATGCCACCCGTGACCAAGGAATCGAACCGGCGCCGGCTGCGTCGCAACCGACGCCTTAGACCGCTTGGCCATTCCGTCCCCCAAAATTTTTATTTAAACTATCAAATAACCGTAAAATAAAGATTCAGAAAGAATCAATTTCAAATTTTACTTAAAACTGTTATTAATAAAAACAATTACCTATACTCTATTTAAATAACATTTCTTATAAATATTATATTAAACATCAACAAAACAAATTCTTAAAAAAGTAGGCAAATCTTTTGATATAGACTTTTTTTTTTATTTCATATTACCTATATAATATATTTAATTAAGCAGGGACATTTTTTTTAGCGACCTTTCATCTTTCACCATATTATGTAATATCAGTGTCTTTAGTTAGACTTGCATCATTATAAGTATAATATTTGTATGTATTTTACATTGTTTCGTAAAAAACCATTTGATTGTTACTCGAATCACAATAATATAATATTCACAAGAAATTTTTATAAATTACTCCAGCAAATGTTTTCGATATCGAAAAAAATATATCTCATGCGTGCGTATGAGACACGAACAACACAATTAGTGTGTATGCAATTTTGAAAGTTTGCATATATTTTATGAAAACGACTTAAAACTCGGGCGCGTATGATGTGATTAATATTGACAAAATCCAATGTCGCTGAATGTCTGATCTGCAGATTCGTGTTCGGTGTATATATTTAAATATTTTATTGGATCTGGGTCTGTGCCCAAAGTGATGCTTAAATCATAAAAAAATAAACTCTGTCTATTGTGTAACCTTAAGCAAAAACTCTTTCAAACACCCATAAAAATGTTTTATTTTCTTTACTTTTAGGTAACATTATATAATATTTTACATAATAATATTATTTACTACACGTATCAATAATATCACACCAATGTATCTACATAAAATACTTATTACTTATATACTTATATAGTAGTTATATAGGTACAAGGTGATCCAATTAATGTGTATATACACTCATTATTTCAAAAAGATTTACTTAACTTTTTAAAAATATTTTTTTCACATATGTTTATTATTATATTTATAAAGTAAGTTCACCTGTGTGAAACTCAAAAATATTATACATGCTAATATTATAAATATTAGACATGCTGTGTCCTCTAGAGTTTTTCAAAAAAAAAATGTTATCGCAATATTGTAATATTTTATCTATTAAAGTACTCATAAACCTCGCTTTAAAATTAAAATAAACGACGAGAGAACACAGATATATTATGTTCTAATCAGTTATCTTTATGCATGATACATAGGTCAATTTAAGTTTTACGCTATTATTAAAAATAACAAAACCGTAATGATTGTACTAAAACACTAATTTATTATGTCACAGTCTCTCTTTTAGATTCTGAGCGAAGCGATGAATGTATTGATTTTACAATTATGTGTGTTTTTTAGATTCTGAGCGAAGCGATGAATGTATTGATTCTACAATGATGTGTGTTTTTTTTTTATTTTTTATTTTTTAATTTTTTTTATTTTTTTTTTTATTTTTGTGTCTGTCATCACCTTTTAGGACAGTAAAAGTGCTTGGATTTTCTTCAATAGTAACTTTTCTGATAGGAAAGTGAATCTAGTTGGGACTTTGGGGGGTCAAAAGTAAAAATTTCCCAGTAGTTTTCACAAGCGACGTGAAAAACAAAAGAAAAATTAAGGAAAAACGGGAATTTTTACGCAAAATCTGTTTTCGAGAAAATCGATTTTGGTTTTTGGTGTAACTCTAAAACAAATGACCGTAGGTACATGAAATTTTGACTGAATGTTTATATTAGCATTTTCTATACACCATAAAATTTACAAAATATTTTGACTCTTTTTGAGCTGTTTACGGCCATTGTCAGTTTTCAATTTTTTTAGTTTTTTTTTCTATAAATATCAATAAAATTTTATCTGTTGAGTAAAAAAGCTTGAAAATTTAATAGATGGCTCCTAGGTTATTGTTTCAAAGGCAGATGAAAAAAATTCAAAATCCTTAGTCACAGTTTTTAATTACCTATAAGCATTTAAAGTTCAAATTTTGACAAAATACGGAAAAATCACGAAAAATAGCAAATTATTTTGATGAGAATTCATAAAAATTTTTCTTTTTAAATCTAGATTTGAAAATGTAATATAAGATTACTCATAAGTTTGTCTACCTTTATCAAAAAAAAATGTCTAGAAGAAACTTAAATTAAATTTTTTCGAGCGTCTGAAATTTATATTTTTACAACATTTGATATTTACTCCATTTCTCATGTAACAATTTTCTTATTTTTTTGTAATTAAAAAACGAATGTAGATACTTGAAAATTTCACTGAATGTTTATATTAGCATTTTCTATACACCATAAAATGTTGAAAATATTTTGACTCTTTTTGAGCTGTTTACGGCCATTGTCAGTTTTCAATTTTTTTAGTTTTTTTTTCTATAAATATCAATAAAATTTTATCTGTTGAGTAAAAAAGCTTGAAAATTTAATAGATGGCTCCTAGGTTATTGTTTCAAAGGCAGATGAAAAAAATTCAAAATCCTTAGTCACAGTTTTTAATTACCTATAAGCATTTAAAGTTCAAATTTTGACAAAATACGGAAAAATCACGAAAAATAGCAAATTATTTTGATGAGAATTCATAAAAATTTTTCTTTTTAAATCTAGATTTGAAAATGTAATATAAGATTACTCATAAGTTTGTCTACCTTTATCAAAAAAAAATGTCTAGAAGAAACTTAAATTAAATTTTTTCGAGCGTCTGAAATTTATATTTTTACAACATTTGATATTTACTCCATTTCTCATGTAACAATTTTCTTATTTTTTTGTAATTAAAAAACGAATGTAGATACTTGAAAATTTCACTGAATGTTTATATTAGCATTTTCTATACACCATAAAATGTTGAAAATATTTTGACTCTTTTTGAGCTGTTTACGGCCATTGTCAGTTTTCAATTTTTTTAGTTTTTTTTTCTATAAATATCAATAAAATTTTATCTGTTGAGTAAAAAAGCTTGAAAATTTAATAGATGGCTCCTAGGTTATTGTTTCAAAGGCAGATGAAAAAAATTCAAAATCCTTAGTCACAGTTTTTAATTACCTATAAGCATTTAAAGTTCAAATTTTGACAAAATACGGAAAAATCACGAAAAATAGCAAATTATTTTGATGAGAATTCATAAAAATTTTTCTTTTTAAATCTAGATTTGAAAATGTAATATAAGATTACTCATAAGTTTGTCTACCTTTATCAAAAAAAAATGTCTAGAAGAAACTTAAATTAAATTTTTTCGAGCGTCTGAAATTTATATTTTTACAACATTTGATATTTACTCCATTTCTCATGTAACAATTTTCTTATTTTTTTGTAATTAAAAAACGAATGTAGATACTTGAAAATTTCACTGAATGTTTATATTAGCATTTTCTATACACCATAAAATGTTGAAAATATTTTGACTCTTTTTGAGCTGTTTACGGACATAAGGCTGCTGATATATCGTTCTAATAGCAGTTGAAAAATATTAAAAATACATAGGCACAATTTTATTTTATAAGCATTTAAAGTTCAAATGTTGACAACATTTATCAAATTTATAATTTATTAATTATTTTGTAGTTAAAAATGTATAAAATGTTTAACTTTTATGGCTAGATTGAAAATTTAAAACAAGGCTCTACGTAAATTGGTTATATATAAATTACTTTATTCACAATAATATCATCAAATATACTTATTTCATAGGCTCCTATCATAGGCTGACTGACCGTTTTCGCTCAGAATCGTTTTTCTTATACAATGATATTATATCATTGAATTCAAATTTAACACCATCCATTACAGTGACCCACTTGTCACCTACTGTACAGCAGAGTGACATCCACTTACCCACCTTTTTATTTATAAAAATCTGAGTAAAAGTCACGAAGTTCTTAAGTATAATTCGAACGACCTTGGATTAAAATAGATTATATGTGTCGCACGAAATATTCGAATTTATAGTAATACTTTTATTGTAACCTTTCGATAGTCGATAAGTATTGTTTACAGAAATTATTTTTTATTTTTATTCGATTTATAGCTAGTAGCGTTATAGTAAGTTATCGGCTGGAGTTGTAAAATCTAAATTATTATACGTATATATCGAAGTAACAAATCTTTTCGTTCTTTCACTCTGGTGCAAGTTCTACCGGATGTTATTGATCTAATATCGTAATATGTTATAATATCGTTTAATCAGTAACTATATTTACATATAGGTATATCAATGATATTATGTGATTAAAAATGATATTTTATGGTGATTAGCACCAGTGAAGAATATTATTCGTACTTCATGAGACCTATTGTGACATGTATAGTACGTGACCTGGAAAACAGGCGTACTCATGTGCAATGTACAATAGCCAATAGGTCCATACGTTTAATGTGCATATTATAATGTGCTACAAAAAGGATCGTGTAAACCTTTTGGCTTGATAAACCATTTTTTTAACCATCGAGTATTTATATATAGAGCATTGTTCACAAAATGGGATTCGTGTTTCAAAAGCTTTTAAGTTCTAAAAAGTCACAAATGTTACAAACCCGGTATGTAATCGCGTGGCATATTTGAAAATTTACCCATAAGACTACATTTATTTTGTTCTTGTTATTTACATATTTTCATATTTAATTTTATCCACAATAAATATATTTTTAAACATTTAAATACATTTTTTTTTCAAAAATATGATTTAAATGTGGGTAAGAATTTAATATTTCATCGTAACGTCGAGTTTTTCATAAAATATGATAATTTAATTTGTAATTTCAACTGAATGGTTCATTGCTTAATAATTTGTTCAAGTTCGATTAGAATGTAATGAGGATGTATCATGCATTCTTTATCTAGCTTAGGGTAATTTTACTTAATATAAAAATACAAAGTGATTTAAAAAAATAGAAAATAATTGTTTGATAGTAAAGACACATGGTTTGCTAAATACATATCTATCGTTACTTATATTCTACCATACTAAAAATGTTGTTACATTTTAAATATTTGTTTGTAAATAATAATTATTACTTTCGATCATATTTTTATCGATTACTACAAACTACCTAGGTATATTTAAATTACGTTAAAAATGTCATACTTCAAAATTCATAAATGTTCAATAACGGAAATTTGCTGTGATAAAGTTTGATGGGGTTTTACTTGACAGCTGATGAAAAAAAAAGATACAACTTTAACACTTAAAATAAACCACTATCTATGGAGTCTATCTTCCCTCCATACAATTTATACAAGTACATGATGCATTTACCTTTTAGTAAGTATGCATAAAATAATATTATTTTCTATTATACTTATTACTTAGTTATAAGTATTTATACACAAATAAACTAAATGAATTTGCACGTCCCAAACTTGAATTGTATAGGAGTAGTAGTGTTCACACAGATCCTCCTCTGCTGTCGGTTCCAACAGAAAAAAAAAAAAAACTTGAATTGTATAACTTTCCCTCCTTTTATCTTTATATGTAAAATTTAACATCAGCCAATAATCTTTGTTGTTGTGGCTTAATAATAAATAAAATAAAAAAAAAACTAAATATATTATTATATTTATGGCGTTTTCGAAGAAATAATTTCAAAATAGTTTTCACATCGACAAGTATTTATTATAATATTGGGCAGTACTTAAACAATACTTTATAAATTTATATACATAACACATTTTACATTTTATAATATTACAATAGTTAATATTTTACAAGAATAGTTATTTAGAAAATATATAGAGTACATATAGGTAGATAATATTTAAAAATGATATTCAGTTTTTACACGCTTGTTCTGCAGTGAACTGGGCCCACGTAATATGTTGGCGGCGGCGGTCGCGGAAACCCGAAGCGAGGGGCTGGCACTCTCACCATTCTCGGGGGCCGTGCAGGCTGCCACGTGTACACGGCTGGGCCGAAGTTTTGCATCGGCAGCGTCGGCGGTGGAAACCTTGAGCGAGCTGCGGCCACAAGTCCCATACCGAAATTCGGTGGCTGCCACGTCGAGTAGACAGCCGGGCCGAAGTTTTGTACCGGCAGAGGCGGTCGCGCAAAGCCGGAGTGAGCGACGGCTACGTTTTCAGTGGCGAAATTCTGTGGCTGCCACGTCGTCGTGTAGACAGCCGGGCCGAAGTTTTGTACCGGCAGAGGCGGTCGCGGAAAGTCGGAGCGAGCGACGGCTACGCTTTCAGTGGCGACATTCTGTGACTGACAAGTGGATTTTTGGGAACGGCGGCCGTGGCGTCGGCGGGGCCGCGATCCCGGAAGATCTACTTGCGTGAATGCGTGTCTCTTCGTCCTTCCTTCGGTCTCGTCGTTCGCCTTAAACACAAGAATAATCACATAAATTATTATAATGTTATTATTATTGCGAAGTCGGTGTTGCAATCGGCTTGACCAACCGGCGTGTCCTTCGATTTGCAACAGCCACAAACCAGATCAAATCTGGAGTCACCGTTTTCCAGTTCAATCCAGTTTCGGTGAAATTTGCGCACAATATCCGTAATTTTTCGTAAGTTCAACAATACGGCGATCAGCAACAACCGGACGGTGAACTCGTTTACACAGTACATTGTTAGCGGTTATAAGTAAGTTATAATTGTAGACAAAATATTAGAATGACTAACAGTTAGGCTGCAGAATAACAAATGATGACGTTTTTCAAAAAACCGTTTTAAGGCGTGACTTTATAATATGATATACGTTGTCATGTTTTCTGATTGAAGCCAGAAAACAAAAATGATTTTAAACATAATACTATTATTTAATATCGAAAAATTAAAAATAGGTGGACATTTAACTGAATTTTAAATCTTCGTACACGCGTACAATATAATTAGATATACCTATAAATACTTCATTATGTTATCATGATTATGTATGAGATACTTATTACAAATATTTATTTACAAGTGTTTAGTTGAATATTATAAAAATCGAACCTCAGAACTTATACCTATTAAAGTAAATAGGCATATAAATATTTTATAACCAAGCTCAATAATTTTATTTGCGATAAAATATAAGTTGCGATTTATATTACTTTATTGAAAAATACATAGGCACAATATTTTTTTATAAGCATTTAAAGTTCAAATTTTGACAACATTTATCAAATTTATAATTTATTAATTATTTTGTAGTTAAAAACGTATAAAATGTTTAACTTTTATGGCTAAGGATTGAACATTTAAAACAAGGCTCTACGTAAATAGGTTATATATGAATTACTTTATTCACAAGAATATCATCAAATATACTTGGTAATATCATAGGCTGACTGACCGTTTTCGCTCAGAATCGTTTTTCTTATACAATGATATTATATCATTGAATTCAAATTTAACACCATCCATTACAGTGACCCACTTGTAACCTACTGTACAGTAGAGCGACATCCACTTATCCATCTTTTTAAATATTATTTAAAGATAAGAAAAATGTGAATAGCCAAAGTCCATTCAATAGCTACCTCTCACCACGGCCATCGGACTCCAGTGCAGTGCAGTGCATGGCATCGTCATATAATATTATTTCATTTTACAGTTTGCACGCCACGACTGTCGTGTGGATTGTATTTCCCATACATCCGACTTAACGATCCGTTAAAGTTTTCACATCGAGTACAAGAACAATCGTTGATGGAAACCGTGCAATGCGCCGCCTACTTGTTGGATAAGAAATTCTTAGAACACTGTACAATATAATATAGGTAGGTACTCGCGTGATAGTGTTTGTGCGCATAGTTTATGCTGCACAGTATCAATTAAAAGTAAATTATAGGTTATTAATATTACACTCGGACTTAATTATGGTGTTATCAGAAATTATTAAAACAAAATGGCAAGCGGTTATCAGAGGCATATTGAATAATAGGTTTTACTATTATTTTAACAGGTGCACTTCCCTGGCACCCCCACCTTAAAATATAGACATTATATTTGTATCTAAATAAAAATTCTAATGAGTAGCTTCCGAGTTATTAAAATGTTTATACTAAGGATAATAATCTTTAAAAATAGTTGTACAAAAATATAAACTATACGTAGTATTAGATGTAATATTTATTACACTTGGCCATTTCGATCGTTTTTTAAAATTATTTATACTGATAGATCAGTAGTAATAACTAACATCGGTATTCAAATCGTCTAACCCATATCTATTTAACCCACTACTATATAATATATAATTATTCTTAGTAGTAAGTATACAAAGTAATATAACTTTAAAACTACTCGTTAAAATTTTGATTTAGACACATAAAAATTGTCCATGAGAATGTTCACATATAAAAATAAAGTAGTTGATTTAACATCAAACTACAATGCTCAATATCTATTAGTTAAATCAACTGCATAGTCATTTATATTAACCACAATAATACGTTGACTCAACGGTGTTTCTCATAGTGTTGAAAAATGATAATAATTCATATAATAACACCCAAAATTAGTTGAATTTAGGAAGTTGTAGGTATTCAATATAATATAATACCGGTAGTTGAATTGAAAAAATAGAAAAATGTTGTTTTAAAACAGGATCTTGATTTATTATGAACTAATTTTGTAGTTGTTTCTACTCCAAAATAGTGTTAAGATTAACCATATTGGTATCTAATTGGTATATTTTATCACTATTTGTACGTAGTCCCGTTGGGTAGGTAGGTTAAGGAGCTAGATTTGAATAGCGTTTGAACCTAGGGGGTATAGGGTTAGATTCCCTCGTGGGAGCGATTTATTTTTATTTTCATAATTAATAATCACCATTGTTCCGTATCTGGGGGTTATTTTAACTACTGCAAAATCTCAATTTAAAACCATTTTAAAATCTCAATTTTAACCATTTCTTGGGGTTATTTCAACTACAGCGTAGTTTCAATTTGAAACGAATTTAAAAACTAAATTTACAACATTACGAAAGTTAATCTCACTACGTACGTTATGATATCTTAATATACCATTATAATGTATTTGTCCTAACAATATAACTTTAGTCTTTTTAATTATGTTGAATAGTAGTAAAATCAACACTTATTGAGTCCTAAGTCAAAATCGACGCTCAAATGTATTAGACATTAACTACATTTGGAGTTATGACAACTAACGATGTTTATGTGTGATTGACACATCAGAATTTGAATACATCCATAATTTAATCTTTAAAAATGGCCCTGTATACCTACTACGTTTCTAGTATATTATATTTTCATTTTTTGTAATTATCTGCATAGAAAGGTATGCATAATGTAGATATAAAAGTATATTATATCGTTGGTAGACGATATTGTTATGTAATGAGATAAAAAATAATAATATAGAGGCAAGTAATATATGGTAAAATTTTAAAATACTATATATTTATTAGATTTGTTATTAATTAACTGTTCATAATACTGTCATAAATCAAATAATATACATTAAAAAAAAAAAAAATTATAGTTAATAAAATTATGTAACCCTATTGTACGATATGTTGTTCAACGTAGGTGTTATTATAAATGTCCTTGCATATCATATTTTTATTAAGGTAAGTACCTAGCTTTATTACTATAGCTTATTTTTATCTGTTTTTAGTCCGCCCCATACTACTGTAGAGGTTGGTAATTGATAATTACTGATTAAAAGTATATAGCAAGTTAAATGTAATTATAATGCAGCTCAGCCGATCCCCGAACTATAATAAACTTGGTATACCTACACGGCTATACACTATACGCAGTTACATTTTATTTGTACCTTATAGTTAATACAAATACCAAGGATATTTGGATTTCTTGAGAATGGATGATAGCAATAGAGTTATGAAATTGAAAAAGAACCAAGGAGGTTACATATTCTTGCATTTATAGTTTCATAATAATTGTTATATAATGGTAATGGTATACATTTAAAATTACGAACATTTTAATTTAATGACTGACGTTTAACAATTGATTATTTTTTAGTTTTAACTGATTTCATGGAACAATTTGTTTTGTCATAAATAGCTATTTTATAAAACAAAAAAAAATGTTAATAAGAAAATTTCCAAAAGCGCTGTGTTTCATTACGTGTATGGAAATATTTTTATAGTGCCAAAAAACATGGGTTTTTTTATGCATTTAAAGACACGTTGATGAGTAGTTTTCCGGAGACTATTTATTTATTCTTCTATACAGCATAGTAAGACAATTTCAAAAAAAATTAAATATAGTACCTAATTAATAAAAATTAAATATAATATTTGATTGTTAATATTTCGGAATGTATCGGTTTTGCAATAAAATTATGTTTCTTATATTAGTATTTAACCTTTTTGGACAGGCATTATTCTCAGATTAATCGACTTCAAAATGAAATTCACTTTAATTTATTACTATTCATTTTGGTATTTTTCTAGTTTTCTTGTTTAGAAATGTTTTCTGAATTACTTATTCATATTTTAAATGCTAAACTTTAGTAAAATATAATAATATGTAGAACTCATTCGATAATATTATGAATGTTGTCTAATACTTACCTATTGGCTTTTGGTTTTAGTGCTATTTTATAGATCTTATAACATATTAACGAAACAAACGAATTAGTGTTTTTAAATATAGTTGGGTTAACGATAAAGTTAGTTTTGGGTTTATGGTTTTACTGAGATTAAAATTAAAATTTATTTTTGTTGTTTATAGTTTTTGTACGATTTTTTTTGTTTTGATTTGGTTTTTTTTATTCAAAGTCTTATGTGTGTGGTTTCATATTTTAGTGACATCAATATAATATTAATATGTGGTAATAGTGATATTTTATAGGCTGTATAGTTTATAGGACTACAAATAGATTGTTTTTAAGCTTCCTATAAATACACACTGCATCATTATAATATATTTACATGTATAATATGCATTCTAAATGTTCATATTGTTTAGAGTAGGTAACTAGTTAGTAACATAATTACGATTATGTTGATTTTTATAAATGTAAATACATTGAGGTAGAAGCATTAAAGTTTTTTTATTTGAAGAATTGTATTAAATACGACTGAGTTTAAGATCAAATGTTTCGTTCTGATTACAGCCTATAAAAATACATTTAAAATGTAAATAACATACTTATACCTAGGTGGCTAGGTACAATTACAATAATAAATAGGTATTTAATTTTACTTGGGTAGAGGTTTGAAATACCTACTTATAAATTTTACTGTATATTAGTATACTAACTATGTAGTTAACTATAACACGAATTCATCATTCATTACAATATATTTTACAAGCAGATAAATTAAAATAAGATATATATATATATAAATATTAAATTTTACTACAGTAGGTAACTTTAAACCTGTATTTAACAAATACGTGTACGAGAAATCACAGATAGTATTTCCGTGATTTGCAGAATATCATAATATTTATCATTTATATAATAATTGATAATATTATATAGTTTTTGAAAAAAAAAATTTGGATCCCATAATATTGTAACATGCATAGCATGGTTTCGTATTAAAATAATTACTCATGGTTTAATAATGTTAAGGTAACGTTTAAAAATACTGTATTCTGATAATATAAAAATAATTTATGATGTATAATTATTGTTAGCTTTATACATAAACAAAGTTTATTGCGCGAACAGCGTGGACATCGATTGAAGTTGTTATTTACATATTTTAATTAATATTATATTGCAGTACATGTATATATTATTATAAATTATAATATAATATTATTTTATACTATATAAAGACGTTATATTATATTTTACGTATGTTCGAGGTAATCCTCAGAAACTAATCGACCGATTTTTATAAGGTCTACCTCGATCCATCCAGCATCGTAGTGATGTCATAGGCTACTTTTTACAAAATACCTATATGCTTGTTTTTCATCATAATCTGCGTGAGATCGAAATATTCAAATTTGTTTGACAGTCTCATTTAAATGATCGATTAAAATGCATGGAAATTGAATAGAAAGTTTCTCATAAGTAATACTGGAGTTATAAAAATGTTTGATCCACGTAGATTTTTTACAAGCGTTTGAAGTTTGAATTTTGCAGACAATATTTGTCAACATCTCGAAAATTATTTTTTATTTAAAAATTCATAATATTTACCAAGGTTTGAAAATACGAGGTTCCTTGTAAGTTTTTCTCAAAATTTGATTGTAATGGCACTGATACTTTTTACGAACTTCTAAAGTTTACATTTTGACAAACTACTCGTAGATGGTTATACGATAAAATATCTCCATTAAAAATATCTTGTCAAAATATCTCCAGTATAAAATATCTCTGTCAAAATTATCTCTAATACAATATCTCCCGATTCCCTCAAATATCAATAAAAACGATTTATGCTTTAGCTATATTTGATAGAGAAAATGCTATTGACGGTGATAGTGATTGTACTTTGTACTTCCCTCTGGCTCCATCATGGTCCGCTTACAAATACAGATTAAGTTACAGATAGTTAATTTTATTTGATTATACCTAATCGATAGATGACAATTTAGACGAGCGGTTCCGGTCACACACGCTGCGTGACATTGGTTTGTGCGTTACGCATGTCTGTTACCTAAATATGCCTTTAAAATTTGTTGAAAGCCAAAAAGGTAAACAAATTTTAATAAACGACGGATATATGCATTTATATAATAAAAAGGGTAGTGATAATTTTATTTGGCGTTGTGTCGATTCTTAAAAATATAAATGCAGCTCATGCTTTACGTCAACAATAGATGAAACTGGTATGTGTTACGTTTTATTTTAACAATATTTGTATTTAAAATACTTTTTTTTTACAATATTTTATTTAAAACAATTTTAAAGCGACAATTATGAAAGAGTCAGTTCATTATCATGCACCAGATATTTCAAATGTCCAGGCAAAAATAGTTATAGAAAAATTGATAGAAAACGCTTAAATCACAGAATTATCAACAAGAAACATTATTAGTAGAACGATTTCAACAACTGAAGTTGGTGTCGTTGGCCAGTTACCAAGTATAACTTCGATATGTCGTCATTGGCGCAATTAGGGGGTGGGGGCTTGACTAAGATTTAGCCCCCCTCCAAAAAAATATCCCTTATTGATTTAGATATAAGCCTCCTATAGGTTATTTTTAATAAATAGTTTTGCTAGCCCCCCCTCCAGAATTTCAAGCCTAGTTGCGCCTATGTGTGTCGTACAATCCAAAGAGTGAGAACGAAAAATTAAAAACCATCTGAAGAAGATATTTTGATGAGTCACCCTCGTAGATATATTTCACACATATATAAATAATGATTTCTCATCAAACGATTTTTTAGTTTTTTTAATGAAATTCAAACTGAATATTATCGTAGAAACATTCCACTATTAATCTACTTAAATACTATTTAAACCACCTAAATTACGAGTTCATATACTTCTATATATTTTTCAATATATTTGGACTAATTTTAAGCTATTTGTAAGCATTTGAAATTTCTGAAGTTTTTAGGTTTTTTTAAAGTGTTCACACAAATTGTTAAGTTTTTAACATAATATATAGGTATACAGTGTATACTATACACCTATATTTTTTGGGCTTGAAACAAATTTTTTTACTGTTGAAGCTGTCAACTCACAAAGAATAACAAAGATGAAATTGATGTTATATAACATTATTAGTTATTATTATAATTTATTTTTTAGTGTTATAGAACCTATAAACGTTGCCCCTAGCAACCAATGAATAATATAATTACACGTTACCATAGCAATAATACCTGCAAAAAAAAAAAAATAATCCGTAAGATCTGAATCAATTTTTCTTTTTGTAAGTAATTGGACCTTTATAATTTTGCCCTTAGCAACATATGATTAATATAATTACGTTACCGTGTCATCATGGTTGGTACATTTTTTTGTATCATAATTTAAAAAATCTATGTGAATTCAATGTTTTTCAGTGCAGTAGAGAAAAATAATATCAAGTAGCACGCTACGTTTCAATCCTTATATAAATGTCAATAAAAAAATGTATGATGGTTCGAAAAGCTTGACATTTAAAACAAGAATCCACATAAAAGTTGTTTTTTTTACAATTTTAAAATATTTTAAACACATAGCTAGGTACTCACGATTTTTTGATGGTAACATTTTGATGAAATGGATATTTTAAATTTAATAATAACAATTTTGGGTATTTTTTTGGAATTATATTCGTGGGAACATACATTTATACGTATATTTTACTATAGGTACGCAATGACATTTTCAAAATATTTGGATAAGGGGCGAGTAGTCCGTTCCGTAGTGCCTACGCGGAACGATGAATTATTACGTGCGCGAATCGCCGTAAAGTATATTATTGTTTTATGTAAGGCGCTAATCGCCAGAAATTTATATATTGTTTTATGTAAGGTACTAATCGCCAGAAATTTATATATTGTTTTTTGTAAGGCACTAATCGCCAGAAATTTATATATTGTTTTTTGTAAGGTGCTAATCGCCAGTAATTTATATATTGTTTTTTGTAAGGTACTAATCGCCAGAAATTTATATATTGTTTTTTGTAAGGCACTAATCGCCAGAAATTTATATATTGTTTTTTGTAAGGCACTAATCGCCAGAAATGTATACATTGTTTTTTGTAAGGCGCTAATCGCCAGTAATTTATATATATTGTTTTATGTAAGGCACTAATCGCCAGAAATTTATATATTGTTTTTTGTAAGGCACTAATCACCAGAAATGTATACATTGTTTTTTGTAAGGCGCTAATCGCCAATAATTTATAATATATTGTTTTTTAATTGTTGTAGCGACGCATAGTGTGTGCCGTTTATTATTATTATTATTATTGTTATAAACATTATAGGAAGGGTAGCAGCTGGCCAACCGAGCACCGTCATATCTGTGAGTTTTTATATACCTACACATTATTATTATATTCGTTCGGCCAGAAGGCCCGTGTGTTATTATTAACAGAAATTACACGCTGATATTGTGCCTGAACCCTTACTGTTATACATTTATTCACATAGTTTTTAAGCACACACCCACACAAGTACTACACACATATACACATACCACACAGGTCGGTCGTGGAGTAGTGGTGTAACGGAGTATTTTGGTGACCGGGCCGTTCGCGGCCTGTACAATATTAATATTAAGGCGCTGACTGACGCGCATCTGCTCCGAATCGTTTCCCGTATACATTGATTTATGATTGAATTCAAAGTTAACATATCCATTATAGTGATCTTTTCAATTACGAGACACACTCGACTCCGACATCACAGCAGAGTAACCACTCTACTGTAACCTACTTTTCCAATTTTGTCAGGTTTATATTTTGTGCAGACCGATGATGTGTATTGATATTACAATGGTGTGTGTTTATTTTTATTTTTGTGTCAGTCATCACCTCTGGGAACACTAAAAATGCTTCAATCTTAAATTACAATATATTTTTCGGTGGGTAAATAAATCTAGATGGTACTTTGAGGGGGTGAAAAGTAAAAAATTCCCAGTACTTTTATTAATGACTTGGAACTTGGACTTTTATATTCATTCAAAAACAATAATAACCGATATACTTATCGATATTACGGGGTTGTACAGTGGTGGTCAGACGAAAGGGTGGTGAGAGAGATAGACCCCCATGACTTTTTTTTCGATGTTGAAGATCTGATAACCATAAATTACATTTTTTTAATAACCAAATAGTGCATGTTAAAAAATCATCCATACCCCCTTGACAAAATTATTTGACCGCCACTGGGGTTGTATATATATATATATATATGGGATATATTTATAGTATAAATATAGTATATACTATATTATACAGGAGATAACAATACATTTGAAATATATTCAAAAAATGTTTGATACTGTTACATGATCACAGTGATACCGAGACAAAATTAATCGCCAGATTATTGATGTACCTTCTACTTACCTACCTATATTATATTATATTATATTACACATTGGTATCACATTGTTAAGTCTTATGAGAGACGCATACGATATACCAAACTGGTTTTTTTGTACGAATGGCTAAGCCGTAATCATACGTTATATTAATGAGACTGAACGCATTACCAATAAATCGTTAATTGAACCTTCATCAAAATGTAAAATAATGGTTATTTCTATACCGCTATGGAAGTCACTGTTTAATGTTATAAACAGGGAAAAAAATTATTATTTATTACCATGATATCTATTAAAATTTCAAATGTATGCATTTGTGTCATTATTTTTTTTCTCCCAAATTTCGGATATCTTTTTATGACTAGAATCCTAGCAGAGACATTTACAACTTGGTCGGAGAGAAACGAAGAGAAGATATTATAGGTACAAGATAATAATAATAATCGTGCACAAGGCTTATCATTTATTTGAGTATAGCATAATATTATAATAACGAAAAACCTCGAGAGGGGGACATGCGTGGATATTTGGTGAACATTACATGCGTGTGCAAGGATTATTTATATTATAATATTATATTAATATGTAAGTATAAATATAAATTAAAAACAAATAATACTTGGCCATTGCACTTTGGTCAATGATAATGCTACGAGACGGACTTCTGCAACTATTTTATAGTCATTTTGGTTCAGCACGCATTTAAAAATGTTTCTACCAGTGATGGTAAGCGTAATAGTTAAGCTTTCGAGAGAGCTCGTATGCTTGTCGCTTGTGCTATAACTCTAGTGAGTTGTAGTCGTGGCTAAACACATGGAGATATTAAAAATAATCGTCTTTGGCTAGTCAGGTAGTATTTAGTTATATTTCGAAGATGGTGTCGATGGTATGTAACGTGAGCGCGATTTGGGGTAGTATGGACGTTGTGTTTTCATACGTTACCCGCCTTATCAATAAATTGTTTATACGCCTTATCCCTATGTATGTTTCATATTGATTTCGGGGCATTGCAACATAAAAGAAAATCAGGGGTCTTGACAAATAAGCTCGAAACGCAATAATAAACAACAATAATACCCAAACACAATATTTTTTTTACATAACCTACATAAGCAGTAGGTAATCTAGACAAATACTGCATTAATCTACAAATGGAACATGAAATGGCATAATGATACGGAAAACTAGCTGAGAGAAAATTCAACTAAAACACTCCGTTGAAGTCTTGTCAGCCAAACCGCTCATTATAGTTTAAAAGAGTTACACCAAATAGGATCAGAATTATTGGTCACACTATAGGAGCTCACATAGATATACCTCACGGCAAAGACGAACATCCATTATGCCTGACATGCATTGTAATAACTACAGTCAAACACATTGTCATCCACTGTCCAAATTACACAGAGGACAGAATTGAATTTCACATTTCAAAAAAATATCGAATTGCATAAATTAATGTAATGCAAGTACAACGATAGTCTAATGGCCTAAATGTAAGCTAATGACCTTGTGGGTAGTCGATGCTCAAGTAATAATAAACAAATTACGATAGCACATAATATTTTATATAATAAAATAAGTGTGTTTTGGACTTACTAACCCCACGCATGGAGTGGTGGACTGTGCAGGTTATCGTCAAGTGTTACAACGAGTTATTGACATCGATTGCACCCGCTTGTGACCTATACGGCTATACTTACGTTTATTTGGGAGGTACACGCCGCCTGCTGTTGGAAACCACACAACCGCAGTTTCTCGTTTCCTTTGAATCAGCCTACAACATATTATTACACTTATACATTCAACGAATCTTTGCGTCCGCAGACACGATTACAAATTAAATATATCCGTAGGCGTGTCCTTAAGTATATTACTTATACCTATGTATATGTAAATGTCCCACCGTCCCGGAATGATATTGTCACTGAGTCCACGGTATAATAATGCGTCCAGCCATGTTTATTTGTTAGTAGTTATCCAAGACAAAGACTGCACTATACTGCAGGGGCCAGGGAGTAGTGACGTTAATATGGTTCTTTTGATAGAATATTATATATAATATTACTATATTATATTATAGTCATATAGGGACAGACAAAATCTGTTTTTATTAGACAGACTCAAACGCACGTTTAGTGTTTACCATCGCATTTGTTACAATGAGTGATTAAAACAAAACTTTTACTACTAATTGTCTAAAAAAAAAAAATATCACAACTGATCCTGCACAGCAATTCACAAAATTCTACAGTTATATTAAGCGTGTATTTTTATCTGGATGCATATTCATCTACATTCTACACTCAACTTATAATAATGATGTATTATAATTATTATCGACGTTTCGTAATGCGTAGATTCAATAAACAAATGTTTACATATTTGAATACCTAACAATTAAATTAAATATTTTTAGATAACATTAGATGTTTTATGTTTTATGTTATTTTAATGTAATTTCAACTGTATCATTATAAATAAATTAAAAACCTCATACAATTCGTACATCAATAAAATTTTATGTGCATTTTTGATGCACATTCTTTGCGTATTTTTGAAAGTTTATCTACATACATAAATAAAAAAACCGTTTGCATAAAAATCCGGGCCCTATAGTTAAAATGTATGAATGGATATATTGGTCTATTAGGTATATTCAAGAGTATTTCTACAATAATTTCTTAAATTGATCACCCTTATATATATACATAAACATAATACATGTATACATATAACCACATTGCGATCGCGATTAACTACAAAACTACAAAAGAACATAGAATGCGGTCTGTTTCAACTTTATCCGTACAATGGGACATAAAAATGAAAGATGGACATCCCCGTAAAAATAGTTATTCTAGTTTAGATGCTGTTATAATTTGAAAAATATTTTTTCAATTGTTTTAATTTGTTCTCATAATATTATGTGAATATATTAATTAATGGCTCGTACGCATATTGTATAATATTATTATGTATTTAATTTGAAACTAAAATAGAGATTGTAATATTTAATAACAGTTATCTGATTAAAATATATAACAGGAATTTGAAAACATAAACATTTTTATTTTATTTTACATCTTAACATGTATAATATATATACTTAAAGAGTCATTCGGTACCTATCTGTATTTATGCTTATACTTTCCTAAAATCTAAACAGTAGAATTCTTAATTAGTGTAGAACGTGTATGCCGTGTATAGGTACTCATTTTATGAACTAGGAACGTATCTTATATCGCAATCGCTTTATATAAATATTAGCATAATGCATGAAGCATACATGATATTTTTAAGTTCCACGATTCCTATAATTTAGACTATTTAAAGACTGTAGAACAATAATTATAACTTATAAGGCATTTATTTTGGTCATGCAGTCTAAAAAAAATAAAGGGGTAGGTACCGAAAATTTTCAACATTTTTTTTTTATAACTCAACGAATAATGAAGATTGTCTGTTTTATATACGTTATATAGACATATATCTAGATACCTACTTTTTCAAATTGCGTATGTGGTAAAAGCCACTATAATATAATATTCGGTACTTTTTAATTTTAATACACCTATAAATTAATTATAATAATAAATTATATAACAAATGTATAATATGTCAATATACACATTATAACTCTCGTCGAACAGAGCTTTTACTTTCTAATTAAAAAAAAAAATCAACAGACAAATTTAGCCGTAATTATTAATTGCATATATCATATTGGTTTTTTGTTACTCTGTCAATATACTATCATTAATCTGTGAAACGCGTTGTTGAGAAGAAAAAATCGCTGTTTTGCGCAATCGACGTGTGGATTCCCATTATCGTATCGCTCGCGGAAACAACACACCCTTGTATATATTATTATAAATTATAGTGTATAGTGTGTGTGGCGTCTGATCTGAACGTACGATATATTATATGAATAGTGTGCACACACACTCAAACATATAATATATACCCGCAGGTCAATGTGGTCATATATCCGTTTGACCGTTCCGTTTACATATACGTATAATGCATGGATCTGTTGCACTAAAAATGTATTAAAACTCAAGGATTTGTAGCTCAAAGTGTAACAAGAGTGCAGTTTGTGCGCTCCCAAAAATCGAATTCAAACTGCGCAGGGTGACTATAATATTATGATGTTGAACACGTGGTATGTGTAACTGTAACAGTCGGCGTAAGCGTCATAATAATCGATATCGGTATCAGCATCGTGATTACATACTATATTATATATATATATATTTTTTGCGTGCTAATATTATATTATACTTAGATAATATTATATATTATATAGGTAAGTATATAGGTAGTATATCTGTAATATAATATCTAAAGGTGATATCACCCACCGCATATAAAAATTAGCGATCTGATAAACGTAAGAGATTCTAGAAATATTTCTTAAAACAAGGTTTATACATATACCTTATGTACATCGTATTAATTTTTGGAGCACTGATCAATTTGTGTGTTTGTATCCTATGGAAACTTGTAAAACTGACGAAATTTCACGACGGCGTATCGCAACGACGTATCGAGATCGCCACCGCCGATTTCCACGTGGACACGCGCACCCACCTGTTAATCCTTGCACGAGCGATAATATTGTCAACAAACACGCATATGCAAGGGTCGTATAAAATTATTTTAACGAATCGCATGTGGTGGGGCGCTTTTACTCGCTAAAGTAGTTCCTATCATATCACTATATCAGGTGTGTACAAAATTATAACAATATTATAATTTCAGTGCACGAGAAGGATAACCACAGAATTCATTTGTGGACAATGGACATCTACGGATTTGATAAAATTCGGGTCAGCGTTTACACGGGTATAGGATGATGCATGGAGGTTGGGTATATGATGATGCGTAGGGTTGAGTATATGCATACTTGTAAAGTTGTCTCACCCATATTGTTTTACAATACAGCTAGTTTTATAATTATTAAATAAATAAATATTAAAGACATTTTATTTTAGCTACGAGGGCCATTTTAAGTACCTTCGTTCAAACGAGGTAAGTAGGGTAGGAATTAAGGCATTTATTAAATCTTTCACATTAAAAAAATGCCAGATATTGGAATTTTGGATAATAAATAACCACCTATTTATTTATTTCTATTATATTATATCATATAATATAATTTATATGTTATGTATTGTACATAGTGCATTTTCCGAGTAGAAAAATTTCTGCACGGCGTAATTAAATTATGTTGTGCATAGGTCATAAAAAATGACTCTATAAATCAGTCCTTGTACTGGCTGTATATAAAACATGCACCATCGCTTATATATATAAATGTATATTAAGCTTACATATAAATAGGCATAAAGCTATAATATAGGCCTGAGAGGAGTTGTATATGAAATTAGATGTAACGCACTAATGTGTCTTATATTATCGTCAATCAATTTTAGGTACTTTTTTTTTTTATTTAAATATATATTTTACAATCTATACGACGAGGTATGATAAGTAAGTGTGGTGGCATAAAATAACATTAATTGTAGAGTAAGAAGGCTCCCAGCAGTGCCACCTGACTAGAAATTATTTTTGGGTACTTATATTTTATTTATATGCATAAAATATGAATTAATAAATGCGGGCGTGTGTTTGTTCAGAGTTTCACCCTCGTCGAGTACGTATTGTTTTACCGGTTTTGCAGTGACCCTGAGCGAATGTTCGTCAAGTCAATCACCATAATTGTGTCTGTAATTACTGTTCATTTATAAATTATATCTACATCATTACATACCCCTGGTGAAATCGGCAGTTGATCGTTTTAAAATGAATACACTAATTTTAGGTATTTGGTATAATAATATTATATTAATACGTATACATAGAGTCTTATTGCGAATTAGACAGTTTATTTTCTTGTACTAACATTATTGTGAAAGATAATTTATAGATCCGAACAAAAATTTAGGTATCTACATATTTTGTTACACACATGACTTGTTATACATGATTCTTTCAAATTTATTTACAAATTAATCATATTTGTGAATTAATTTGTGTTCTATATGCTATATTACTATATTAACATAAATTATTCAATTGTATGAGAGCGATTATGTTGTTTTCCATGAATTCATAAAAAAAGTAGGTATACGATTTCTATAAACTATGTTTAAATAATATGAAATAAATATGTATTTACAAATACACTTGAGTTGTCTCGTGAGTTGCGATGAATAAAATAAATCACCAGACGCATAAATTAAAAAAAAAGCTTAGATGGTACATATTATAATTTGGTATAGGTATATATTATCTACAATCTACAAAATTGAAATGCACCTAAGTTTATTATTTTATGATTATTGTTCATTCCGGTGGAAATTTTATATTTATAACCACAGTATTGCCTATAATATGTATAAATACATAATATGCGTGACAGCTGTGTGCGATGCGTGTACATAAATATTATATGTGATGTGTTTAGCTGAATCGTCTTTCGTTTATGTCAAATGAGCTCGACCGACCAATTAAACCGATATGCCAAATGAATAATTAGCATTGTTAATTGTGTAATACTAATTTTTTAATATACAGCGGTGGTTATGGATAGCAATACGTTACAATTTGTACAACTATGTGTCAAGATATAGTAAGAAACAAATGTTGTTTGTTCATTTTTTAGTATCAATTTAATAATGCCGTACTCGTTAATTTTTGCTCTACTTTTTATTTATCCCGACGTACAAAAAATTACAATATTTATGTAATTATAGTCGATCTTGAAAAATGAGTCCCACACAACAATATTCAACTTTCAGGCACACCGTAGATAAGCATTATTTTTATTATAACTAGATTAATAATTATTATTATATACATTATACGTCATATTATATAATAGTAATTTTACTTAAGCATAACAAATGTAGCCACCCACTTGTTAAATCACTATCGCTCCTTATAAACAAGTGTCCACAATCCAGTCACCTCTGATAATAGATATATGATATATATACACACAAAAACTCGTCCCTCATAAAATCTGAGAGCTCTGGTATCTTATCCCCACTCCATCGCCATTGTCCACAGTCCAGGGAACTTGAAAACGAGACAACATTCGACTAAGGCTCAACGCAGTTTTTCTGATCAATTTTCTTAGTATGTATATTATGTATATTATAATACACCTAGTCCTAGCCGAAAACTATTTAAAACATTCGTATTTGTAATATAATATTTTCAATTTTGTACACATTATAATATGTTTACATGCGGTACTCGTATTATCTGACTCGTTTAAATGGGCCATCGCGATGCCATGTGATACCGCTTGTATATATAAATATATTATTTTTTTTATACTTAATATTATTATAATATATACGATCGTACTGCATAATAACATACGACGATATCGTAATATCGTATACCTGCCTGATGCAGGTGGTAAGTAAATAATATATTATAAGCACATTATATTGCAATAAAACCAACGTGCATATTGCGGTGAACTACGTGTCCGCGCGTATCGAATGATATAATATCGTCGCGGCGATATAATATTAACATTACACACGGCGATTGCGTTCGGTGTACTCGCCATTACATATTATTATCATTAATACATAATATTATATTAAAATATGTCTGTCGTACGGTCGTCGGTCGGTCGGTCGGTCGGCCGCGGTGGGCGTCGTGCCGCGCGCGATTTACTGCGACGATCAATATTCCGTACGAGAACGACCGGAAGGAGTGCAAGTCCCCCGCCGACGGTCGGCCAGACACGCACGTGGGTGTGCTCGGCCGGTGCACCGTCCAATCGATTTGCGCTACTCGGCATGTCATGTAATAATAACGTACATTATTTATTGTTACTATTATAATATACATATTATTATAGATACGCATTACGCTGCACGGCATTATATTATTATTATTATTATTATTATCATCATCATTCTACGGATGCCGAAAGTGCGCGTTACGGACGAATGTGCGCGTTTTCCGATCGCGACCATCACAATATGTGTACCTACCTCGATAATAAATATACAATAATATATGACACAAAACGTAGATCTGTTAAAATATAGGCATGGTATAATATTATGGAGACGAAACACGGCGAACGTCATAAATCATTGCCATATCGTCGTTGAATACTATAGCCGGTGGTATATACGCCCAGGTGAGGTGCAGGGTGTTTGGCCTCGAAAACAAAAATTAGGTATAAAATATATAAAATATGTGATCATTTCCGTAACTATATCATGGCTGTAGTATGCACTGGTGATCATTAATTATTCTCGATAAATTGTCTTCGGTAAAATCCGATAATCCTGTGAATCATTATTCCTCTCAGTAACTACGTATAATATTATGTGACTTCTCATTGTTTTTAATTTGTTCGATATATTATGATATAATAGCTAGTGCGTGCGGTATGATATGTTTCTAACTATTGTAAAAATAACAAAACTCTTCGGTAGGGAAACAATATATTATGTCGTCAAAAATTAATATGAGTGGATTTAAAAATTTAAATATTTCATCCAAAAATGAATTAATTGTTCCATTATATGGTTTATTCACGCATAAACAAGAACATAATATGCCTTTTGTTATACAATCATTATTTACTGACGCAACGATTAGGTATTAATTATTAAATGCTTACTGGATAGATCGTCGATCAATGCAAATGAATTATGCAACTTCAAACTTGTAGTGCACAATGTTGAATGGTCCAATACCGCTTTGAGTTAAAGTGAACATTTTTAAATCTATGTATAGAGCGAGAATATTTTGTATACATAGGCAGCAACCTTTAAGTTTATAATCACCTATATTTCGGATGTACTGGATCATAATTTTTAGGTAAAAAATGTCGTTTAATTTTTACTTTATAGAAGTACTTACCTAATATATTCCTATGTTATATGTAGTAAATACATTATTGATATACATGCTGTAACAAGAAGATGTGACAAAAAAAAAAAGCTATTTAAACGTATGACACAAATTGTGAAAATGATATGGTTAGTAAATAACTTAGGAAATATTTTCATGTCAATAATAATTGTTCTTATAATCAGGTTTACAAATTGTCTATAATTAATTTTATTTTCAGTATTAAAAATAAAAATAATTATTTTATATTATTCATGTAACGCAAGTGACTATAAATTATTTATATAAAAAAAACATAAAATATTGATTAGGACAAAAGTTATTTCATCTGTCAGGTCTTTTTGTTACATTCTGTATACCATCTTAGGTCGAGATGAACAAAGATAGAAATAACGAGCAAATAATACTGTGGCCACTAGTAGAAATATTATAACCATGGGTCTCTCTCCTGAGTGTGGCCATGTTGATAACTATATATTTAAAATATCTAAGTCTTAAAAACTAACTATTTATGTATTTTAAAATTTTTAACCATATCAACTATTCCGTTATAATTTTTACAATAATTTATTATACTATTCATATGACTACATTAGAAAACTATCTCGCAGTCTCGCACCAAAATGATTTAGTTTAATAGCCAATTGGTACTATGCAATAAAACAATAAAACATGACATATTATGTTCGTAAAAATGAACAATGGAGGTATTTAATTTAACGTTTTCTGTGCCAATTAATATATGTATATTGTAAACGTGCTCGTGCCTGCTTATATATATTCTTAAATTATTATGAAAAAAATAAGATTCTGTTCGATAATGCATTTCTTGACCTCAAACAATCATTTATTTATTATTTTCATAGTCGCTGGTTTAAGAATTAAGACTTTATACTTATGTATAGAAAGTTCTTTTATTGTGTTTTAGTTTTCGTTGTGCATAACTATGTAATACGTTTGCAGAGTACAAGCTACTATAATAGTCTATACTCTAGTAATGTTGTGGGTTTACTTGGAAATTCCAAATACCCGAATTTGAATACATTTACTAAAGTATTTATACAGATTAATTAGTAATGACTTGGATGGAAACCATAGTCTGCAATGCCTCAAATCCAATTCTATATAATATATATTATATACATAATATACTGATTTACGTCTAAATTAAATTAGTGAAAAACCTAACGAACATTATAGCTTATGGAGAACATTAAACGGTTTTTAAAAATAATCTAATTCGTTCGACTTTCTTTTGTGACATAGCCCGACATAGGTATTACTATATAATAATGTAATACTAATCCAACTTTATCAATACACCGCAAGGTTTTATTATCATATTATGTATCATATTAGGAGAGTAGTTTTAGCTTTCACGGTCTACTGGAGTCTACTCAACCCTGTAGTAAAACCATGTATCGTATACATACAGACGGCTGCAGACAATAGAGTGGATGAAAACAAAAAACAAAAAGAATAAGATTGTTATCGACAGAATATTTTTTATCTATAAATATAATATAATATAGAGAGTGACGCAAAAAAAAAAAAAAAATATGAAAAATATAGTTGAAAAGAAAATGTTTGTGTCGGTAGGTACGTGTGCGCATATTATTGTAAGTAGAAAATAATTTTGTGATTCCGTGTTAACACTAAACGTAATATATTATATAACCACACTAAATAACATGTAAATAACAAACACTAAAAATCGTATTGATGGCCGCCATAATATTATATGAGCACATTTCTAATATACTGTAAGAATATTATATCTGTAGACTGTAATGGAAGGTAAATCGAGTTAATAATATAATACTCGTATGTGTGTGTCTCAACTCTCAGTCGTTGACGACTTGAATAAAAGTGCACTTAGGTTTATATCTAAAAACACTATACATATATAATACACATTATTATAAATAATAATCAAAAACGTAAACGTTTATAACGAATACGGTTTTGGTCGATCTAATGTAATTTATGATAATTATTATTATGGGGTACCTACCTATAGGAGTTTAAACATATTCAGTCGATTGAGAGTGAGTCTGTAAGATATAATAACACCGTTGTGTTGTAAATTGTAATCCATGCACACACGGACTTTATACGCGTACGTAATAATGTATAGACAATAATAATATAGTCATAAATAACATAATGAAAATATTGCATTATGCTCACGAAGAACATCGTGTGACGTATTATTTATTAATGTATTTAATTTTTACAACAGAAAAAATACGTTTTTATTAGGTATTATATTTTATATCTAGTTACACTACGCAAATAAATTAATATTAATAATTCACAAACAAAAATAGTTATCAATTGTATTAACAACTATAATTATAATGACTGTAATTAAACACGCGTAAATTATAGATATAGTTGGGTGCCTCTTAACGAAGTAAAAATGAGATTTGTAAATTATTCGATAATTATTAATGGTGCACCGCGTATAGTGTGTACCCTCTAATTTTTTTATCTTAACACTTACAACGTCGTTGATCTTTCTGACATTTTTATAAGTTAATTTCTTTGTTTACACTTGTATATAAACACTACAAACAAAATATGGTAGGATATATTATTTTGTTTCATTGTAAGCTGCGTTTGAATTAAATAAATAAACAATACTCACATTTAATAACTAATAGGCAAATACCTACTATAGGTACAATAAGATGTTTATTTTAATTAAAAAACATTAAATACAAAAAGTGAAATAAAAATGATTCGATAGGACTGGACACTGGACCGCCGATCTACTCAGTATTATATATTATGTAGGTACTAAGATTACATTTTCAACTTGTCATTCAAATATTGGTAAGTTTAACTTATACATAATACAAAAAATAATTATCTATGTTTATTATTTTTAAATGCAGAGTAGTTACCTAGTTTTGATCAATTTCTTCTACAACAATGCAGTTGTTTCCCTGAAGTGTTGTATAATATTATAATGTTAACCTGTGTGCCATCGAACGACAATATAGTAATAACATCAGAGATATAGAAAACTCTATAAACTCTGTATATTATAATAAATCTCGTTTTCTCTTCTCCTACTACTTCTCCGTCTCATTATTATTATTATTACTATTATTTTACTGTAATACCATGTCTGTAGTTATTATTTTAAGATTTCTACACGCGTGTACTGAAAAAAATTCGATTATAGTATTTAATGAAATACAATATTATTATTTTTATGTCCCATCGCGTTTACCCTTCATATAGGCCGATATAATATAACATGTATATGCTTAGCATTTGATATCAACATGTCGTACGACATTATAATTCCATTTGATCAGTACGACGCGGTGGCTGTGCAAGCGGCAATAATATAAGCCCGTACAAGAATGTGTCATAAGAACGATTATATTATTGTAGGTTTATACTTGTCTACATAAAAACGAACGTATATAGTAGGTATATATTTAATATTTTATTGGAATTATCATTTTCCAAGCTGTATTATATAGTAGGTACTTACTATATATACATACATACATAGGGGTATATACTTTTATACCGAAATGACGGACAGTGACATTCCTCGACAACTGTCTGAAACGAAATTGGATTCTTGTCAAAAATTATACTCACTCGGCGGATCGGCGGCACCGTGTACCTACTATTATTATTATTTACGTATATATAATATATACAATGTATGCGTGTATATTTTATGGGTTTTAATTATATTCAAGAACGTAATCCAAACACCTGACGTCGGGGCCCGGTAAAAAAACTAATTTTCTCGCCGGTCCACTCGATTTACATTCACAACAACCAGCGCGCGCGATAACGTCAGGACGGGGACGAGAGACGACCGGCCGACGTTCGGTAACCCTAATAAGTAATAACCATAAACCAAACGGTTTTTCAACCGCCTTGAGAAATCTAGAAAATAAACGCAGTAATAATAATAATGATGATAATAGCTAGTAATGTTTAAAATATATATTATACTGTATTATACAGGTATAGGTACGCATTACTCACGACACGCTTGCGTTCATTTATCAATCGCACTGCAGTTTACTACAGAGCTGTGTATCTAACGCGTGATAATAATACTACAAAAATATTTCAATTTGTGTCGGTAATTACTAGGCAGACACAAATGTTTAAGACACGATGTACAATTTGATCGAAACATTATAAAATCCGACTGTACGTATATAAAATACTCATATTTTGTTTGGGTAACTATAATTATAATACAATGGATATTATGATAAATACAAGTAAACAAAACCGGCCTTAAGGTGGAGCGAGGACTCAGAATATATTTTTTTATAACGCGAGGCTGAAAATGTCATATACAAATGTGCGAGGCCCGAGATAGACCCTATCTACAAGGCCGGCTCTGAGTATACAGTGCACGGGTTTAGAGCCCGAATGCATACGATTTACCATTTTGTGATCACGATTTCATATATTCGGGGATAATTGCTCTCCTTACTTAAACCAAAATGTTCGAATTGCACTCGATCCGATCATTCCGCAGAACTTATAATTAATATTAACTTACTATAGGCGTTGACCAATGTATTATTACGCACAACGTAACTAATTTATAAATAAACGCAATATGTGGAGAGTGTCCACCGTTCTTGACGACAAACGTAAAAACATAACATTTTTAACATTTGCCAACATGCATAAAATTAAGCTTATTTAGCTTACGGAATCGTGTTATTAAAAAGGTATAGTTAGTAGATAAGTACCACTTATAAGCATCGTACTGCATGCAATCGTATTCCACCCGATATAGCGTCTGTCGGTCAACCCTGTATAGAGCGTTTTTTTTTTATCACCATAGTTGTACAACAATTCATTCAGTATTAAATTACGTGTGGATATTTATTAAACGCATTTGCTCGAATAACATTGAACAGTTTATAACTACCGTATTTATTTCGAGAGATGGTATAAGAGAGGGTAAGAAAGGAATTGGGGAGATGTAAGAGTGAGACGAGGGAGAGGTAGAAGACGGAATGATAGAGAGAGAGAGAGAAGCATAAGACAGACATTCTTCTTCTTTGGAGTCCATGGCGGCCATAACTTTTGGACCTCTCCTAAAATATTTCTCTCGTGACTCGTCTATAAACAGGCATTAACACTACTGCTGCAGTCACATGTAGGTACGCATATAACCTCCTCGGCCTGGTGATTTAACCACGATAGAATCGGTTTTTTCTCTATCGTCCATAAATGGAGAAAAATAAACAAAAAAATCCAGCCAATTAACCCAGAGATCCAGAGATACCACAAAACACGTGATCTATATTTATGTTATATATACGTATCATATGTATAAGACGTATAGTTTTTAAACATTTTTTTTAAACGGTTTTTTTTGTATTTTCTAAAATTTTAATCTAAATAGGGACAATAGTACCTACTATCATATTTTTTCAATTTATTAGGTATAATCTAAAAAAAGTTTAATAATTTCCAAGGTGTGACCTAAAATTAATGTTTTGTTTTTATAACTTCATGTTTCATAAAGTCAATTTAAAAACCAGCCAAGTATAAACCAAAAAAATGGTTGATTTTAAAAACAGGTGTATATGAAAAATAAGAAACAAAACCATAGTTATATTAAAACAATAGATAAGTATATCTATTTTTTAATAATCTTTTTATGAAGTAAATAATAAATATTTATACACAATGTGCAGTATACACTCCAAAGCTTTGATTTCATATTTATTATAAAATCAAAGAGTTAGATACCTATACCTAATTTTCTTTTTTTGTGTTCTAAAAAATTCCAAAATTTGGTTGTATATATAGATAGTAATAGTATTTAGAAACTTCACGCTTCAATATATTATGCACTAAAATATTAATATACAATAATACCTCCCAGGGAAGGGAGGTCCTCCCTATATTATTATTATAATATCATATTGTTTAACAATTTTTGAAAAAATAAGAAACATCACACGGTTATTTATATAAAAATAATTTTAAACATTGTCCAGAGAAATCATATATATGACGTCATTGATTGAAAAACATATCCTGGGATTTTGTTTGTTTTTTTTAACAGAAAAATCAACCTACCAATTACTCGTTGGAGACTTTAACGACCGTGTAACAGGTTTTCAATAGCGGCTTATAAATTAAAATTTACAATAAAATTATTTTCATTACTTATGTATAAGGTAGGTATTATTAGTGTATTTCATAATTACTATTTACTTCATTCAGACAAAAATCTGGAGTCTGGACTCGAATTAGTACGTCCCCCCCCCCTGTAGGAAATTCAAATAAAAATTTAAGAGAAGAAGCACTAACAAAGGAATAAAATGCACTAACGAATAAATTTGTTTGGACCTGAAATTCAATATGAGGGTGTTGGAATGTCCCCGGTACCCGCTGTACGAAATTCTAATAACTTTGGAAGGACTAAAGCACTAACGATGTGATAAAAAGCACTAACAACCAAACTACGATCGCAGCGGGTTCGGACCAGAAATTCAAAATGTGGGGTGCCATCGATATGGACTTGCAATTCAACAGATGAATCCGGGAAAATAAAGAAATTAGTTTTTATAAATGTCAAACCTATATTTTATAATATATACTGTCGATCCAGTCTAATACCGGCTTTACATATGCCATCAACGTATCTTAAATATATTTTGTACAAATAATGATTAGTATACACTAAGTAGGTATATGTACATAAGTATATATATCCAAACATATTTTGATGTCTGCAGTGATCAGAAAAAAAATGTTCTGGAATTCGAATAATTTAAAGGTATATAGGTATAGGATTTTGGTAATTATTTCAGTTGGTTTTCTGATTCATCTGCAGAGCGCATGCTTAAAAACTTTCTCGTTATATTGATATAATGTCAATCTCGAGTAATAAAAAACGTTTGCCGCTTGCCGCGTACATCGTTGGTATAGCAAAAATATATAGGATTTATGACGTGAAATTTGCAATAAAACAATAAAAGCATAATACTTCTGGAATGGCGAAGATTACTTTTGATATGTGATTTTACAACTGCAAGAACACAACTGGTTTACGGAGCCACGGAGGATTTAGTAAAATCTGAAATAATCGGCCTAAGTCTACATTAAATTTTTAAACATATCATATTATGTATGTAATAATTTATGTTAATATTACTATATTTATAATAGCTATAGTAGTAGGCATCATAGGTTAGTTTAGATCGTACCCATGTAAAAAGTGAGCATCGAGGTTTTTCGAAAGCGTATATATTATGTAAGTTTTATGCAACCTATACATTACAATAATATTACCAATATTATAATTTTTGAATTTTTGATATTAAAATTACCTTTTTTAATAGGCCATACAGTATGAATTCTCCAGTGCAAAAACACTTCTTCGATTAATTTATATAGACACACGCGCGCACATATTATGCGTGGGAGCACATACGTTATATTATATACGTAGGTTGTATAGGTACCTATATCATTTGGTTTTAGTTGAGCTTGGTTAAAACGTTTATGATACAGAATAAAATATAAATGAATAATAAGTATACAGTACTAAACACAATAAAATAACATTATACTGCCGATTGAGTTCACTAATATTGCACGTGAGGGTTATATATTGTAATTGTACGCCGTGCAATAACGTCCTCTCTACGGGATATAAATTATTATAAAACGATTTTCAATTAAGTGTAATAAGAAAAATTTAAATTAATTAACTTTTTGCTATCAAAACAAAACACTATTCCTAGTATAATTAATGTCTATCTAATTATGTGAGCAATTTTACTTAGAGATTTAGCAATATATTATTAGGTACCTGTATGCGTGCAGACAACATTGTCCATATCCTGCAGACAGCGGTAGTAATTGAAGTTTATAATACGCACGTGAAATGTAGTTTTAATTATTATATATATTATATGGCAGTTACTTTGATAAAAAATACTTAAATAAAATTCTTAACAAAACTATACTGCAGGATACTCCTATACAGTATCTCGTAGATGGGTGAAAATAACGTGATGTCCAAATCGTATAACTAGTTATCATATAAAATATGCAATGCTAATTACGAAATGTTAAATGTATGCTAAAAAAATAAATTTGATGTGGTAGGTAAACATTGTTTTCATTTCAAATGAAAACAATAAAGACATTTTTTCAGTATTTTATGAATTTTGTTACGGTTCATTCGAAATAATATGTACTTTAAATTCGTCTGTAAACCCTATTGTATCAAAATATTACCTTGACCAGAAAAAAACGTACTTTTGAAAATAAAATAATAAATAGATTATTTGCGTCTAGTGCATTAATCATGCAACATACACAATTTTATGATTTAAGCACACAATTTTTTACCTCTTGGATTTTTATTATAACAGATGAATAGATGACAAAATGTACAGATAGGAATTTACAGGATATACATATATAGGTACAAGGTAGAAATTGCATTATTATTTTGGTACAATTTGAAAGCGGTGATAAAGTATATTGTATCGAAACAACTTCTTTGAGATGATTACCAGAAAATGTTTAATATTTTGTTAAAAACCGGTTTGCGTATATTTCTTCTTAACTTTTCAAATTTCTCATATATTTAAATTTCTGTGGAATTAAAAATAAATAATGTCTCTAAAGTACCCAGCATGTTCAGCTTGGATCATTATTTATAGGTACCTATTGCTCGAAAACAACGTATTTCGAAATCAAAAAGTGTAAAACAAAGACTACATCATTATAAAACCGCAAGAGCTCCTTCGTTTGACTCAGAATTCAGATAACCTAAATATTATCAACTGAGCATATACTAAATATATTGACTCTATATAAGGTGGATATTTTAATGGAATATTAATGTAAAACTGCAGTTAACTCTTCGTGATTGAATGTGTACGAAAGTCTTTTACTGCTTATTGCAGTTTGATTTCGATTTTGATAATATTTGTATGAAAAAAAGTAGTCTATAGACTATTATAATATATCAACATATTATTATAATTAGATTATTTTATACTATTTTCAATTTTGGATTAAGAGGTGTCTACATTTACACACATAAAATAAAATGCAATAGGATTTCCTGATAAAATTTATTAATATTAAGCATTAGCTACAATTTTAATATATAATTATTTATCTAGAGCAGATGTTAAAATGTTAAATGTATTTATTAAATACCATAATAATTGAAAAATACATTCCTAGCTTTACTAAAATAATTAAATTCAAAGCAAATGTGATCCTTAAAACTATGTTTTATAGAGTTTTTATAGCGATTAATCAGGTTTCTATAAAAAAAATATATTACTTATAACGGCAATATTGAAGTATAAGCTTTCTTATTATTCTCGAATAATAAATTTTAAAAAAACCGTTAATAAGTGTCTGTAAGTTGTAACTATCATTTTGTACTCAGTTTATATTTATATTATCTGTTATAAAAAGGAATAATTATTATATTATAATATTTAATTGGATACCTGCCTAGAAACACAACTAATTATACAACAGCTCAAAATGGTTTTAGATTTTGTGATACATACATTCAAAATAGTTAAACTATTTTTTTATATCATCATAATAGGTACTATAATATTGAGTTAATTAAAATATTTAGGTAGATTCATTAGGTATTATTTATTATAAATTATAATTAAAAAAAATAATAATAACGAAGCATCCATAAATAATTGGTAACCAATGTTTAATTAATATTTAAATAACTACTATAATATGAAAAATGATATATACATTATACCTGCATATAAACATACTAGCTGATCCCATGCACTTTGTTGCCCGTTAAATGTACCAACTCTATATGACTCAAACCTTGTTCAGTTGGTTATTTAATATTCGGTGTATGGTGTTCAAAATTTATCTTAACTTTTCTGTTAACCGGAATAAAAATTCTGATTCGCAGCAGTACATTATCAGGAGTGCATTATAAAACAAATAAAAAAAAATTTAAAAAATAAATAACATTATGTAAATAATTATTATTATACTAAAAATGTTTAATTTTGAAGATCGATACGGACCTACCTTACCTAAGTCGTAAGTAGTAAGGAGTGGAAGATTTAAAACAATCGAAAAAAAAACTCATATTACCAATAGACCTGCCGTGTAATGCCGTATAAATGTAATTGATGGTTGATCAATCAACGATGCATTTACCTATAAACAAATGATCGCAAAACCTCCCTATGATATAGGTAAGTACCTAATAATGATTACACTGCGCAAAACGCGCTGATTGAACCAGATATACTGAAAAACAATGCACGATAATATTATAATGCTAAAAATATATTCGTTTGGATAAATGTATTGAATAATGATGTCTGTCGTATAATGCTCCCGGTGTATATTATGTTTTATTTCATTTTATTAGTATATAATATGTATTTATTCGGTCTAGCGTTTGAATTGCATACGTTCGCATATCGCAATATAATAAATGTATGATACTTACACAATAATCATTCGTTGTTCGGGTTATGAATATTGTTTTGACTTATACAACTCAAACTTTCTCAAATAAACTTCTATTTTCGCTACAAAATGTTTCGTGTCCAGCCTATTCATATTTAAGCGTGCAGTGACATCTACTCCTGGATTCAATAATATGAAAATAATATCGTTGTCCAACGACCAACCGTACCTGGTTCTCCGGCAACAATTCGAATTTATTTTTGTTCGTCCGACCGCGGCCTGCACGCGTAGAAAGTCGTAGGTGGTAAGTATAATATTAATATATACGAATCAAACCATCGGAAATTTAGTGTTGTCCCATAAATTTTTTTTTTTTATTCTTTTTTTTTTAGTTATGTCACTTTCTCGAGAACGGATTCCACCGCCACAACTGGACTAATGGACTATAGGTACCTATACGAATTGTATACACTCCAAGGCGAAACAAGCGTGAGAAAAGCACACGGACCCGATCCGCATTCTGCGACGTACCTATATACATTATTATTACCTATACCAACGTACTTGTGCTGCAGTGAATATTATATAAAACATATACATTTATACATGTTATATTATATTATGATGGACGATTTTATTTGCCAATCGCTTTTTTATGCCACATTTGCACATTTTAAATTAGAACTGCAGCGTGCAGTGCAATTAAATAGAAACATTTCATAGGACATTATAATACTATAATACGACCCTAATTATACACTATAATACTGCCGGAACATATTATATAGGTAACAACTGCACGGGTTTAGCGATGGGTGGATCAGGAGGATTTTAGGGATGTCGTATTTTATTTCAGAAACGCTATATATAAGATTAATAATAATTTGATTTATTTTTCTTTTATAAAACCAGAAAAAAATAATTAATAATTTTATATAATACAACTAAGCAAGTGCTGATATTAAATGCTTTTTTTCGAGTGATATTTATTATGAAAAATCAATTTACAACGAAATAATTATTACTAATAGTTCACTTTACTTAGCCCACTAATTACAAATGTCATTATTTATTTTATTCTTTGCAACTCGACTTAATATTATTTATTTAAAAGAAATTTAAAACCGAACAAACGAACCCCTAATTACATTTGATTAGAAAGTTTAAAAATATTTGCACATCAAAAATAAAATAATATTAATATATTATACTCATTGGTCTAGGTATATAATGCAATGTAATATCGTATCTATTCTGAATGTCTATTAACACTGTACCTACTTATTAGTCAAGGAGCTAAGCGAAATATTGTTTTTACCACTGAATTAAAATGATAATATCAATTGTTTTACGGTGATTTATGTATATGCCGCTTTTTCCATAAACGTTAGCTGGAGCTTGGAGGTAGGTAATATCCAATATTGGAATTTTAGTATTTCTAAACATTTGAAATATCTAGACTAGAACACTAGAAAGTAGTTTGGAGATTACATTTTCTGTACATTTTTTCATTAGTTTTTTCTAAGATACGCTTAGGAACAACAGTTCCTTTTCAACAATTTCGAAGACGTCATATTGTGGGCGCGAGAATTTTTAGCCAAACTGCATTCCCAATAATCGTGTTTTTAACTCGATGTTTTATTGTTGTTTTCAGATCAAACATCGAACACGACCCGCCTTGACACGTACCCCTAAGTATCACTGCAACATAATATAAAATATAATGTAATAGTGTAACACCTGCAGGATATAATAGGCCTATATAGGCCGAAAAAAAAGGCTCTGCACCTAAAAGGTCGGGCACGACTTAACTGAATTCATTAGACAGGCGGCTATGGCACGGCGGTCGGTATAATAATCAAAAATTTTACCGGCAGAGACAGCGTGAACGTGCCAAAAACGTACACAAACACATATGCATGTACCTATCAATATCGAGTCCTGAGGCGATTTCGGCTGCGAGGTAAACATACGAGTAGGTATATAATATGATATAGGTATAGGTATACCCAACTGCCGGCGAGTATGTTTTAATAGTAGGAATAAATCTAACGCGGAGCACCAGCCGGCATTTGAATAATTACGTTCATTAAAACCACTCTGTGTGCGTATCTCATTAAATTTCGTAATCGCGATTAAAAGAAAAACATGCCTACACTCGCGGTTAGGTTAGGTAGGACGCTGCAGGTGTTCGATGTGCGTTGGACTGGCGTAGGGCTCAGACATTATTTTTATTATTATTTTTTGATCGTCGGGTTATAGGATCTTCGTATCAATTCGTGTGAAAATCCTTTCCGTGAACCACGTTCGCCTGCCGGGTTGCAGCTATATCGATGTATTTCTGTCGTATCGTATCGTAACATCGTTAAAGAATTAATAACCATCGCGAACGGTTATTTTAGTGGAGAAAAATGATGAAACACATTAGGCAATAATATTATTTAATGCATATTATACACGCGGGCCACTATTTATAATTATGTAATATTTACTCTTAAAATATTGAGTGCAATGTGCAATATAATATTAGGATTAATGGATGTTTTCTTGAAACCCAGAAAAAATAAATAAATATTTAATAATAATATAACTAATTTCATATATAATAATTATAATTATTAAGTGGTGCTACGACCAACCTCTAAATCGGACTCATTACGATCCATACGTATACCTAACCTAACCTACGGCTATACTTTTAAGTGCATTGTGTCCTATTCCAATGTAACAAGTGGCAACAGTCTGTGACGCCACTCAATAATTATATTAAGTATTTTGATTGCTCTACTGTTTGTTCTATTTTGGAGTATGGCACAGTTGCCTGGGATCCGTTCACTACTGTCGATACTGATCTTCATTTGTCAGCTGGAACGAGTCCAGCGGACATTTCACAAGTGCTCTGCTTTTGAACTAAAAATTGATTGCCTTCCGCATGATAGTGTCCCCCTCTGGGCTCTTAATATGTCTTAAGTAGTTGTGTGCTCGATTTAAAATCCTTATCCAGACAGAAGTGTAGATAATGTAGTTATCTTGTGTTTTTACTTTTTTGTCAAAATTAGTAAATTCTGAAATTGATTTTCCTAAATTATTGAACTATTGGTTTTTGTGCGATCTTCCCTTATTCATTGATGTTTTCCGTACTTTTTATTACAAAAAACAGTCCAACGCTAAGAATGATGATGTTGGCGAATGGGAAACGACCCATCCATTCCTTGTTTGATTTTTATATAATTGTATAGACGTATAGACGTTCTAATTGATAAGTTTATTTGTAAATTTGTCATTAATCTTGTGTCCGTCATATGTATACAATTAGTAATAAATTCGAATCTGGTCTTACCTGTATTATTAAAGTACATAATTAAATAAATCAATTAGGTGTATTATTAATTTGATATTTAAATGTCTTGATTTCTAGTTAAAGTAGTTTTTGTCTTTTCCATGTACCATTTTCTCATATTATTATATTACATACATATTTTTTTTTTAATTGGAAAAACCTTTGTTTTTATGCATAGACTTTTACATAAAACAATTCACATATATATTCGATTAACTGATATCTCACATTATTAATTATGAAATCTTAATTACATACGTGCCAAACGTATTCTTCGATAACACAAAACACATTACATATTATATGATAATATAGGCGTATGATACATCGGATCGTATAATATGATTCCTTTCCTTTAGGTATTATATCATAATTTTTATTATTTAATTTATTTATAATACTTAGGCATACACGTCGGTTACGGCCAATGTTGAGAATATTTCTCAAAGAAATTCGGTATAGGTACTCATATCAGTATAATATATTATTTATATTTTTTAATTATTGAAGCTATCAATAATACGGATAAGACTCTATAAGAGTATAACATTTATCACGTCTAGAATTCTTTCTGCTCCAGATATATTATATAGGATAATTTTATAGTTTTTATAGTAGAAGTAAATAATTAAAGAGTTCCAATATTTATTCATATACCTATGTATTTATTTATGAGCACACCGCGGGGTAAAAGTACAGAGTTCACAGTTAAAAATTATAAAATGTTAATTTATTAAGTACATAACAATTTTTTTTCATTCTATTTTTAGGTCTACTGTTTACAGTAAAAAATTTTAATTTTTTTCTTCCCCGGGGCATGGGTCATTATAGTCTTGACCTAGGCTGTCTTATAGTCTATACTCTACACCGTAAAGACTAAAGAATTAATGACATTATGGTAATAAGTAATAACACATACACATTACACATAATACATACATACATTACGATTTACTTTAAATGCGTCTCATAATATTATTATAACTAGGTATATCGTATATGCCCATATAAATAATTTATTGTACGTAAGTTATCAGTGTAGGTCACACATTATGCTGCAGGTATTCTGACTATTATTATTAATTTATTATTATTATTTATTATTTATATTTGTTTTATTTTGTGTCTTTCTGTTCAATGTTAATCATATTATTAATTGCATCGAGTGCCTATCAATTTTACATATTTACTAACTCGGTACATTTGAAATTTAAATATTTAAAATAAAATATTACTAATATTAAATTAAATCATATTATATATTATAAGTAATATAATATACCTTTTGAATTCAGTAAAACATATTTTTGTTCAAAATAAATACGTTTCGTTAAAACAACATTATTTGTTATAATTAACGTTCGTTTCCTACAACTTTGTATACATAAATCCCAGACTATACAACTTACGTTGGTTTATTATATTATTAATAGCTTAATTTCGATTTTCTACATGCTGAGAAGTGAGAATATTATTTTTCACATACCTAGATATATAAATTTATATACATAATATTATATACCATTATTTTAATCTTAGTGACTCGTGGTAGTATCGAATTAAATGGTAAGATCATAGAATATTTTTTTAATGTTATTTCGTGTCCCATTATATTATTTAATATAGTCATAATGTATATATAATTAACAGTTGTCACGTTTTGGAATTGTTATTATTATTCCCCTTTCAAATTTCCATACTCCAAAGTCCAAACCCAATTCCTGATTTTAATATCATTGAAGAAATGAATACTGTTGTGAAATGGTAGTCGTTTGAGATAATATAATATGGCAATTCTCTTGAAAGATTGCATACATAATGTACTATGTACATGGACACCAAATAATTAGAAAATGTGAAAATCCAAAAATAATCTGTCCAGAGTGGATTCTGTGGGTTAAGAAAATTACGTTTAATATTGTTCGTACCTTATTATTATTATAGTAAATTGTTTGGCGCTTACAAATAATATCATCGATTGCGCTTTTAATGTTATATTAATATTACGCACGGCGGATTCGGATAAATAGACTTCGTTCGGTCGGGCACACTATATACATAATATTATAACTAAAGACCAGATTTATATTCTCTTAAAATACCTTAAATATGATGCTAATATTCTCGAAAATCCTTAAAATATTTTCATTATATTCTCTTAAAAATTTAAAAAATATGCTAAAATATGCAAAATATACAAAAATAATCAATAAACATCATTATATTTACTTTAATATGCATTAAAAAATTTTTTTTTTCAACTTTATATTAATAGTGAGTTAATTATTAGGTATTTAAAGTTTCGTATTCTAATGGATTATTATTGCACTTTAGTAAGAGTTGGAAATGATAAAATAAAAAATTGTAAATGTTCAAAAAAAATTTTTCTGGGTACCGTAATATTAAAATTAAAAATAAATACAAATTTTTTCTCACAATTTACGAAATATTCCAAAATATGCTAAATGAGTTAAATATTCTCTAACCCATAAAATATTCTCAAATATGCAAAAAAAACTTTTTTCTATGCATTCAGAATTGAACAAATCATCCACATTTTTTACTCTCATAAGACTGCATAGACCCAGTAACGATATGTAAAAACATATAAATCCGGTCTTTAATTATAACATATTCTATATTATATTTTATATATTGTATACTTTTTTTACACTTTACCTATATTATGTTATTATGTTATTATATTATTATGTTTATTTTGGTTATATTATAACATGTATATGTTATTATCTATTTATGACACTATACTCATTGGCTGCAGGTTAGCAGGAGCAAATCGAACGTGTTAATTAAACATTTAAAATAGGTATATTGTAATATTACGCTATTAACGGGACCGCGATTCATCGAATAAAATAATCGTAGATAGTGACTATATATAATAATATTCTGTCGTAGGGTGAGACGATAAAGATAACTACTACAACAGCAATAATAATAATAATACAACATTAAACGTACCACAAAACGTAAAGACGAGTGATAATAATACGCGCGCGAGGTACAGTCGTCCGAGTCGTCATCGCCGTCGCAGTCTCGGTAAAATGTAAATCACTCGTGATGGCAACCGTGCTCGGGTTGGGTTGTGCGACGAAGCTGAGGTATACAATATCTGGTTGTAATGGTTTATGGTCAGACGCCTCGACCGAGTCGACCCCGCTTCTACCCCGGTCACGACCGAGATGACCAGACGAAAAAAAATCACAACGACGACCGAATAACAACGCGCCGAGATATATAATAATATTATTAATATATTATACGTGCACGACGTAAAACCAATAATAATCTAATATTATATTAATATAATATTATCCACGTACGATACGTATCACATTTTATATTATTGGATAGTGTATAATATAAATTACTGTGCGCGGACGTGCCTATGAGCGCTGCTGTAAGTGTCGTTTTCAATAGTCGTAGTGGTCATACCTATCATTTAGCTTTTAATTTTAATGGAAATCGAAACGAGTAAAATATAATATTATTTAAAATAACTAATAATATTAGGTTAGCTCATGACTTACTGTTTTGCGATAATATTAACAAATCAAAAGCGGCCCATACACCATCAATATTATTGATATCAATAAAAATCCGTCAATAATTAATATCAAAACTGTTCTGATATTTTCGATATTGCATTGAAGTATCTTCAATATAACCAATACATGGTCAACAATATTGTCAATATCGAATATTGATCGTTTGTGTGCCAATTAAGGCTGTTTTTTTTTTAATATTATAAAATTGAATTTAAGTTAAAAAAAAATAAAGTGATTTTTAAAAGAAACCAAATTTTTTTCGTAAATGAAACAAAAGTAAACTAAATATTTCTCAAATTTAAAATAGAATTCAGGAATAAAATATTAATATAACCGGCATATTATTAATATAGATCACTAATAAAAACAATTGTTTCCCCTTAGTGTGTTTTCGAACCTCGAACGCCAACAATTCGAAATAATCGTTACTCGATGTTTTCACTCAACAATTTTCAAATTTAAATAAATTATCCATTTTTTTATTTTAATTTCAAATTACTATTTTTATTTGTATTAATCACCTACTCTAGTATGTGCTTATTACTCAGTTTATGTCATTATCAATATAATTAAAAATATTAAAATATTGTACTAATTAAAAGTATTTTCCTTTTTTAAATTTTATATACTAATTGAATCAGTGATTATTTAGATTTTTTTTGTTGATATTTTTACATTGATATTTTGTTGTTCTGATTCAGTTCTTAATATCACGATCTTAAACACATTTTTAAAGTGCTTGGTGTTTAGTTTGATGTTATGTTATGCCCAGCTCTAAGTTTCGTTAAGAAAGACATCTTTCTCCAGTACTTTTTTAATATTAGTTAATTATATTAACAATGTTTTTGTTAATTATCGTTTCCTTTTTTTTTTTGATGATCTAAATTTATTTTTACAGTAAATTTACTTAATAAGGAGTGGCGGGCGATGAGGTAATTAATTTGGGTATCACGTTTGATCGTGAGTTGAATTTTCGATCACATTTAGATCAAATTTGTTTTTACTTATTAGGCACTAAAAATTCTCTTTTTTGTTAGAATATTATGTAAAGAACTTAAATTAATGACCCCTACACAATCTTTGTATTGCGTTTTTGTGAAATATTTTTTGAGACACGGTGCTATAAATCTGTTATAGAGTGTGATTCTTATATATTTCTTGTTTAAGAGTCAAACATGTTCAGTATAAGTTCCTTAACATTTAAGTGTTTTAATTAAATATTGATCATTCTCTTCATGGTTATTAGGATATTAGGTATAATGTTATACAGCTGTTTTGCTTATGAATCGGCTTGGTTTTTATTGATAGAATGCTTCAAGATTATCTATACTTCTCAGGCGTTTAATTGACGTCATTATATTATTGACTCTCCGATACTACTGTCACAGATAAACTTTTAAATACCATCCTTCTTTATCCGTCACACATCTCCATTCTTCATACCTAAATTCGACATAAATTATGCAAAGAATCGACCAATAAATTAAATGATGCAAACAGCTAATAAGGATTCATGAATTATATTAGTATAATATATTTATATATTATTTATTTAATTATTATACATGCATAGTATTTAAAATATTATTATCTCTGTAATTGCCAACTGGCCAAAAAATAAAATGTGCCACACACATGCTCTGCATATATAGTTTTATTTTTTACAAACTATTTTTTAGATTTTTGGGGTACCTTGGCATAATTAAAACTGATTTTAAAATCAGTCGATGTGGGACACATTAATTCGTCTGCAATGACCCATTGGTCTGATGCCAATTTATTCGTGTAAAATTTGTTAAATTCCGGACCAGTGATATTTCAACAAATTTGACATATTTTTCGAAATTGTCTGCAAGTTTGCATTACTATTTGAATTAAAAACTTTGAAGTTGTTTGAACATATAAAACACGAATAAAAAAAATCACAGATATCTACCAACTATATCGACATGTTCGTTTAATCTATTTGTGGGCATCTACAGCAATATAATTAACAATTAGAAAAAAGATATTACCATGGTAGAAAATTATCTGAAAATTATTAAAAACTGGAACCTTTAAGTGATCACAATATAATATGAAACTAAAAATAGGACCGAAGAACCTCTATACAATTTTACTCGGACTTAAACTACTTAACATATTAAATACCTACAGTATACGTTTCAGGTATAACGATCGTATACCCACTGGAAATATGTGGGTAGGTTTATTAGGTATTATGTTCTGCGCGTTCAACTATATATAAAATGTTTACTATTCCGAGTTGTGTCCCGTTCTTAGTGTTCATAATATATTCATAATCTGCACAGGTGTACCTACTATATACACTTATTATACTTCAGATTTTCCGGTGATTTAATGTGTGGTGTATACTCGCACAGGGTTAATAATCATCGAAACGTTGAGACGGCGACAATAGTCCCGAAATTACACTTACCGTATCGGATTTCGCATAAAAAAACAAAATGAATGAATAAAAACGCTAAAACGGAAATAAACGTTCGGTATAACATGGATGTATACTTGATTTAAAACACTTAAAATAATTTGCATCCCAAACGGGTTTCAGTCGTTTCACCGTATCGCGGGAAATCGTATAAATCTATATTACAACGTCTTATAAAGCGGCTTCGATTGATCGCGTATTATAATATTACTATCGCTCTAAACAATTAAATCACCTTTTATAATATACGGTACGGTTGTTAAATCATTACGTAACGTTAATATAACATTATCAATGCCAAAGCGCAGAAACATCTACCCGCACGTCGACGAAAAGAATAAAAACGAAAACGTCTACGTGTAGAAAATAATATCATAATATTATTATTGCAATAATTTACAACATTCTGGCGACACCGATAATCGCGAACCCGTTGTAAGACGTATATACGATGGTTATTATTATTACTGCGTTAAATGTTCGTTTAATTTGAAAACAAACCGTGTCTGGCTGTTCATAGTAATATTATTATTTTCAAAGCAGACGGTTGGTCTTCCGACTTGGTCGTTGTATGTGATGCAATCAAAGTGTCATCGGTGCACCTAGAGAAGTATATGCGTTTCTATTTCGGGCGTAGACCGCCTTGCAACACAGTCGGCTCCTATAATCGTTAAAGTATCCGCGCGATAAACGCTGTCGAGTTTGGGGCTATTAATATTGTCGTCGGTGAAGCCGTCGAATTTTTTTACGAAATCGCTAACGACGATGCGTGGATATTATACTAATATTGCTGGACACGAAAACCGACCAGGAATCGTGCATTGAAAAAGCCGATGATTTTGATTTTGGTAGATAAATATTATTATGGTCGTTATTACTTTTTTTTTTGATTGAGGTCGTTTAGCTGCAGAGTATCAACTGTTTCCGATATGCATGGTAATATTTCATCACGACATCGTTTTTTTGGCAACGATTTTTCTTAACGACACAATATAGATATTGTATATACGATATAATATCTAGATACGGGATTGTGATTTGTTACAATGCGAGTATTATAAATTGCAATACAAATATTACTCTCAAGATAAGGGTCAAGTCATTCGTTTCGAAATCATCAACATTTAGTGATATCGTTTTTAACAGCAATTTATTATGTATAGTACATTTGTTAATAAAAAAATGGCGATAATATATTAAAACTTTTTAAGGAGATTTTGCATTGCTCTTAATCAATGCTATGATATTTAGAACGATCAATGGCTTTTCTAGTTGTTTGCAAACACATCGTGCATTTGAATGCACAATACGGTTTGGCTTTTGTAAACAATACTTAAAGTTTATTTCGAATATCAGCGTCTTTAAACTCATAAACCTATTAAAATACGAGATTTATCACATACATATTCATAGTCGGATTTAGCTATGCATAGAGGCTCCTGAATTTATCTCAGCACCCATCTTAGATTCTGAGAGAAGCGAAGATTGTACCGGTTTTACAATAATGTGTGGTTTTTGTTTGTGTCCATCTCACATTTTGGAAATAACGATTTGCGTACATCTTCAACTTTGAGGGTGATTTTTTGTAGAAAATGTTAATTGTTCGTGCTTAGAGAAGTCATAAATACGAAAACTCTTGTCATTTTCTTAATAATTAGGAATAATTAATGACATTAATTGTCGAATTATATGTGCCATATTGTCGTTTCTTGGTCAAAAAGTTTAAAAATGTAATAAAATATAAGATTCCTCATCAGTGGTTTTTACCGAAATTTAAATATACCAATAGGCAAAAATATAATATAGACACATATAATGTGACTTACTTCTCTTATAAACGATTAAATCGCTTTAACGAATTGATGCGAACAATTAACAACAATTATTAGATATTTGTGTTATTATTTTCGCACTAACTCTTAATAGTTCTTTAAACTTAATAACATTTATTAGTTTGAAGGTGTTTCTACTTGATGATAGTGATTAATATTCCGTACCTCGTCTACAAAACCTGCGGCGTGGCAACTGACTATGTCTTAATATTAGTAGGAAAATAAATATAATAATCGACACATGTTTACAACTTTACAAGTGTGCTGATAAATAATAATTAGTACGAATATATCATTATGTAGGTGTAGGTATACATATAATATTATTATTAAATCTATTAATCTATATTCGTTCTGTAAACTCAATTACACGTCCGTAAGTAGGTTAGACTATGGTATAGAATATTATGACTTATTGAAGTTGATCATCAAAAACCAGAATTGTTTTCACATGATTAGAAAACACATTGACAACGCTCTAACAAGTCTGATGTGTCATATTATATATTATTATTAGGGCTCGGAAGTTGATGATCTTAAAAACAATAAAAAATGACCATAAAAATAGCAAAAAATGTCCTAAAAAATGACCTAAAAAAATTACATATATCAGTTTTATATTTATAAAAATACATTTTTTTAAATATTTTACTCTATTTTACTATAAAATGCTTACAAATTATTTAAAAATCAAAATCATTGCATTGTACAATTAGAGAGTATTTTATATTATCGAAAGTAAATGAACGACGATTATCTGTTAATAAATTTTTATATTTGGAAAAACTTCTCTCCACGTCTACTGAAGTGATTGGGGCAAATCTGAAATGGACCAAATCATCAGCACTGAAATCATCCGGAAAACAATCACTTGAAGCTTCTTCATCATTTAAAATTTTAGAAATTGTTGACATAGTTTGAAATCCAGTATTTTTGGCAAGTACCGCATTAAATTTGTTGGTATAATAGGTATTATTCACTTTTACACGACAACGACGCGACGACTGTAATCGGCGAGATAAAATCGGATACTAATCGAATATTAGGAAAAAATAATAAAATGTAGGTATAATATTATTCACTACAATACGACAACGACAAAATGTAATCGGCGAGATAAAATCGAATAGGTACTAATCTTAGTCCGTGGTAATTCCAAGTTTTAAGTTATCGGCATAGACAAGAAACGATAAGAAGTGAATACTAGTGTGAAATCAGTAAAAATGACTAAAAATGTCGAAAAATGAGCTAAAATTGTCAAAAAATGACCTAAAAATGTCAAAAAATGACTTAAAAGTAAAGAAAGCCAAAAAATGCATAAAAATGCAAAATAAAATTTAGTTTTTCAGTTTCACATGCTTATAAAACACATTTGTAGCCAGGAGAGCATCGTCTAAAGAGTTCCAAAAAAAAATGCAAAATGCCTCAACTTCCGAGCCCTAATTATTATGTATACACTTTTTTTTTACTAATTGTACACTTGAACATCAAGTGACGTCACTTTTAAATTCTAATGTTTTTAAACTATCTTCACCTATCTTTCACTCATTGGCACACAATTAAGTCATTGGTCATCTTGGTCAAACCTTAAATATTTATAGATACCTTATATAATATTATTCAAACGCAATGATGGTATACTTAATTGACATTCATTTTTAAGTGGTTTGGGTACAGTTTGCGCCGTAAAGTTTATAAATCATTTTTAACTGTTTTTTTAAAATTAATATTTTAAATTTATAAAACAACCAATTAGTATTTTATCTTAAAAGCTCTATCAACTATTTTTATTATCATCGAGTAATATACATATTATTAAAATACATAATTTTTAGGAGGAGCCTATAGATTGTATTACCTAACAAAATGTCAACCTTTTTATTTATGTACTTACCAATAGTAACTATATTATATTAATTAATTTCTTAATATATGTTACTTCTTATCATACCATTAACTCATTTGTACATTTTTTAAATGTTCAACTTTTATACCTAAGGTACGAAAATTTAAAACAAGGTTCCACCTAAATAGGTAAATATAAAAATTACTTTATTCACAATAATATCATCATCAAATATACTTAGTAATATCATAGTCTGACTGACTGTTTTCGCTCAGAATCGTTTTTCTTATACAATGATATTATATCATTGAATTCAAATTTAACACCGTCCATTACAGTGGCCCACTGACGTATAACAATTAATATTCAAAGTCAATCCTTTTAAAGATAATGAGTTTTAAATGTTGAAACACACCCAATAATATATACGTGCGTATTTATGACTTTATCACCACATATTATTATAAATATAATTTTCATTGTAAAAGGGATGTATTATAATAATATTCTCAGTGCGCGTACAACTACCTGTGTGTTAACGTTAAGCGTATACGTTATTGACTATAGATTGTACAATATACTTTTGTAAGGTTATCCTCACGATCGGGCACTGTTAAGGGCACCGACCACCACAGATCCGATACTTTATAGTTAGGTCGGGAAATCGTGGCTCTTATAATATATTTATATTATACACAATTGATTTTAATAGTCAAGCAGTTGCCTACGTACGTATATTAAAAACAGATTCTTTTTATTGAAATATCGAATATAATATATATTTATTTATATATTTATAATATATGCATCTTTCGTACAATTATTGTATTATAATTCTGGTTTCGTACAATTATTATTGTATTATAATTCTGGTTAACCCGATGCCTGGCGTTGTCGCTGTTGTTGTTGTATTGTGGTCGTCAATCCCCGTGGCGTCCTGTTGAGGATTTCTGGCCAATCTGAAGGTTTTACTTCATGATTAGCGACATAACGCTTTATAATACATTACAATATTATATCGTGTATACAATTATTACAGCACGTCGATGTCCACGGTTGGGAAGGTGTTCGACAACTAACTAGGCGCGGAGGCGGCGGAATTATTTTGTATATCGATATATTTGTGATAGGGTGTTATATAAGAGGTCGTTGTCTATGTGTGTGCGAGCGTGTATGGGTGCGTTCTTTACGGACTCTACCACTATATGTATACGGATCATATTAATATTAGACTATATCACACATTACAATCCATACACCTACATACTATAGTTGCATTATATGCCACGGGGATAATTTGGTCGCGTCACAACTTACTGAAAAGTGAGAATAAATAACGGCAAATATTATAATTTCGTATTATATTTTAAGAAATAAATATACAAATTTACGAGATACTACTCGTTGAATAATAAATTGTACAGTACAATATATACAAAACATTTCATAACGTGCATAAAATACATTGCGTGCGTACAGTATTATGTACTCGGGTTTTGGAGGGAAAACAAAAAACCTGTCAGTAAATCATACTGCAGAAACAGTGATCTATTAGCTCATCAAAAAGTGATTAAGTATTATAACATGTAAAACTGCCGTATGGCGATGATAAAACAATAATAATAAAAATATGTATATCCGCAATCCAGAATCCGGTGTGAATTTTCTCCCCTAGCAAATAGCAATCCTTTCTCACAAGAATGGATCCCGGAGAGGGGAGTACTCTAGGCTAATGCACCCCGTTCGCAAAAAAAAAAAAACAGTTCTATTTGTATTTATTTCTTGTACATATTACATTTACCTGTGTAGCATAATAATTTATTATGAGTTATGTGTCATGACGTGCTAAATTCAAAATAGATTAATTGTACATTATATTTCATTAAATTCTTATGTATGGTTTCATTAATATAGTTAAAAATTCAGTAGAGTCGAAATTCATCTAATTCAAGTGCCCTCTCCGTAAACATATCCTGGATCCACCTCCTGTTGGTTACGCCGATGACGTGCCATGGGGTGGAAAAGTAGGTACCCATATAGAACAAAATAATATTTGTGTATGTATAATGTACGGAGATAACATAATAATAATATGTAAGAATCCGACGATCAACCGTATAGGACGATCGATTTAATGGACTTATGTATCAAGTATTAATGTGCTATTATATTTTTGTAACATCATGCGAATTGTATGCATCGACTAACATGCCTAACACTTGAATTTATTCGACACATGCTGAATTATTTATGAATTATCACGCACATTATAACATGTATGACTAAAATATTTTTGGTTTTTTTTTTATCTAGGAATATTTTTTTTGCACCTTTTCAAAATGGTGAACGTCCAATATCTCCAACCGTCATAAAGTCTTATCACATTTTAATCATCTTAAATAAATTCATCCGGTGTCCGAATTGTCTTGTGGGTAAAATCCCTCAAGTGACCATATTTTCGCGGTGTTACGTTATCAATAAAATATAATAAAAGAATATTATAATCGAACGGAATAATATGATACAATATCAAAGCTGGCTGGCTTAGCTGGCTAACCTGAGTAATCGTAATTCAATCTCCCGCGCGTATATGATAATATTAATATTATGAAGATAATTTATAGTGTCTGATACAAGAATAATAATACTTATAACTTAATTATATACCTAATATTAATAATAATTAAAAATTGAATAGTAATAAGAAGGACAATAAAAATTTATACTACGCTCTGCGCTGCAGCAGGCAACATCAGCCGAATCCAAAAACCACCGCACATATAAGATATAACAAGATTATAAAAAATAATTATTATAATTAATTAGGAGTAAATATATTGTGTTAGTAGTAACATATTATTATTATTTATTAATTTTATTACAGCATCTTCGTCGAATTTTCACTTTTCGGCTTGTTTTCCGTTTTCCATTACATGACATCAGCGTATATTATAATACATCGCACTTAAACGCACTTACGCCTACTGTCTTATAAAAACAATATTAGTTTATATTTGCCGTGCGCACAACGTTTAACATATTATAACAATGGTATAATCAATGGTACCAGCCTACTGCTGAAGGAAACAAAACAACGAAATAAATATACGTGTTCATTGAGACCGCATATGGTATAGATACGTACCTATATAGTTCACTAAATAAAATGTAATGTTTATTTGTATACAAGTACAATCTATGTCGAATAGAAAGAGGCGGATAGTGAGTTACCCTTACTGTTTATCTATATCTTAAATCTAAAGGCTAAGCACATCTCCTAATGTATTAATATTAATTAAGTGAAAAATTATGGAATATAGTGGTGAAATTTACTTACATAGTGACTGTGTGGATGTTATTGTTTTAAAATGTATAAAGCTAAATAATAAGCCTAATAATACCTATAATCTAATATCTATATATAGTATAATAATACAATTCTATAGCTAGCCGTCATTCCGAATGCGCCCGTCCCTACATATTATATTTTCAAACTTGATTTTGGCGGTTGTACCACGTTCTGCTATATTTTCTAACATGCCCTATTGGCTATTATAATTTATTTTGTCAATAATGACAGTGTTGTAAAAAATATAGAAAGTCGGCAGATTATCGGACCTCGACCATATATTATAATATGTACCTACCTATTAATAAATATATATTAGTTCAAGTTTCTCTATTTTACTATGTTGCGTCACATGGAATCGAAATATTCCCATCTGCATTATCAATTATGACGCGCCAATTTTACGTCTAAATGATATTATTAGATTTAGAACTATTAAACTAATTGATTTATCGTCTTGTCAGTATAATACGAAATATCGTTGTAGGTTACTTGCCTATATCCAAATGAAATACCTCAGGGGATCTATCCCTATACCGCCGCCGCCCCTTTTCGCCCATAATTATACCGCACTGTACTGTGTAATTATACACGCGTCATATATTTAACTTGTCACGTAGCCAAAATATATACCTATATATATCTTCGGCCGGTACCAAAATCACTATGGGACATGTACCGTTGGCCACGCGTGGATATATGACGCGTCCATCAAAATTATCGCATAGGTATATTATATTATTATTATATGCACGGGCCGGGCTGATTGATGGATCTACGCATAAATAATAATATGCCGTGCACGGACGCGATTATTCGCAAATTCGGTAAACCGTTTAACCAAACTAAGATTTACGTTCTGTCCTCGGGCGCGTAATATCAAACATAACATAATATTTTTTGGAGATCGTGTTTTCGGTAATTAATTATGTTTAATTTGTGTTCGTCCATAAAGCATAGTACACCGCGGCAACAGCGGACAGCACACACAAACATGTCAAGATGATTTTATACCGTTTTTGGTCAATAGGTAGAGGTGCACACGTCGCTTATTGACGAAATTCAACAAACACGATCGCCGGTCATTGTTGCAAGTATATCATTACACTTGCTGTACCTACCTAAATAGAACACGAGTACATGGCATTCGTTGAAACCTGGTTAAGTACAATATGTTGATTTCGTCTCAAAAATATTTTCCAATCGATATTGGTTATCTTTGTAGCATGGAAGTCTTTTATAGAAGATAGTATTATGTAGGTTATTATACCTTTTCGAATTTCTGAGCAAAGTTACTTTAATAGAGCCAAATACTCAAAGTAACTACTAAGTTCTATGTTTCATTCTTTCTAAATGTTATAACACACAGTTAGAGGTACAATTGTGTACCCAAAAGTGTGTGAGCATGTATTATATTATAATCTTTTAATGTGTATAGTCTACCTGACTGTCCTGACTACCTCTTAATATTATTTGCTAACAGTTTTTTCAGTTTTAGAAGTATACTAAGTAGTATTCACATAACGCATTAACAAATAAATCGCATATTATGTTTAATCAAACATATTTCTTATAAATATATTAACATAATATTACGTACTGTAAAGTATAAAATATTTTTAGTTAATTTCTTGTGACATTTTCGTCGATAGCTGTTTTCTTATATTCTTACATTATAAGTAATATCTAATAAATAATAAGAGTTTATAATATATTATTTTTCTAAACTATAATTTACTGATTTAAATAAAAAATCAATTGATTTTTTACTAAAAAAACATTTTTACAATATACGAATTGTCCATCGTTAAATATTCAAATTTTGCGTTTTAAAAAAGTTGTTTATTAGTATTACGTGTACAGTCCCATATAATGGATAATCTATAGTCTATAATATATTATGTAGTATACTATATAATATGTAGATTATAAATAAACGATAAAATTGGAATAAATAAAAATCGTCTCTATTTTCTTCAAACAGGCGCCTAGAAGACTTAGCTTGCTAGTCTGGATGGTCCATTTGTATAATATGGGGCTTATGTTTATTACCTTGTGTTCGGTGGATACCATTATAATCACTTTGCCGTGGACGCACGGAATTTAATTACGATTAAGATAACAACGGTCTGACGGAATTTCCACGGTTTTTTTTTTCTTTCTTTATAAATCAATATTCTAGCCATCATGGATTGCATTTGCATTTTTTAAAAAAAGCTCCCACGTCGTTTATCGTGGCGTATATATATAAACAATATAATGGTATTGGTATATTATGACCGCTGTCGGCAGGCTATTATAATATAATATGATTATTAATAATGTCCACATGGAGATGAAACGATATAGCGGACCAAAATCTTCATTCTTTTACATTCTCGTACATTCCACGACTGTTGGATGTAACTTGTAGAAAACATAAACACTAAACAGTATAACATATAGGTGTATTATATTTTATTCTTAATTTTGTTTTCAGTTCGTATATTATGGCGATGACGTTCCATCACGACGATCGTCAGGCACTGCAAATGATACACCGTACACGATGAAAATATTTTAATCATTCGTGTCGTTGAGTGGTATTATAATTATTATTATACAATTTATTATATAATTTTTTTAATTATTTCTCTACGCAATATAACATTATTAGTTCAGTGAAATAATATGATTTTGTAATCAATTTTTTTATTATTTTTCGAACACAAGGTCTCAAATCCTAAATGTAAGTAAAAAAAAGCCCAAGGCCAGCCCTCCAAGTAGGCCCTACAGTTATATATAGCGTTGCCCGTTGACAACTATTATTGCTATATTAATATATTATACCTTTACTGATGTTTACTGCGGTGAAACTCAATATTAGAATAAATGTTTGAACGTAAACTATTCAATAGTGGAAAGAGAAGAAATTACCTATTAATTACCTATCATAAATAATTTTATTCAGAATTTAATTAAAATCAAAACGTTTTAACAGATTGTAAATATGCAATTTATTTGTCAGTTCCTAGGTACCTGTATAAACATACTGTATAATTAATAATTTATTGGAACATTTGCGAAATTAGGAAGTTGTAATTTTATATTCTTACATTAATAACTACTAGTTTTTTTTTATTAATTATTTTCTATTAATGTAAAATTTACACGTAATTGGTTTTTTATAGAAGCTACAATTTATTTTAATTTTTATCTATCTAGTAAATCTCACGTTTTGAAAACCACTACGCATTATTCACAGAACACAAAACTAATTACGCTATGAATAGTAACTATTTATTAAAATTGCATTTTCGATCAACGCTCGTAATTAAATGCAAAACACAATTTTATACATCTATAACCCCACGATGCACAATATAACTATCAATTTAATTAATTTTCCTATTGTTGATGTTATATTATACCGTAGACATGATAAATACAACGTGGCCAACCGTTTCACGATTTCTATTTAAGACATAATTTTATAAGAAAACTGAAAATATTCATGTAGGTATTATAGCCCGGTCCGGTCCAAAAAATATTGTGAAAAAAAAGCCCTGGCCCGGTCCGAAAATAATGCTAAGCTCGTAAAAAGCCCGGTCCGGTCCATACATTTTATCCTCAAGCCCGGCCCGGCCTGGTCCAAAAAATATTGTGAAAAAAAATATAATATTATTATGGTATATAAATAGCTTTATTATAACGACCAATCAATATATTTATATACCAACGTTGGCTTTATCATTATTATTTATTATTTTAAATTGTGATTATTTACTGTCGAAGAAAAATCCTTAAAAAGCCCGGTCCAACCCTTGATTTATTATTCGAAGTCCAGCCCGGTCAGGGAGTTACTCGTTTCCGCCAAAATAATATTGGCCGTTTCCGCCAAAAGACATTTCCACCAAAAAAAGTTTGGAAACCATTGGTTTTAATTTTTCAAGCAATATATGTTGTGGTATGTATAAAATATAGTAATGTAACATGTAGGTAAAAGCAACGACATTTGTAAATAATTGCGAAGATCATAGGTACAACAATATATACGTAGATAATATTCGATAGTTGTTGATAATCGTCGATAATGGAAGAAAGCATACACTATATCATAGTTTATTGATAATTCGCACACAATAATTATTTGACAAATGTTAAATTCTTAAATTTCGATTCAGTATCTGTTCTGTTCGTCACCGGTTTAACAACAGTTAAAATGGAATTTGTTATAAGCAAAAGAGGTAAAAAGATGTTGATTTTTGAATCAAAATTTAAATGTGTTTTTGGTTAAACGTCACAAACAAATGTGACTTGGTTGAGATGTTTTATGAAAAATTGTACAGCCATTAGTTTGGAAAAAGAAAAAGTATTACTTGAAACGAAAGGTAAGTTTTCTATATACGAGTAAAATAAATATATTTATTTAATAATTTATGAAAATGAAATTAATCAATTATTTTTAATTGATATTTAAATTCTTATGCTAAATGCAAAAAAATTAAACAAAATACCTATAAAATAACTTATAAATTATAATATACTAAATACAGTAAATTATATAAAATATATTTATAAATTATAATAATGTCTGATAAACGCGAGCATATCTATATTTTAACTGCATTTAATATAATATTACTACACGATAACTATAAAAAAAACTGTGTTTTTATATTTTTGAGATTTTTTGATTACAGAATAACATACGTGGAACCTTGTTTTACATTTTCAATCCTTAGTTATAAAAGTTGAACATTTTATAAATTTTAATTACAAAATCATTTTAAAATTTAAAATTTGTTAAATGTTGTCAAAATCAAACTTTAAATGTTTATAAAAAAAATTGTACCTATGTATTTTTAATATTTTTTAACTGCTATTTAAACAATATATCAGACGCCTTGTATTACATTTTCACGCTTTTTGACCCAACAAATAATTCAAGTTTAGGAATTGATAAAAATATAAAATAAACATTTGGTGTATATTTCAAGTACCTATTTACAGTTATTCATTATTGAATACAGTAAAATAAGAACATCGGTACATGAAAAATCGAGTGAATATCCAATGATTAAAACGTTCATAAAAATTTAATTTAAATTTCCGAAAGACATTTTTTTTTTTATTTAGGTTGATGATAACTTATGAGAAATCTTGTATTAAATTTTGAAATTTTAGATTTAAAATTAAAGTTTTTTATACATACTAACTAAAAATAATGTGCACATTTTTGTGATTTTTACGTATTTTGATAAGTTTTGAACTTTAAATAATTATTAAAAAAAATTTTAAATTGTTGAAATCTATTTTTAATATTTTTCGAAAATCATTGTCACAATATAGAGACTCTCGTATTAAATTTTCAAGCTTTTTGACCCAACGAATAAAATTTTATTGACATTTATAAAAAAAAAACAAGTCAAAATATTTAGAAAATGTTATTGTGTATATAAAGGCTAGTATAATTATATTAACATGTAGTGGAAAATTCATGAATCCTATGGTCATTTGTTTTATAGTTACACCGAAAACCAAATTTTGTCGAAAACAGATTTTGCTTAAAAGTTCCCGTTTTCCTTCATTTGTATTTTGTTTTTCCCTGCACTTGAAAACTATAAAAAATGATGACCTCCTGAATGCACCAACTAGATTTACTTTTCCATTGAACAAGGTACTGTTGAAGAAAATCGATACAGTTTTACTGCCCCATACGGCAATGACGGACACATTATTATAAAATCAATATATTTATCGTTTCGCTCAGAATCTAAAATCAAGGCACATACAAAATACATAATAAATAATTAACAATGAACTCTTAACTTTAAAAATATATTGGTCTATTAGTTAATATTGTAATATACAGTCAACATTAACAAACAATCATCAATTAATAAAACAAAATCATATACGATATACTATACAACACTTAATAGAAATAATTCATAATGAACCCTACTTATAAAACCGTTCGCATCAAAATCACTAGGTTTTTATCTTACGTAAAGTAAAAATAATTTCACTCGCTCAAACGGTAAATTAATTATATATTATTCGCCCAAAAAAACTACTAATATTTCGGTCAAAATTATTGGATTCTCCCAAACGTCCACCGCCCGTAATAACAACTCTAATAAATAGGTCGGCTAAAAAACAAATTACAATAGGGGAGATGCCCCTCCCCCTGAGCATGCCGCACGATATAAAATATTATTTACGCTTGCATACAGATACAAATTAAATACCAGATGGGTATGATAATACTACATAAGCAGGCTGAATAATATTGCGTGATTAAAAAAAAAAAAACTGAAATGTCTGACATTGAATATAATATTATATTATGACCTACAATGGTGTATGGTATATAGTGTACTATTCCGCGCCGACGCTTTACGTCAATCAGGTTTTAACGTGTAATTTTTGTGTTCTTGAAAAATATTTTCCTAAACCGATATACCGTAATAATATAATCGTATATTATATATTTTATAATTATTATTCTGTGTAAAATTAATATAGTGTACAATGGTGTACCTACTAATTTACGTGTACTTAATACATATTTATTTGCGGTCATATAGGTTTACTCAGAGTTTTGCCACAGAAGCAGTGGTGTATTATTGGGGCCTGGGGGGGGGGGGGGGATGATAATAGATCCCCATCCCTCTCAGAGCTTTTTTTTTTAAATTATAATATAATCTACCAACCGTAGCTATGTTATTTGTCTATAAAACCATAACCCTTGACGCCGAAGACTATCAAAAATACCTCAAAAATTAGATCTTGTTTTTAAATAGTGTTTATTAATAATACCGGATGTGTATGTATTGAAAAAACGTGTTGTTAAATATGTAAATTAAAAAAAAAATAATAATAATAATAATAATCAAATTTTTAATTCATTTAAAATGTTTAATATAAAATATATAACTGTTAAATGTGTATTAAAAAAAAAAACTCAACCATGGTCAAATACCCTCTACCTGACGATTACATAACAAATTATCCATATCACCTTCCATATAAAAATCAGTACTACACCACTACGCAGGGGGGAGGGGCATAGAATAAATGTCTGCACTTTCGTCCTATACCATAGAAATCTGTGTGCAAAACATATTTACTTTTATAACGTTATGTATATTGTAATATTTAAATATAAATACAAAAAAAAACTTAAAGGTGTTTTATAAAAATTATAAAAATATTATATATTTATAACCATTTATAGAACCCCTTCTTTCTACATGTGTTCAGAGGAGTTAAGCTTTTAAATTAATGTATTAGTTCACCGATATAAATATATTATATGCGATTTCTTGTTCATTGTCGAAAATAGTAAGCAGACCACTCAAGCCAAGCGTTCCTGTTTTATGGCACTACTTAACTTGGCTTTTAAATTTATTCTGATCTTGGAAAATGAGTATTCGCAAAAAAAGTTATGGTCAAACCATAAGGGTTAAATGTTTTGATGCCATTACAAAATATGGTTTCCCTTCCATAGTTGGATACTGTAAGGCTATTTACCAAATCCCTCAATTTGTTTTTTATCACTTCTATATATACTCGTTGTATGACCTGTGTGTTTTAGAAGTTTAATTTATGCTTTCAACATATATCAAAAGTTAGATAAAACGCTTCAGACA